>NC_135714.1:180793913-181509588 GCF_964656455.1 Halichoerus grypus
CTACAGCATTCAAGTTCATACCCTCTCACCACCAAGCCATAGTCCTATGGTGAAACCTATAAACTAGTTAGTTAAAAGAGGATTTATGTACCCCAACAACAAAATGAGCGAAACCTTGTTTCTTCCCAAGTCCAGGACTAGAAATGAAACTTGGAGAAGATGGTCCTAGTGGGTCCCCTTCCTCTTATGGTGAAGGCAACAAACAAAAAACACTGGTTCTCTGGAAGTATCAGCTAGAGTTATAGTGACCGTTACAAGAGACAACCCAATTCAAGGTCACAACCAAGTTTGGATGGAACTTCCTTCCAAATAAGAGGCTTAAACTGTGACAATTAGGAGTGTGTGCTCTGGAATCTGCCTGCATTCAAATCCACCTCCACTGCTGATCTTGGGAATGTTGTTTAACCTTTCTATGCCTCAGTTTCCTCGGTTATAAACTGGAAATGAAAATAGTCCATATCTCACAGAGTTGCTTTTAAGAAAATGGTTCATGTCAATGGTTAATATTTGGCCTAGGATGAACATTCTTGTGGCCTAGTGCTCATCAGCTAAGGAGCTACCGCTCCTAAACATGGACTGCTGAGGATTTCTTCTCTCTTTTGGCTTTTCTGGAAAGGTGCTTCTACCACTTGTAAAAGAGGAGATTCGTAATGCTACTGTGGGATTCCCACAACTGGAGAAAGCAGCAGGATTATCTGAACTCTTGTCCAAACTGGTGCTGTGCAGTTTCAAATTATTCTTTTATTCCACCTGGTTTCATTTCCCTCAGCCACTGACCCCCACTTCAGGAAGGTGATGATGCGTGTCCTCCTCCTCTTGCCCATTTCTGTTAGTTCACAGAGTCTGAGTAGCTCTTGGGGGGACTGACTGCTAACTGCAGAGACTGGATCCACTTTCTGGGAGAATTAGGTAGAAGTACTTCAGAGGTATCTGGAGCTCCATTTGACCTGGCCATCCAGCCCAGCTAAATTTCTTTCTTTTCTACTAAAGCACACTTTCTGTTAGCCAGCCACCCCCTGTGTACCTAGGAGAATCTGCTTTGTACAGGAGGACTATAAAGTCACGACAGGGTCTTTGAAGAAGCTATAAACTCAATCTTAAACACGTCAACAGAATCCGAGTCAAACAGAGTTTATTTTCCAAAGGGCTGAGAGGGCATGATTGTTTGAACTTTTGCCACTATGTTCTCAAACTGTCCTAAAAAAGGATGATCGAAAGACCTGGGGCCTCACAGTATTAGTAAAAGGAGGTCTCCACCTCAAGCATGGACAGTTACCCATTAAAGCAGTATTTTACCGTGACACTTCGAAATGGGTAATATTACGTGGAAAGAAACATAAGCCAGAGTGCAGATGGTATTCTTTCATTCAGGAATCCTGACGTTAACATTTTTACTCCAAGGATTTTGAAGGTAAACGGAGGTCAACTGTTCTGGTAGGACAAAGGCATTACTTAGAATCCTTAACACACAAACACCAGATGTGGCTGGTGCTGCCAGCAGTCCGTTCACTGTGTAGTCCTAGGGCCGTCTCCTCTCATATTTTCATTGTTGGGACGACTATACCCACAAGCATTCCCCCTCCCCCTTTTCAGGGGTAAAGGTAGTAGCTACATGACCGTCTTTTACCTTTTGGTCCTGCTACCTACTGAATGATGGCACTTAAACAAATGGCATGACCAAAGAAAGCTTGAAAGGAAGCAGATCCTAGCAATATCTTCATTTAGTTACGTTTTTGACCCTAACAAGATCTTGAGGTGGTATCAAAACAAACTTGTGAAGTAAAATTAAAAAAAGGGGGGGGGGGAACGCCTGGGTGGCTCAGTTGTTAAGCATCTGCCTTCGGCTCAGGTCATGATCCCAGTGTCCTGGGATTGAGCCCCGCATTGGGCTCCCTGCTCAGCGGGGAGTCTGCTTCTCCCTCCCCCACTCCCCCTGCTTGTGTTCCCGCTCTCGTCTGTCAAATAAATAAATAAAATTAAAACAAAACAAAACAAAACTTGTGATGGTCCACATCCACTTGGAATGGTGGCCAGTGACAATCTAGCCTGATATTTGTTGCTTCCATGGACACCCCAAAACCCTCAGAATTTTAATGGCTACCTTCACTTATTTGGGAAATAAAGAGGTTCTGCCTCAACCTAGTATCTCCCTGTACTTGTCCAGAGCCTTATGGCTGTCCTAGCAGAAATTTTTGAGTGATAAAACGTAATGTGTGTCAGTGTAAGTGATTTCTAGGTTATATGGTTTATCTCTGTAAAGCCCAGATCAACGGGCTTAAATCAGTGTGTTTGGCATGAAGGAAAAAAGAAAACAATAAAACAGAAGAAATCACAACCCTATTCTTAGCCATAGTTTTTATTACTAAACCAGGTCCATTTAGAAAATATACTTCTTTGGTCACATAGTATATCTGATGAGAAACCAAGGGTGTTTATGTGCAAATTTATTATTTTAACTACAAAAAGATTAAATCCCTAATGAGGATTAATTAGGAGCATCACTTTCATAAAGCCACACATGTGCTCCTACAGCTTGTACCAAGTACAAAAACCCAGGTTAAACTGGGAAGGGAGGAGTTTCTAAATATTTACTGATTACATTTCCAATATGTCCTTAATAGATGACCATACAGGTCCTTTAAGATAAAAGGGCTACTGGTTTCAAAGTTGGTATCAGCTATTCAAGGAAAAGACTAATCATACTAATTACAAACTAATCTTCTAATTATTGAAAAGGAGACCAACCTGCTTCTGTATCTAACACATACCAGGCACAAGCCAGGCAAAGTAAGACAAGAGGTGTGTGGGTTTGTATGAAAATACCTTATGAATTCTGAGATATGTTAGATGATTAACACTGTGCAAGGTAAGGAGTCTTAGAATGATATAAAACCAAGTATTCTATGTCTATGTAGAAAAGCATATGAAGAGTAAGTCCCACTTGTAAGGTAGGCAGACTAAGAAGATACATTTAACACACTTTTAGGCTCACCTAAAGTGCTTGTTGGATCATTTGAGGTACCATCTTAACTTTCTGTATCTCCTTTAAGGATAATTCTGCAAAGTTTACATTGAGTCTTTATTAGTGGCTGATGTAGAAGAAAAAAAGATGAAGGGAGGAGAGAAAAACAAGTGCTGATATTAACAAACTCTACAACTGAAAAAAGGTGGCTTAACTTTCCAAAACCATTATGGAAAGACTTCCATTTAAAGATCAGACATGGCAGCCCACAACAGGCCTCCAAGTATATTTTTACAACAGCCGTATTTCTGCTTTCCAGTTTTTGAGCAACGACCACCCCTCCCCTAAACAGGAACCAGGGGAGTCTCCTACAGTGTATGCATAACCTATGCATAACCAAGTTTAGGTCATCTTAAAGCCAAATACCAAGAGGAAGTAGAAAATGTATAAGCTTGTTACTGATTTGTAGACAGCACAACAGGATAATGGCAATTCTTTAAGAAGGAAGGCTGTATTACGTTTAAAAATAAGTATTAAAAATACTTTTGAAGTCAACAACTTTATACCCTCAACTTTACTGAGGACAAAAATGAGTGCCATCTACATCAATAAATTATCTGGTTCTCAAAGTCACTTATTAATGCCACTACAGATAAATCAATCCATGGGTGGGAAAAGTCTGTTCTCTGATGAATACGGTAAAAATACAGAAATAAGGAAAGAGGGTAGCATTTGCTCTGTAAACCTGTTTTTAAAAAAACTCTATGAAGCTCCTTCCAAACAAGAGTTTGGGGCTATTGTAAAGAACATGAACAGGTAAGTCCAAACTTTGGAAGCTCACTGCAAAGTACTTCTTGTGCTGTAGAGAGCCGAACTAAAGTGAGAGGATCTCACCTCTGAGCAACTTCAATCAGCGCTCTGCCTCCATTCTGATGCATCACCTCAAGGCTACTTACTGGTGACCTGACAGGGCTGGGGCTAAACTTCTCCGTGCAAAAAAGGCTTGTTCAAATTAACTAAGGAATCTCACTGGCTGCTAAATAAAATGCTTTTATATGGAATGGATGCGGGGTCTTTGGTTTTAAACAGATTCAATTGGAACCTGACATGGACAAAGAAATGTGCACGATTAGTTTGACAGAAAAGGGAGAGGAGGGGCTGTTTGTTGGGCTCACTATATTTTGAAGGCTCACTATAATTGAAAATTAATAAATATTAAGAACACTTCAACTTTGTTTCCCAAAAAAGCTCCAAGAAAGGACTAATGAATCAATTTATCATTAATTACATTATAATATAAATCAATGTTCAGAAGTACTCTGAACCCAGTGGAATATGGAATTCCACAGACATTATTTTAAAATCAGACTGTAGCAAAGTGAGCTTAAGGAATAAAAGCCAGTCCTTTGTGAAGATCATCATCCCAATTACCAGAATTTTTACTATTGAGTGGCCAGTGGCTTTAAAAAAAATCTCATTTTCTTTGATCTTTATGCCCTTTGAGATAGGTATTATCAAAAAAATAGTAATGGGAAGAAAACTGCGGTCCAGAGAAGGGTCTTGAATCAGTTAAGTGGCAGAACCTGGATTTGAACCAGGTCAGCTTGACTGACACCTTTATTATACTGTCTTCGACTAGAAAGCCTCCCAGACATGATAACTCGTTACCAAGAAGAAACTTTCTCTGTTCTCCTCTCTTAGCCTTAATGTAGAGATTTAGTATCTTTTCACAGGTATTAACACAGAAACAATGTTCTGCACAAACACACAGGACTACCCTAATATATCAAATACACAGTACATATTTAATATTTGTGAATTTCATTTTTAAGATTGTTTTAAGGATGTTTTTAGAATTTGGTGAACACGCCCACAGATAAACGAAGAGGACATCGTGAAGTGTTAGAAAAGTCAGCATCTTCCTACCATAGTTACCTAGGACTTTTCTAAACCTAAAAACCTCCATTAGTTTTGTCATTCATTTATTTAGCATTCTAAGATGTGTAAACAGCCTGATTCTCTTTCATAACCTTGTTTGCTTTTTTCATTGAGATGTATCCATAACCTGTAATCCTGAATAGTTTTTTTCTGCCTTCGGTTTAATGTCCATTTGCACATTATATTGGCCTTCTATATGAATACTAAAATTCTATGAAAAAAAATTACTGCAATGTAGTGTGAACTCTAATTTTTATTCCTATTTTTGAAAGTATAGAAACTTTCATACCTTGCCTGTTTATGCTCCTTTATTATAAACTAACCTTCTGCTTGAGAACATGAAGTGAATTCCATTCCATTTAAATTTATTTTCATTTCCCATAATATGTTTCCAGATTTACTTTTTAAGTACTGTGTTATTTATTCATCCATTTACTTTTTGAGTGATGTCTTATGTTAGGCAAACAAAGGACAAAATGGATTAAAGCGATTCAAAATAAAATAGAACCACTGGTTACCAGTTTATAGTAGGAATTTTCTACTCAACTATATTCTCTAGGGGAATTACTCAGATCTTTTAATCTTAAAACATTCATCTTTAAAATTAACTTGCCCCAAAATGGCTAGAAAAAAAAACTCAGAACCTTTTATTCAATGTCCAGGTTACTCAAGGTACCACTTAATTTTTCAATAATTCTCTATTGAAACTTACATTTTTAGAAATTTTAGTCCTCAAAATATGCTTCCTGGTTTTTCTATACATTATTAGCCTTCTTAGACAGTATTATTTTTAAGATTTTAGTCAGTATAATCACGTTCATTATAACTGTTTTATTTCTGGGGCACCTGGGTGGCTCAGTGGGTTAAGTGTCTCACTCTTGGTATCAGGCCATGATCTCAGGGTTGTGAGATGGAGCCACCCCTGCCCCCTGCCACCATTGGGCTCTGTGCTGGGCATGGAACCTGCTTAACATTCTCTCCCTCTGACCCCGCTGCTTGTGCGGAAGCATGCGCTCTCTCCCCCTCTCAAAGAAAAAACCACCAAAAACTGTTTTCTTATTCCTAATCCCATATTTACATTGCAGATATATGTATCTTCATATTTCAGAAGGATTTACTCTATTTCTTCTCCCCTACTTATTTTTATGTATATAAAAATCCTTGACTATTGTGGTTCTGTAACTTCAAAGTTTTTAATGTTTCTATGTAGTAATTATTAAATATCCATTAAAAATGGCATGAAAAATTTACACTATGTATAAAGAAAGAAAACACCTCATATTGTATGTACTTGTAAGGAAATAAGAACACAATCACTGACAAAGGTCTTGTCAAGACACCTATTCCAGGGGCACCTGGGTGGCTCAGTTGTTAAGCGTCTTACATCATGGTCCCAGGGTCCTGGGATCGAGTCCCGCATTAGGCTCCCCGCTCAGCAGGAAGTCTGCTTCTCCCTCTCCCGCTCCCACTCCCCCTGCTTGTGTTCCCTCTCTCTGTCAAATAAATAAATAAATCTTTAGAAAAACAAAACAAAAACAAAAAAAACCCACCCTATCCCATTTTAAGGGGGTCAAGTCCCATTCCTACTCCCGAAGTGTATAAAATGTTCTAAAGCATTCCAGTTACAGAATAAGACAAAAGCTTTGTGGACCAAAAGTTAAAATCTGTGTAGTATAGATTATTATCAGAAACACAAAGCCAGTGTGGAAGGGGGCTCTGTAACCCCTAGTCATTAGGATGGTATGATCATTCACTAAAAAAAATAAAAGTGATTTTACAATAAAGAGTGATTTAAGGGGCCAAAATGTGCTGCACTGCAGAACAATCAGCAATGTGAATGGCCTAGAGAGTGTTCATTCTAAAACTGCCCTGGCTTCTTAGCAAAAAGAGTCCTAGCAAATAACTCATTCTTTGCACTTCCGTGTTCCACAAACACTAACTATATTTTCTACTTACATTTACAATAGAGGCAAATAGATTCTCAGCATTTCTGAAACACCTGAAGAACCATGGAGAAAGGTCAAGGTCAATACAAGACAGCATTTTTAAAAGGGAGTTTAAGTAAGTTAGATCCTCAACCTCAAAAAAGGCCGCCATGCAGTCTGAGGGCTGTTTCACAAAGCCATGTAATATCCGATGAACTTGAGGTTTCCACATATACTTACTGGAGTAAACCAGTTTATCTGTGAGAATCTGTGGCTCTTCTTGCTTGTTTCCTTGGGGAAAGGATAATGCTAATATTTCTGGCTACTTTTCTTTCTTTAAACTTCCTTAGGATTTCTTTTAGTAGCACTGTGTTTTCCAGTTTCTTATGTGAATGCTTAGTAGATTTAAATAACCTATTTTTTTCATGGTGCCTGGGTGGCTGTTGGGTTAAGCCTCTGCCTTTAGCTCAGGTCATCACTTCAGGGTCCTGGGATCGAGCCCCAGGTCCGGAGCCCGCTTCTCCCTCTCCTCCCTGCTTGTGCTGTCTCTCTCTCAAATAAATAAAATCTTCAAAATTAAATAAACCCACTTTTCTTCAAGCAAAGACTCTAATTAGAAATTTAACAAATTCCTCACATTCATCTTCATTAGCTGTTTTTCAGAACAACTTTTAAATTATGTGCTGTACCGTCCTAGGGAGGTTATAGAACCATCCAAAAATGCAGGACCATCATAAAGAAAAGCACAGAAGAACAATCTGACAGACTCTAGAACTTATTAAACAATCCTACACTGGGCATTTATTATTTTTATTTTTTTTATATTGTATTTGGGTTATGAGTCACTTTTGGTGGTGTAACTTTTGTGGACACCTATTTCAAATTTCGTTGAGGGGGCTAGCTGGACTGAGCTGTTTGTCAAGACCCAAGCATGTAGTCATTGAGAAAAAGAAAAGAGTCCAATAACCCTGCATCATGGCAGCCCTATACTGACTGGCACAGGCACGGTCCCTAGCCCAATGACGTCAAATGGCTGCTTTAGAACTTTGCAAGTCAAGAGTAAGCAGTTATAAACAGATTTAACAGATAAACATTAGATTGGACTCATGATCTCATCTGGCAGCCTTGCATATTTCCCATCCAAAAGTCCCAGCTGGGATCACACTAATTGGGCCTCTTCAACCACATTGAGCAATAGGCGAAGAGAAATTTAGGGAGAAAATTTTAAAACTGATAAGAAACATATTGACATAGTGCCTGGTGAGGGGGAGCTGAAATAGGCCATCTGGATGCTTGTGTTTATGAAAACTTTTGTTTAGTGGAAATAATTCACCTAACTCACAAGCTGTACAAATATTAAGATCAAAAGTCCTAACTTGCACAACCTGTCAGGAAAACCTGTGATGCAGGAAACCGAGACTGTTGTCCATACTTCTGTCAAACCAAAGCCAAAATGTCTTTGTGTGGTCACTGCCTATCTTGACTGCCCTGGTGTCCCTCTGTACTCAAAGGGTTTGTACCAGTACTATATGGCCACATCTTTTGACTAAGAAAGTATACTCGTGGTAGAGGTTCACATTTAGAACATTTGCAAGTGCTTTTGCTTGGTGATTTCCTTTTAATACCTTTGGAAGTGAATAATAGCCCTACCTGTGATGAGGAACCTGGTACAGAACTAACGAATTAATTATGCCATACTGTTTAGTAATTTGATAGTTGGGAGAGCTCAAGATATTCAACAAAATTGAAATTATGCACAAGGCTGGAATCATTGTGATATAAATAACCATAGTATTTACTTTAATGCCAGAAATTTATGGGGATGGAAAAGCCGAAGTTTCCCTGATTAGATTGGCTATTTTTAACATGTGACACTATGAAGTACCTTTTCAACATGCTTTCTTACAAATTTTACAGTTTTTCTAAAAATTCTTTATCATACATGCTACTGAATGGATAAACTTCCTCAGTAAGAATTTAATACCACATATCCTCAATTTCTCTTTATTTTCCACTTATTAAGGCTTCTTTGCATTCGAAGTCTACATGACTGCCCCTTTTTCCCCTTGAAAACCAAACTGCTCTTCAATCTCTATTCCAGTCTTTTTAGACCTTGAGAAAATACCTTTCCTTCATGTCTTGCATGTCGTACATCAAAGAATATAAAGCCTAAGTCTTACCTTATTAACCCAATGGTTGGCTTTTTCCCACCCTTACTTAATTATCAGGTAAACTATTTAATGGTAACACAGTTCTATTAATTAGAATTGCCACCACAAAAAAGAAGTGTTACTAATCCCTGTTAAAAGAAACATTTTAAGTTATGTGAGATTCCAAAAGAACCCAAATCTACTACTGCAATCAGTCAAAAAGTATTTATCAAGAACCCAATGATCACTTCATACCTACTAGGACGATCATAGTTTAAAAAACAAAACAAGTATTGGTGATGATATGGAGAATTTGGAACCTATATACATTATTAGTGGGAATGTAAAATGGTACAGCTACTACGGAAAGGTTTGGAAGTTCCTCAAAAAGCTAAAGATAAAATTACCATATAACTCAGCAATCCTGCTCCTAGGTATATACCCCAAAGTAACTGAAAACAGGAACTCAGAAACTTGTACACCAATGTTCACTGAAGCATTATTCACAAGAGCAAAAAGGTGGAAATAACCCAAGTGTCCATCAACAGATGAATGGATAAACAAAAGGTGGGAGATCCATATAATGGAATATCAGTCAAGAAAGTGATACGTGCTACAACATGGATGAATCTTGAAAACATTACACTAAGGAAAGAAGTCAGACACAAAAGGACAAATATTTCAATATCCAAAACAGGTGAATAGACTGAAAATAGATTAGAGGTTACCAGGGGCTAAAAATAAAGGAGAAATTGGGAAGTACTGATTAGTGGTTACAGAGTTTGTTTGGAATGATGAAAAATTTTTGGAAATACAGAGTGGTGATGGTTGCACAACATGGTGAATGTAATTCATGCCAATGAATTGTGCACTTAAAAAGCATTAAAATGGCAAATTTTTTAATAATTTAAAAAACAATATACCAAAAACCATTGCATTGCACACTTTAAATGGGTTATATGGTATGTGAGTTGTAACTCAAACTTTTAAAAAGAATCCAATGGACTAGGGGTTGCAATGATAATTGGAGATCATTTACATCAAATAGTCCAATTTGAGAGTAAAGCAAATTACTGTGCTCATCCAGGCAATGTTTAGTTGTGAAGGCAACTTGTAGTGATGTACACTGTTTGATTACATCAGACTTCTTTAATTCTGATATAATAATTTACAATAGAGTCTATGATAAAACCTAGCCCAATAACAACTATTTAAAATTAGAGGAAGAGGGATAACAAAATGGCACATATACTCCAGAGTCCACACACAACCTTTTAAAGTACAGTTGACGCTTGAACACCATGGGTTTGAACTATGGGGGCCAACTTACATGCAGATTTGTTTTTATAAATACAGCACAGTACTGTAAATGTATTTTCCCTAAGGATTTTAACATTTCTTTTCTCTAGCTTACTTTATTGTAAAAATACAATATACAATATATACATCACATAAAATATGTGTTGACTATATTACCAATAAAGCTTCTGGTCAATAGTAGGCTATTAAGTTTGGGGGAGTCAAAAGTGTGTGTGTCTGTGTGTGTGTTTTGTTGCTACTCAGGAAGTGGTTAGCACCCTTGATCTCTGTGACGTTAAAGGGTCAACTGTACTTTATATGAGTGATTCCCAAACACCAGTGTTAAGACAATGCCTGTTATGGAAACTTACACAAGCAAGGACTACGACAAGCCTGTTGATCTGAAGTATTAACTACAAATCACTCTTATTTATTAAAACAAGGTTTTAAGTAGGCAACAGTGGCAATATTGGGGTCTTCACAGTTGGTAGGAAGCCAGGGATGGCTTATTCTCACTTCTGCTCTGGGTCTTTACCCTTATACTTACTCTATTTCCTGTGTCTTTAAAATCTCCACAAGTTTTTACCAAACCAGCCTAACTCTCAGTATCACTCACCATATTTGATTTACATTCCAAAATTATAAACAAAGCCTAAAACTAATGGATACTTTGGATTATTAACACCCCCTTTCATTAGCATGGAAAACAGAAAACTGCCAGTATGGAAATTACAAATGTGTATGAAGGGTGAAGGATAGGTCAGTTGTTTTGTTGTCAGGTTAAAGAATGGATGGGGTTTCTAATCATATGGATTAATGGGACCATAGATAACCTGAAGGGAAGTCTGGGTTTGGGTTATTTTTAGCTTAATTTGGGAGTTTTTGCTGTAAAAACAAAATATACTGTATTTAGAAGATTTGAGTAACCTCCTGATTAAAGTTCAATGTTACCACTTAATTCAATCTGAGCATGTTTTTCCATAAAATTATCAAATTGACTGACGCATAATCTAAAGATGGAAGAAAACATTTAAAAAATCAGTCATTTGGGAAAAGACTAATTATTAATACTAATAACTGAACCAGACAGTAACCAAGACCGAGAAATAAAAACAAGAGGCATGGAGAAGTGGTTCCATGACACTGTGAAGTATTCTATATAGAGGCACTTACTGGACTGCGGCTTTAGTTTCTCAATAGTGGAATAAAACAAAACATTACAACATGGAACTTTTCCCCAAAGGAATGTGAGGAAAAGTTTTTAAAAGAAGCCTGGACGAATGACATGAGAGGAGAAAATTTTGTAATGGCTATGAGCATCGTATGTTTTTAATTCACCAATTAGAAAGATGACCTGAAAAGAGAGTAATATGTTGGATCATAAGAGAAAATTTGTCAGCTTCATGATTAAGTACGTTATCCCGAATGGGCCCATTTTCTCTGTAGAGAAAAGAAACCCTGCTCTGTTGTCACATACACCAAACTTTATCATGGCCATTTGTCCTGGACAATATGTAGTCTGTCACTGCCACCAGGAAAAATGCAGCAACACTGCATGGACCAAGCAAGCAGCAAGATGTTGTAGACAGGACTAAGATGCAAAAAGGCTTGCTTCTAGTTGCAGCTTTAAATCTATGCTTCCTGATTGAGCGAGCCATCCATCCTTTCAAGGTCTCTATTCCCAGAACAACAGGATGGTTTCTGAGGTACAAAGACCTCTAATACCTTATATATAAAAGTAAACAATGTCAAGAAAGAAATCAACCATGAGCTCAATAAATGCCCTGCATTCACAAGTCAGTCTCTGAGCAGAAGCAAGCTCAGGTTCAATAATTCACAAATATTAAGAGTTACCCTTAGATCCATAGAACAGTATTTAAACAGTTTCGCTTGGAGTTCTTCCCAAGTTATTAATACATGAGCAACAAAAGAACATTAACGAATAAGGGAGAAGATGCTGCTAAAGGAAGGCTCACTGCCAATGAAAAAGAAGGAAGAGCTGAACCTAAAACCAGGTATCAGGACACGAAAGCACAATGATCTGGGGCCAGTTGGCCTAGGGATGGACTTAAACACCTCTACTGTTATGGTACAATAGGGCTCAAAACCTGATTACTGGTAACGATAGAACCCTTGGACACCAAGAAAAATTGAAACTCTTTGCTATACCCCTGCTTACTGAGGCAAGGAAACACGGTTTATGACTATGACCATTTAAGCAGTTTAAAAACAAACCTCTGTAAAACAAAAACACAAATCCTAGCCCATAAGGGAAAGTTGCCTTTGTCAGATGAGAGAAGTCACTATAAAAGCCTAGTGTTCCTCAGACAGTCAAGGCAGGCCGAAGAGAGTCCACTCTGTAAACAAGCTTCAATTGTTGTTACTTCCTTTAGAAGAACAATGAAAGAGCCTGGTGAAAACTTCACCTAACTTTGAAGGACCCAGAACAGTTCTGCAGTTAGAAACATGCTACCTGGTAAGAATGAAAGAAAACCACTATCTAAATAAAAGCCTAGTTTTATTGAGAAGCTTAAAATTTGGTTATACTAAGAAAATTCTGGCTCTATGTAGTGATAAAATCAAAACAATTTCTATATCAAAATATTCAATCACATACTGTGCTTCAGTGTGTACCACCTGGTACACAATAAATACTTGGTTGATATTTTGTTCTGTGGAAGACAAACAGGGTAAGGAAGCAGTCTTTCTGACCGGAAGGTTATTTACCCAAATCCAGGCAAATCCTGAGCTCTTCGGAGCTCCTGGATTCCAAAGACATTCATGAAAAACCAACAATAAGCAGCAAGCCATTTCTTCTGAGACAGTATACGTTTTTTTCAAAGCCTAAAAACCTTTCAAGATTGTGTCACAATGACCATTATGCTGAGTAAACAGACCCCTCTGGAGGTCCCTTCCCTTGGGCCTCCAAGTCTCCAGGATACCAGGTCTCTCCTACAGCCCTCTCTCAGCATGGTCTGCCTTAGCATCCAGGGGCTCAAAAGGAGCGGCTGTGAGGGGCACCTGTAGATTCCATAGCAACACAAGGGCCATGACACTCAGATTGCACCAGTCAAGTGGCCACTTGCCTCTTAAAAAGCATCCTAAACTCTTTTGGTCGCTTTCATCAACCCTTATTCATGGCCACTTAGGCCGACTGCCTGGAGCAGGATGGAGTCAGACTTTTCACTATCACTCTTCACCTCAGAATCAGCCCGCAGCCTCTGGAACTCCTATTCTGCTTCCTTTCACCTTCTCTCAGCTTGGTTCCCCTTAAATTGTTTTGTTTTTCAGCACTCTAAAGGGGAAAAATATTTTCTAAAATGAAGCTGGCAAAAGCTTCAAAACATATGGCAGACAAGATGCCTACAAACCAAATACAGGTATCTCCACTCAATTATAGGTGAAAACCATTTATTATAGCACAATGCAGAATGTCTTTGGGGAAAACAATGAGAATAAAGACTGTAACCTTAAGAAAAAAAAAGAAACCACACACAAACCCACATACCTAAAATGGAAGCCTCATGAGATGAGGAAAGCCAAGTTTTCATCTACTCTTGGGTTAGGCTTAATCGTTGAGAGTATAACGATGGCCAAACTAAGCTGCACATTACCATGGGGAGTGACCGGGTTAAATTAGAATAAGACACTGCCAGGTATTTTGAGCATTACAGTAAAAGCTGGAGAAGAGCAAAGCATTATTCAGTAGTTTGCACATCTGACCACAATTCAAGGAAAAATCTCTTTAGTTGGCTGATTAAATGGATGAATCCCTCCTATTAGAATGAGCAGTCATATTCCCTCTCGTGATTTCCTGTCCAAAGACGTTCTATTGCCTCCCACCACCTCACAAGGAAACACCAATGATTACATCATTACTACTTACATTCAAAGCATTCTTTGCAGCTTCTGCTTCTGAGCGACTGTCAAAACTGACAAAACCTACGGGCTGAGGAAAGAAAAAAATATGAAGAAAAAACAAATCAGGAGATATCTATTTTTCTGGGTCAAAGGTGATGTCAAACCGAAGAGCTAAGATAAAGAAATGACCACAGCAATGGGTAGAAATAAGAAAGCCAGTTCAAAAGAATCATGACGCAGTGGCTTAGCCAAATTTCTAACATGAATCAAAAGGGATTGTGAGGGTGGTTCTTCAAGGGCACAGCTGGGGATTTAGAGAATCATAAAAAAAAAAAAAAAATCTAGAAGGGGTTGGAAGGTGAGCAGCAGTGAACAAGAGAATAGAGGAAAACTTGGGTCGAAAGGCTCTACTTTCCTAAATCAAATTCACTGTACCTCAGTTTCTTCATCTTTTAAAATGGAAAGAGAACCGAATCACCTTTTGGTACACTGTAAGTGCAAGGAATACAATGACACAATGATAAAAGCCCTGTACTCTCACTGCATGATCAAAATTATAAAATGAACATTTCCATCTCAAATCCCAAGGGATACCTTTGAAAAGTCCTGTGTTTAACTAGGTGTAAACCAAATTGTTCCAATTCAACAGAGAGGGGTGCTAATCCCTTTGGACTCAATCTTTTAGTCCAGAAAGATGCTTGCAACATAGTTTATTCCTGATGAATCAAAGAATACCTTACTGAGAGATGAAAAGCGACTGAGAGGTGAGCATGCTGGATATTCAGCATTTTCGGGGGGAAAAAAACATATAGCCAAAAATTTCAAGAAACTTATAGAAACTATCAGGATCGATTACCATTCTCCATTCTGCACCTTCTGTGCTCCACCCTAGACTTGGGACTCTGCCTGTGATTAGAAGTTTCAAACACAGCATGATTCTTCACCAACAGATACTTACACTGAGTATGAAAGTTTGCCTGTTTAACCTTATTTTTTTTTAAAAAAAGGAAGAACTGGGAATAAAAGTGGGTTTGGAGGATTTCTTTTGAATATACAGACCAATCCCAATATAATCATGCTGGATGCATTATGTTTGCCATTTGCCTTCCTCAGGGATATTCTCAGACATCCTAGCTGGACACAATAGAATTGTCAATCATTTTCCTGTGCTAATTCCTAACTAATCTCACACTTAATTTTAAATCAACAACAAAAATTAAACCCTAATGAGAATTATAAAGGAGAATGCTGAGACCCAGTAACATTCTTGAAGAAAGTCAATTCAAATTTATTGTGGAGGTCATCATTTTATATACAAGTTTGAAATTCTTACCTGCTTAGATGTGAGCTTTATAAGAGAACCCTCGTAGCCCTGAAAATTAAGAACCAAATTTAGACGAAAAAAAATTACCAGGGAAAAAAAAAAAGCAACTGTAATAGCAACTTGCTCAAGTAAAAATGAGTCCGTTATGACTACTGACTAACTCTTCTTACAAATGCCTCAAGGTAACTGAGAAAGATTTTATAGACGTATGCACATATGTGCCGATGCTTCCATCCTTAAGGCCTAAAACAAATCATACCTTGAAATTATGCATGTATGTCTAGGTTTGTTTTCCTTTTTTTCATGAAATCGTACAATGGTAGGAAAACAGGTTCCTCTCTCAACAGATCTTTCTCATTTTACAGAACTAGGAGAATGAAGGGAGTAAATTTAATAAGATAGGAAGATAAGTATGTGAGGACTTGGTCATGTGTTTGCTATAAGATAACATTAAAACATTCAGAATGTCCTACGTAGAACTTATTACTCGAAATTTCAAAACTGCCAGGAAAAGTTACACAGGTAGTGATACTGAATTCTTTTGAGTTATTTTGCTTACTTATTGAAGCAGCTAGTTTTCATGTTGGTACTCTGATTGGGACATACAAAAATTCCCTGTTGGGTTCTTACTCCAGCCCATCCTCAAGGAGGATAGAAACCCCTCCCTTTTCACTCCCTCCCTTCACCCCTCCTGGCTCCTGAGGATAAGGATAACAAAGTGTGTTTATTTCTGAAAATAATCAATGGCTGGTGGCTTGCACTGATGGATGACACAAGGGGAAAAACACCATTTGACATGATTGACCACTGCACAGATCAGTGCCAAGACAGATTTGCAGACTAGGGTCAGCCTCCAGGGACTTTAATTAAAAAAGGGTTGTTAGGAATGTACCAGGGTCCTGACTCTTGCGTTGGGGTTTCTGGGCAGGATGTTGGGATTGATTCATCCTCCTATCTTCCCAGCAGAGAACTATGTTACCAATTAGCTACTGTAAACATTTTACCTCAAAGACCTTGAGCTCTTCTGGCCAGAGAGGTCATGATTCACAGCCCTGCCTCTTCCTTTTTCAAGGTGCTTTCTCTCTGAGAAACCTGGAGGTTTAAACACCCTGAAGGCCTCAGAGGCAAAGGACAAATGGATATTTCACTCAAGTACAACACCACTGGTAGCAATATATTGTGATCTCTAGCCACAAACAGAAAAGTAGTATCACAGACTACTTCAGAACACGGATGGTGGAGTCAGATTGCTTGGGTTTGAATCCTAGCCCTGCCATTTATTATGTGTGAACCTGAGCAAAATTTATTCAGTTGCTCTAAGTTTCAATTTCCTCATTTGAAAAACAGAGGCCAACCTACTTTAAAGGGTTATGATAAAAATTAAATGGAATAATCCATGAGGGGCCTGCTGGCTAAATCTCCAGTATTTTGTCCATTAGTAAGATCATTAAAAAGTCCCCATCCTATGAAAGGGACAAATAGTAAAAATGGCAACCCTGCAGAAGATACTCAGGAAATTCTATGAAGCTGATACTCCCCCCAACATCTTTCCTTCCCACTTCCTCTCAGCTGACCTCATGTCTAACCCTTCTGTTTCCCTCTGTAGAGTCATCATTGTTACAGTAAGGGGATGGCTATTAGAACAGAGGTAGGTCTACTATTACATGGTGCCTTACTAGCGCATAAGCTAGATTCTTAGCTTTGCTGGCTTTTAACTGGCTGCCCCTGCCCCTTCCACCTTCTTCCTTCCTTTCCTACCCAGTGTTTTCAGCTGTCACACCTTACTCTCCCTCTCCTTGAAAGGCTAGATCCTGTCCCCCAACCTGTCTTGCCTCTGCGGCTAGGGTCCTGCTTCGACAGGATGGATCTTTAATCATTAATCAAGATGGTCTGCCACCTAATCATAAGTGTGCCCCTAGCCAGGCACTGCTGCTACCATGTTCTCAGGGACCAGACACAAGCCCTGAATTTATCACGACTTCCAAGTGTTCTCCTTGAGGGCCTAGGCCTCCAGCCCACAATCCACCCAGTCCCGGCTTTCTCTTACTCCCCACAGGTTAGCCTTCAAGACTTCTCCTTGGCAGCATGGTTTTTTCAGCTTTTGTCCAATTTTCTGGTAAGTTTTCAATTCTAGCAACATTAAATATCTCAAGTGATTTTTATCTCAACAGTCCCAATGGACAGGCAACTGAAATTAAGTACTACACTATGTATCAGCATAACAAGTAATTCCTTAAAACTTCATCTTACTTTGTTTGAAATTTGGGACATTTTTCCACAGAAAAAGTAATGGTGGTTAGGTCCTTAGTCTAGTTCATGAAAGGGTAATTAACTTATGTATCCGAAGAACAGTATTAACAATATTTCAACTAATAAGAAACTTTGTAGGAATAAGCCTTGACTTATGTTATTTCACTGGAAATATAAGTAACAGTAATTGATAGTATTTTTGGTGAGCTGTACTCAGAAGAATACTCCCAATTGGCAAACGATAAACAGGGAGGACACTAAAACTGTTCTAAACAGAGCCAGATGCATGTCCCCATTATTAATAAAGAAAGAGACTTATCTAGATTAGCTATTGGGGAGGACAAAAGGCAACTTCAGTCTTTCCTGAGACCGCACACTGGAACTGAGTTGTTAAATCTCCTTTACTAACTAACTATCCTTTTTTAAAAAAGGTTACTTTATAAGATGCTTTCTCAAACATATTTCTTCCTGCAAAAAGCCCACATGAAGCTTATTTATACACACACTTTTTGTCTCCTCCTATAATTTCTGAAAAAGAAAAGGTACCTTAAATGGTCTGAAAAGCAGATAGAGCTCCCGAGGTTTGATATCCAGAGGGAGACCACTGACAAATAGGGTCCGGACCTGGAAAATAAATATGAGGAGTGATCACAAGACTGTACAATCTAGAGAACAGCTCTCACCTGTAATCTCAAAAATACGTGTCTTCATATATTTCACAAACCCCACCTAATTCGTGTTCTTTCCGTAACCCAATGAACACTCTATGTTTAAAGACGCCATTAGGCCAACTCTTGGATATTTCTATGGGATTACTCAGAATGAATTACCTCTAGCTGATTTAAATTTACAAACTGATTAGTCATTACCTGGTTCTGACACTATGAAGGGAAGAGGTCTACATAGTTAAAATATCAGCTTAAGAAGAAGAAAAGAAGTCACGAGAACAGTAAATCTACAGCTTCTCTGCTCTAAATCAAATGAACACAACATGGTTCAAAATTAAATCAGAACAATTTTTGTTTTTTCCTGCTTGTTTTGTCCTTGCCTCCCTCATCGGCATTAATAATTACAGTCATTTTTAAAAGTATCTTATTTTTAAGTAATCTCTACACTCAATGCGGGGCTTAAACTTACAACCCTGAGATCAAGGGTCACATGCTCTGAGCCAGCCAGACACCCTGATAATTTTAATACATGTAAAAAATAATCCAAACACATCTAAATAGTAGCCAAAATGTAGAACTCTTCATCTGCTCAGTTCCAAAACAGCAGGGAAGACCTCACTGACCTATAACCCATAAGGCCTAAGATACAAATTATGTGATTAGTGTCCACTAAAATAGAGAACACAGATGACACACTTCCATTTGGGAGGATCAGAGAAAACATGTTAGCATTTGACTGGGAACTTAAAGGATAGGTAAAATTTCACCACACGGATATAAAAGGTGAGGGGAATTGGAAAAGACTCGGAGGCACAGAAAAGCATTAACCAAGGCAGTGAAGGAGGGGATAGCACAGCATATCCTGGGAGAAGGAGAAGCCAAAACCGAACAAGTAGCTGCGGATCCAACTACAGGGGACATCACAAGTCACTGGCTCAGGAATCTGGTCTTCATTCAACAGGCAAGGAGAAATCACCATGTTTTCTTTCTACTTATTTTAGTTTCGTGTGCCTTTAGTCAAGTTTCCTAACACCTTCCCCCCTCCAAACTTTGAAATATAATGGACATGTGACAGTGTGTAAGTTTAAGATGTACAATGTTGTGACTTTTGAGTATATATAATACAGTACTGTTACCTATAACCACAATGCTGTGCATTAGATCCCCATAACTTACTCAACTTCTAACTGGAAATTTGTAATCTTTGACCAACATATCATTTCCTCCATCCTGATCCCCTGGTAACCACCATTCTACTCTGTTTCTAGGAGTTTGACTTCACCCCCAATTTTCTATTCCTCTTCTCTACTCCAGCTGATACAACATGATTGAGTTCCTCATTAGAAATCATGATGCTACCTAAAGAAAAATTCAATGCTCAATTGTTAACAGTCTATAAATCTAGATTTTTCCTCAGTGTGAAAAGGGAGATCTTCTAGAACCCTAATGCTTTCCATTGATTCTAGTTGTGAAGAAGCACAAATCAGCAAGCAAGGCCCTTGTATTGATGCAGCATACAGTAAAAGATCATGCCATCTGCAGACAGGTGTATAACCAACACTATGATGATGTAAACAGCCTCAGAATCACGAAGGACTTATTTTATTGTTATTCATTCATATTTTAGATTTATTGTGCTATAATTGATATACAGTTGACCCCTGAACACAGGTTTGAACTATGTGGGTCCATTTACAGGCAGATTTTCCCAATAAATACAGTATAGTACTGTAAATGTATTTTCTCTTCCTTACGATTGTCTTAATAACTTTTTCTCTAGCTTATTTTATTATAAGACTATTGTATGTAATATATATATAATATACAAAACCTGTGCTAATCAAGTGTTTGTTATTGGTAAGGCTTCCAGTCAACAGTAGGCTATGAGGAGTTAAGCATTAAGGGAGTCAAAAGTTATATGTGGATTTCTGACTGTGCAGGAGATCAGTGCCTTCTAGCGCCCACATGGATCTAGGGTCAACCGTATAATGAACTGTACTTTTTGTTTACAATTTGGTTAAGTTTTGACATACGTATAACCTGTGAAACCACCACAACAATCAAGATAATAAACATATTTACCACCTCCAAAAGTTTCCTGCCACCCTGGTTCTACCATCCGCATTCCCAGGCAAACACTGATCTGCCTTCTACCACTATTAATTAATTGGTATATATGTTCTAAAGGTTTATACAAATGGAACCATAAAGTATTTATTCTTTTTGTCTGGCTCTTTTACTTTTGTATAACTATTTTGAGATTCATCATCCACTGTTGCATGTATTAATAGGCTACTCCTTTTTATTGATGAATAGTATTCTGTTGCATGGATATACCACAGTTCATTTATCCATTCACTTGATGGGACAACATTTGGGTTATTTCTAGTTTTTGGCTTTTAGGCTAGGAGCAGTCATGTATCAATTTGTACAAATCTTTGTATGGATGTATGTTTTCTATCTTGTTGATTTAATACCTAGGAGTGGAAGGGCTGAATGATATGGTAGGTATATGCTTAACTTTTAAAAAAAACTGCCCTTCAATTCCTTGTTTTAGGGCCCAGAACATGATTTAAATGCTGTGTACTTAAAAACAAAATTGTATTCTGTGGCTCTTGGATGGTATGTTTTACAAACATCCATTAGGTCAAATTTGTTGTTCAATGTATCTTTTGCCTTCTCCCATCTCCCTCAACTTTGCCAGTGATAAAGACTCTTTTTCCAGGAACTTTATCAAAGCTAAAGCCAAATTATGGACAAGTGCCAGAGACACAGCTGATGGAATCCTGCCATCCAGTGTACCCTCCCTGCCATCCACAACTGTCTTCCCACAGTCCAAAAAAGTAAACACCATCTGTCCTTGGCCGCTCTAGCCAGGACAACCTGAGTAGAGAGGGAATCCCAGCTCCCATTCATTCAGATTTTGCTGAGTACCCAATATGTTTGACACTATGCCAGGTGCTGACTGGATTATAGAGATTTCCAAGGAAATAATGCAATAAGCTGATCCTATGGTTTAAGCCCTGGAGTCCCATTTGTCCATCAGGGAAGCTTAGCTATGTAACAGGTATCAATTAAAATTCAAGGAGTTAACTTATAAAACTACCATTTATAGTATTGTTCTAGAGAAAAAGAACTCCACAAACTTGAAAGTCAAACAATTTACCAACAAAATACAATAGAACTCTGGGGGTTACCAATAAAATATTACTTGATATAAATTAAGGTTCATTTACATCAATAAAAT
This sequence comes from Halichoerus grypus, assembly GCF_964656455.1. NCBI lineage: Eukaryota > Metazoa > Chordata > Mammalia > Carnivora > Phocidae > Halichoerus > Halichoerus grypus. Next base: position 180,815,538 of record NC_135714.1, read on the forward strand.
GTATTATGCAGCCAATAAAAATTATGTTCAAGAAAAAAATTACATTCAAGGAAAGTTTTATTTTATTCTGTAAAACAAACACCAACACACATACGTATGAAGAGAGGGATAACATGCCTTTGTAGGACAGAGACACCAAAATAGTTATATTTATAGGATTTACCGAGTGAAGTGATTTTAATGTTTATTTGCTTATTTGTATTTTTTCTATAATACACATATTAGATACTTTTATTTTGTTAGATTGAGAACTGCCTATTTTTTATTGTTTTCTTTTGGAAACTATAAACAATGTCAACATTTACATCAATAAAAACTTTAAAGCTTATGGAGGAACCTTTTAATGTAAATATTTCAGAATTAGAAATGATTCTTATGTTAGTATCTCCAACTATTATACATGAAAAAAATGGAACTCCCATTAGCCCTAAGTTTGCTACTTGCCCACAGATGACAAGAGGCTCAAAGCAACTCTGTTTTGTTCATCAATGGGAGGCGACTAAAATGTCTGGCATTTTATTTACATGGACATGAGTTACACTTCCCATAATCTCATGAATCTCACGGTCTCAAAAACCTGCCAGGATCTCTCATCTCTCACTGAAGAGATAGTCTCTCCTCTGACAGAACAAACTGACTAGGAGAAATAATTTTTATTTTATTTATTTATTTATTTTTAAAGATTTTACTTGACAGAGAAAGACACAGCGAGAGAGGGAACACAAGCAGGGGGAGTGGGAGAGGGAGAAGCAGGCTTCCCGCTGAGCAGGGAGCCCGAAGCGGGGCTCGATCCCAGGACCCTGAGATCATGACCTGAGCTGAAGGCAGATGCTTAATGACTGAGCCACCCAGACGCCTCGGAGAAATAATTTTTAAATATTTATTTATGAATACAACTAAAGGTCACCTAAAACCAAGTGCTTGGAATCTATGAACTTTGAATTAAGTTAAAAAAAAAAAAAAAAAAAGGATAATGTATGGGAAAAAACTCTTCCTGAATATCTAATTCATGCTTTTCTATAGTGACCGGGACCAAGATCACGGGGCTATTTGAAAACAGCTTAGCTTCTCCACTCTTCTCACCCCCACACTTTTTTTTTTTTTGTTTAAAGATTTTATTTATTTATTTGAGACAGAGAGAGAGAGCACATGAGATGGGGGAGGGTCAGAGGGAGAAGCAGGCTCCCTGCCGAGCAGGGAGCCCGATGCGGGACTCGATCCAGGGACTCCAGGATCATGACCTGAGCCGAAGGCAGTCGCTTAACCAACTGAGCCACCCAGGCGCCCTCACCCCCACACTTTTTATCTTAGCTATTAAATCGAGAAACACTTGCGGGCTTTGTCTTTCCTATGTTTGCGGAAATCTCAAAGGTAAAACAGGGTTCTTCCTTGCAGGGACGTTTCAGTCAGTGCAAGAAACAGTCCGTAAATGACCTTCTATGTTAACAGAAAGCTTAGTTCATTCACAAAGTAACCGACAGTGAGAGAAAAGTCTGAGACAGGTAAATAAATGATCAAATACTCAAGAAAAAAATGTCGCCCCAAACAACAAATGAATGACACCAAATGAACTCTGTGGCAGGTCAATCATTATCCAGGGCAGCCCTTCATGTACCAGCAGTGGCTACGGACACAGACGTGCCTGGCACTACGCCTTCAGCATCACAGATGTTTACTTTATCAGACACACGGGGAAACACACTTCTTAGTCAAGGACACAACATGCCTCATAGAAGATCAAGACATGAAGCTGCTGACAGCTCTATCCCAAAGGGACTCTAATGGATTCTGTGGATGTACCTCCAGCTCCATTTTCACAACAGAACTGAAAGAAGAAATGCTGCGGGAAATCTCCCGTGCTGGACAGTAAGAGCAAGGAGACTTCTCTGCTCAGCCATTTATCTGGCCTTCCCTACAGAGGCCACAGTTCTATTTTGGATAAAACTGACCATGTGTTCTTCAGTGGCACTGCCAGTTCCCACCGAGAAAGTCAAGCCACATTTCAGTGACTTTTTTTTTTTTTTAAGATTTTATTTTTGAAGTAATCTCTATACCTAACATGGAGCTTGAACTCATAACCCCGAGATCAAGAGTCACAGGCTCTACTGACTGAGCCAGCCAGGCGCCCCTCAGTGACTGACTTCTAGTTTAATAAACTCTAAGTCATTGTATCAGTCTTGAGTTTTCCTGGACAGAAAGGTCAAAATAGGCCTGGAAATGGAAGGGTCCCTTTTTATTTTTAAAGATTTTAACCATTTTAGAGAGAGAGCACGTGCACGCCCTCACACACGCACATGCGAGCAGGGAGGGGGGCAGTGGGAGAGGGGGAGAATCCCAAGCTGACTCTGCCTTGAGCACGGAGCCGGACATGGGGCTCCATCCCACAACCCCAAGACCACAACCTGAGCCCAAACCAAGAGTGATATGCTCAACCGAATAAGCCACCCAGGTGCCCCAGGAACGTCTTACCTTTAACAAAGAACACACAGGTAATCTAGACATGAAAATATAAACCAAATAGACACATGCTTAACTTTAGCAGAGAATAATCACACTTTCCAGCCAATGGCCATATCTGCTAGACACCATAGTGTCCAAAGACTATGGGCCTATGGGCATGTTTTAGTTGTTTATAAAAAGATGTTGGGGATCACTTCTAGCTGCTCTGAGCTAACCTCTTGAGGTTCATCTTAAATTCACAGGATTGGGAAAGGCTATTTCTCATGTTCGAATGACTCATGAATAACTATGTGAGGGACTCATTTAAAACATTCTAATGAATAAAGCCCATGAAGGTGCTTCTCTGATAATCAATCTATTCCCTGCTAGCTTTCTCTCCATCCACCCACATTCTTAAACCTATAAATAAATGTAAACTCCAAAGAAGCTTTCAAACGTGCTATAAATTTCAGTCATTCTTTTGGAGTAATCATTCTTTGAATCACACAAGTATATTTACAGATAAGATCTTCCAAAGAGTGTTTTAGAGTTTGAAGTCTCTTATTTGGTATGGTGTAAGCATAATCCGAGGCACAGAGTATATAGTCTATAAATCTCTTTTGAATTACTTCAGAAATCTAAGTAATACTGTGTGTTCATGGGAGACAGTAAGTGTTTGCATGTTGACACCTCTGTGGACAACACGGCAAACAAAATGAGGCAACCCAGTTTCCCAGGCACCACCATAGCAGCATGGTCACAACACCAAATGATAAACACTCACAGGACAAAAAGGCAGAAAAGGTTCACATTATAGGACCAGAAATTTAGAAGAAAAAGAAATGAGACAAAAAACTATCAGAACCCAGGCAGAAAAATGAAGACTGAAATTCACATAGACTGAAAGACAAAGAGATCACAAAAAAATCAAGGACTGAACACTCATTAACATGGAAAGAATGATCAATATATGGTTACCAGTAAAATCACTCATATTTCAATTCATAATGACTTAAACATACTTGTGTATAAATAAATCCAAAATCAACAACTATAGATGAGTAATCTACAAAGTTTTTTGAGAAGATACTCAAACTCGATAGTTTGCACATTTAAAATGGCAAGTAGATATCCACGTTTATTGATCGAGAACAAGCCTCCTGACTATTAAGTGAAAAAGCAAACACCAGAATTTACCCATCCCAGTTTAATTTTTTCAAGTGGTTTTATAAGTTAGTACATGCTTAAAAAAAGGGGGGGGGGTTATTGAAAGAATGTTTACTAAATTACTCTTATGTTAATAGCAGGGAGGGAAGGTGGTATTTTATATATTTATACACATAAGCATTTAAATATTCATGAACGTAAACCATCTCTTAAAGAACACAAGTCCAAATAGAGCTCCTTCCTTTGAAAATATGAACCCTGGGCCCAGCCTATGCTTTTGTTCTTAGAGACTCCCAGTTTTTCTACCTGTGCACCTTAGGGACAAGGTTGATCTAGCAGAAGTATATATTCACAGACTCATAGAATTGCAATGTGAAGCAAATTAACGCTTCACACTTCAATTCTGACTATGAGTCCGCGTTTGTTTGTACTTACACCAGAAATAAAACCTAACCAAAAATGGGCATTAATGACTCGATATTAAGGCCCTAGGAGCAGGACCATCCTGGTTTCAGTCAAAGAGGTCTTCTTGCTTTGTGACCACCCTACTCCCCACTAACAAAAGAACAGAGGGATCACGCACTGTCCAACCCCCCAAGGAAATGCCATCTTTCTTCTGCGACACCACATACTATATAAACTTGGTTTCAGGGACAGAAAAGTTAAAAGAGCTCCACATACCTGTGGCAGCATAAATCCCATAGCGCTGGGTTGTTTTAACACAAATGGCGGCAGGGGTGTGGTGGGGGTGGTTCAGAGCCCTGAAAGTTTTACACCCTGATTATTTTACTCTTTTTAAATAAAGTACTGATGGATTTAAGTTCTTTGCTTATTCTGTAAGCATCACCTGAAACACCAAACTGTAACAATGAACCCTGCTGAGGATGGCACATCAACTCATTTCCAAAGAAGGCTTTGTTGGCCTGCTATGATTCTGCATTCATGTCTTGCCACTATGAAAATGGATTACCACAATTATTAAAATGGTCTGCCAGGAATTTAATCCTGGTTGCTGCTCAACAGAAACTGACCAGCCTTTGGTCAAGCTCCAGTTTCTTGCTGGCATCGATTTCCAGATGGAATAGGTGGTCAAGTTCCACTCTCCTGGCCACCTGCTGGACTTAAAGACGCACACCATTTCCGGCCCAGGAAAGGTATGTTTTGATTCAGGAGGCCAGGTTGCTATAGATACCAAGTACTGACTAACCATAGAATAAAAGGGTCACTATGTTCTTATGAACTCCCAGGTTTTAGTTTTAGAATCTAAAACATAATTATCCACAAGTAGGCTTTCTAGTTCTGAGGGATCTAACTATTGTTTACCCTAACTGATAATTCAGTTGTAGAATATCACTATCTGTAGGATAACCAAATTTATACTCTTATTTAGGGCCCCTGGAAACCAGGGTGCCTTTGCCAAAGTGATCAGATAGTTTCCAGTAGGATCAGGGGAAGAAGCTATAAGATTCACGGGAGCACATATAGAAGAGGAACCACCATGGTTCCATAAACTCGTATATGCAGGGCTCAGAACATGCATAGGAAATAAGGACAGCAAGTTAGCACTGGGTACACCACACCACTAGGTTCATTTAGATATCCTAGCCCAACCTAATGTCAATTTATAATCAGATGGTCTCAAACTCCCAGTTTCACAGAACTGCTTAAGACCAAAGTTCAACCTAGGCCATACCACATGTCCACTATATATCTAAAAGGTAAGAGACAAATTGAGAATTTCTAGGGTTTGAAACCACCCAAGAATAGGCAGCAAATGTGTCTGTACATGTGAGCCCTCAACTTCATTATTAAGAAATTTCCTTAGTGCTGTCAGACACAAAGGGAGGTGGGTACCAGAAGCAGATCAGGAATTTAGGGTTTGAATTAGCCTACACAGAAAACTAGATGCATGTAAGAATTTAACCTCATTATGAGGAAGTTCACCGAGTACTTTCAAACACAGTAAATGGTTGTCAAGTTCTTAGAGTTCAGTAAGATGCTCCTTATAAAAGCAGGACATTTTACTACCCTTAACTCTAGTCCTATTCTTATGTACCCTGGCTTCCCTTAGTCCCTTCCTTTAAGTCAGCTTTTGATGGCTTACTCTGTTTCAACCCTGGATAGCCCATGGAATCCTACTCTTCAATTACACTGCCTGCATTGCTAAAACATGAAGGTTTTTAAATGTACTCATTAATGCAGTGTATTGTAAACAGAAGTTTGCATTCTAATCCCCTGAAGTGCACTTGCCCTTAGGATTTTAATCCTATAGAGTACCCTGAAGTTGAATGTCCACAAGATTATCTGGGCTATCCACATATACACTTTTCCAAGCACTGATAAAATGAAATACAAGCAGAAAAAGAGCTTATCAAAATCTCAAGCCTTTTCTTTCTCCTTCTGCATAGCTTGGGTGATTGAATAATCTGCTTGACAAAATAAGAAAATAAAGTCATTCCACCTCTCCCAACTACACAGAAAAAACTATCCCCAAGAGCACAATATTTCATAGTCTTATAGAATACCTTAAAAAAATTACTCATTGGCAGATTATGGTCCCAACACTGTCCAGGGCTCTAAAGTATGTTTTTTTATATTAATAGTGGATAAAGTTTATTTGGAAGAACTTGATCCCACTGCAAACTTCGGTTTGCAATGTCTTTATTTTTTTAAGATTTTACTTGAGAGAGAGCACCTGAGCAGGAAAGGGGGTTGGGAAAGAGCAGACTCCCCGCTGAGCAGGGCACTCGACATGGGGCTGGATCTCAGGACCCTCGACATGGGGCTGGATCTCAGGACCCTCGACATGGGGCTGGATCTCAGGACCCTGGGATCATGACCTGAGCCAAAAGCAGACGTTTAACTGACTGAGCCACCCAGGCGCCCCTGCAATGTATTCTGAATAACCAATGACAATGCACCACAGTTCTAACATAACTAGAAAGCTGTGGTGAAAAGGTTGGCTTCCCAATATTTAGCTGTGGGAGATGACCCAATATACACTTCCAAATTCTTGATGGCAGGTCAGCTCACTTTCAAGCTGAATGTTCTTCCCTAGAATTAGTGGTGAGCATCCTAGTACATAGCAGTAGTACTAAGTATCTGTACAAGGAACTAAATGAGTTAATGTAAAAATTGAGTCACAGTACTAGGATTGAGGCATATGAGAGAGCCATGTAATTTATGAGTATCCAGATATGGATGAGTATGAAGAAATAAAGTCATTGTGATTTTTTATATGCATTCAAGAGGTAAGTACTCAAGACAGTAAAACGGATACGTAGTAAAACTAAACAAATAAGCATTCATGTGGAACCAGGCTGCTAGGATTCACATCCCAGTTCTGTAACTCCCTAGCTATGAACCTTGGACAAGTCCCTTAACCACTCCATGCAGAAGTTTCCTCATCTGGGAAATGGAGACAACAAAGGCAGTTTTTAAATATGTCCACAAAATTTTCTGGGCTCTTCCCTTCAAGAGGTAGAGCTTAATTCCCCTCCCCTTCAGGGTGGGCTTCACTCAGTGACTCACTTCTAATGAATACAGCAGAAGTAATAGTGTGTAACTTCTAACCCTAGGTCGAAAAAGGCACTGTGGCTTCCTCAGCAGAAGCAGGCTCTCTTGGATCATTTGCTCTAGGGGAAGCCAGCTGCTATGTCATACTGATACTCAAGAAACAATATGAAGAGGTCCACATGATAGGAACAGAGAGGCCTCTCGCCAAAAACCATGTGAGGCAACCATCTTGGAAGATCTTCAAGCCCCAGTCAATTTTTCAGATGACTGCAGCCCCCAGCTAAAAATGTCTTGACTGCATCCTCTTAAGACCCTAAGCTAGGGGCGCCTGGGTGGCTCAGTCGTTAAGCGTCTGCCTTCAGCTCAGGTCATGATCCCAGGGTCCTGGGATCGAGCCCCGCATCGGGCTCCCTGTTCAGCGGGAAGCCTGCTTCTCCCTCTCCCACTCCTCCTGCTTGTGTTCCCTCTTTCGCTGTCTCTCTGTCAGATAAATAAATAAAATCTTAAAATAAAAAAAAAGACCCTAAGCTAGATTCACCTAGCAAAGCTTCTTCTAAATTCTTGATCCTTACGAACTGTGAAATGCTGTTTAAGCTGCTAAATTCTGGGGTAATTTCTTACAGAGCTGCTGGAGGGATTAAGTAAATTAATAGATGTGAAATGCCTAAAGTTCAGTACCAGGTTCAATAGAGTAAGGGCTCAGAAAATGTATTAAAGTGGCTTACCACATTCAAAAGGTACATTTTCATGCTCCAAAGGCAATCTCAAGAAGCTGTAACTGATAATATTATCATGCAACTGTTATATATATGCTTAAAGTGGGCAAAAGAAAAACGTTTGCATAGTAAAAGAAATACTAACATGCGTTAAGTATTTTCATGGGGCACATTTTCCCAAAAGCGTGCCTCGGAGTCCCTTCATTACCATCTCTCTACCTCGTCAGAAGGCCAGGAGCAAATCTCACTCTAGCCAGCACCCCACCCTCCTGCTGCTCATGCATCTTCCTCAACTCCTTTTTTTCTCATGTGACAAGAGTTGAACAAGAAAGGAGAAATCTCTCTTCATTCTATTTGAGACTTAGAAAAATATCAAGGCTAATGGTTTAAGTATTCCTAATCAAGGAGAAAGTAATAAATGTTGAAGTGGTATTATGAAAGTTTTCAGTCCCTTAAATAGTTAAGTAAACTTGGACATAATAACATCTGCCCTCTTCCTACCTTTTAAGGGAAAATTAAAAGTATGAATTAACTTCTTAAACATCATCATTCAAGGTACATGATATTTTACTCAATTTGAGAACATTTCTAATTTTTAAATCACTACTTTTTATTGTACATTTTAGCTACATTATACACTGATTGGTACCCATAACTCAGTTAAGTCATCCACTTGATTAATATCCATACTAGACTGTATCGTCTTATATGATACAAAAATAATGAGAATACTAACACTGGAAAGGATGCGAAGAAACCAAATCTCTTATATACACTGCTGGCAGGAATGTAAAAAGGTACAACCACTCTAGAAAACAGTGTGGCAGTTTCTGAGTGAAAAATGCGATTACTACACAACCTAGCAACTGTACTCTTGAGCGCTTACTCCAGAGAAATGAAAGTTTATATATTCACACAAAAATCTGTACACAAATATTCAGGAATGTCTGATTCATAATCACCAAACATCAGCAATAAGCCAGATGTCCTGAAGTGGGTGAATGGTTTAATAAACTGTGGTATACTGCTACCATGGAATACCACCCAGCAAAAAAAAAAAAAAAAACTATTAATACAAAAATATGGCTAAATCTCAAGGGAATTATGCTGAGTAAAAAAAACAATTCCGGAAGTTTACATACTGCAGGATTCCTTTTCTAGGACATTCTTGAAATGAAATCATAGAGATGAAAAGCAAATGAGGAGTTTGCAAGAGTTAGGGACAAATGAGGAGGGGTGGAGAATACATGGTTGTACAAAGGCAATAACAGGGATCCTTGTGGTAATGGGACTGTTCTACAGCTTCCCCCACCACCAGGGGGGTGGGGGGAGCCGGATCTGAAGCTAGATCTTACAACCCTGAGATCATGACCTGAGCGGAAATCACGAGTCGGGAGCTTAACCAACTGAGCCACCCAAGAGCTCCAAGGGACTGTTCCAGATCTCAACTGTGGAGGACAGACAAACCTGCACATGGGATAAAATTACACAGAACACCACAGACAGCAAAACTGGGGAAATCTAAATAAAACGAGTGGATTCTATCAATGTTAATTTCTTGATTGTGATATTGTGCTAGTTTTGCAAGATGTTACCATTAAGGGAAACTAAGCAAAGGGCACACAGGATTTCTCTGTATTACTTCTTCTAACTGTATATGAACCTACAATTATCTCAAAGTTTAAAGGGTACACTTAAAAAAAACTGACATCATTACATAAACATTAAATCAAGACATTTATATCAGTTGGTAAAACTAGGATGTAAAACTATATAGTTACGGGTTTGTATGCATTTCTATTTTAGAGCCCTACCAGAAGATTGGTCATTTTCCCCATTAATTTTTTAATTGGTAGATTCAGTATTATAAAAGACATTAGAAAAAGACAAAAGCAACTCTTTTAAAAGGAAGTATGTTTTACTCAAATTATAATTTTCTTGATTTAGGCAATCACTACACCTTTTGTTGTAGTGTATGGTATCTTAGTTACGTTCCACTTTGATTAATCCTATAGCTCAGGGACGCCTGGGTGGCTCAGTCGGTTAAGCGTTGGCCTTCAGCTCAGGTCAGGTCGTGATCCCAGTGTCCTGGGATCAAGTCCCATATTGAGCTCCTTGCTCAGTGGGGAGCCTGCTTCTCCCTCTGCCTGCCCCTCCCCCTGCTTGTGCACACGCACATGCACTCTCTCTCACTCTGACAAATACATAAAATCTTTAAAAAAAAATCTATAGCTCATTCCAGGATCTCACACGACACAGGAAGTTAAAATATTTTAAGTTGTTATTTGCTATTTTTAACTACCGTCAGGGAAAAGACTAATAGGTTCAAGCGCAGGGAAGTTCACAGGGTACAGGACATATATGCAGGCTACGTTTTGTATTAACACGGCTTTGGTGAGCTCACTACTTAATAACTCCCCACTTTTCTAAACCTGTTTCTATGTGAAAATTCATTCAGCCAAAACTTGTTTGCACTTAAAATACCACAAGACTGAAAGATGAGTATTTGGAATACCATCTACTTTAAGTTGGCTACTTCCTGTAATTCATAAACTAGCTACTTTGCTTTCAACACTGCAAAGCCTAGTGCTTATAATGTGTTCTTACAGTAAAAGAGCAAACTTCCATTTTTAAATTTAGATCATTACTTTTCCAATCATAGGAATTTCCAAATCCAGAATACCTTCAATGTGTTTAGGCTAAAACTAATAATCCCCCAGCCTACTACAGGAACTACCTCTCCAGTGAGACACTATTTGTTTGATTTGATAGCCACCTATGTCTGTAAACCATTTATGTGATCATTCAAATCAAGTCAGTATTACGGTTGTAAGTTACTTATGTGTGTACGTACTTATGTAAAGGGATGCAGGTCTCAGAAAACTTGGCAGGACTTACAGGTAAGGACTACACGGGTTGGCCAGGCACAATGAAAGACATAACAAATGTCAGAAAAACAGACATGGGTAAAGTTTGAGAAGCTGAGAAATAACCTATACTAACAAAAGTATATATGCTTTACAAATGAATCTAAAGCATTTAAGAACATGTTAGATATTTAATCTGAATTCCCACAGCACTGTAACTTTTCAACGACTATAATGGAAGGAAAATACCACTACATTGAACCTAGCAATTTAAATTCCATCTCTGCTTCAAAACTAGCTGTTGAGGCCTTGGGCAGGACCTCGAGCTTCAGTTTCCTTATTTATGAAGTGAAGGTGTGGAATAGCTGGGTCTCCAGGTTTCATTCCAACTCCAAAGGTATAGTGAAAGAATGGGTTTTTGGTAAAGGCATACCAGAGTCAAAGGACATCAAGTCAAGATGACCTAGTTCTTGCCATTGAAAACCTCCCAATCACGCCACTGAAATATATGTATTTCACTAAATATTTATATAAATATATTTAAATTGTAAGTTTTTATGATTCTTGTAATAAAACATAGTGACGTCTTAAACCACAAATTTAAAGAATTCAGCAGAGCTGTCAGTGCAAAACAAGGTAATGGGATCCAGAGCTACTGATATGCAGTCAGTTCATCACAAACACTGACCTAACAGTCATGATTAAATCTATTAGCATTGGATTTTCTCCCTTGTGAGAAAGAATTACTTCATAGAGCATAGTGCTTAAGCACACAAACTCCAGAGCCAGACTGCCTAGATTTGAATTGTAGCTCCAACATCTATTACCTGAGTGATCCTGGACAACTTATGAACCAATGGAACCTCAGTTTCCTCATCTACAAAATGGGAGATATAATAAAACCTACTTAATAGGGTTGCTAAGGGGTTTAAATAAGTGACTGTTGGTAAAGCATTTAGAAAAGGGCGCCTGGGTGGCTCATTTGGTTGGGCGACTGCCTTCGGCTCAGGTCATGATCCTGGAGTCCCTGGATCGAGTCCCGCATCGGACTCCCTGCTCGGCAGGGAGTCTGCTTCTCCCTCTGACCCTCCCCCCTCTCATGTGCTTGCTCTCTCTCATTCTCTCTCTCTCAAATAAATAAATAAAAAATCTTTAAAAAAAAAAGCATTTAGAAAAGTACCTGGCACATAGCAAGCATTATACAAGTTTTTGTTAAATAAGTAAACAGAGCCCTTCAACTGCTATCTGGTAACACTTCTTGCTGATGGGGCAGAATGAGCACTAAAGAAGGAAATTATTCAAATCCTAAAACTTAGGCCTTCATTTAGCTAGCTGAAGAGACTTTGAAAAGTTACACGTAATAAAATATTGTAGTCCATGGGGCGCCTGGGTGGCTCAGTCGTTAAGCGTCTGCCTTTGGCTCAGGTCATGATCCCAAGGTCCTGGGATCGAGCCCCACATCGGGCTCCCTGCTCCGCGGGAAGCCTGCTTCTCCCTCTCCCACTCCCCCTGTTTGTGTTCCCTTTCTCACTGTCTCTCGGTCAAATAAATAAACTAAAAATAAATAAATAAAATATTGTACTCCAAAAATATAAAATAAAAAAACATGACCATTGAACAAACTGCATACCACTTAAGACAAATATTTCATTATTAATCCTGGATTTCCAGAGTGAAATGCTGTTATTCACACTACCTCTACCACTTTCACTCCCTTTCAGGAACTTGAATTCCTCTGCAAGTTTAACATGTGAGTGAGAATATGCATTTGTAACATAACATACTCAAAGAGTACACAACAGTACATTTTACAGAAACCAGCTCATTATTTTCCGTTTTGTGAACTTCAAACAGCTAAGGCAGTTTCCAAAACTGTTCCTCTCCAACTGAGGAAAAATTCTCAAAATGGTCAGAGAACCTGGGGGCATGTGAAGGATCTTTCATAGTGGACATGACTCAACCTGTCAGTGATCTCCCTGGAACCTGGTTGTGCCAGCCCAGCTCTAGCCAGAATACAGGCTAAGATATGCACATCCAAAAACAGTTATCGCAGTGCCAGAGAGTCTGTGTTCTAATATGACCAAATAAAGATACAACCAACATCCCAGATACGCTGCTCTATCGTGCCAAAACTTCTCATTCTTCCAAACGGCCACATCTAAGCTATTTATTAAAATGTAATTTATTTGGAGCCTCATGGAAGAATTTCCAAATGTTCTGACTACAAGAGAATATAAAACCTCATCAGAAATCTAAGACAGGGGCGCCTGGGTGGCTCAGATGGTTAAGCGTCTGCCTTCGGCTCAGGTCATGATCTCAGGGTCCTGGGATCGAGTCCCACATCCAGCTCCTTGCTTAGCAAGGAGCCTGCTTCTACCTCTGCCTGCCACTCCCCCTGCTTGTACTCTCCCTCTCTCTGGCAAATAAATAAATAAAATCTTAAAAAAAAGAAAAAAGAAATGTAAGACAATGTATATATTGAACTACAATACACCCGTGATTTTTTTTTTTTTTTTTTTTTGAGAAAGAGAGAAGGGAGAGAGAACAAGAAAGAGAGCAAGTGAGCACGTGCGTAAGAGCACGAAGGCAAGTGCAAGCACGGGACGGGGGGGACGGGGTGGGGGGGAAGAGAGAGAGAGGGAGGGCAGGAGAGAGAATCTCAAGCAGGCTCCATGCTTGGTGCAGAGCCTAGGGGCAGAGGGGAAGGAGGGAAAGAGAGAGAGGGAGGGCGGGAGAGAGAATGTCAAGCAGGCTCCATGCTTGGTGCAGAGCCCGACACGGGGCTCGATCTCAGGACCCTGAGATCATAACCTGAGCAGAAATCAGGAGACGGCTTTATATTTATAAAATATAACCGACTGAGCCACCCAGGTGCCCCTAACTATGACTTTTTAAAAAAATCTTTTTAAAGGGTGTGGTTAACACCACATTACCACATTCAATACACTTTTTTGCTAACTGAAATTATAGTACAGGTACTACCAGGGAACGTGAATATGGATCCCCGACCTCATACTTCCTCCCTCTGACACCATCCAGATTTAGGCAGCACTTGAATAATGGGCCCATAACCTTCAGAGGACCCTCTAAAGCTAGCATAGGCATCTTTTTTTTTTTTTCCTCTAAATGTCTTAATCTTTGCTGGAGAGTATATCATTCATCAAAAATTTTAGATTTTGTGAGGTTACCCTATGGCTCAAAGATTTTTAAAAACAGAATGGATACACCCCCAAAAAACTATTGTTTTTCTAACTTCATAATCAGCATTGCTAACATGCACCAGTTTCTTCCCACCTTATCAAAACAAAATTCCAGAGCCTCTGCCCTTCAAGTGTTCTATAATTATGATTCCCTTCTCTTCTGCCACTTTGCTTCCCTGGGCTCTAATGGGTCAGTCTTAACACCACACCTTGCTTAATTCCAGGCTAAAAGCCTTTTCTTCTATAGTTATTCTTTACTTGTGTAGAAAGCTCATTTCTGGACTTAGAAGCCTAAATCAAGGAAGCAGCTTTCTGCAACTGCTCCAATTCTTTCCTTCCTTCTTTGAATTCCTGTTGCACTGTTGGTACTACGGTCATAGGTCTTATTCTGTTCCCTAACTATTTCACAGGCTGAGTTAAGTTCTTTCCAATTAAGCCATAAATTCCTTGAGAGCATGTAGCGTATCTTACTCACCTATCACTATAATCTTGAATTAGGGATCTAAATTGCCTTAGATTAGAGATCTAACTTTCCTCCCTGCATCTGATATTTAAGAATGGCACACCTGGAAAAAGTCATAATTGGATAGTATTTAAATTATTGCACAAAGGGGCTCCTGGGTGGCTCCTCGGTTAAGCGTCTGCCTTCAGCTCAGGTCATGATCTCTGGGTCCTGGCATCAAGCCCTGCATCAGGCTTCCTGCTCAGCAGGGAGTCAGCTTCCCTCTTCCTCTCTCCCTCCCCCTCTGCCCTCCCCACTGTTTGTTTTCTCAAATAAAAGCTTTAAAAATTATTGCACAGAAATGTCAGGTTTTATTTGTAAGAGGACAAGGTTCCCTTTTCTATCTATCCATCAAAAACAATTAAGAATTTAAAACCACAAAAGGATTTATAAAATATAAGAATTTGAGATCCCAAACTAGGTAACACTACCTAATTATGGATTTACACAAATAGATTCTAAGACAGTCCTCGTAGGTATTATCTTTTTGTCTTAATGCATAAGATTCAAGGATGACTCTATTCCTAAATTAGAGGTCAACACAATTTGTTTCTAAAAACCATGTTTCTTCTGTGAAGTTCAGAAAGGATTGCCCATGAACGGTTTATTTACAAGGAAAGGGAAGAGTAATTTATTTTTCTAAACAGTAATTATTTACAAGTTTCACTTCTGAGGTTAAAGCACATTCTAGAGTTAAATGTGAGGAAAAGGAGTTCTGAGATAAGAGATGGCAAATCACACACGTTTAATCCCCTCCCCAACCCCTCCACGCATAGGCATGCGCGCACACACACACATCCCCCTCAAGTCATGCTTGTCATAGATGGTTGTCACAGATCTTTGTATCCTCCCTTTAACATGCAGAGTGGACATAATACTTGCCATCTTTAAGACATTTTCAAAGGAATATAGAAAGCGTGAAATAACTAATGAAGTATTTTTAAATCCCTGACAAACAATATCAAGCACTACTTAGTTATCCCCATTTCTGGTTTTCAATACTAATCCTGAACTGCCTCTCTACAGCTCTTGGGGCACTGCATGCTCAAGAAAACCAAAAGGGATGACACTATGAGCTCCAATAAATAAAATCAAAAAGTTAATCTTCTGGGGAAAAGGTCACATAATTCAATGTTTCTTAAACATGCCTGATAGCAAGAAAGTCTAGGGTGTCGATCAAAAAATAGATTGCACCCTCCAGAAATTCCGATTCAGGCTTAGGACTCTGCATTTTTAACAAGCAACAGATGATTTTCCTGATCAGACATATTTGGGAAACACTAACATAACACATTACCAAATCCACAGGAAGGTTTTCTAGTTTTAAAAGAACATACAAACAACATTCAATTATACTTACTCCCACTGAGATGAGGTTGTGGCCCCTGAAAACTCCTCACTGCCAAATGCCATAGAGCCTGTTGCGAAGACTTTGCTTGATCTTGGAGCAGAGGCCTTTGAGCCAGACCCAGAGTGAATCTCACACAGGCAGAGAAGAATTAGACCCTTTCGTATGAGAAACAGATTTGCAATTATATTTTATGAGGTACTTCTGCATTTATATTTAGGAGGAAATCACTAAAGCTGTGCTTAAACTGTGACACAGTCAACTTTGACTATGATTCTTTATTGAAAATAAGAATTCTCCTGAGACACTCCCTAAATTTCTAAGACGCTGAAAGTTTGTGGGTGTTTAAAAAAAAAAAAAAAGTAGAATATCCAAGAAGCAGATCGACGAACCAATAGGCAATGACTGATTAACAGGAACTTACTACTCATAAGTTGTAAAGCCATGTTCAAACTTGAGTGTGCATAAATATCACATAGAAATTTGTTAAAATATAGACTGAGTCAGTAGATCTAGTGTGGGGCCTGAGATTCTGCATTTCAAGCTACTGCCAGGCCCACAGACCACACTAGAAAAATTCTACAGGAACAATCACCCGAACTTTAATGTGCATAAGGATCACAAGGAGATTATGATTATTTAAAATGAAGATTCTTGGTCTCCATTCCTGGATATTCTGATTAAGTAAGGCCAAGACCCTGGAATTTGCAATTTTAGCAAGGGCTTTACAGGATACGGATATAGGAAGCGCATAGAACCCACACTGAGAACTACTACTATAGAGGTCACAAAGATTAGTAAAGCTTGGTATCTCTTTCTGAGGAACTTATAGGGTAGGGGAAAGAAGATATCCAAGCCAAACTGCCATGCTTCAAAGGCAGTATGAGATACTTGTTAAGAACAGTACTCAATTTTCTCTAAAAGTTAGGAGATACTGACATTTTGGAAGAGATTTTGAAGTCTTAATTAACAAACAATAACTATTAAGTATGAAAAGGATAGTTTTTAGCTAAAAAGGATAAGTATCCCTCATATTACATTAACAAATGCCAGGAGTCAGCCTCCCACAGTCTGATTAAATGGTTTAGTGCTAAAAGCTATTTGTCCTGGTATATGTCCACACTAAATACTATGAACGTCTCATTGACTGGCACAAATCTGAGGCAGAAGAACCATTTGGCATCTTTGCCCAGGCATCGATACAGAAGTCAAAGATGACAGAATTACAGAAACTATATAGAAAGCAACAAAAGAAAGATCATTCCTATGCACTAACAAAAAACAGAAAATTCTTCTAAGGCAGGTTGGGGGGGGGGGGAGGAGAGCTAATAAATTTAGATGCCAACAGTCACGTTCATCTAGGATCTGAACAAAATGCCAGTGATGGATATGTAACTCTAACCTAGTGATTCTCTACCTCTCCTTCCTCTGCATGACAGCTAGCATTTTGTTTATTATGGTTTGGATGCCTTCTTTGTCAATAGTAATGCCCCGTACAATCCTGTCTACACATCAAACATGAATTACTCATTCCTTCCTGCTTTCCCTAGGCTGGACTTGATGGACCTTAGTTTCTTCGTCACCTCTGAATAGAGATAATAGGCTTCTGGAACACCTGTATTTTTCATATCTAAGCACTGCCGACCATAAAATACACTCTGATCATCACCTTCCTCTTAAATTCAACCTATAGTGAGTTAGCAGGAATGCAGCCTTGTTGAGGCAACTCACAAAAGAGGAAGGAAGAGCACTATATTGTACACCTAAAATTAATACAACACTGTATGTTAACTATACTGGAATCAAACTTTAGAAAAAGAGGAAGGTAGAGTGATATGAAGGAAAAAACACTTGAGAAGGAATTGTAAGTCCTGTATTCTAGCACTAATAACCTTTGACCACTACTTCATTCCTAGAACTTGCTGAGCAGAGACAGGACACTGTACCTAAAATGATGATGAAAAAGAAACAAAGAACCAACCACTCTATAGTAGTTCCAGAATAAGGACTATTCCTAAATTAACACGGCATCCAGCAAACTATTCTGCAGTCCCCAGGAGACTTAATTATAAAATTAACGACGTGATTTTAAAAAACAAATGGGCTAAGTATTTCCAGAAATAAAATTGGCCTCCAAACTCTGCAAAAATCCCGTTTCTCCCTTGTTCCTCATTCTCATCAGTATATATCCACCACCAACAGATTGTTTCTTGCTGGGAGACATCAGTAAAATGGCAGTTCTCCCTGAGAAAAGGCACTAGCCTCATTCACACTTCTAGAGAGCCTGACATAATGGGAGTTATCTCCAAAGAGAAAACTGTTTGGGGGAGGGGGAGATAATCATCTACATCTATCAGAATCTCAACTTAGTTCCTGTGCAAAGCATTCCTCTTTTGCTTGACAGCCTTCACACAACCGATAGCCAAAGCACACACTAAATAATGAGACATTTCAGTCTTGCCTAATCAACAAAACCCCAGGAGTACAGATCCTGTGTCAGAGGCTGAAAACCTGATCTACATCATTTTATAAGGGAAATTTATCAGATTATTAGCTCAGGAAAGTATGAAAAAGAAATCTGAGGCTTAGGGGCCTGGGATGGCAGGTGTGAATCTAAAGATCTCAGGAGGCCAGGCCAGTGAAATGTGTTGCCTCCTTCTGCTACAGAGCAGGTTAAGAAAAAGAAAAAATTGCTATGTTGTAGCACCCAGGGCCTGTTCAAGGCCTTAAGACTGGAACCTTTCTTTTGGCATGCAAATGATTACATATTCTACCTTCAGGGCTTTTTTTTTTTTAAAGATTTTATTTATTTATTTGAGAGAGAGAATGAGATAGAGAGAGAGAGCATGAGAGGGGGGAGGGTCAGAGGGAGAAGCAGGCTCCCCGCTGAGCAGGGAGCCCGATGTGGGACTCGATCCAGGGACTCCAGGATCATGACCTGAGCCGAAGGCAGTCGCCCAACCAACTGAGCCACCCAGGCGCCCTCTACCTTCAGGGCTTTTAAAGCAGTCTACTTCTAAACAAATATTAAAATGATGGCCAGTCATGCTTATTGATATTTCTCTCCTTATTTTAATATATGTAGTAGGATTTTTGCTAAAGAAATACACTTGCATTTCATCAGTATCATAAAAGCCTAAGGAAAAATAATTTTACTCTAAAAGGTTTTTTTTTTTGTTTTTTAAGATTTTACTTGTCAGAGAGAGAGAGAGAGAGAGAAAGAAAGAGCACAAGCAGGCGCAACAGGCAGAGGAAGAAGCAGGCTGCCCAATGAGAAGGGAGCCAGATGCGGGACTCGATCCCAGGACCCTGGGATCATGACCTGAGCGGAAGGCAAATGTTTTAACCAACTGAGCCACCCAGGCATCCCTCAGTTTTTCTTTTTTTAAATGAAGGGCTCTCAGTTTAAGAAAACATTTTTTGGCGGGTACCTGGGTGGCTCAGTCAGTTGAGTGGCCGGCTCCTGGTTTCTGCTCAGGTCATCTCAGTCAGGGTCCTGGGATTGAGCCTCCCCCTTCCCCAGTCAAGTTCTGTGCTCAACAGGGAGTCTGCTTGAGGATTCTTTCTCTTTCCCTGTGCTCCCCCTACCCTCACTTGCACACACACACACTCAAATAAATAAATCTTTAAAGCAAATTTTTTTCCCTAAAGAATACATTTTTATTGCTTTTAGGCAATGAGAAACCAAATCAAACCCAAAGTGACAGATTAATAGCTACATTTACCCATGTTTGTTACGGAACACTATGCCAGCCATTTACAACTTCAGTTATTTTTTCAGTCATACAGTTCTGGAAATACTATGCAGCATTTTGTGTGATGACTTCCTATAATCCAAGTATCCTGAATCCCAAGGCAGGAACCAGGACTGAATTGGGACTGAAGACCTGAGCCAGCTGGGGGGAAACTACCAAAAGTAGCCCTTCACTGGCCACCTTGGAGTTCCCAGCCAACATCACAGTTACAGGCATGGCGTTCTGCTCACACCCTCTAACCCCTACCTACAGCAGCCACCCACGGTGTCTGTCCTACCTTCCTCCTCAAAGTCTAGTTCTGGGTATAAGGAATAAAAACAAGCAGATCAGGTTGTAACCATCCAGAGGCGCCACCAGACTGAAACTAAGGCTACTTGGAAGAGTATTAAACCCAAAGTTGACCATCTATAAATTCATTTCATGCTGAACTGTTTAATTATTAATTCTCAGGAACCACCATGCAAGTGATTGAATATTCTACCTCCAGAGCTTTTAAAGCAGTCTATTTTACAACACATTAAAATGCTGGCTAGTCATCGTGCTTGACTGTAAAGTGACTAGATACAGCAATCTAAAATTCTGTAATTTCAATCCATTCTCCCACCCCTCATTTTAAGAGGAAAGTTATTTGGGAGAAGGAAGCCATGCATTAATTTATTTTGATGTGGCAACCTGCCTTCCATCTGTGTCTCTTGTAATACCTCCATCTGTTTAAAAGAAAGATAAACTGTTCTTTAAAAAGGCTTGGAGTCCTGCTTCTAAACAGGACATCCTAGTTGACTTAGAGTGTAACTCAATGTAAATTGTAATTTTTCATGATTTTCTGCTGAAACCAAATTCTGCCCATAAAACCGTATACTCTGGTCCTGAACGAGTTCTTTCTAAAACAATGGAAAAGTACTCAGAGAGAAAAATGCTGAAGAGACCATCAGGAGCAGGAACCCCCTAGAATCTGGCCTCCCTGTCCCAACCGAACAGTTATGCTCCTCCCTGGGGCCCGTTTCTCCCTGTGCGGGGTAGACGGGACAATGCTTGCTTCTGTCTCCTGAGAGGAGGTGGTATGTGAGGAGGACAGACCTGATGACCCTTAAGGAGCTGGAGGGGGAAAGGGGACATTATTCAAGTTGCTTCAAGGTATCAGAACATATCCTTAGTCCCATAGGACCAAAGTCAGAAAAGTAAGATCGTGTTAGAGAGTTCCTATTTTAACTAAAAACTCAAGTTTAAAAATGCTATGAAGTTTGTCTTTCACGTTTTCCCTTCTCTTTATTTCTTCTTTTCATTCTTCATTAGGCTCAACAAATTTAAGGAATACATGCCAGAATGGTAAACTATTCAAAAGCCCGATAATGTGGAATTAGAATTGCTCTAATCGCCACCTTCCCCCTTGCAAAAAGTCCCTGTCCTCCTCCAGAATTACTAGCTGAGTGAATATAACATACAGTTGGCCACATACCCCAATTTCGAAGCCTAACTTCAACTCCAGAGAAAGCGCAGGCAGGATGACAGACAAGAGAAACAATGGATAGAAAAGCTATTCCTAGGAGTATGGTCTCACAAAATTCTGATAACTTAAGACATGCACAAGAAATGGAGCGTACACAGACTTGTGTATACCTGCCAAACATACCATCAAGCATTTTATTATATGCATTTATCTCATCTGACCTTCAACCAGATAAACAAGGTCTTATTTCTGCCTGTTTTATGGACAAGGAAACAAGCTCAGAAAGCTTAACTTGTAACAAAACTAGAAAATGACAGAGCCAAGACTTGAACCTTGAATGTTCAAGAGCCTAAACCATTACAGCTATTTCTACCCACTGCTCATTCTCTATACTTTTCCAATTTCTACCAGCCACCCTTCTCTTCTTCAATATACTGCTGCTTCCATTTCAAATTATATACTTGATAGATAAGGTGCCTTGACTTGAATTTGAGAAGCAACATAGTAAAGAGGGGGGAAGGAATAGAAAGGGAGCTAATTTTAAGAGTACTGAAAAGAGTGGGAAAGCTGATCCCCATGCCAGTGTTAGGAAGGGCACAGGGGCCGAACACTGAGAATGCATCACCTTGCAAGCATCTTGCAATCTTCCACCAAAAACATTACATGGTACATTATGCTGGTCAAAGGAGGACTTCATACATGCTTAATATTACGGCATTAACACAATTATGTGAGAAACAGGTACAAGTAAGCCTTCTGCTTTACTGACATAGCTAATTGTTAAATCCTAGTATTCTAATTAACAAAAGAATTATGTAAAAATTATAATCTGAAAACAGATTTTTTAAAAAATGTTTCATTCTGAATTTAGTAGTGGGCACTGTAGTTGTAAACCATTTCGGCTGTTCGTTCCGTTTTCTTGGTAGAGCCCACTTACCTCTACCAGCGTATGTGTTCTCACAGAAAATCTAGGAACACCAGAAGACTATAGATTTCTGAGGCAAGAGGACAAAATGAACTAAGAGGCTTTTGAAATCTCCTGTTTAGATCAAGGAGCTATCTATAATTCATCATCTGGCAAAAAAATGTAATCACAAATGAAGTATGTGACAGTTATATTAACAGCAATGTTTAAAAATTCCCCCAAATAAATGCTACATAACGTTCTTTTTTAAATGAGGTAGATCTATGTGGTAGATCTATAGAGAGGTGTCTAAGACACATTGGCAAGTTACAAACACCAATGCAGGTGCAATTCTGTATACTGACACAACAAACTTCTAAAAGTATCTCAATGAAAGTTGGATGCAGGACTTTTATTTTCTAACCTTTAATTTTTTTTTACCATATGTTTCACTTTTTAAATAGTAATTTCTCCTTACAAAGTCTTCCTTAAACTAAGAATTAGAAAATCTCTCTCCATATGTGACAGATTGGAAGGAAATATTTTTTTAGGGCTATCCAAGACTGGTAACTTATGGATCCCAATGTGCTGAATAGAAGGTGAAATCTTTTCTTCTTTTGGTAAATATTGATAATGATGAATATCCACAGTTAACTAAACACTGCATTTAATATACACTTTAGTAACAACTGCCCATTTTCTCCAATATCTATTCTTCCTATTTCACATTTTAGCTGGGCACACTATTTCTCAAATTCCCTTACCAGTTAGGACTATATTGCCAAGGTCTGGCCTATGATGTGGGCAGAATGATGCCTGCAAGTTCTAAGTTGTGTCTATATAAAGAGAGCACATCTTCCCTCTTTCCTGTATCGAGAAGATATGAGGTGGGAAGTGGAGCAGCCATCTTAGACCATAAGATGAAAGCTACCTGTTAAAGATGGCAGAGCAACAAAATAGAGTCCCTGATGAACTGGACCCATAAACCTATCACGAACTTTCCCAGGCTTTCATGTGAGAGAGGAAGGTCTAGTAATGTTTAAGCCACATTTTGTTTTTTGTTGCTGCAATGTCCTGCTGCATGCGTGTGTGTGTATGTACGTACACACACACAAACACACCCAGGAAGTTATTCTCATGCTACAACTAAATCTCATCCCCGTTTTAAACCCAAGTTTATTAAACTGACTGAAAAATTAATCTACTTGTACGAAATCTTTAAATAGAAAGCAGAAACAGAAGAACAAGATATCTTACTTTCTTTCTTAACCTCCTTGGCTTCTGAGTAGCAAGTTTGAAACAAAAATGCCTCCCCTTTATCAATTGCTGGTCTTGTTTCTTACTTGTTATAGGAGTAAAAGATTTTATTTTTAGCAGTCTCACGATATTTCCAATGTACTGAATGACCTAAACCTACCTCACAGATTAACCGTAATGAAAGAGAAAGTGAACTAGGAGGAGTCACTAAAAACAATAAACTATAAAATCACCTTTAAAATTAATATACCATATTACTATAATGTGAGGCAACAACGGATTAATCTATATGAAAAAAACAAGGCTTACTTCAAGTAGGTGATCTTTGACAATTTTGATCTAACTTTCCAAGTTCTGTTTAGTGCACGTATGTCTTAACTGATTTCATTGCCTTTTTTTTTTTTTTAAGATTTTATTTATTTGTTTGACAGAGAGATAGCAGATAGCGAGAGCAGGAACACAAGCAGGGGGAGTGGGAGAGGGAACAGCAGGCTTCCCGCCGAGCAAGGAGCCCGATGCGGGGCTCGATCCCAGGACCCCAGGATCATGACCCGAGCTGAAGGCAGATGCCGAGTGACTGAGCCACCCAGGCGCCTCTCATTGCCTCTTTAACAGAGTCCTCACAGAAATACATTTATGAACAAACTGAAATTGTAAATATTAGGAAGAAAGAAAAATATAAAAACTCAAATATCAGCTTTCCTTCTACACAGCATAAGTTTTTAGGAACATATGGATTACTGATTTATGAGTAAAAACAGAATTTATAGTTCTTCAGACAACAGATGTCAACAAAGTAATCTAAAAAACATTACTCTCCTGCTGAAATATCTAAATACCTAGGTCTTTAGTTACTTTTATCAATATATCTATTTCTTTCAGACACAAGTATAAGATTTTCCTTAAAATGTTAACTTTGCCCTTGATAGAGTATATCGTTTCTGCTTCCAGTACCTGGTTTATCTTTTCAAAAGCATACATTATTTTTTTTTTTTTTAAAGCATACAATATTCTTTCAAACATTTCCACATTCTCCTTTTGGTCAGACTTCAACCACATAAATACACATATAAGGTAGAAAACGAGGATGAAAACCTGAAGGTCTAATTATTTTCTACTCTAAGAGCTTCAACAGATTCTCAATAGATTTTAATAGGATAAGCTGTAGCAGGTTTTCAGGCCAACCATAATATAGCCATGAGTTCATACAAAATACCTAAACCCATGGTTGTATACTCAGGAAGCTGCTGCTCTCTTTGGAAAGGAAAGCTAAAATCTTAAGAGTGCTTAAGTTACTAAAAACTGAAGATTCTTCTACACCAGCAGATGTCCCAGAAATGATCAGCAGCAAAACAGATCAAAAGATTTAGATCCACAGGGTGGCTTTCCGTGTGTGCATAATTTAACGTGTGCACAAGAGAGGCAAGTCAAGGCAAAAGTCACAACAACAACAAAACATTTCAGAAGTTCTATGAAATCTCTGAAGTAGATGTTCTTAAAAAAATGTTCTATGAAGTAGGAAAGGCAAGATGGAGTTAAGAGGAACAGAACTTTGATCTTTCTTGTTCTTTTACAATTGGAAAAAAGAGCAGGCCTGAAACCCAAATGAAATCGTGGTATGTGAAAAATACGTATGGTGAGGTGGGGCTTCCACCACGTCCACTTCAAACCTCAAAGATTTAACATTCTTATAAATAATGACAAACTGAAAGTCATAAAGGACAGAAGGAAATCAGTTTTGCACACAACTAGCATTTACATGGTGTTTACAAATGTTTTGTACCTACGGATCCACAAACCCTAATCCACAACTCCAGAATCTAAAAGCTCTCAAAGCCTCGTGTGTGTTAAGGCAGAGAGGCTGTATGTGCAAACTCACTAGGTGGCACCGCACAACCTGAGGTGGTACTTATTTACAGTCTTAATTTATCCCACTCAGTGTACCTATATGTTTCACTACAGACAAAATGTGCTTAATTATTAAGGTGCTACCTTAGACCCCACTGTGCTTATTATATTATCTGTGGGTTATGTACTGTGTTACCTTCTAAAGCACATCTGGTCCCAAGGATTTCAGGTAAGAAGCGTAGACCTCTAGTAACTCAATTACCCGCACCATAACCCTATGAAAAAAGAGCTATCTTGCAAATGGGAAAACGGAGGGTTACGCAACCTGCCCAAGGTTAAAAACAAAACAACGATTAAGTATTAAAGCAACTCAAGCAGTTCAAGGCCTGGACTCTTAGCCATTACCTATACAGACTTTCCTTTTTACATCACATAGGTGAATGAGGTGTTTGGTTTTCCAGCCATAATTACCAAAATTAATGTAGGAGTCCTTTTATTTTTTCAACCTTTTAAAAACCACAGTTACGCTTCAGAAAAAGAAAGTACTGCATTTTAAGGAAAAACAGACTTTGGGCAAAGTCACGCTAATATTTTTAAACAACCAATGTCCACACAGCACATTCTTCCAGATCTGGGTTGTGAGTAAACGGCGGCGCTTGAAGTGGCACTGTCACAATTGTTTGAACAAGGGTGTCCAAGAACATGCTGTTTTCATCGTTCTTACTGTCACAAGTGAAGGTTTCAAGGGACATACGAATACCAGGGTTAAAAGAAAGTTATAGTGGGGGGAAAAAAAGTAATGATTAAAAGGCATCGCACCAGTAGGGTGAACTAATAGCCAAGTCTTTCCCTGGAAGCCCCAGTTCAACCACTAATATCACCCAAAATGCCAACCTCTGCCCTTTCCCTCCTCCCGCTGAACGAAGCTTAAATAAAACCCTTACAGGTATTTGGGCTCTCCCCGCGCTCCGACCTTCTCTCAAGATGGCGGCGGACGCAGGGGAAGCCACCGGAAGTGGGGCTGCGCACCAGGCCCCGCTTCCGCCTCCGCCCCTGCTGTAGGCTCCACACAGGAGACAAAAGCACACAGCAAGATGAAGACCTAAGAACAGGCGTCACGTCAAGACAGGAAGCGATCCAGGAAGACACAGGGTTCGGGGGGAATGTAATTAAAATGGACAAGGCTGTGACTGGCCAAGAAGGTTTAGAGAAACAAAATAAAGCGACACCAAACCCGCATTCTGGAGCTGCCAGAGTTAGAGGAGATGGGGCGAGGGAGGAAAACCTTTCCAGGGACTTGGGAGTGCTACAAAATGAAGGGCAAAGGTGAAAAGCGAATAGGACCTGGAGAGGCGGAGAGTGAGAAAAATGGAGTGTAAAGAATCTGAAATGTTTTTGCATATTTTGGCTTACCTATGCCTAGACCACCAGAGGGAACATTTGGCATAGCAAAGGTCCAAAAAAGTATTTAAAATTGTTAGCCCCTACGTGTTCTTAAGGTCAGAGCTTTCCCGTGTTCCTCTAGACAAGTTTACTTGATTCTCTAATACGTGTTGCAGGACGTAGATTCTGTTATTTCTTATGCAATATTAAGAGGATACAAAAAAAAAAAACAACTATTGATGAGTTTTATCAAACATAAAACATTAGATTTTTCCCTCTCATTTTTTGGAGGGTTCATTGCTCAGATTTAACAGCAAGGAACCATTCTGCTACTACCTAGATTCTGAAACAGAAAAGATGGAAATTAGGCATTATGATGGAAAAAGTGAAATACTAGAGAGAGTTGAAAAGATCCACCACCTTATCCATCTTCCTTGACTGTACAATCTCTGGAGCATTTCCATTAATGGGCAAGAAACATCCCAGTGCATTGACTATGTTCACCTGTTACTTGTAACCTCTTATGACATGAATAATGCTTTTCCCACAATCTGTTCTACTGAACTTTACTTTTTTTTTTCTGTCAGCCTAATAGTTGTGCCAAGTTTGAGATCTGCAACTTTAGCTAATGTTCCAGTTTTTTCTACCTAGGTTAAAAATTCCCATACTGGCTGTGCTGAACATCAAGAAACAATGATACTCTGCAGCAAATATTACAAACAAGGAAACAATTTAAAACTCTAGGTTTTTAGACTGCACACAAATCTCATCTGTGCACCCCTGGACACTACAAAATTGATTATGGTTAGTGTTAAAAACTGACAATTACTATATAATAAAAAAAACCCAGAAAACAAGGGTAGCTGAAGATGGAGAAAAACTGGAACCCTTCTGCACTGTTAGTGGGAATGTAAAATGGTGCAGCCCCTCTGGAAAACAGTATGGCAATTCTTCAAAAAATTGAACACAGAATTACCCTATAATCCAGCAATCTCACTTCTGGGTATAAATCCAAAAGAACTGAAAGCAGGATCTCAAGGAAATATTTGCACATTCATGTTTACAGCAGCATAATTCACAATAGCCAGGAGATGGGAGCAACCCAAATGCCCATCAACAAATGAATGGACAAAGAAAATGTGGTACATACATACAATGGAGTATTATTCAGCCTTAAAAAGGGAATTCTGACATATGCTACAACATGGATGAACCTGAGGACATTATGCTGAGATAAGCCAGTCACAAAAGGACACACTGTATGTATTACTCTACTTATAAAAGATACCTACAGTAGACAAATTGATATAAACAGAAAGTAGAATGGGGGTTGTCAGGGGCTGGTGAAGGAAAACGGGGAGTTGTTTAATAGGTATAGAGTTTCAGTTTTGCAAGAAAAACTTCTGGAGATGTTGCACATTGTGAATACACTTAGCACTAACTAAACTGTACACTTAAAAATTGTTAAGATGGCAAATTTTTTAAACCACAATTAAATTTTAAGTTGTATTTTAAAAAAGGAACTGAATTAGCAAGATAGAAGTGAATGGGAGATTAGTAACTCTAAGGAAGAACTTTTTTCTCCTTTTAGAAAAACAGATTGGGGCACCTGGATGGCTCAGTCGATTGGGTGTCTGACTCTTGATTTTGGCTCAGGTCATGATCTCAAGGTCATGAGATTGAGCCCCATGTCAGGAGCACAGCCTGCTTAAGATTCTCTCCTCCCCCCCCCAAATAAAAATTAAAAAAAAAAAAAAAGAAAGAAAAGAAAAGAAAAACAGATCTTCAGAATGTCAAAAGATTTTACCACCACATTCCTTTTTTTGAGACAATCACTACACAAAGTCAGCCTAAGGTTCTCTCTCTCAGATGCTCCAAGATTGTTTGTAAATAAAAAATCAGTGCCTCCACATCATTACGCTACCCTGAGAAAGCACTCTGAAAGGAAAAGATTTTGCTTTATGATTGAAATTACTTCTTCACTTCTTGGAATTTGCCAATTCATGACTCCGATTCTACTTTAAGATCCGACAGGAAACATGGAAAAAAGAACACATCCTTTCCTTTTGGCTTTGTGATTAAAGAGATTTGCTTTTAAATGATGCACACAAAGTTTATCCTCCAAACATTATTTCCTTGAGGATGGTGACTACAACTCACGTTAACTTCATCTAAAGTAACGAAGGCCAAAATAACCACTAGTACTATAGTATCAGACAATTTTTGATACTTCTAAGTAAATTCAGATATTCCTCCTCTGGAGAAAAGAAAACAAAAACCCAACATTTAAAATAAGACCACATCTTCCTAGCTCTAGTTCTGGATATAACACAAACTTAACCTAAATTGTGGCACATCCAATCTATCTAAGAATACCATTAATGCAAAGGGAATAAAAACATGAAAAGATAAAATAATATAGTATCTGTACATTTTAAAATGCCTCTCCCTTTATCTTCCCATGTGTTAGGATAAAGAACTAAGTAATTCCAATTGCAGAAGTAAATAGTAATTCTCATATTCCTCTGTAAAAGGTAATCAAGTTACACTTTTGCTTGAGCAAGAGTTTCATCAACCAATTCACTTACTTAAAAGTTTCAAGTAAAATGGTATTCTCATTTCAAAAATGGCATTTACCTGAATGTCATTCAGGTAAAATGCCTGCTCTCATTTTCTTTAATCCTTGCCATAATGACCACCATCAACTTCTGGTTCTACATACTCTATCAGTCTACTTCACTGCACACGCAAGACAGAAAAGAGATCTATTTAGTTATATTCTGTACCTGATAAAGGTTATAACAACCATCCTAAACTTGAAAAGAAAAATCATGACTAGCATTTGGTTTAAAAATTTTATAGACTGTTAGAGAACTCTGTTAATTAACTATTATTTTACCAAAAGCAATCAGACTATCAGCAAGGGAAGATGGGAATGAAGACTATAATTGTGCTCAAAGACAAACTTGAACAGGTAAGTCATTTCCTCAAAAACAACATAATTGTTTTGTTTTTTTTTTAAGAGCATTCAAACAAAGTTTACCGCAAAATTTTTCTGAAGTGAATTTGTTTATCCAAATGGCAGGCTTTGAGAAGATCAATTTTAATGTTTGATCTATAATCCTGGCAACTCTAGGTCAAACTGCTACACGTTTAACAAGGATTATAAACATGTAAAGGTTCATTATTATTCAATTACATTCAGGAAACATTTATGAAGTGCCCATGAGCAAGGATCTCTGCTAGTATAAAATCCAATCCTATTATCAATGTAACACAATGGATCCTACCTTTTTTTAAAAACAAAAACACAAGCAAACCATAACTGCATGAAAGAATGCAAGGGCACTAGGCAAAGCTGTAGCAAACCACATATACCCCAGGCCTGGAGAAGCAGGGAAACAGGGTGACATGTGCTAAACTAATGTAGTCCTAAATAACAGTAATGTTCAAGAAACATGATAGTTGCTAACCTGTTCTACATGTGAGAGCTGTGCTCAAGACCACAAACTCCTATCTGAAGACTAGCAGGGACAAGCTGGAGACCCAGACATGAGCAATCAGGTCTGCTAGGAAACTGGAAACTATGGTGTATGTAAATGGTTGAAGAAAGTAGAGATGTTAAGCCTGAAAGGGGGTGGGGGGTGGGGGTGGGAAGCAAGGCTCATAAGAAATCTGACAGCACATTTAAAATATTTTTAGAGCTTCCCTGTATAAGGAGTAGGTTTATTATGTAGTTGGCCAACTAGGCAGAAATAGTACCACGCATGGAAGTCAGGGGAAGGTCTTAGGAGTGTATAACCATTAGAACCGTCCATAGTAAAACAGGCTGCCTTGGAGCATAGAAAGCTCCTGGCACCAGGAAATGTTTAGAATTTCAGAAAAGTGAACAGAAGTCCTGACTTGAGGGAGAGACTGAAGTAATTACTTTTTTTGAACCTTGAAACATTTCCTGGTGACAATTACCTTCTTTAAAAGAAAAACGGGGATAAATAATTATTAGAAATTCCAAATAAGGATTCAAGAACATGTCAGAGAAATTGCTGTTCCCTCCCTGTATTTACCCATATTCCAAAAACAACTTTATGTCTTGGATCAATATAGTGCTGACTTAAACAAGCTCACCAAAGGTTATTTTTCTCTCCATGACCTACCTCTGAAACCTCTTCAAGATTATTCTTGATATGGCATCTTTCCTGACTCATCATCACCCCCCCGAACACATCCCCATTGGCTGTCTCCCCCCTCTAAGCTCCCACTTATCTGTGCGTATCACCAACACAGTACTCTTGCTTCATAAGGATTATTGATATGAACAGAATTCTAAATTATAGCAAAGGCTTTGAACTTATAAAGTCATAGATCATAAAATACTAGTACTACTGGATTACAAAGGTCTATAATACTTATGAAAGAGAATTAACCAAATCAGAAAGCAACACACCTTCAAAGGCCTCTGGAGAGCATGTATTCTAACTTAGCACCTTCCCAAGGAGTTAGCAACCACTTGGACCATATGGGTATGCGTCTTTGGAAATCTGTCCCTTAGAAAGGTGTTTTAGGACATTTTCCATTTTACAGCATTCAGCCTTGCTTAGACTATAAATTCCTTGAGGAAGGAGAGGTCTTCCTTTCCTTGTCCCAGGACAGCCCTTAGTTGCTGGTTAAATGGAATTTCATAAACTGCTTGCCAGTAGAAAAAATTATACTTGGAGAACTAAACTGTGTGTGAAAGGATGGAGTTGTGATTCCTATTTTTGCAAATATGGTAGAATCAAACACCAACTTCTTTTTCTGTTCTTAGTGGGCACAAAAGACCACTGACAGTAACTCCTTTATCCCCAGTCTTGTAATAATCCCTGATACAACTAACTTCCTAAGAGTTGTGGAAGTTCAAAGATCCCAGTTCTATTACTAGACTTAATACCGATCACAGAATTTCAGAGTTAGAAGGTAACTTGGAGACCATCTGATGTAGCTCCCTCATTTTACTGCTTGACAAGTAGTGACTTACTGATTCAGGACTCTAAGCAATTTTTTCACTTTTCCTTTTTTAAACTACAAACAAAATAGAGGCTTGATCACCTCACAGAAGTCACTGCATTGGTGTAGGACCACCTAACATTCATGACTGCTCAGTCATTTCACTCTTGCAGTAACTCACACTTGGAAGGCATCACTTACAGAATATATGACAAGACTCATGTATACAATGACAAAAATCAGAACATGGGAATTTAGGTCAAGTCAATGCTTATAATGAGCCAATTATAGAAACAACTACCAGGGCGCCTGGTAGAGCATCCAACTCTTGATCTCAGGGTCATGAGTTCAAGCCCCACATTGGGCGTTGAGCCTACTTGAAAACAAAACTACCATTTCATGAACTCCTATGTACTAGACAGTTGATCCAATCCTATGCGTACACTAGCTCATGCAATCAGCCCAGTGATTCTGCCACTGCAAATATAATTATCCCTGGTTTATAAATGGGACACAAGGCTCATTTTACCCAAAGAAAAAGCCTCAAAGCAGAGTGTGGATTTAAACTCAACCCTGTCTGACTTCAGAGCCCGTGCAACACTCTGTTGTGCTACCTTAGGTACTGTCTTATGGTTCCTCGAAACTGTTCCAGTTCTCTAGGATCACATTTCCAAGTGTTTGGAAAGGCATCCACAAGAAGGGAGGTGATATGGTTCAGTGCAACAAGCAAGAGCTTACAAGCCAGGCCCACCAGAGTTAGAGTCCTGGAACCATCATTCAGTGGTTCTGAATTACCAGGGCACACAGAATAAAGAGGTATTATGAGAAACTTAACAAGACAAATTTTAAGAAATGGAATATTATTCCTAAATCATTGCCCTTAAAATTCAGAGTATAATCCTCAGACAAAACCTGATCAATTATTCCAAACTATGTATGACAACCCTAGAAAGAGAAAACTCACCCTCCAAAAAAATGGGGGGGATATTTTAAAATCCAAACACAGAGAACTCTGTATTTTACCTCCCGTGTAGGTGTTTATTTTGTTTCACAATTAAGTGACCATTGGAAGAATAAGTTTTTTCAAAGTTCTGGAAAGTCATCTTCAATTAGGCCCCGGAAAGAAATGGAATCTTTTAGTCACGACTCTTGTTTTCTTTGAAAGTTCATCTTTGGGTCAGCCAAGTTTTAAACGGTAAAATTATATTGCTGTGTTGTTAGTCAAGTTTGGGGGTGGGGTGAGGGTGAAGCCGCTAGCTATTTGGATCACTGTAGGACAGCTTATCTGGTTTCTATACTCAAAGAAGGGTCTGTCTATTCTTAGGCAAAAGACATCATCGTTTTAGAGGAGAAGCTTGCACTGGATCTCAATTGAATGATCCGCATGGGAAGACTCAAGAAAAGTCTAGCTCTCCAAATAAAAGCTGTTTTCAGAGCGTGTGTGATTTTTCTTGGGTCAATGGAATGTCTAAGCTAAAGGGTTTTTCTTTTTGTTTTTTTCCTGTGTTGCAATTTAGCCAAATAGAAAAAATTGTGTAATGATTTGTCCCATTTATTCCTTGCCTTATTATAACAAGAATAAAGCAGTGAATAACAAATAATGAATTTAAACTATTGCTAAGTTACAAATGAGCCAGAAGCTGTACTTGCCCTTATTATAATAGCTATTACCCTGATTGTTGACTATTACTCATACAAACCTGCACACCACATTCTCACACTCTATTAATGAAACCCATCCGACTTTTACATTACCATCTTTTTTACCGTAACTCCCTTCATGGAGATGGCTGTTGCAGTCACAGGAACTAAGGAAGTGGTCTGGTTGATAGGAAGGCAAAACAGACCAATGACACGAGTTAAGGCAATAGTTTCGAGTTAAGGCAATAGTTTCGTGGGATGAAAACATTTCACTCCGGGAAGGAATTAAGTAGCCCCTGCTACCAAGATTCCCAAGGGACACTGAAAGAAGTCCTGAGCACCTCTGTGGTCAGTACCAGGATCAGCAGAGGCCCAGGAAAAGGATCCCTTGCTTAAGAATTAAAAAACAAAATGAAACAGAAAAAACAATGCAGAGCAGATGAGATGCGGGCAAAGGGTCTACGGTTTTCCATCTAACCAAAGACTTGGAGCATCTCCTCAGACAGTGGGGATTAAAAGAAAAAAAGGTTACTTTCTTATTGGAGAGAGTTTGAAGACCTACAGGATTTTCTGTCAAATTATGTTAACAAATAAGATTGGTTCTTTAAAAAAAAAAAAAGTGATCTTTGGGAAGTTAAACAAAAAAATTTTTTTTTAACTCTTGATACAACAGAACTATATGCTCACTAATAAGTATACTGATAGGCACCATCATTGAAAGAGAGAAGAGATACAAGTTAACGGGAGCAGGCCTTGGTTCATTTTAGAACCACTTTTAAATATTTATATATTAAAAATAAAAATCATACTCACAAATAATTACTTACCTATTGCATTTAATTATCTGCTTCACTTTTCATTGCTTTCACTTAAGTAAAGAGCCTTATTAGTTGGTCTTTAAATTTTAGCCATTTACACAGTGCCTAGCACATGGTAAGCGCTTAATATATCTTTTTAGAATAAATGAAGAGACAGGTATTTTTGAAATTCATCGCACTTTCATCCATATCTAAGTCGAGACAATAAAGATGAGACAAAGGCTACAAATCGGGCCTACTAAATATGATGTTACACTATCCACGTATTCTCAAACACACATGAAAGGACTGCTGCACGGATTACCCCACCCTATCCAATTAATAACAGGAGAGCTACTCAAACACGATTCTCTCCATATAGCCTTTAAATGCCAGTAAGTTTAAAAAATGCTGTCACTATTGTATTTCTGTTCTTTGATATATTTTCTGATATACTTTGGGGGAGTGGATCAAAAATTAGTAACTCATTAAAAGATTGGTTTTGGGGGCGCCTGAGTGGCTCAGTGGTTAAGCGCCTGCCTATCGCTCAGGTCATGATCCCAGGGTCCTGGGATGGAGCCCTGCATTGGTCCCCCTGCTCAGCAGGGAGTCTGCTTCTCCCTCTGCCTCTGCCCCTCCTCCACTTGTGCTCTCTCTTACTCCCTCAAATAAAATCTTTAAAAAAAAAAAGATTCAGGGCGCCTGGGTGGCTCAGTTGGTTAAGCAACTGCCTTCGGCTCAGGTCATGATCCTGGAGTCCCTGGATCGAGTCCCGCATCGGGCTCCCTGCTCGGCGGGGAGTCTGCTTCTCCCTCTGACCCTAACCCCTCTCATGTGCTCTCTCTCATTCTCTCTCTCTCTCAAATAAATAAATAATTAAAAAAAAAAAAAAAAAAGATTCATTTTCTAAGATCTGAAAAATGTGCCCCAAAAGTACATTTGGGGATACACATAACGAAGCCTCTTCTTTGCTTTCAGTTCTCAAAACCCTTGGTTCCACATGACAGCAGAATCATGACATGCAACTTGTTCCTTCTCGTACAGAGATACTACAGGCATATAGCATTAAGTAGGATTCTCTCCTACATAGTCAACAGTGGCAAAGGGACATATGTGATTTCACATTTTTTTAATTTGCCAAGTTTATCCATAAGTTCTATACAATTAACCTAAAGTGTTGTTTTAGAAATCAAAGTTACTAGGGGTAGGGCATTTAATTTATAAACTACTATGTAATTTCTTCTAAAGTACCCTCCCTCTTTCAATTTAAAAATAATTTAGAAAGGGGCACCTGGGTGGCACAGTCAGTTAAGCGTCCAACTCTTGGTTTTGGCTCAGGTCATGATCTCAGGGTCATGGGATCGAGCCTCATGGGCTCCATGCTCAGCGGGGAGTCTGCATGAGAGTCTCTTCCTCTCCCTTTCCCCCTAACTCCTCCCCACTTGCGCTAAATCTTTAAAATAAAAATAAATTTAGGGCGCCTGGGTGGCTCAGTTGGTTAAGCGACTGCCTTCGGCTCGGGTCATGATCCTGGAGTCCCGGGATCGAGTCCCGCATCGGGCTCCCTGCTCGGCAGGGAGTCTGCTTCTCCCTCTCCCACTCCCCCCTCTTGTGCGCTCTCTCTCTCTCACTCTCTCTAATAAATAAAAAATAAATAAATAAAAATAAAAATAAATTTAAAGACACAAATTGACCGACATCTTGAAAAAGGAGACAACAGACAAAAATGTATACCATTTTTTAAAAACATAGAAACCTGGAGAGATAGTACAATTTATTGGGCTGCTGAGCTTAGAAACTATGTAGACCAAGAAGCCAAAACATGAAAGGAGATGGCTGCAAGAAGTTGATAAAAGGGATCTTGCTGGGTGACTTGAGGACCCGATTGCTTAAGGATGTATGGAGACCTACTGTAACTGGTTAAACTTTGATTACAAAATAAGATTATAGACTGTTTTTGTATTTCGGTACAAAAATTTGGGAACATGTACATCAATCATTGGATGGTATGGTTAAGGCTTCCAACACTGTCATTAACTTAATTGTTTTGCTTTTTTTTAAAAAGGAAAACTAAATACCCTTCCAGGAGGGCTGGATTTCACGGCTTCTAATTTAGGCAAAAGTTAGTTTTGAAAGCACAAAGGAGATACTGCCTGGGGAATCCAGAAAGGCTTTCTAGGAGGCAGCTGTGTGCTTGAAGACAGCCAGGCACTCCTGCACAGAAAGTGGATACAAAGGCACCCCGATATGGCCCCTCCCCCCAGGGCCATCCACGTGAATCCACATGAGGATGATGGCACAGACCGGGTCCACATCCACAACACCATGTTAGATGGCATCTCACTCCATTTTTGGACCTCGGTTCCCTCATTTGTAACTGAAGAGGCTGGGCTAGTGAAATTCCTTCCAGTTCTAACATAGGATTATTGCATTCATGACTTTAGCAGGATGCCTCTATCCTGCCCACAAAATAAAACACCCTTAGGAAAGAACTTTCAATGACCTTTTTCTTACCACCTTTCACTTGTCTTAAAAGCAGAAGCAAATGCGTTTGATTGTTTTTTTATGGATTCCCACAGAACAGAGTTACCTGAGGAGCTACACATGGCGGTGACCCCCTACACTTTCCAAAGCTTGCCAGGGCTGTTCCGAAAGTGACTTGAAAAACACAAGGTTTGGGGCGCCTGGGTGGCTCAGTTGGTTAAGCGACTGCCTTCGGCTCAGGTCATGATCCTGGAGTCCCGGGATCGAGTCCCACATCAGGCTCCCTGCTCAGCAGGGAGTCTGCTTCTCCCTCTGACCCTCCTCCCTCTCATGCTCTCTGTCTCTCATTCTCTCTCTCAAATAAATAAAATCTTAAAAAAAAAAAAGAAAAGAAAAACACAAGGTTTGAACTCATTTAAACTGTAACAAAATAGTATGCATTGTATTTCCTTAAAAAAAAAAAAAAGTTATAGTCCCATAGTACCTACTTCCAAATGGCTTAAAGCCCTCAAATAGAGGAGAGTTAACCTTAATACAAAGAGATGAATAGACTGTAGGGAAGTATACCACACCAAGCCTCTTTGGGGTGCTTTACAAATGTTAGATTCATTTATCTGATCTACGCTGGGATTTAAACTTGGAGAACACAGAATCTACTAAACTTCTGTTAAGTCTAGTGTTACTAACCTCCAGTTATGCTGGATTATTTTTAAGAGTTTTTCCATTCACTCGATACTACTTAACATTATGATTAACTAGCACAATGATTAGCACTTGAATATTTTGCCATGTGCCAGGCACAACACTATACATTGACTCCACCTTCCTCTACCCCTCCCTCCCCCACAAGACTATACTGAGGAAACAGAGGCACAAGATGACTCAGTAACTTCATCACAAGGTCACAAAGTCTGGGTCTGAATCCGGGCAGCCTAACCCCACGGCCCACCTGTTTAAATGCTGGAAGGCAAGCCTATCTAGCACCTGACAATGCTGGGTGATCAAAGATGATTAAGACAAGCACTTGGTTTACACATGGTAGATTCTGCCAAACATATAAAAAAAAAATAATTACAACATGGTATGTGTGCTGTAACCCAGGCCTTTAAAAAAATCACTGTGGCAACAGAGGGAAGAGAGTGCCAAGGGAAAGCAGAAAGGCTTCCATTGAGCTGGGTTTTGAAAGATGAGCAGGCATTCCGAGGGTGCAGGAAGAAGGGCAAGGCATTCTGGGTAGAGGACAGCATGTGCCAAGGTACATAAAGGTGAGTGAGCTCGGGGAATCCAGTGTGGCAGGAGGGGAGGGAAGGCAGGGCAGGAACGGGGAGCTTTTACAGGCTAGCTAACTGGACCCCTTTCAGCATTGGTTCTTGTCTGGCTGACGGTGGCTAGAAAGCAGGGTCCACTTGACAGCTCTCTCCAATAGGGACAGTATCTAGCAGGGCTTGAGGTTTTTTCTTCTCTTCTGAGATTCGCTTCCCCAGGGTCCAGAAGACTCTAAAAATACAGATAGTCCTGGGGGTGCAAGCAAGAATATTAAGTGCAAGAAACTAACCACTTAGCTGAATTTTGGAGCAAGGCAATCCAGGCAGAAGAGGGCACAGCCAGAAGAGAGGGTAGTAAATTGGCCCCCAGGACGAACTGCCATCAACTGGACAGCCTAGGTGCGCGGCCCTTAAGGGGTCATGAGCACAATAGGGTGAGTGTGTTTTCTGGGGAGAATACCTGTACGTTTCACCAGATTCTCCAAAGGATCAGTGGGCCGAAAAAACAATCACTGCTTTCAAGCAGGCTTAGAGCCAGACCTCCACACAACTTCTAATACCTGGGGCAATCCTAAGGCCTACCTGGGGCAATCCTAAGGCACTTTAAGAAAAACCAACAAACAAAAACACCACTGCAAGCAAAATGAAAAAGCCCTCCCTCCCTCCTGGGCCTTACTTGAAACTCTGACAAACACGTTACCTTCAGACTCTCTTCAAAAGGCCTTTCAGATCTGAGATCCTTATTGTTTGCCTAACATTGTTCAGGTCCTATTATGCAAGCCTACCACCAAATCAGAAGCCCAGATGTTCAGGATCTACTGCTAAGACACAAACCCTCCAATATCTAATCTAATCTTCCTAAGGAAAACTTTCCCTCTAAATGGTGAGGACAGCGAAGAAATGCAAGAAGCCGGATCAACAGGCCAGGTACTTAATTAACTTCTCAACTAATATTTAAAAGAAAACTTAAAAATAAACCACACTTCAGTGAAACTCACTTTAATTTTCTACCACAAGATTAAAAGGATGGCTGCCTCCTGAGGAATAATCACCACCCTGGAGTCCGAACACAAGAACCCTTATTTCCAGGTTGGCAATTTGGCCCCCTGGGGGAACACAAACAGCCAACCCAACATCTGTCGTCACCATCACATGACATCACACGTCACCAGCATTTCAACATGTAATTCTCCTGTTGTTAGAATTTACTCTGTTGCTGTTCAACTCCGAGTCGCCATCTGTAAAGCAGTGCACGGTCAAGGCAATCAATATAGGCGACATTATCGTGAAAGAGACAGAAGGAGAGAAGCCTTTGAGTGCCTGGCATGGTAGGGAGCAGGGTGGTGGTGAAGAACACCAGTGCCGGAGTCAACAGCAGCCCAGGTTCAAATGCCGGCCCTACCATGAAGCGGTGTGAGCTCAGGCAAGTTACTCACCCTCTCGACAATGTCCTCAGGTAGACAATGAGAATCCTAGCTGTGCCTCATTTGACAGGATGATCAGGAGAACTCAGTAACTTGATGTTTGTAAAAATGTTTAGAACAGTGTCTGGAACCTAGTTCGTATTTGATAAATACACTTAATCTCACCAAAATTCCTTAGTTAAGGGAACTAGCTATTTCAACAAAACGGGAGAAGGAAGGCATGTTCAGTAAACAGGCACATATCCAGAGTTAATTTAATGTTCAATGTGAAATAAAACACCAAAAGTAGTCACCGCAGTGTAAATAACTGTCAATGGAAAGAAAAGTATTTTAAAGTCGGGAAACCAAAACTAAAGAGACATTTATTGATCTCCTAGCACACGTTACATCACCATGCTGGATGTTAGGGATAAAGAAATTAAAGTCATTCCACATATATATATCTTTAGATCACAGGAGCAGAGAATACTGACCCAGTAAGACTCATGCTCACATACACTGCAATACATTGAGGAATGTAGTAGCCTTAACTTCTGGAGGATAGAAATTTCTAAAGTAATAATGGAGTAAAGCATTACTATTTAATAACAGGCTGATGCTACTGTTTTGTTTTCTCTGGGAAAATAATGTAGGAGGGTCAAAGATTTTGGAAGCGGAACAGCCACAGTTCCAAGGACAGGGGGCACAACGTAATCATTATTACAGCATAAATTGCTACTCTTTTTGCCATGCCTTAAAGTTTACTGTAAAGTAAAAATAAGAGCTTCCTTTCTAGATCAAATTCTGTGCCAGACACTGGGCCACATGTTTTGCATACATTACCTTATGATTACATGAAGTAGGCATTATCTTCATTCTCTTCCAAAGAGATGAAGAAACTAAGGTTTAGAAAGGTTCAAAGTCACCAGCCAGCAAGCATAACAGACTCTGAACCTAGTTATGAATCCAACATAACCATGTACCTTAAGTATCAGATTTATAATTTGACGTACAAGGTCACAAAATCTGGGCTTCTTGACTGATTTCTCAATAACCTGTCCTCATCCACTTTTCAATGCTATAACCCCTTTCCAGGTAGCTGTGCACGAGTTGAACACATTAAATCCTAATGGGGTGTGCTCTCTCTGTAATTATTGCTACAATCTGCATACAACCCTATGCTTTAGATTGTTATTCCCAATTTACACGGGAAGAACTAGCCTCAGAGAAATTAAGTAGCTTGCCCAAGATAACACAGCTAATAAAGGACAGCCAGAACAGGAACCTCGCCTTCAAAACCTGCACTGGCTGACTCCCAAGCTCAAAGCACTATGAAGCCATGGAAAGGAAGCCCATCTCAATTTTCTAAATGCAGCTCCAGTGGAAACTCTTTACCATCATGCCATTCTTCTCAAATGACCCGTGTCACTCTGCCCCTGAAAACCTAAACTAAGATATTCTCTTTCCGGGAAGTCCCTCACTCCTCGACCAATCTATGCCACCGATTTTGTGGTCCTAATGGGCACCAGTGTGCCAAAGATAGAAGCAAAAATAAAAAAAATAAAAAAAAAAAAAGAAGAGGAAAGAAAAAAGGGAGAGAGAGTGTAGAGAGGAAATGGAAGAAGGGGGCCCTTCCTCCAACAGCAGGCTTCCCCTCCCCTCGAAGCCTCGCCCACACCGGAGAACCCCTCCCAGGCTTCCCCCAGCACACCAGTCCTCACTGGTCCCCTCACGGGTTGCTAGGCAACGAAAGGCGACATACACAAAGGGCAGAGAGGTCCCAAGTGCTGCCCCGCCGGTCTTCAAATTAAAGCAGAACTGGTGACCTACAAATACCCGCAAGGTGACAGAACACATGAACAGATAAGGGACACAGACGGCAGAGGTTTGAGAGTCTGGATCTCCAGGCACAGTGAGGAGAGAGAGAGCCC
This sequence comes from Halichoerus grypus, assembly GCF_964656455.1. Classification (NCBI taxonomy): domain Eukaryota; kingdom Metazoa; phylum Chordata; class Mammalia; order Carnivora; family Phocidae; genus Halichoerus; species Halichoerus grypus. The sequence goes on from NC_135714.1 coordinate 180,856,391, forward strand.
TGGTGGACAGAGAACTGGAAGGCCGGGAAGCCAGAGAGCAAAGCTCAGGGCAACTCAGTATCCAGGATAAAAAGGCCACAAGGGAGGCTGAACAGCTCTCACTACAGCAGCCCTGGAGGTCGAGGGCATGGGATCGTAATAGACATTTCAACTGCTCACTGCTGGCAGGCCTCTGAGCCAGGTCCTGGTTCTCAGCCCGACTTTCAACAGTTGAACAGATAAGTTACCTCTACAAAATGAACTGTGAATTAGAAAGGGCTCACTGCCCCAAATAGTATTCCCTGCTGTGCTGAGTTCACCCAGCACAGACAGACAGAAACAAATACTGAAAATGTAACTTTGTTTCAGCAAAACACATCCATTCCATACCATTATGAACTTGTGATCTTCCCATTTCTTTTTTAAAGAAGGTGCGTTTTTTATTTCTCCTATGACTTCTGGGGGGTGTGTTTACATAAGAAAAATGAAGACAATGAGCCCAAGTGGAAGGATTTCCAAGATCTACCCTCAGATAGGCCTAATTCATTCAGAAACCTACATTGGGGTTTCTTTTGTACAGTAAGTTCCTCCAAAAGGAAGTGCCAGGGAGCACTCGTGCCTCAACAAAGCCTAGATTTGTGTATAAAACAACAGCGGATAATCCTACACATCCCAAGCCCAAGTGCTACCACTGCTTCTAAGAATTTTTCTTCAATCTCCAACCCAGAGATAACTTTTTTTAATCTGTTATAGCAGTTAGTCTATGCTTCTAAGAATTTTTCTTCAATCTCCAACCCAGAGATAACTTTTTTTAATCTGTTATAGCAGTTAGTCTTTTCTAACCATTTAATACTTTCCATTAGCCCATGAGTTGTCCAGACGGCACTGCACATAGTAGGTATGCACAAATTTTCTCAAAAAATTATCTATGTGATGTCGTGCTTTCAAATTTAAGAATACCAAATAGAGTATATGGAGAGGACATGTGTACTTCAAGGAATCCTTAATGGCTAACACACACACACACACACACACACACACACACACACACACACTCTCTCTCTCTCTCTCTCTCTCTCTCTCTCTCTCTCTCTATAGGATTCATGAAAACATCGCCTGAAAGAGGAAGCCAAATAATGCCTACAACTTCTTTAAGAAGCATACTTGGAAAATGACTGCTGCAGATGTGCCTGTCCAGAACTAAAGTTAAATTAGCCTGGTAGCTGCTGTCTGGTGATAACTTTCTTAGGGCCAGGAAGTTGGTGAGTATGTGATTAGACATGTTTCCGCCCTTAGCTCCACCCTAGATGCTATCAGTTCACTAACAGAAGGTTCTGCAGCTGACCAGCTCATACCACCCTCAAAAAAAAAAAAAAAAAAAATCTATGAAAAACAAAACAAACCGTGCCAAATTTTCACACGAGTAATTTAAACCCTAAATCCCCTCCCATGTGTATACTTTTTATTCATCTTCACAACACCCACAAATTTAAAGCATAGAAGGAAAATAAGTTAAAATTGGCCATTTTCTTGACTTCAAACACATAAATATTTTAAACTTTTAACTCACAATATCACTAAAATATCAACTAACCTGTCAATTGATTCCAAGTTTCTAACGCATTCCTACCTACTGTTTCTAGATAAGCCCCAGGACTCTCTTCACCTTCCACCGATGAACTATTTGGCTACATTCACAGAGAAGATGCCAGAATATGAAACACACAAGGACTTGGCAGATTTGCACGGGCGTTTTCCTTTTCTAACCTACCTCTATTCAAGCTTGGTCGAAGTCCCTAAGTTGATTCCTTGAGTGCATAATTTCCCCAAAATACACTGTCTTTTTAGGAAATCCCCAAATAGTTTTGCTAAAAGTTAGACAGACTCACGATCAGTTCAGAAACTGAGAAATACTTTTAGACTTCATGAAAAATGTCCCTATCTACCTCTATGACCTTAAGCCAATCATTTCATACCTTTCTAGCCTTCAATCTCCTCAATTAGTGATTTTATACTATCTTAAAACTAATTTTTAACCTTCTGAGTTGGGCTTTGATATCTGGTGAAGAAAGTCCTCCTTCATAGTTCTTTTTCGAACTTTCCTTGGCTTTATATACATTTATTAAGTCCACCTGAACTTCAGAACTAGTTTGTCAACTTCTTTTAAAAACACTTTGAAAATTTTACTGGACTTGTTATTCTTCAGGTAGTTCTTGCAAATTTTTTACTGCTGTGAAGAATACTATCTTTTTCATTATGTTTTCTAAACTGATTATGCTGGTACACTGCTTTCCTGTGCTGGTGTGTTTAAAAAAAAAGGCACTGTGATTTTGTGTTTATCTTGTCTGGCCACCTTACTGAAGTTTGTTATTAGTTCTAGTTTTTTTTTTTTCCAATTGATAATCTTGGATTTTTAACACATAGTCACAATGACAGCAACAATGACAATTTGGGCCTATCCTTAAAAGACAAGCAAAAAAAAAACTAGGGAAAATATTTCTAAAAATACATATATTAGACAATGTTTTCAATAAAGACCACCTAAGAATGAACAGACAACTTTAACAGAAAAAAGGAATTTCAATAAACCAAATTGTTTAAAAGACTAAAAACTGGTGAACACATTAAAATCATAACCTCACAGGGGCGCCCGGGTGGCTCAGTTGGTTGAACGTCTGCCTTCGGCTCGGGTCATGATCCCAAGGTCCTGGGATCGAGCCCCGCGTCAGGCTCCCTGCTCAGCGGGAGGCCTGTTTTCTCCCTCTCCCTCTGCCTGCCGCTACCCCTGCTTGTGCTCTCTCTCTCACGCTCTCTCTCTCTCTCTTTCTGTGTCAAATAAATAAAATCTTTTTTTTTAAGATTTTATTTATTTGAGAGAGAGAATGAGCTAGAGAGAGCATGAGAGGGGGGAGGGTCAGAGGGAGAAGCAGACTCCCTGCTGAGCAGGGAGCCTGATGCGGGACTCGATCCCAGGACTCCAGGATCATGACCTGAGCCGAAGGCAGTCGCCCAACCAACTGAGCCACCCAGGCGCCCTCAAATAAATAAAATCTTAAAAAAAATTCATAACCTCATTAATAAAAATACAAATTAAAATAACGAAATACCTTCTTTCAGCCAATGACTGCCAAGTAAAATATAGATAATATCTAATGTTGGAAAGCATATGGAAAAATGAACACTCCAGATGGGATTACAAATTGGTAAGTCTTTTTACAGGGCAATTCAGCATTATCAAAAAATTAAATGCACATACTTCCTTCCAGAAATTCCACTTCTAGGACTCTTTACATTTATACTCAGGTTCTAGAGTTAAAGGGTAAATTATACAATGCCTTATGGTAAAAAACAAAACAAAAAAACCTTAATGATCCTATAAACTGTTCAAATATATGTAGTTTATGTATTCAAATATGCTTAATATACATGAATATAAATTACATTTACCGATGTACATATATCCTAAAGAACACACAGACAAAATTTTATTTATTTACTTGAAAAAGAGAGAGAAAGAGAAAATCCTCCACGCCCAGGGCTGAGCCCGAGGCGGGGCTCAGTATCATGACTCTGAGACCATGACCTGAGCTGAAATCAAGAGTTGGATGCTTAAACGACTGAGCCACCCAGGTGCCCCTAAAATTTTACAGTTTTAATTATATAAGAGTATATATGGTTTAATTCTAACAAGTCAAATGCATAAAATGCAACTTTACTGCTTTATCAGAAATACCAGCACACCTGTTTCTATATGCAAAGAAGCTTCTTGCAATATCATTAACAGCAAAAACACTGAAAATAATTCAAATGTCAGTCAGGAGGAAATAAAATATATTATTATACATCTCTACAATGTAATACTATACAGTCCTATACAGCTACTAAAAAGAATAAGCTACTGCTATATATTCTGACATGGAAGATTTAAGATCTATTGTCAAGTTAAAATGGAACAAATCACGTATTGCATGTTGCAAAACATTTTTATCTGTATCTAAGTGCATAGAAAGATGCATATTAAGCCATTAACTCTGATTACACTTCTGGAACAAGATGAGGATGGGAGACTGAGGAGAATATTACATTATTTGCTGCAAGGACTTCTGTATTTTTATACCTCAAAAATTACGAGTACTTATTACTTTGTAATTTTTTTTAACAGAAAAATGAGGGGCCATGGTATTTATGGTTCTTTGCAACTTTCTAAGTTTATGAAAAACAGGTGTTCTGAGGAGTCTCCATGTCGATTTCAGCTACAGATAATCTGTTATCTGGGAGTGAGTAGTGAAGATTCATTGTGCCCTGCGCAGACAGCAAAAAAAAAAAACAGAGCCGCCATCCAACAATTCCAAACATTCTGGTAAACACTTAAATACCCAATGTTTCGTGTCTATATGAAACTAAACATTTTAACAGACTTTTCAGTGATCACAAACACAAAAGATTTTATTGTATTCTTAGAGAAGGTAAAATGATCTATGTGATCCTTTGAAGAGCAAGCTTCCCCCACCAAAAGAACAATAAATGGAAGACATCAAGAGGGCAGAATGAGGGTAAAAGAATGAGAGCGAAGAACATTCTATTTCCTAGGGATTAACATTTACACAAACACTGACTACGGTAATGGAGGGCCTTTTCCATCCTTTATCATTTTGTTTAGTTTATCTGGACGATGATGCAAAACAAACCCAAAATGAAGCAGGGGACATGGCTACTATCTATGCAACTCTTCCAACTCATAAGTCACCAGGATATCCAGACACCACTCTTGTGTCCTGGCTCACAGGGATTTCCCAACTCTGAAAATCCCACATTGCAATGTAACAGGACTTGAAATCTTACAAAAGGAATTCACTGTGTTACTTTAAAGTTGGGCCCTATACACAGTCATCTTAAGCATGAAACACACAACCAAGCTGACAAACCCCAGAAGCACTGATTTTAGGTGAAGAAATCCGATGTTCTTCTCTCTGTGCAATGTGCTTCACCCATCCATGGTTCTCTCAAGGAGCCATCCCTCAAAGTCTGGCGGAAAAACAAGCTGAAATACTGCAGGACTCCCATATGCCAAACACGGAGCAAGGCACGGTGTGTCCACGCACCGCCATCTAATGTACCAAGCAGTTAACCGCATGGTCCTGGCCCAGGTTTTCCCCAAGACAAAGCCATGACATCCTCCTGGCCAAGCCCACGCCCAGGTCTGTCTCTCCCCACCTCCTTCAGCCTGTTCCCAGAACCTGGTGTCCGACATGGTAAATGATACAGATGCTTGGAGAAGTGAACGAAGCTCAGAAGGACGAAAGCAGAATTCTCCAGGAAAAAGTCCTGCAGAGGAGGCTATCTGGCAAGGGGGCCAGCGAAAAGGTTTTAAGCAGGATTACAGAGCACATTTCCATTTTTTGAAAGGTCACCCTGACCGTCCTGAAGAGCAAGGACTAGGGGGAGACAGAGCCGGAATAGCAGTGTGCAAAGTTCCGCTGGTCACCTGAATAAGAGGGTAAGGGACTAGTTACAGAGGGAGATGGAAGAGGTGGGCACCTGGGTGAAGGGGGACAGATGTGGAACACAGGAGGTTTGGGGGTGAGGATAATGACACCAGTTACTGGACGTGTGAAGTTCATTACGGTGTATGGAAGACATCCAACTGGAAGTGATGCACATGCTAGGATATTTGAATCTGAAGCTCAGGGCAGAACTCTGGGAGGACAAAGGACATCCTCCATGGGCATGCAGGAGAAGAAAAAATGAAGACACAAGACAGAGGTTCTAAGGTATACTTTCATTTTAAGGACCAAATCAACAACAACAACAAAGATGAAAAGGAGAATAAAGGGGTAGGGGGTGGGAAGGGGGAGAAAAGTCTATAGTAAACATGGAAGCCAAGAAAATGTCACGAACAGAAAAATCCAAAAGTAAAACCTGTCAGTAATGGGATAACAAGCAATTTTTGTTTCTTTCTTATATTTTACTGTATTTTCCTAGGATCCTTGGTAGGCACATACTTATTACTCAAAGAAAAAAAAATTTTAAGTAGGCCCCAAGCACAGCATGGAGCCCAATGTGGGGCCTGAATTCATGACCCCAAGATCAAGACCCAAGGTGAGGTCAACAGTTGTACTCTTAACCAACTGAGCCACCCAGGGACCCCTCAAAGAAAATTTTTAGAAGAAAAACTGTGCAAAGCGTCTGCTATACTATCTTATAAATTTTAGAACTATAGTCTATGATCCAGAGGGCATGTGTTTTGAGTTCCTTTACTGGGTCTGGTGATCTATCTGCTCCAGCTTCGTGACCAGTGACACACATCGCCCAGCTTCCTGGCCAAGGTCTGGAATCCCAGCAGAGCAGACGTGGCTGGCCTACACACAAATGGTCCAGTGACCTTGGGTTCATTAGCATACTGTTGGAATCAAATGAGCTAACCAGCAACAGACCCTGCCTACTTTGTCCCACTTCCCACAACTACCAAAGCCAAACCAAAGTTCCCCAACTCTGCACCATTTCCTATAAACAAGAGATTGCCTATACACATTCACAAGGCTCACCAAAATATTTGTTTATTGCCTCTAAAAAGGTCTTATGTTACTTATATGCAGAAGCATATCATTCATGAAAATGAGGGTAGCCCACGGAGCCAACATAGATAGTAACCAATGACCTACTGTTCTGATGACACGAAAAAGGAGGTCTGACCAAAATACTTCTAAGAAATAACAGTCTACTCCTCTCTTGACCCACACCACCATTTTGGCATATTTTACAGCACTTACCTTCTCAGCCTACTCCAAGAAGGGTGCTGTTAATACCTCTCATTCTGTCCACTTTACAAATTAACACAAACTATAGGAGTTATTTACTTGACATCTGGGATCCAGAAAGATATGACAGCTCTTCTTCCAGGGAGAGAAATGGGAATTAGAACAATGCAGTTTTCTTTTTAAAGTTTTTATTCATTTGAGAGAGAGAGAGAGAGAGAGAACGTGCACGCACAAGTGAGCACACGGGCAGGGAGGGACAAATGGAAAGGGAGAAAATCTGAAGCAGGAATTAGGGCTCGATCCCACGACTTCAAGATCATGACCTGAGCCAAAACCAAGACTCAAACGCTCAACCAACTGAGCCACCCAGGTGCCCCTGCAGCTTACTTTAAAAAGGGAATGGGCTTCAGACTCAGCTGCCACACTGATCAAAGATAGAGTATTGAACAAAAGCAACTCATAGGTCCCTTCCAGCTCAAAAACCGAGGATAACATAAATCTATGTCATTACGATGATAACCAGAAGGAGGAAAAATCTTTAAAATTGGATTTTGAACATGTAAATTTCCATGTTTACATACTACTGTTTGAAAAAAAAAGTCTCTTTCATGAAAGGAAACTTTTGTAGTAATCTACATTGAATATTTACACATTTTTATTCGATTTTTAAAAAATGGAGCACGATTTGAATGTTGTACCTGCCATTTCGGTTTTATTTTATTGTTTTATTAAGTAAACTCTACCCCCAAATGCAGGGCTTGAACCCTCCACACTGAGATCAAGAGTCGCATGCTCCACCAACTGAGCCAGCCAGGCACCTGTCATTTTTTAAAAATACAACATTTTAAAAAGAATGCATTTACTTCAAAATAATTCTTAGGATAAGTAGTTTACCTTTCCAGAAAATTTAAGAATTTTGGATTATTCTGTCCAAGTGGATTTTTACTATACTTGGTTCTCCAAGGGCAAGAAGCACAGAGATGGAGTGCTAAAAATAGATGCTATACAGTGGAGGGAAAAGTACTTGTGAGAGCTGGACCAGCAATTAGCAAAAAGTGGTATCACCAGTATTAAAATAGGAAATCTGAGCCCGTTCCGGGAACAAGTCCGGGACTGCCACAGCCATCGAGCCTCCCAGGCTGGCCCAGCTCCCCAACAGAAGTCCCTGGGCCTAGTGGACAGCCTTATAAGGCAACCAAGCTCAGAGAGAAGATAACAACAACACGGAGCACTTAACATTTCCACAGGCCTCTGCAAATATTAACTCGTTAGTTCTCACGGTATGCTGGGAGAGCTCGGCCATGTCATTGCCAAGAGACTAGAGAAGATAGAGACCTGACATACTACAGTTAATAGTGTGCATGGGTAAGGAGCCGGCAGCTCTCCTTGGGTGCTTGGTTTGTGGCCAAGAGCACCTCAAATTGGGTCAGGAAAGGAGTCAACGCTTTCCTATTAACGAACAGGAAGGAGGAGGAGGAAGATTTTTTCAACTTTGACAGTGAGGAACAGGCTCCAGCCTCCCTCCTTGCATCTCCCACAGGGTCTCCCCGTAAGATTCCAATCCTTGGAGTAATTAAGACTCCTACTTGAACAGGCTAGGAAAAAGCAGCAAGATACAGGCAAGGGTATGGAGTAAAGACATGGCTTAGTGTGAGGACAAGAGACTTGCTCTCCCCGAGTTGGTTTTCATTCTCCAAGGGGACACTTAATATCCACCTCTTCCCCTTTGTGAATAAATTTGGCCAACTGTAATTATAGTGCTTGCAAAAAAAAGTAAGACAGCCATCTATACAGCTTGGAGAGGGTTACAGGGTCTCGTTAAAATTTTTTTTAATTAAAAAAATTTCAGGGGGCTTGGGTGGCTCAGTCGGTTGAGCGTCTGCCTTAGGCTCAGGTCATGATCCCAGGGTCCTGGGATGGAGTCCCGCATCGGGCTCCCTGCTCATTGGGGAGCCTGCTTCTCCCTCTGCCCCTCCCACCTCCCCCCTGCTAGTGCTCTCACATGCTCTCAAAAAAAAAAATCAATGTAATAGTTATCAAATAAGGTTTCTTGAGAATCTATACTGTAGGACATCTTGTGGCCAGGTGCTGGAAATATACAAGAGCAGCAGTTAACTGTGTGTGTGTATACATTTCTAAATCTCCTAGAATGCAAGCTCTGCTAGAAATCTAAAGTCTCCACAAGATCAAGACTCTTAGCTTTGTTCACTGATTCTCCGCCAAGGCCTACTATGTGTACAGCATAAAGTCAGTGCTCCGTATGTATATATGTATTTGTTGAATGGTCTTAAAAAAAAAAAAAAAAAGAGCTCAAGGTCCAAATAAACAAACATACATAGATACGTGTGAAAGGACAGAAGTGCATGTACGAGGTAGCATTCAGCTACTAAGTGGGAGGCTGACATAATAGTTCTATGGACGGAAAGCTCCACAGGCAAGTAGGGAAGCCCACAGGGTAAGCCTGGAAGAAAAAAAAATGTAAACGCATGGAGTGAATGGAAGAAAGCACTCTATGCACTAGAACCTCAGGGACCTGGAGGGGGTCCCTGTAAGAAGGGACCTCTGTAAGAACAGAGCATCCAAAAAGTGGCAACAACTTAAATGTTCAATGATGAATGAATAAAGAAAATGTGGTATATATCCACATAAGGGAAACACTATTCAGCCATAAAAAGGAACAAAGTGCTCGGGCGCCTGGCTGGCTCAGCTGGTAGAACATTCGGACTCTTGATCTCAGGGTCCTGAGTTCAAGCCCCATGCTGGGCATGGAGCCTACTTAAAGAAAGAACACTAGACTAGCTGTTGGGTTGGAGGCTGAAGAGACCGTGCATACAGGAAGATAGTAGACAAGTTCGGAAATGCAAGAAAGGGCCTGGGCGGGGGGGGGGGCTTTGTCAGCTAAAGAAATCTGGATCTTGGGGCACCTGGGTGGCACAGTTGGTTAAGCATCTGACTCTTGGTTTAGGCTCAGGTCATGATCTCTCCGGGCCGCCAGAGTCTGCTTGAGATTCTCTCTAGCCCTCCCTCTGCCCTGCCCCACCCCTGCTCTCTAAAATAAACCTTTAAAAAAAAAAAAAGAAAAAAGAAATCTGGATCTTACCCACTAACAACAATAAACAGTGGCAGCCGCTTCTGTCCCGTTCTTCAGAGCAGCTTCATACGCTTCAGACCCTTTATCAAGGAATTTGCAAATGTTTTCAAATGTCTTCAGGAGCTAGCTGATTTATGGGAGTAACACCTTTGGAAGAGTCATCTGCTAGGAGTAGCGAATGGACCAGGGGTGAGAGAAAGGCAGTGCAGGCTGGGGGTGTCCTTTTGAGTCCAGACCAGGGGGACGGAAAAGATGGAAGAGAGCAGACTATGGCGTGAAATCCAAGGCAACCCAGAGTTTCTGAAACTAGAGATACTGTGTGTAACTGGGTGACTCACCTCCTTGAAAAGAAGTTGCCACATTACTGATCACAGAGGACCTGGGCAAGTCCCATATCTCCCAAGAGGCACGAGGCTCAAGAGACCTCTTGATCTCCTTGGAATATATACTTCTCTGAAGAATACCCCTCCAGATGGGCATGGAGGTTCAGCATAAGAGGACAAATTTAGAACTGCCTACGTTTTCAAATCCAGGCTTTGGTATTTATTAGTGACCTAGACCAAGTTATTCACCTCCTGAGCCTCAGGTCCTCACCTGTACATCAAGAGTAACGGCGGCTGGTACCCACCTGCTATCGGAGGGAGGCCTAAAGGAGTTAACATACAAGAAGCGATGTACGCAATGCCTAGAACCAAGTCAACAAGATCCCCTGGTAACCCATCGATTACAGTTCTCACATCAGCTAGGCTTCTGTATAGCACTTAACCAGTTTGTGAGCCTGTATTTACTTGTGCTTTTATTTGTACAATACACACTTCCCCACCACACTGAAACTTCCAGGAAGGTCAAGTTCAAGGTCTGTCTGCTGCCCATTGTGTCACCAGGGCTTCATACAGCAGGAGGGCAGTATCACTGGAAGGACTCTCTCACCTAGGCATTATACATTTGGTTTCCAAAGCCAAGAGCCACTGTGACTGATAAACCGTCACGCTATCCTGAAGAATCAGAATAGAGATTCAGTCATGGAGTAAATAGCTTCATCAAGGAAGCCAAGGAGGGAACAAAGAGGAAAATGCTTTATTTTTCCAGTATGCTAATCTGAACAGTCTGTGTGGCCTTGCAAGCCTAGTTTAAAAAAGGAAAAAAAAAAAAAAAAAGTTTAGCATACTGACATTGGGTTCTGAAGGTTGTAGATCTACCCTGTATAGGACAGGCCTGGTTGGGGAAACCAATGACAACGGACCAAAAAAAGGTCTTGAAAATATCCTTATTTTTCATTTACTTATTTATTCATTAAAAGTTAACAGCCAGTTAGGCTTCTCCTTGCCATATAAGTACACCCACATTCATTCCTACTTCCAAACCTTTATGAAGGGGTATGATACCCTCCTACCCCAGTGCCCATTTCTACCTATTTCAATCTTACCAGTTCATTAAGGCTCATCTCTTTCTTCCACCAAGCTTGTTTTACTCTCATCCACACTGCTCTCTCTGAATTTCTGAGCCCTGTCTGTATTACACAACTTGTCAACTTATATAGGAACTTAGTATTATTTTCCCATTGTTTTCTGCGCTGACGAGGTCTTTCCAAGTAGGAAAGGAAGTAGGCAGGAAAAGTGCTTCTTGGTAACCACCTCTACATCCCCACTGAAGAGCCAACAAAACACTGGGTTCAAGGCCTGTCTTCAACCAGGACTAATGACTGTACCCCAGGGGAGCTGAACCTCTTCACCACTAAACAATGTTCCCCTTCACCGACTCCCTCACCAGCTGTCAACTGAAATCAAGGACTCAAGGAAAAGAAGGCACGTTTTTTATTTGCAAAAGTTTCCAGCCCCTTTGGGAAAGGCATTATGTGCATCTAAATTCAGTATTTCATGACCTCCATGGGAATTCACCCTGAAAGACTGTTAGATTAAAGCTAAATGAGATGCAAATTCCATTCATATGTAAGAGTCAGGATGAGTCAAGACTGAGGTTTCCATTACATCTGCTCGTTTCCTCGAGTCACACTCTAAGAACATGTGTGTAGGCTTTGTGGAGGGTGTGTGCTCTGCAGGAATGTTCTGTTAACAATTAAGGAGGCCTCGTGGGCTGGGGTTGCCCTGACTGTACAAGGAGACCTGAGCTTTACTCTTCAGATGGTGTTTGGCTCTGGCCACATGGTGGGCACCCACAGGGAAAACAGCCCCTGTGGGGAAGAGGGCATGCCCTGATGGTCTGTCACTTAGACGGAGGAACACTTGTGCCCATTCAGACACTGGAGCTCCAGGCCCTCCTCCTCAACTTAGAGGGAAGGAAAACGTTTCCACTAACAGATACACTGCACAGTCCACACCTCATAAAAAGCATTGTTTTAACTTTATAAAAGCTCCCTCCACAGATGTCCTTAGTTAGCGGTCCTCCAAAACTTACGTTGAACTGAACGGTGTGTCCAAGAATGTCTCCTGTCTCCAGAGCAAGCCCACCATGTGACCAGAAAAGCAGAGATGGGACGTATCCACCAGTTCTGAGACACAGGGTTCCACAACGGAACATCTTGGAAATCGAGATGCATCTTACAGCTGTTTTTAAAATTGGCAGGGTTATTGGTTCACCTGAAAACTGCTGGAATGGATTCACTGAAATGCTCTACACATGCACACAGAACGCCTCAGGTATTGGCCTCCTCCCCAGTCATTGAGTTTATAGCCAGCAATATATATAAAGGACCTAATACACTAAGATCACAAAATCAACACTGTTCACAGTGTTCCACTGAACCTGAGAAGGACCTCTCCAGAAATTAAGCATTTTCGGGCCTACAGCAGTACAAGAAACAATTGGGAGAGGTCTTGAAATGGGGTGGGGTTTTTTGTTGTTGTTAAAGTCAATACGTAATGTCCAAGCATTGTACAGATCAGACAGGAATATTAATTATGAAGCACAGAACGCAAATGTGGAAAACTCCACAGTTAGAGGAGGAACCTCTGAAAACATTTTAAAACTGCAGTGGCAGGGGATGCAGGAAAAAGGGGCCTGCTGATAGTCTTGGTGGGAGTATAAGTTAGTACAATGTTTCTGAGATTTGGCAATAAACATCAAATGTCTTAAAAAGAATGCATGCCCTTTGACCCAGAAATTCCAGTTCTAAGAGCTTAAGCTTAGGAAATCACGAAGGGTGTACACACAGATTTAGCTGGGAGGATGTTCAGCAGTGTTTATATCACAAAGCTGGAAACAAGCTCCACGCTCAATAAAGGATGGATAAGACATATGAAGGCACATCCTTATGGCATAGTACAAAGAATTGAAAAGGAGGCAGCAGAAATGTATCATCCACTGGCACGCAAAGATGTTCATGACATAATGCTAAGTTTCAAAAAAAAAAAAAAAAATTGAACGTAAACACTTTTATAGTATGATCTCATTTTTGTTAAAATAGAAGGGAGTGTGCTTGTACACAGAAAAGGACAGAAGACACATAATGAAGTTTTAACACTGGTTGCTGAGAAAGGAATTGCAGAATTGTTGGGGGTTGGGGGGGGGTTTGTTTTTTGCTTACCTGCATTTGAGGAGGGCAGGGGGAGGGAGAGGAGGGGATAATGTGGGTGAATTTATTCTCCAATAAGAAAAAGTGAAAAGAAACTCGGGACACAATGTGATCCAATTAGGTGAACAAATTGGCTTAGGAATCTTGGAAAGGAATCTCAATCCTAAAAAAATAAAAGAAATTAAATATCCAATGGATTCATTACCATTATTTTAATCTCTAAAAGAGAAGCAATACATTACTACCCTTCCTTTGAGGAATGTTGGGAGAAATGACCGACAGAATTAAGTGCATAACAGGATTTAAAATATGTAAAAATATCCCAGGAGGAAATCTCTGCAGTACACAGAAGCTACGCCGTGGCCCAGTGCCGTAGAAGTGGGTGCTACAAATGTCCAATACGGCAGCGAAAAATTACATCAGTATCCTAGAGCCGCCACAAAGGCACACCACCTCAGGACTTCACAAGGAACAATATGCTTCCTCTACCCCGTCCCTATAGGAGAAATCTCCTCTGAAAATTAATCCACTAAAAATGGGGAGGGAAAAAAAAATGGGGAGGGAAGGGGAGGTATTTATGACAGGCTTTCCAAGGAATAGGACTGCAATTTCAGTTTGGAAAATACAATGCACATTAGTTTGGTGGAGAGATTTCAGAGAGCACTGGAATGAGGGGGAGGACCCAGGTCACACGAATGGATTTCTATGCCGGTCTCCTCTGTACTGAGCAGCACCCAAGTTTTCCTTGGGCGGCCTTTATTACTGAGTAAGGAAAAATAACGCTTTTTTTGTTGACTTCAGGATAAGCTCGCACCAACAGGATTTCTCTGCATAATCATGACCCATGACTTACAACAGAAACAAGAGCAATTTTCATGTTGATTAAAGGCCTGTGGGGCTTAAGGAATGGAGAGGAAAGGACAGTTAATAGCTAAAACCTCTCCAACGTGTATTTGCCAAAATCAGAAACTCACAATATTCCAAAGCCCCATAAGCATTTTTGAGGCTTTGTTCCCGCCCCTCCCCCCCGCCCCCACAACTGACTTTTGTTTTTGTTTTTTAAGATACAGAGTCCGCAGGCTGGGTGCACTATGACCAAATGGCAACAGATGCTGGTCTTGCAGAGGGCAAGACATTTCCCTTTGATCATCCAAGAACATGGAAAGAATGGACAAACATTCCCGATCAGGACATTTTCACTTGGCTTCAAGGTTTACCAGTAGTTGCATGGAGGTGAAGAGTTACAGAAAAAGCTGCTCCCCCATCCCGTAAAATCAGATCCACTCCATCCCTGAATCCATCGAAACTACAAACTAACCTAGGCGAAGTATACTGGTTTGGAAATGTTTAGTCTTCCTCACCGTTGCTTGCAGCAGAAACCGGTCTCCAGGCAAAGCATTCCAGCACCATGCACTGCTTAGTAATAAGCAGCTTAAATGTCGTGGGTAGATTATCACTGGTATTTTTATCTTTTCTTTGTAAAAATACAAGTGATGTTACCATAGATAATGACTGGAAAATAGTGGGATACTTTAAAAATGCAAAACATATGCCAAGTGTACACTGTATATAAGCCTCCAGAAGAATCTAAGTCAGTACGTATCTCCACATGTGTAAATTAACAACACTACAACAGTAACGTTTCCCCAAAGTTTATGTCTTAAGAAAATGAGAAACCCTATCAACACATCAGACACTGGAATTCTCAATGAGAATCCTTTTTCCATGCAAGCCCTGGAATTTACAATGATTGGGTCTCTTTTAAACAATACTGCACCCCTCAATTCATAAAGATAGTCTTCCAACACATTTAGTACATGAACAAAGCCTTTTCACACAGGGATCTGAGTAGCAGCTTCAATCCTGTCTCTGCTATTATTAAGACTCTGGTGCTGTGAAGTAAACCAGCTCTCTCCCCTTAGCACACCAGTGCCCACCGAAGACATCACCAGGCCTTTCTAAAAATACAATGACAATATAAAGCCTAAAAATAGTGACGCAACAATGTGCTTTGAAAAGATGTTTGTCGTTTTCAAGTGTTCTGAAAACTAAGTAAACCACAAAACCATTTTCAACAAAATGTTTGTTTCTAATTATTAGTGGGAAGATTTATATTCCTGGGGGAAAAAAGAAAATGGTGTGCCCAGAAGAGAAGTAGTTTACTGCAGCAAGTCAGCAAGAATTTGTAAAGGCAAAATAATTTTGATAAGACAGAACTACTCTGCTAGCAATATAAATTCAGGATCCCGCTATACAAGTAGTGGTAATAATGAGCAGTCACTTTAAAGTGCGGGAGCATTCAGCAGGGGCAAGGCCCAACATTTCATTTCTTCGTATGGGCCGGCTATCAACACAGCAATGATTACAAATCCCCTGTTAGTCAAGAGGCAGAGGTCACTAGCTATTATTGGATCATCGTTTAGATTTAGAAGTATGAAAAGCAGTTAACACAGTAATTCAAATCTTTGCTTCATTTATAAATCCACTTTTGGGGCGCCTGGGTGGCTCAGTCGTTGGGCGTCTGCCTTCAGCTCAGGTCATGATCCCAGGGTCCTGGGATCGAGACCCGCATCGGGCTCCCCGTTCCGGCGGGAAGCCTGCTTCTCCCTCTCCCACTCCCCCTGCTTGTGTTCTCTCTCTCACTGTGTCTCTGTCAAATAAAATCTTTTAAAAATAAATAAATCCACGTTTACTTACAGAGACATGGATCATACAAAATAACTTCTCCCCCCTTCCTCATTCTCTCTCTCTGCATTTTGCTGGTGATGGGTTTTTCCAAGAAGTCCAGATTAAAGACAACGTCACACAGCCTGTAATTCTGCCTAACTTGGTTCCTTCTTGCCTCCTGCGGGAGGGGTGGAAGGAGGGGTAAGAAGCCACACTAGCCCCAAGCCCACCCCAGGCCCTACTCTTAAACTACTCTGGCACTCATAGTGGGTACCACCTGGGACACTCGGGAGGGCAAGCAGGGAAGGCATTTTCTCCTTTCTCCCCTCCCCCATTAGGATGGCTAAACAGAGATTAATTTCGTAGCTCAGGTCTTCTGCATAACCCCTTCTCAAAACACAAAGACTCAGGATGGGCCTTAAAGAGTCCTTTTGTTTAGAGAGGGTCATTTCCTGCCGTTAGCTCACACCCAGAAACTCCCACCCATTTCTCAAGGAGAAGCATTGATTTTCTTAGTAAAAAAACAACAACAAAGCAAAACAAAATTTCAGGCTTAAAACCATGCCCCTCCCCCAACAGCCTCCACCCAAGATGGAACTTGGCTGGTGGGCCACCACAGCAGCATCCTCTACCGGGATTCAGAAAAGGAAGGGGAAGGAGGCAGAAACACGGGAGTGGAATTAGGATTCTTTTCAAGCACAGCAGGCATTGTCTGTCCAATCCCCATGATTTAGTTAAGGAAATGAGCTTAAATGTCAAAGCAAGCAGCTTAAAGGGCTTGTCCTAGGTCCCTCAGCAAAAAAAAAAAGACAAAAAATGAAGAGTATCAATGATTTGGTCAAGAACTGACTATAAACCACGGTCTCTAAGACTAATGGACAACGGATGACGGTTAAGTTTAAGAAGTTTGCTCAAGGTCAAGTACTAGGACACAAATGCCATAAATGGGGATAAATCCAATGGCCTGCATGGTCATGAGTGCATTAGTATGCTCAATGAACAGGCAGTCTGATGACCAAAGTAATGACGACTTACATTTTTTTCTTCCTGAAATGTCATCTGCTCTGCTTTACAAGGAATAAAAACAGTGTGAGTCTGTGAGGCTGACAAGTGGGTAGAAATTGTGGCTGCAAATTGCCTCCTCCATAAAGGTTCACAGAGCCCAGATTAGGCCTTCCCTCATGGCTGCCCATACAGGTGCTTAAAGGCTGGATTCGTCCAGCTAAAGCCTGCCTTATCCTGAGCTATGCCTTTTGTAGGCAAGGGGAGGAAAGCATATTGAGCTTGGGGCTAGACTAAATCAAAGGAGAGTGCTAAATCTATCTCCAAATCAATTCCACCTGGATTATTAACATTAACCCTTTGCAACCCTACAGACACATCTGCAAAACATGGATCCAATTCATCTTGCCCTACTTTTACTTATCACGCCTTGCCGGGCCCACATCACACTCCCGGTTCTGTGGAATTTTGTGCTAGGTTTCCGTTCTAGCTGGACAAAGGCAAGGATTCCATTACGTGTACACCCCCAGACAAAAGACCTAATCACTCACCATCTAATATTTCTGGCCTAGAAACTAACATAACACTGTATGTT
This sequence comes from Halichoerus grypus, assembly GCF_964656455.1. Classification (NCBI taxonomy): domain Eukaryota; kingdom Metazoa; phylum Chordata; class Mammalia; order Carnivora; family Phocidae; genus Halichoerus; species Halichoerus grypus. The sequence continues at coordinate 180,874,015 of NC_135714.1, forward strand.
AACTAGCTGGAATTAAAAACGTAAAAAGCCAAAAAATAAATAAAATTTCTGGCTTACAAGCGATGCGATGATTTGACTTTCTGATGTAATTAAGTGGGGATGGGCATCCAGAAATGATCATCTTGAAGGCAGCAATAATCAAAATTTAATTCAAAACTGCTGGAAAAGGTTTAGGACAATGTGGTATATTGCACAGGCCCCAAGTTTGACAGGTTGGTTCATATTCCAGTCACTTAACAAATTTATTTGGCAGTTCCAGGCATTGTTCTAGGCACTGAGGGTTACAGCCTTAAACAAGACAGAGGTCCCTGCTGCCAGGGAGTAACATTCCAGGAGTATAAGACAAGTACATTAAGTAATGTCAGTAAGAAAATACATGAGGGATATGGAAAATAAAAGAGGGATAGGATAGTGCTTGGGAATGTGGGGTACTTTAAACCTGGAGATCAAAGATCTCTCTGGGTAACATCTGAACAGAGATATGAATGAATAAGGATGAGGCTGCCTATCTGGGGGTAGGATTTTTCAGGCAGACCCAATAGCACGCACAAAGGCCCTGAGGCAGGAACAAGTTTGGCAAGTAGAAGATATCTAAATAAGGCCCAAGCAGCTGAAGCATAATGAATGAGGTTGCGATTCCTGGTAGATGAGGTCAGAAACCAGCAGGGCCTTGATCACATGAACCTCGTGCACCACTGGAAAAATTTTAAGCTCTTACCCACCAGCACTAAAACTTCAGACAAATTGCTTAATCTCTCAGAGCCTCAGTTTTCTTATACCAAAACCATGGGATGAAACACCTCATTTGGTTGTTAAAGTGCAACGTTTAAAAACAGTAGACATTGCTCAGTAAATGCTTAAGGAGTGTGCAAAAAGAAAAAAAAAAATCCATAAACACGTTTACAAGTTTGATTACATTTGGATATGCACCTGATCTTCAACTCTCCAATTTTCTTACACAGAAGATGGAAAAGGAGATTTTTGCAACCAAGATGGTCTCAGCGTTTGTTAGCTCTAACAGTCCCTTTGCTCAGTACGGGAAAGAGCTAGGAGATCCTGGAAAAAGAGGAACTGGGGCTTAGAGTGGAGGGAGTGGGGGGAGACGGAATCAGAACACTGGACTCAGGCACTTTGCAGGTTTCCTTCTGCTGATAAAGCCCTGAGGAGAAGCAATTCCCAACGTTTTCAGTCTCCAGTCACCCAGCGTCCCTGGACAGGCACAGGACAGAAGTGTGTGTGTGAGAGAGAGAGAGAGAGAGAGAAAGTCTGCATGTGTCAGAGAGAGACCCTCACCCAGCCCACAAACACATCCTGTTGGCTTAGAGGAATACTGTATTTAAAAACACATGCCTTTTCGGAAACTCACACTTTTTAAATCCTGTAAATCACACATGCTGGGGAGAGTAATTACACTTTTGTGGCACTTCCCTCAGAGCACAAAGGAAATTCTGGTACTTCTGTAATAAGGTAGCACTTTCTGGGCTGTGCCTTCTCTCAGGAGGCCCCAATTGCCCATCCTATAGGTGGGCAGGAGAGAAATTCTCACAAAACAGAATCCTGGGGATTCAAGGAAAAGCAGTTTTTAGTTTTTGTTTTTAATCTCTGGGATTTCTCTTAGGATAATGTTGGCCACCGACCAGCCTATCTACCTGGTGACATTAAATAAGTCAGGAAGAGCAGAGAACATCATTTAAAAACGACTCATGAGAACTAAAGAGGAGTTGAAAGTAGGAACAGGTCTCTAACTTACTTGCATCGGGTTGGTGAGATGCACCTCAATTCTCAACACCCTTTGCAAAATCCTGGGGGCCCCCAGGATTGAGGTAGGCTGTGTCAGCATTCCTTCCGCATTTTAAATTTGTGTGACAATACTGTATTACAGCCTGGAATTTGGAACTATCTTCCCGGTGCGATTGGCATTTATTACTGCCATTTCCCTTTTCCCTCTTGGATTCTACATAACCTGCATCATAATGGGTGCAGCAGGGGGAAAAACCTATGAGGAATACAAATGCAGGTGGTTGTTTTTCTTAAAATTCCCAGACCACCGTTCTTTCTTCAACGGGTGACATGGAGCTATGAGCAGCAAACTTTTAGGAAAGCACAGATGAGCCAATGGAAAAGAGGACCCACCGAATAAGAGGAGTTTGGGGTCTGGCAAAAGGCTCATTTTACTCCCCACCTAATAAAGTCAGGAAAGAACCAAAAAACGTGAGGGAATGTTTTCTCTGGGTCTTCCCCCTTTACCTTCCAAACCCATCTACAAAAATCTTAGGGTAGCTTGATTTTTCCCTTCTAGGCTAGGGTACAGCGTTGGAAAAAGAAAAGTCGGAGGACCAAAAGCCTCGGAATTAACTGCAAATCGTAGAGGAAAAAATTTCCAGAAACCGTTGATGAAAGCAAAAAAAAAAAGAAAAGAAGAAGTGTATGGGAAATACTATATATACCTAGATTTTTCTAAGCTCCCCTCCCACACTCAGGCTTTCAAACGGATAAGCACACTGAATACTATTATCTTATAAACTAGGCAGATACAGAACACATTCTCATGTTCCTAAATTAAAAAGTGCTTTAAAAAATTTGCTTCAGTTTTTCCTGAGCATTTCCAGGTCTTCCCCTTCCCTCGAAGTTCTCGGTTTTGTCTTTACATACATTCAAGTGTTAGGTAGATTTTTTGGGGGAGGGGGGGTCTTTTGTGGCCTACCCTCACAAGGTTCCCCAGGAACCAGAGTCCCACGCCTCTCCTCAGTTTTCCAGGCGCTCCTTCACATCACCCACCTTTTCAATTACCGGCTATATAGACTTAAACTCTTCTGAAAATTGCTTTCAAGATCAGACCTCTCCTCTGCATCTCCAACCCCGCTGGCTTCACCTCCTCATGGCCTTCTCCCCCCTTTTCAACCGCTCAATTTGCTATTTCTTGTACAAAGAGGACCACCATGTAGCTGGCCATCCAGAGGAGAAACTCTGAGAGGCTTCCAGAATGAAACTCCTCGTCTCCCCTCGGCGCTGACAGTTACTGAGGCCTCTGAATACCTGTGGCTGAGTCGCTGCCGCCACTTTCCTTGGAGACTAGGATTCCTGCAGTACCAGCCTTACTCTTCTCTCTCAACTCTTCCCAACCCTGCTGCCTCCCCCTTCCCACTGGCAGGTCCCATAGGGCCGGGTCCCTGCTGCACAGCAGCGCGATGCCAACCACAGAGTGGAGTCGGCTTCCCTGGCATGAGAGGCAAGCTCCTCTACCTTCTCCCCCAACCAATGCCGCTCCCCAGCCTCATCCTCAACTCCCCTTCCTCTCCTGCCATGCCTTGTTGCTCTCCCCCGCTCTTACGCCTGCGTCTCCACACAGGCCCATCTTCCACCCACGGTCTCAACCCTTTCCTCATCTGGCAAGAAGAGGATTGAGAATCTGAGCTCCAATGTCAGCTCTTTGGGGGTACAGCTCAGTGGTAGAGCCTCTGACTGCAATGTCAGCTCTTTGACACAAGGCCTTCACCCTCTTGTCCTTGCAGCACTGTGTTCCCAACTCTAACTCCACTTGAGCCCCATGCTTCATTACACCTGTTTACATGGGGCCGTCACCACTCCAACCCGGAGCAAGTGACCGGCAGAAACCAGCTCGTGCAGCCCCCGGCACACCAACCTGCACTCCAAGTCATCTTCCCATCACAAAAGGTTCATCACCATCCTAATACCTCCCTCAGCTCACTGGGAGGATAAAATAATGGAGTTTGCGTATAAAGTGCCCAGTACCTGGTAAATATTCAGAAGTAAATACTCAGAAGTTAGCATTTATTATTTGAGTGAATGGATTAAAAAGATTTCTGACAATTGCATAGGATCAAACATTCCAGTCTTTTTTCTATCGAGCAAAAACGACAAACCAGGCAACAACTTTACTGTGATAAGCTCAAATGTGCAACCTTCCTTGAGTTTGCAGTCATGCCCCTCCCCCCCCAATGATGCACTGAAGTGGTCTCGAATAGTCTCCCAGTACTCTTTCAAGATAGGGATGTGAGTGCGAGGCGTGCCAACCCAAGTCTTCCCCACATATCAAGTAGACTCATCCCCATCACCGGATGACGTCCTCGCATCAACAGCGTCAATTTAAATCCCTGGTCCCTGCTGGCCTCAAGCCCACTGAGCCAGGCGGCCACTTCTGCTCCAGCTATGATTAAGGTTCATTCCCCTCATTCCTTCCTAAGTTTTTTCTTTGACCAAAGCAAGCACTGTTCAAGAGGAACATTTGCATTCCCTTTCCCCCTTCCCCCAGGCAGACACTAAGGTGCCAAATGAAACTGAACACAAACATTCCAAAGTGGCTGTCACACAGAGCAGGCTTGTTTGGGAACACAGGGAGCTCCGGGCTCTTCCACCTCACCAAAGCTCCCAGAAGCCCGCGTCCAAAAGGTCAGAGTTCCATGGCACCCACCACCAAATTCGATTGGTGAAAACCCAATTGCCCCTCCGGAGAAGCAGAGAGGCTGCAGATGGCAGGTGGAGCGAGTTCATTTCCCACCTGATCCATCCACAACCTCCCTAATTTCCCAGTGGGCAAGGACCTCAATAGTAAATAAGTGTCTGCTTTTCAACAGCCTACCTATACTAAGTCATCATCACCAACCCTACCAATAAGGATATTTCACATTTACAAATTATTTATAAAGAATTATGTGTGTATATATGAGTAAGTGTGTGTGTCTGTGGGGGGGTACTCACCTGGTACTGGAGTACTATCTTTGGGTAGGAGTTGAATATTGGGAATACTGTGATAAGATGGCATCAATCTTTTAAAAAAAAAACAATTACATGAAAGACGGTAATGATCGGAGTTAAAGAGAACAAAGCAACTTCTACTGGAATTCTGAGGACAACCATCTCTTTGGGATGGAACCTTCAGGTGACGAGAGTCTGCACAATGTAGGCTGAAACTTGGCTCCTGCCTTGAAAGCAGCTCAAGCTAGATCAAGAGGGAAAAGATGGTTGAAGCAAATGGTTTACAGAGCACAGGGGTACATGAGGGCAATCCTGACTGTCAAGTTTGGACTTTGTTGTACAGAGAACAGATCAGTGCTGAAGGACCCATCAGAGGACCGAGCAGTATGATAGAAGGATGCACTGAGAAAGCATGGTAGAACAAGGTGAGCAGCTAAAGAGCACTAAGATGAGCCAGGAGAAAAGGAATGAGTGAGAGCAACACAGAGAAGGGCTACAAGGAACTGAAGAGGCCGGGTTCCTGTAGCAAGGCTTGTGAGCAAAAGGAAGTGGGACCAACCCAATGGTTTTGTGACATCTACAAGTACAGCAAAGAAATTCCACGGAATACTCAAAGAAAAAGACAGTTGGGTGGGTTTGTTTTTTTTTTTTTACAATTTTGTTCACATGTTCATTTTAGAAAATTTAGAAAGCACAGAAAAGCATTAGAAAGTAAAAATCTAATAATTTTTAATATATATATATTTTTTACCTATTTGGGTTTTTTTTTTTTTTAAGAATTGGCATCACATAGAACTTTTAAATCCGTTTTTGTTTAATGTCCTAACATTGACAATTATGCCCTCAATTAAAATGTCGTCAGAAGCCAGGAAGAAAAAGTCAGATTCTCCAATACAGCCTTCAGAGGGAATGTGGCAACGCGGACACCTTGATTCCAAATTTCTGGCCTCCAGAACAGTGAGAGAATGCATTTCTGCTGCTTTGAACCAACAACAAAAGTAAATATATGCATATACATATACATCCTTTAAAAACATGGCCTTTCATGGCTACTTATTATTCTCTTTCAGAAATTACACCATGATTTACTTTAGCAATGTCCCTGGGTAAGACATCGAAGAGTCTTTATGACTGTTCACTATCAGAAGTAACTAATTCACGAACATATCTTGCCATATAATAGCAAAGTCCTCCAGAAAGCTGCATTAATTTGTGTCACCTTGCAGTACATCAGCGCCCACTGTCTTCTCATCACCAACACTGAATTCATTCTGTCCTTGAAGCACAAATTCATACGAACCCACAAAAACCGTATGAAAGCAACCCTGAAAAGAACCTCTACCCTATCAAACGATCCACCCAACAACAACAAAAATGCCATGGGGAAACAAAGACTGCACAAGAACACAAGGGTTTATGAGGGAAATTTTAAAACTACTGGAAAAACAGCTCAAAAGCACATGCCATATTTGCAGGGTTCTTTAGCAGCATTTTACTAGGAGGTCACTGTGCTTTCCTTTTAGAACTATCACCAAAGCCTCTTCAAAGGCTGAGATAGGTTTGTTATATTAGATTTGATTTGGAATAACAGACTCCAGACGTGGTTGAACTGTTTAAGAGTATTCTGAGTCTTTGCCCAAGTCATAATGTAGATTATCTTAATGCCCACTTGAAAGCTTGAGGCTGCCATCCTAAACTGACATGGTAGCCTTTCTGTGGGCCAACTGGAGGAAACAATTTTCTTCATGACCCCAATATTTGAGCAAGATTACTAAGCGCTTTTTTTTTTTAAGGCTTTTCGGTTTTTAATCTCTACACCCAACGAGGGGCTCAAACTCATGGCCCTGAGATCAAGAGTCACATGCTCTTCCCACTGAGCTAGCCAGGCGCCCCACTAAGCACTTTAAAAGGAAAGTGAGGTAAAGATTTGTATTAGCTTGTAAAGAACCAACTGTACATGATTCCTGCCCAACATCTGCCAAATATCTTTTCAGTCAATATCGCAACAATGTCAACTTTTTTGCTTTTCTAGTTTTAAGTACAAGGAAGTTCAAATCAATTTAAGGGAAGATTGCTATTTACCACTGGTGCTTCAACATAATAAAACACCTTTAAGAAAGGATTTGTGATCAGCCTGAAAAATGCTCAATGACCTGGCTAAAAGCAAAAGCAAAACCAAATTGCATATGTATCAGATTTCAAAAAAAAAATTATTTTGAAAATTAAGGGACCAAAAATAAATTTCTATCTACTACCAGATAGAGAAAGTCTTGATACATAAAGCTCAACAAGACAAACGGAGTCTGCTCTACATATGTTTACTGATTTTTAATAAAGCCTAGTCCAGTTCAAATCGCCAAAGGTGTTTAAAGAGAATATTGCCTGGTCCAAAGCTAGATGCAAAATTCTAGGATTTTATCAACTGTAAAATGATGTAAGAAATTATCTAATGCCCTATACATAAGCCCTATAAATCTCAGATTCCAGTTAAGATTTTGACAACTGGCTTCTTTAAAGGGACATGTTGTAGAGAAACAAGCACACAGGAAGCCAGAAGGCCAGATGTATTCTTTTACAGCTAGCTAGCAAAATCTTAAAAAGGATTTTTCCTCAAAGCTTTCAATACTATCCAAAGCAGAAGTCTATGTCCTGTCCAAGTTCTCAGACCCCCAAAAGCTACAGAAATTCTCCTCAATCCTGGGCTGTTCGTTCTATATAGTTGGAACCAAACAAGTGTTTCGGTATCAGTTATTTCAGAGTATGCTTTAAAAGCTCTCATACAGGGCTAAAATGTACTGGAAGATAAAAGGAACTCATTTGAAAAAATAGAGGAAAAAAAAACACCTTGGATTCTATGACGTGGTAGAGAAAGCCTAAATTGCTCTGATGTTCTAGGAAATAAACTATTTTCTCTTAATGATGATTGGACTTGCTTTTCCAAGTCAGCTCAATGGCCACCAGAAACGACAAAAAAACACATTTTCCCCCTCTCTTGTCATTATGGGTATATACATTTTATACGTGTGTGTGCTGTTTACTGGAATCCTCAGCCAAGGCTTTTAAATGTGTTTGAGAACAAATTGCTGTTCGCTGGGTGGGCAGGGAAAGGGTCCAGTGTGGTGGTTTTTGCATAACGCTGAGCACATTAATGGGACTCACCAAATACCATATTTATTTTACTTGTGGCTTTCAGGGTTAGGAAAAAAAAAAAAAGAGGTTAGAGTTTATCAAAAACAAAACAAACTCAAAACAGAGAATTAGCGCAAAATTACCTGCATCACTCAAGGTCTATTTCCTTTCTTCTCCTGAATGTTTAACATTATAAACCCTCTCTCTTCATGGGGTATCTGTCTTTATACTCCACCTCTGGTACAACTTGGGTTCTAAACTCTTCCTAACCGTCCACTTAGTTTTAAAATAACTGTCTCGCCAAAACTGCTGAGCCGTCATAGAGCCACATGCTGTTGCCTCCTGAAAAAGGCACATGGTCAGGGCAAAAGAACAGGTAAGAGGCAGTAACTCTGTACTAAGCTCACCTGTGGTTCTACTCATACACAACCTCACACATTAAGGCGCCCCAGGAACGGGGCAGACAACACCTCAGTCCTGGTGGCAGTGAGGCTGAGATGGGTTACGAGATGGGTGAAAAATGCGATTTTTTTTTCTCTACTTAATTTTCTCAAGTTAAGTAGGTTATGGTTTTGGAACACTTAAACCTCTTCTGCTACCTACTAAAAGCAAAAAAAAAAAAGCCTTTGGGTCTGCCTGATTAACTTTTCCATTTACAAGAACTCTCAATTGGGTGAGCAGAGAAAGATGGTTTCACACCATACGGTCTTACCCTTAAAAATAAACAGACTGCCCATCTAAGTGAAATAGAAAGGTTTCTGAAGCAATTGGTGTGTTAGGTGAATTAGTTAAATATAGCAACTCCTTAGAGAAGCACACTCGTCATTTTTGAAATTTTATTTCAAGGGTAGGGAAAATAAATAGCAGAGCAGTCAGTAAGATTCAAGAAAAAAAAAGTGGAACTTGCAATTCAGGTCTCGGACTCTCTGAAAAGAGGGGAATGTCAGTAGTCCTAAAGAACTAGCATGTAAATAACACTTTTCAAAATAATAGTTTATAATAAAAAGCACAATTATACTCAGGTGTGAAGGCAATTTTCAGCTTACTGCAATTCAGGTGGGTTGCCCCATACAAATGGGCTTAAGAGTAAAATCTTGTGTTTTGCATTGATTTGCATGGTCTTAAGTCCCTCTATCTTCATTTAAATAGTTCCCTTTTCACAAGTGGACAATGTGCTGAGGACTTAAAAGTACTATTTAAATCCTCCCCAACGTTTGGTTTCACTATCAGAATCTTAGTGTGCACGCAACACGTTATGTCCATAATAATCTTAACATCCTAACCGCTTTACAATCAGTTTACCATTCTGTTAACTTTATATATTGGAATACAAGACCTCTAAGAATGCCTTACAGGTCTTATCTAGATGCATACTTTCCTGCATCTCCACACTCAAGTTCTTTTTAGAATGTTTTAGAATGTTTAAGAACTCAGCTATGAGGGATCCTAAAAAGTAGGCGAAAAAAGTATTGTTTCTTGGACTCCAGATAACGTACCTGCAGGAACAAAGCCATTTAAAAGGATACCACAAATATCCTAACTACAAAATTCTGAAACGTCTGTTCAGGGAGTTCCCTCCCACAGTTAAATTTTGTTTCTATCAACGGAACGCACCGCCGCCGCAACATTTTTAACGTTGTTACGGACGCACCACATAAAATTTACGCTCAGAAGTCAAAGTCCCATTAAAAGAGCCTAGATGATCGCTTGGTGAATTGTAAACTTTTAAACTCTTATTCGCCCCGCCCCCCACATCGCCCCTAAATTTACAAAACCTAATCACCCACATTCGGGGTCTTTGACTCATCAGAGAAGAATGCAGCTGATGAGTTATCTATTAATCCAAAATGCCTCAGCTGGAAAGATATTTCACCAAGAACTTTTAACATTGAAAGGGAGGGGGCAGGGAACAGAAGGTGTCTTTTAACGAGAACTTTCCCCGAGTTCTTTCCTTACACCGCACACACAAACACACCCCTCAACTTCCCAGTCCCGGTCGCAGAATTAAGTCCTGACCCTCCGGGTCCCAATAAACTGAGGTCACCCAGGAGTCAGCTCTCGATTCCGCTTTTAAAATCCCACGCAAACAAAGCTGAGCATTATACTTACAAAAGTCTCCGAAAAGTCCTCAAAGTTACGCAGTCTTAAGAACCCACAAAAACACGCTCTCCGAAGAGAACCCCCCCCCTCCCGGGGCCACAGTTTGGGGCTGTGCCTCGGGGCGAGGGCAATTCCCAAACCCTCGACTGCGGCGCCCCGGGGCCGGCGTCCGAGCCCCGCCGGCCGGCCGCCCACACGCGGGAGAAAGCCCGCGGCCGGCGCCCCAGGTCGTACCCCCGCCGCAGCGAGCCCCTCCGTACCTCTTCCTCCTGAAGGTTGGCCTCGTTCGGGGTGTTCTCCTTCTCGGCTTTGCCGCCGTTGTTCATCTTCCCGGTCCTTCCTCGCCGGGCAGGGCTGGGGCGCGGGGCTGGGCGAGGGCGCGCTCGCCCACTTTTCCCTTCCCCGGGCGCCGGGGCTCCCTCGGGCGGGCGCCGCGGGCTGCGGGGGCTGGAGCCGGGGCAGCGGCGGCTCGGGCTCCCGCGGCTAGGCGAGACTGCGGCGGCGGGCGACCCAGGAAGTGCGAGGGAGACACGGGGCAGGGCGAGGCGCGGGCCGACTGGGAAGGGGACGGAGACAATCGGGACCCGGGAGGGAGACCTGGTGAGGGAGGGCGGGCGCGAGGGAAGGAAGGAAGGAAGAAAGGATGGGGCGAGGGCGCGCGTCCCAGGAGGGAGCCCAGAGAGTTGGCGATGTGGCCAAGCAGGGGCTGGGGGCGGCCGCTGCCGGAGCCTAGCGGGGGCCGGAGGGAGGGGGCGAGGGGTGCCCAGACCGAAGGAGGAGGTGGTGCGGGGCGCGGGCCGCGGCTGGGACGCTGGGACCCGGAGAGTGCGCGCTCCAGGCAGGCTCTGGGAAGTACGGGATCCAAGCAGCTCCCTTTCTCTCGCTTTCCTCCCTCCCCTCTCTCCTCCCTCTCCTCCTCCTCCTCCTCCTCCTCCTCCCCCCTCCGCCCTCCCTAGACGTGGGCTGCCGGCTTTAGCCCGGAGGGACGGGACGCGGGACCGAGAAGCCCCCCGCGGGAGGAGGGGCTGCGCCGGGGGCGGCTGCCCCGCGGCCGGATGGCGCGCGCCGGGGAGGGGCCGCGGGCGGCAGGCGGAAGCGGCCGACCCCCAGCCCCCCGACTCGGCGGTAGGTCGGAGGGCGAGGGCAGAGGCGCGGGAGGGAGGGAGGGAGGCTGGGTCTTCCCGCTTCCTCGGCCCCTGGGGGCCCCGGCGGCCCGGCCGCGCCGGAGTTGGCGAACTCGCGTGGCGGCGCGCGCCGGCTTGGAGAGGGGCTTCGGGGAGCCAGGCCGGGCCAGCGCGACGCCCGGGAAGCGTGATGGGCTAGTGCTGTTGGCTTGCTGCCCGCGGGGATTCGCACCCCTATCCCTAAGCCAGCCCCTCCCTTTCAGTACCGGCTCAGACCTATTTCCTCCCTTCCTGGTTGGCAGCTTGAAATGACAGGATGCGAGAGAACGAGCGACGTCCGGGGGCAGCCGGCTCCGGGCCGGCGTTTTCAGGGCACAGCTTCAAACCCACCGCCAGCGCCGGGTCCTCGCAAACCTCCCAGCCTCCGCGCGCCGGCCTTCGCTCTCCGCTAGGCTTCACGGGCCCCCTGCTCAGGCTCCTGTCAACGGCCCTTAGCAGACCGTTCTGGAATTATTTGTCTACCTGGCTGCCTCCCTCACTCTCCTGGGAGAGCCTGCCCGCCAGACGACAACACCGTGCCCTGTTTCTCTTTATAATCCCACGGCTATTTAAATACGCTACCTGGTATACAGTAGGCACTCAAATCTTTGTTGGCTAAGTGAATATTCCTCACAGCGATCCGAACTGGAGGCCAACACAGATGATCTTCCCAGGGTCAAAGCAGCTTAAAGAAGAGAGAGGGCTCAGTACTGTGGGAGGTCCGCGCACAACGCCTGTTCACGCGCCAACCTCGGAAGGACTGCGAGGTTTCGGTTTCCTCACCTGTGAAATGGGAGTAGAGTTACCTCCCGGGGGGTTGCAATTAAAGGAGATGACAGGTTGGTAGAGCTAGAGCACCCAGCACCCATTCCTGCCCAGTTTAAGGTTACAGAACATGGAAGTTAGCATTATCATTAAGGAAATTTCCATTTTTCCGGGGCCATAGAGAGCTTCTCCTTTCCGGTATCATAAACACATAAATTTAAACCTGCATATATCAGTAGGTTCTCCCTCACTTCCCACGCCCAGGAATTCTCTCACACAGCACCCTGTTCCTCTCTTCACAGCGCCAATCACAATTTCTATTTATTTGCTTGCCTCACTGTTTATCTCTCTCTGCCCCCTTCCTCCCCCCACCCCGCCCACATTCTTCACGCTATACTGGTTTAAGTGCTGCTGGGAGTGGGGTGGGGGTGGGAATGGAGATAAGGCTCCTGCTTTTAAGGACCTTAAACTGGTGTTGTGGAGACAAGATACCCAAAACAACTCCACGGCACCATGATCAGGGATCCTGGTTCAAATCGCAGAAAGCAATGAAAATACTTGTGTGAAGAGCATTGTGAAGAAAAAAAGAGTGGCGATGCTTCCATTCACCTCTTGGGTTTTTCTTGGGGTGGGAGGGGTCGGGGGGGAGTCTGAAGATTTTGATAAAGATTGAATTGCTGTCATGATGTCATGCCTCTCTACGGGGGTGGGGGGTGGGGGTAGTGTATCCTGGATGAAAATAAGCCAAGAATCTGTTGAACTTGCATTTGAAGTTCGGAAGAGGCAAGGGCCACACAATTGATCTGGAAACTTGGACAGCCCTTTCCACTCCCAGTCCCTCCCTCAGTTACATAAGGAACCACGAGGGGGCAATGTCTTCCTGAGCAATGGCTGAGTGGTGGTCTTGGGCCCCGGCTCCACCAAAGCCGCCAGCACTTTGCCCTCCTTGGCCCTGGCCTGGTACGGAATACGCTCCACAGAAAGATATTGTCTTGCTGGAGCCTGGCAAAGGCCCAAGAAAAATGACAATTGATCTAGTCATTGATGGTTCCAGACTCCTCTTATGAGTAGGTGGAAGATGTTGTGTGATTCCAGGACGCTGCTGCTACCCCCATCCAGGGAAATGTGGCTTAATTCCAAACATAGAACCTGATTCCTTTGTCTTTAAGCCAAGCCAGCACTTTGTCCATTGTTAAAAGTCAAAAACCTCTGGGATAAAAAAACGAAAATAAGGGCTATGAGAGGATCTTTGTCTGATGTGTTCATTGTTGTGTTCCCAACATCTAGAGAGTGTCTAACACATAGTAGGCACTCAGTGGTTATTTTTGAATGAATGAACACATTAAGTCTTATCAGATATTGATTTTCAGCCTTGAATGACGTTATCAGATCCTTCCAAGACGCTTCAGGAGGGACTGAATTAGGAGAGGTGTCTCAGCATGGAGACCCACCACAAGGGCACTAGGCAGATTCGGGTAGTGGTCTGTAGTCAATATTTTACAGGGGGAGACCCTACCTAGATAGAGAGCTTGCTCAGAATGAGACAACTGATGAGATTTCAAAAATAAATAAAATCACACCACTCAGCTAGTCACCTAATGCATCAGGCAGTTAACGATACAGCAGGGAGGTCTGGAACTATATCAACGGTGAGCATGAAATTCAAGGTGTTTTCAGAAAAGCATACGGGATGGGGGTAATACGCCACGAAAAGAGGGACTCCTGTTTCCTGTCCTTTCCATGAAGAATGGTGTAGACTTACTTGGAAGAAAGTAGGGTCATACATTACCAACAAACCCCCCTGAAATTCTGTAAATAGACTTTGGCTGTTTATGAAACTTTAGTGAGAGGAAAGAAATTGTTCAGGATATAAGTGATCTTTATGACCTGTTTATTACTTTAAAGCAAGAAAGTTTCAAAAGTGAGAACTCAGGAGCACAATTTCCAGACACATCAGGAGTTACAAGACAACAAATGGATTTTGTATCCTAAAAATATAGGGCTAATGACCACGAAACATCTGCCTTCTCCCCTGCCCACTGCTTTACCACATTGCTTCTAGCCTACAAGCTTACATGCTAGATTGAAAGGGGAATGTTGCATGCACCTGTAGTTTTATACCTTATCTCTGTTTCTTGGGCAGTGTTCATTTTGAGGTTTGCTTTAAGAAATCCAAACCTATAATTACGTCTTCAGTGTTTGTCTCTGGGAATTGCAGACATTAAAGATCTATTTTGAGGTATTTTGCAGGGCAGGGGTCATGTACCTGTTAGCACTCCAGCAGAAAGCTACAGGATCTACCACATGGGTTGTGAATATCTGTTCACACTTTTGCATCCTCTGCTCGACCCAGAAAGTTCTCAAGGCCAGAGGCTATGTTTTATTGGGTTTTTGTCATCCTTGACATCGCTCTCTCTCTCTCTCTCTCTCTCTCCACCCCCAACCACCTGCAGGCCATCATCATCTTCCCCTGATTTTTTCATTAGGTTTTGTGGCTTTAAAAAACACAGCACTGTATATACCATTCCACAGTGCGCAGTTCAGTAGTGCGAGGTATACTCACATTGTTGTGCCACATCCTCTTGATTTTTACCTCCTAAATAGTTGTGAAATTCAATCACTTCCTTCTAATCATTTGTGGAAACCCATGCAGCCACGTGGAGAGGCCCACGTGGAAGAGAACCAGGTCCCGGGCTCACAGCTCCCGCTGAGCTCTTGGCAGACAGCTGGTACCAATTGCCAGCCTTGTGAGTGAGTTCTCTTGGGAGTGGATCCTCCAGCCCTGGTTGAGCTGCGCCAGCTCACGCCACATGGAAGAGACATGAGCTGTCTTCAGAGTCATGCCCAAACTGCAAAACTGTTAGCAAAAAAGTGAATGCTGTTGTTTTAAAACACTTAAGTTTTAGGGTGTTTTCTTATACAGCAATAGATAACTCAAATGTAATTGCATACCTAGAGGCGAGGTCCCGATGTATAGAAACCTAGAACAGGCGGCAGTGGCTCTGGGACCAGGTAGAGGATGGAAGCTGGAAGAACACTGAGGAGTCTACTAGCGGAGAGCATTACGAAGGGGCAGTGAGTATTGTTATTAGAGGCTGGAGAGAGGGGGTTCCACTTATCTATTGGAAAAACGATTAGCTAAACTAGCTTGCCGTTACATGAAAGACAGAAAAGATACCTAATGAACGTGTGGATCTGGCTAAGGAGTTATTTGGATAGATGGTAAAAAGGTTGAAGAATTTCTTTCAGATGCTTATGATATAGTACAAGAGAAGTGAGATGAGCCAAAAAAAAAGGGGGGGGGCACTGCTCCATGTTCCATCTGAATTTAGAGGAAACATAAAGAAGCCGGGACTTGCTGGATTGGAAATAAAACTGTCATTTCTAGCCTCTCCAGAGGACAAAACCATCAAAATAAGAAATGGCCTCGGGGCCGAGGTCAAATCCAGGGTGCTCTCAGGAAAATATGGCCTTAGGTAAAGTTCAAGACAAGGGTAAAGCTGTGGCAGGCAGCCTCCACCATGGCCCCCAATGGTCCCTACTTCCTGGTATTCAAGCCCTTGTGTCATCCTCTCCCCTTGAGTGTGAGCTGGACCCAGTGACTTGCTTTTCATGAATAGAGTCTGGCAAAAGTGATGGATATCACTTCCAAGATTAGATTAAGAGGGACAATGACTCCCTTTTTACACACCCTCTCCTTGCTCTCTCACTTGCTGCCCTTGATGGAAGCCAGCTACCATGATGCCAGTAGCCCTATGGAGAGGCCCATGTGACAAGGAGCAATGGACGCTTCCATCCAAGCACCAGCAAGGAAATGGCGCTTTCAATCCAACAACCCACAAGGGACTGAATGTGAGCCAACAACCATGTGAGCAAGCTTGGAAGGGGATCTTCCCTAAGTGCAGCCTTAGATGAGATGAGACCTGTTAGGGACTGAATGTTTGTATCCACCCCAAATTCATATTATGAAGCCCTAACCCCCCTGTGTGATGGTATTAGGGCCTTTGGGAGGTAATTAGGTTTAGATGAGGTCATGAGGGTGGAGCCCCCGGGATGGGATTACGGCCCTTGTAAGAGATAAAAGAGACATCAGAGCTTCTGCTCTCTGGCTTGTGAGGATAGTGAGAAGATGGCCGTTTACGAGCCGGGAAGAAGCCACTCACCAAGAACTAAACTGCCTGGCACCTTGATCTTGGACTTCCCAACCTCCAGAACTGGGATATTTTGTTATGGTAGCCTGAGCTGACTAAAACAAGACCATAGCCCCAGCTGACACCTTGGTTGGTGCCTTTGAGAGACCTTGAGGCAGAGGGACCTAGCTAAGCAGAGCCCTAGATTTCTAACCAACAGAAACTGTAAGATAATAAAAGATTGCTGTTTTAAGCCATTACGTTTGGGTAACTTGTTACGCAGCAATAGATAAATTGATAGCTCTGAAAGATTTAAGGTGGTACCTCATAGATCCTTTCAACTAGATAGCAGGGCTTCTAAGAATCTAGATGGTGTTGTCCACAGCAGTCTCACACTGGCCCAATGTAGAGAAGGGCCTCCCTTAGAAAGAAATGGGAATATGGCTTTTGCCTAAGGGAGATGATAAGAAATCTATGGCTTTTAAGGATCTCCACTAGCTTGCACTGAAGTAGAGACTGTGCATAATGAAGAGGCTTCCAGAGCTTCAACTTCAAAGGCAGGAAGCAGGCTGAGGAAGCTACTCATCTGCAATTACGGGCTGTTTCCAAAAGGGGACATGACTCAAGATGGAGCAAAAAGGGGCGCCTGGATGGCTCAGTCCATAAAGCGTCTGCCTTCAGCTCAGGTCACCATCCCAGGGTCCTGGGATCGAGTCCCGCATCAGGCTCCCTGCTCAGTGGGGAGCCTGCTTCTCTCTCTACCTCTGCCTGTGTGCTCTCTTACTCAAATAAATAAATAAAATCTTAAAAAAAACAAAAAAAGATGGCACAAAAAGCCCCTGAGAATCATTTTCAAAGAGAAGGAGTAGGCCAAATTAAGGAACTGATGTTGGGGAGCCCAGGTGGCTCAGTTGGTTAAGCATCCAACTCTTGGTTTCAGCTCAGGTCATGATCTCAGGGTCATGATCTTAAGGTCATAAGATCGAGTCCCACATCGGGCTCCATGCTCAGTGCAGAGTCTGTTTATCCCTCTCCCTCCTCCTCTACTTTTCTCCCTGCTCACTCTTTTTCTTTATATATAAAATTAATGAATACATAAAATCTTTAAAAAAAAAAGGAACTGATGTCATTTGACCAGTCGGATTTTGGAATTGCTATGGATCACTTTCCATGTCCCTCTTGTTTTGTCCCCTTTTTGAATGGGGGTATCTATTATAGGTTTTCTGTCCCTACCTTACCATTAGATGTTGGGTGTGTGAAAGAGACAGATACTTTGTCTCTTCGGTTCACTAGTCTTCAGATCAAGAGGATCCATGTCTGAGGAGCCATAGTCAAGGGATGACACCCAAGGAGCCACATCTGCCCTTGAACCCCATTTAGAAGCTGATATCCTAGACCAGGGGTTGGCAAACTTTTTCTGGATAGAGCCAGATAGTAAATATTTGAGGCTTTGCAGGTCACATGTGTGATTGTTCTCACATATTCTTGTGTTGTTGTTTTTTTATAACCCTGTAAAAATACAAAACCATTCTTATCACAGGGGCTGTACAAAAATAGTCCACAGGTTGGGTTTGGCCCTCATGCTGTGGTTTGCTCACCCCTGTCCTAGACGATGAACTGATATATAATGGTATGGATATTTTCATATCTTAGGGGAGGAGATAAGTGTATTTTTCATATGGGAGGGACATGTATTGTTGTGGCCATATGGTAAATGGTGGTAGCTAGTCTTCAAATATGGCCCACCCCAAATTCCACCTTTTTGTACATGCATGTCACTCTTGCCATCAAGAGTTGTAGCTTATGTGTCCTCCTCTTGAATCTGAGCGGGGCCTGTTTCTGCTTTGACGAATAGAGTGTGGAGGAAATGACATTCTAGGAATTCTGAGCCCAAGCATTAAAGATTTCTGGCAGCTTCTGCTTCCTCCCTCTTGGAACCCGGCTTTCATGTAATGAGAGATCCCAAGCAGCCACCTAGACAGGCCCACATGGAAGAAATTCAAGCCCTAGCCATCTCCCCAGACCCCACCACACACAGCTTCATCTGAGCTGCCTACAACAGGCCAGCGCCAGCAACCAGCCTTCTGAGTGAGCCATCTTGGAGGTAGATCCTCTATATTGAGCCATCCCAGCTGACATCACATGGAACAGAGACAAGCTGTTGTGTCAGAATCCTGACCAAACTGTAAACACTCTTGTGAGCAAATTAATGATTATCCTTTTAAGCCGCTAGGTTTGGGGGTGGTTACTTATGTAGCAATATATAATGAAATCACTGGGGTAGGGAACAATGTAAGCAAGGCTCCGGAAACCAGAAAGCCCTGCGCATTCTCAAGGATAAGCAAGGAGAGTAACCCTTGACGCAAGAGTTCTATCTATGAAACAAAAATCACAAATGTCATTTCTAGCATAAGACACTTCCTGCTGGGAGATAGTAAAGTGGAAATATATAGATGGTCCCTTCAGAACTTTATTTTTTTTTTAAATAAAGATTTTATTTATTTTGACAGAGAGAGAGCAGCGAGAGAGTGAACACAAGCAGGGGGAGTGGGAGAGGGAGAAGCAGGCTCCCCGCTGAGCAGAGAGCCCAGATGTGGGGCTCGATCCCAGGACCCTGGGATCACGACCCGAGCCGAAGGCAGACGCTTAATGACTGAGCCACTCAGGCGCCCCCCCTTCAGAACTTTAATAAAACCTGCTGACTATGATGAGGATAAGTAGAAAACAACAAAGCCAGAGTGAGGTGTGGCTCTGGGGCAGTTGGCGGAGCCACTCTTATAATTAAGTGACTTTTCCTATCACCAACTTTGTAGCATATGTAACTTGAATTTGTGCTTCAGGAAAATAATAAATTAGCAATGCCTCTGGCGTTTTGGAGAGTCACTTATAAATAATCAAAGGTCAAATGCTAAATTTAACGTTTTTTTAATGTCTACCACACTCTAACTTGTCTGGAATGTGGAGAAACCGTGAGTGTTAGGAGGTAAGGCTGAGGACGTAGTTCATTTAGTCATTATTAAGAATTGCCGTTCAGAAAGAAATCTTTAATGGCTAGTGAAGGAGATTTGAGTAACGTAGATTTTTTTCCCACTGGACAAGCGGTGAAAAAAGGATATGGAAATGAAAGCCATTTCCAAAGGGGAAGCTACATAATTTGACAAATGATTGGATGTAGAGGTTAAGGGAAAATAAGGCATTTCTACTAATAGCCAGGTTTCAAGGCTTCAAGGATTTGGTGATGCCAATTCCAAAAAGAAAGAAAACAAGAGGTTCAGAGGAGAAGACCTGGTTGTATGGCTATGTAAGGAGGTCAGCATCAGGCATATGAAGTTTGCTAGTGTCAGGATTACACTGATGGTTGGAAAATGAGTCTGTAGGGAAGAAACAGGAGATAATGTATTTATTTGGGTGCCATCTGAATTGAAATCATAGGTGAGCTTCAGCTTCGGAGACTAGAATCTTAGGAGATATCTATGCTTAGACAGGACAAGGAGAAAGACTTGCCAGAAAAGAGACAGACCAAGCAGTCAGATGTAAGAGAACAAGCCTGCTAATAAAAATACTAGAAGCTGGGGCGCCTGGGTGGCTCAGTCATTAAGCGTGTGCCTTTGGCTCAGGTCATGATCCCAGGGTCCTGGGATCGAGCCCCACGTTGGGTTCCCTGCTCCGCAGGAAGCCTGCTTCTCCCTCTCCCACCCCCCCCCCTTCTTGTATTCCTTCTCTCGCTGTGTCTCTCTCTGTCAAATAAATAAATAAAATCTTTAAAAAAAAAAAATACTAGAAGCTGACAGCATCGGCCAGGGGACCGTGCTCCAAACTTTACATGGATTGTCATATTTTATTGTTTCAAGATGGCAGGTTACGCATTTTTTAAAAAGATTTATTTATTTATTTGAGAGAGAGAGAGTGCACACATGCTGGTGTGAGGGAGAGAATCTCCAGCAGACTCCGTGCTGAGTGTGGAGCCCACCTTGGGGCTGGATCCCAGGACCCTGAGACCATGACCTGAGCCAAAATCATTTGTCTGATGCTTAACTGACTGAGCCACCCAGGTGCCTCTACACGTACACATTTCGATCCACTCTGTTCTGAAACCTCTCATAAACACATGAAAAGGATCTGTTGTTGTCATCGTCATTATTTTAAGGCATAAACTAACAAGGATAAGGAGAATAAAGAAAACAACAGCAATAGAGTTTGGGCAGCCTCAAAGCATATAGATAAATACTGAGAAGCTCCATCCTAAGTCTGATGGGAGAAAATTGAGAAGCAACCTTATGCTGAGGAATCTCCCCAAAGACCCAAGGCTTGACACCAGCAAGCACCTCACAAGCAAGAGTGAAAATGGGGTTCTCACCTGGAGGCTTGATTGAAGAAAATGGTTTGCACCCAGACTTCTCTTTTTTCCCCCACATTTTATTATTCAATTAACATCTTAAAGTTTCTCCAATAAAGAAAAGCATTTCTTCATTTTTATTAGTTTGTTTCTCTTCATATGAGTCTTATCAAATCAGCTTAAGTATAAAATAAATCCATAAATTTTTAAGAGGCAAAAAATAGGACTAATTATGTGAGATAAGCATCAGTGGCCGAAAACTTGCAAAACCAGATCTTGTGTGTGTGTGTGTGTGTGTAAATTTCAGGTCACATTAATCCTAAACATTGATATGATTTTACCCTAAGTGACCCACTTTACAACTTGTGCCTTTTTTGAGTATGACTGATTGTTGTGAATGTAAAGTGAATATTCTCTGACTGAAAAGGTTCAAAACTAGTGGCTGGATATGTTCCTCTTGATCCAAGATGTTCTTTGAATGGTTTGTTTCAACCGATTTATTAATTGGTTTAATTGTTTTAAATTTGGTATTTAATTTTTAACATGTATTTTAAATGGCATTGTTATTTACTAATACTCTATACTTGCTTTTTCAATTAAACACATTGTATGAACATTTATTCATATCAAGACATCTAGGTTTTTCCTATCTCCTCTTTTTTAAACTTCGTAGGATTCTGCTGTAGGCACAAGTTCTGTATGGGTGTACATTTAAGTTGCTTACAGGTATATAATGTTAAACAATGCTGTGGTGAACATCCACATACAAACATCTTTGTACATTGCCTGATTATTTTCTTAGAATGCATTCTAGGGCGCCTGGGTGGCTCAGTCGTTAAGCATCTGCCTTCAGCTCAGGTCATGATCCCAGGGTCCTGGGATCGAGTCCCACATCGGGCTCCCTGCTCCGCGGGAAGCCTGCTTCTCCCTCTCCCACTCCCCCTGCTTGTGTTCCTGCTCTCGCTATGTCTCTCTCTGTCAAATAAATAAATAAAATCTTTAAAAAATAAAAAAAAAAAGAATGCATTCTAAATAAATTACTAGGTTAGATGGTGAGTTTAAGCGTTGATATTTATGGTTAGAAAGTTTATAGAATTTACACTTGCTCCTACAATGTATGAGAGTACCCATTTCACTGCAACATTCCCAACATGGGAGAAACCTTTGTTCATTTTGCCAATCTGTTAGTGAAAAATATTACTCTTTTTTTGGTACATTTATTTGTTTATTTATTTATCTGAGAGAGAGAGAGCGCACACATGTGAGTGGGGGGGACAGAGGGAGAAGGAGAGAGAATCTTAAGCAGGCTCCATGCTCAGCACAGAGCCTGACATAGGGCTCAATCTCACGACCCCGAGATCATGACCTGAGCCGAAATCGATTCCGACGCTCAACCGGCTGAACCACGCAGACACTCCATTATTTATTTATTTTTAAGTAAGTTCTACACCTAACATGGAGCTTGATCTCATGAAGCCAAGATCAAGAACTGCATGCTCCACCAACTAAGTCAGCCAGGTACCCCCAAAATATATTATTCTTTTTAATTTGTGTTTCTTGATTGGTACGGGGGCTGACCGTCTTTTCATCTGTTGATGGCCATTTGGAAATTGCCTATCATGTCTTTGTGCATTTTTCTAATCAGATGTTTGCCTTTTTCTAATTGATATTTGAAATTATTTTGCTTCTAATATCCTTCAACTCCTTCATGTGTTCCACAGATGAGACTGCTAGGTACCATGTAGATTCTTAGGATACAGAAATGAACAAGAGAGACACAAACCTGACTTGCATGGGTCAATTTGTTAAGCAGTTACAATAAGTGGAATATGTGCTATAACTGTGGAAGTTCAGATATCTAGGAACTTCATAAATGTGGCAAATCCATACTCTGGGTGGTCATTAGAGTCTGTGTGTGACACCTCTTCTTAGGGTCTCATGCTATCTCTTCTTCTAGTCCCCATATAGCTGCAGCAATTCCAAGCATCACATCCTTACAGTTATGTTCAATGGCCTGGAAAAGGTAGGCAGAGTCTGTGCAAACAGAGAAGAAAGTCTTTTCCAGAAGCATCTCTCAGAATTCCCCATTTCTCATTGGCCAGAACCCAGTCACAAGGGAACACCTATCCGCACTGAATGCCGGCAAAGTGTGTATCTGCCATTTTCACCCTTTGTGATTGGAAGTGGCTTCTATCTGCAAGGAAGGGAGGGAAGAGTAAGAGCTGTTGGGTAGGAAACCATCGGTGGTGTCCTTAGCATCTGAAAGATTTTGAGCAAACAAGTGATGGGATCAGGTTTGCAGTTAGCTTTCTATTCCTCTAGGTCTTCTTGCTTCTTCCACTTCACTGTCCATTACCTCCATCCTCTTTTCTATCTAGTTCCCCTATTTTTTTTTTCAGGCATAATAAGCTCACTCTCTACAACATCTCTAAATATTAATGACACTGTTTGATTTACTTCTCTTTTTTTTTGGTGCAAAAAGGTGATTTTATTAAAGAACAGGGACAGGACCTGTGGGCAGAAAGAGCTGCTACTGTTTGATTTAATTCTGATAAGATTACCTAAGACAATTCTATCTATTGCATTTGGCATGAATATTTCAGATAGTGCCTTAGTTGATCTAAAAAATGTTCTAAAACAACCAGTATTTGGGGTTCCAAGTATGCTCAGGTATGCCTGGTATTGCCACTGGTATGTTAACCAAAACTTACTTAATTTCCATTATTAACATAAGAAAATGATACATTCACTTAGATTGTGTGCCGGGTACATAGTGGATAAAAATTTATAAAATGAATAGCTTTTAAAGAAATAATAGTCTCTAATTCACTTCTTTACTTCACCACCTTTTTTAAGAAAAAGTAAGAGCAAACATATGAATTTTGCTGGAATATTTATTGACTTTTTTTTAGAGAGAGAGAGAGAGAGCATGAGTGAGGGGTGGGAGGGTGGCAGGGGAGGGGCAGGGAAAGAATCCCAAGCAGGCTCCACACCTAGTGCAGAGCCTGCCACAGGACTCAATCTCATGACCCTGAGATCATGACCAGAGCTAAAATCAGGAGTGGGACACCCAACCAACTGAGCCACCCAGGTGCCCCTGTTTATTGACTTTTAAAGACTAAATAGTGTAATAGCCTCATCTGACACTTCCATTATATCTGCTTATGCCTATTTAAAGCATGTGAGGGGCACCTGGGTGGCTCAGTCGTTAAGCGGCTGCCTTCGGCTCAGGTCATGATCCCAGGGTCCTGGAATCGAGTCCCGCATCGGGCTCCCTGCTCACAGGAAGCCTGCTTCTCCCTCTACTGCTCCCCCTGCTTGTGTTCCCTCTCTTGCTGTGTCTCTCTCTGTCAAATAAATACATAAAATCTTAAAAAAAAAAAAAAAAAAAGCATGTGAAAATCATTATAGGCAGACTTGGCTGGATGATTCTTTTCTTAAGCCATGATGCAAATCCACTGAATGGTCTTTCAAGTGTGATGCCACATCAGTTAAGCATTCTAGCAAATGTTTTGTGAAAAGCATTATTTGTTTAGAAACTGTCTGGAACTTATTTTATGAGTGCTGATCTTGATTTCTGACGGACTGGAGATAATCAGACTTGCTGTCACAGATGCTGGGCTACAACCAATAGCCTGGTCTGATTCAACAAATTTTGTCTGCATCTTCAATGTCAATCTGAACTGAACAGTAGCCAGTGAAGAAATATGGAGGAGTGGATATGTGGAGATTGTGCAAGTAGCTTTATGCTCATAATCACTAACAAACACTTTAAGCACTTGTTGATACTTTCAATAACAGAGTTTAGAAATGAATGACAAATGAGTTCTCTATACTAGCTATTACTGAAGAAATGAGCTTTTTGAGCTATATATGATAAAATATGAACCAATGGTTTGAGATCACGGACTTACTCCTTAGTGTTGATTTGTGTTTCTTTGAGTAAGACTGATGACATGGAGATCGTAGCACATTTCAAGATAGGGCATCTATGTTGAGCCCAAGCTCTGCCCCCTTGTTAAGTATCAACTTTGGAAAGGTGCTTCATTTGGCTTAGATGTGGTTTCCTTATTTGTAAAATTCGACTAGTGGTGATGGCTTACCTCCTGCCCAGAGCTTCTGTCAAGACCATATGAGAGAGTGCACATATTCATTTTAACAGAAGTACAATCATAAGGGGCACCTGGGTGGCTCGGACGTTAAGTGTCTGCCTTCGGCTCAGGTCGTGATCCCAGGGTCTTGGGATCGAGCCCTCCGTCGGGCTCCCTGCTCAGCGGGAAGCCTGCTTCTCCCTCTCCCACTCCCCCTGCTTGTGTTCCCTCTCTCGCTGCCTCTCTCTGTCAAATAAACAAATAAATAAATCTTAAAAAAAAAAAAAAAAAGAAGTACAACCATAAGTTAGGATATAAGTTCCCAATCTGTAAGCTCCTCAATTGATAATGCTTGCACATGACCACATAAAATAAATTTGCCATAAGCAATGTTTCCACAACGTGCTATGCAGTGCTAAAATAGAGCCTGCTTCCGTGGAGAGTAACTCAGCTAAGGGCACGGTGTGCTTCTTCCATCTTTATGATGAAATACAGACTTCCTATTAAAAGGTGTCTCTGTTATTTGAAAAGGTTGAGTAGAATGACTTTTTAAAAAAAAAAGAGAGAGAGAGAGAGTGTTCCAGATGGTTAATTTAGGTCTGAAGGCCATACTGAGAATGTCCTCTGGCCCCAGGCCACAGTACTATATATATATATATTTTTTTTTTTTTTCAGTACTGTGTTTTTTATTGGATTTTTAACTACATGCAGTTTCTTTGCTTTAAACTCTTGTTTTTTACTATGCAGTTGTTTGTGAAGTAGTAGCAACAATCACATTGACCTGAGTGGGTCTGTCTCCTTTCCTGATTGATCTGTTATTTTTTTTTAAAGATTTTATTTATTTATTTGGTAGAGACAGCGAGAGCAGGAACACAAGCAGGAGTGGGAGAGGGAGAAGCAGGCTTCCCGCCGAGCGGGGAGCCTGATGCGGGGCTTGATCCCAGGACCCTGGGATCATGACCTCAGCTGAAGGCAGACGCTTAACGACTGAGCCACCCAGGCGCCCCTATATTTTTGTTAATACAAATGTTATTCACTGAAATATTTTCACTAACAAACTGTGCAAAAGATATTCATATTTTATAGCCATTTGAACCCTTTCTTTTCTCCTTTCCTTTATGGCTTTCACTCATTTACCACTAAGAAGAGCTTATTTGTGCATTCTGTCCTGTTCTCACATCTGACTATAAATTCAGCACTCTTCTGACTTTACTCTGTTTATGACTTTTTTCTTTTTCCTTTTTCCTTTGAAATAATTTTAAACTTACAGAAAAACTGCAAGAATCGTACAGAGAATTCCCATATACTGTCCATCCAGAGATGTAATAAAGTTTCAGCAACTGTCTCAACACACAATGTCCTTTAAAGCAAAAGGATCCGATCCAGGGTTATATATATATGTGTGTGTGTGTTTGTGTGTGTATTGCTATGTGTCTTCAGTTTCCTTCAATCTGGAGTAGTTCCTCAACTATTGCATAGAATTGGTTTTGTCTGATGTTTCTTTCTTCATGAGTAGATTGGGCTTATGTGTTTTTGGCGGGTATATCACAGAAGTGAAGCGTGCTTGGGGCACCTGGTGGCTCAGTCGGTTCAGCATCTGCCTTCGGCTCAGGTTGTGATCCCAGGGTCCTGGGATCGAGTCCCACATCAGGCTCCCTGCTCTTCAGGGAATCTGCTTCTCCCTCTGCCCCTCCCCCCACTCATTCTCTCAATCTCTCTCTCTCTCCAATAAATAAATAAAATCTTAAAAAAAAAAAAAGAAGTGAAGCGTGCTTTTCTTACTGCATTCCCATCAGGGAGCACATGATGTCAGTTTGTCCCAAATAATGTTAATAGTGTCTGATGGTAAAGTTACTCTTTTTCCTCTTATAATTAATCACTATTTTCTGGGAAGGAACTTAGAGACTGTGTAAATATCCTGTTCTCATCCAACTTTCACCTGCCTGTTTTAGCATCAACTGATGTTTCCTGCCTGAATTAATTATTACTGTAATGATCGACAAGTGGTAATTTTCTGATTCTATCATGCCTTTTAAACTTGTTAGTTGGCCTTCTACTCTAAAGAAGAGTTTTGTCTTCTCCCCATGTGTTTATTCCTATGTCTGTTTACATCAGTGTGGACTCATGGATTCCTATTCTTCTCAATGGGATATAATCTGTTCCTATCATTGTTTATTTTGATGCCCATATTGTCCCATATTTGGCCCAGATTTGAACCCCCATTCAAGCTAACTCCCGTGTCCTTTGTCATGTCCCACCGGTCTATGCACACTTCCTTACTTTTTAGTACAAGAAGATTTAGCTTGTACTTCCCATGCTCCAGACCTGGAACCAGGCATTTCTCTACAAGGACCCCTTTTAGTGGAGAATGGAATTTAGATACCAAGATCTGGGCATTAGGTGTGCTCATTGCTACAGGTCCTCTTAGTGGACAGAGTTGGGAAATATATAAATGTGTATATACACACACACACTTTTTTGCACATAGATATATATAGTTGACTCTTGAACAATGTGGGGGTTAGGGACACCAACTCCCCTATGCAATGGAAAAATCCACGTATAAACTTTTGACTCCCCCAAAATGTAACTACTAATAGCCTACTGTTGACCAGAATTCTCAGTGATAACATAAATGGCTGACTAACCTGTATTTTGTATGTCATATGTATTATATATTGCAGTCTTACTATAAAGTTAGTGAGAGAAAAGAAAATGTTATTAAGAAAATCATAAGGAAGAGAAAATACATTTATAATACTATACAGTATTTCTTTTTAAAATCTGCATATAAGTGGACCTGTATAGTTCAAACCTGTGTTGTTCAGGGGTTTACTGGGGTTACATCCCAATAAACTCATCGTAAGTTGAAAATAACATAAGTCGGGATGCCTGGGTGGCTCAGTCAGTTAAGCATCTGCCTTCGGCTCAGGTCATGATCCCAGGATCATGGGATCAAGTCCCGCTTCAGTAGGGAGCCTGCTTCTCTCTCTGCCTGCCCCTCCCCCCGCCCCGCTTGTGCGTGTGCTCTGTCTCTCTCTCTCTCTGACAAATAAATAAATAGATAAATCTTAAAATAAAAAGGAAATAACATAAGTCAAAAATGAATGGAATACACTTAACCTACCAAACATCATAGCTTAGCCTAGCCCCCTTATATGTGCTCAGAACACTTACATTAGCCTACAGTTGGGCAAAATCATTTAACACAAAGCCTATTTTCTAGCAAAGTGTTAAATATCCCATGTAATTGATTGAATACTGTACTGAAAGTGAAAAACAGACTGGTTGTAAGTGTATCAGTTGTTCACCCTCGTGACTGCATGGGCTGACTGGGAGCTACAGCCCACTACCACAGCCTAGCGTCGCGGGAGAGGATCATACCACAGATAAAAATTCAAAATTCAAAATATACCTTCTACTGAATATGTATAACTTTCACACCACCATAGAGTCAAAAAATTGTTAAGTCGAACCGTTGTAAGTTGGGGACCAGCTGGATGTACATAAACACACATATATTTGTTTCTACATCCTTATATTCCAGACCATTAGTTCACATCAATCCCTGTAATTCTAATCCAACACTCAGAGTTCATTCTAGTTTTCTCCTTTTCCATATTTGAAATTCCCTTCTGTGAGAATTCTGGCTCTCTTTATCCTCAATATATTTACTTATTGCTCAAATCTCCTGTATTTTTCTAAGACTTGCCAGGCTGTCACCCTGCTTGGCTGCCTTCCTGTGTGAACTCCAACCACCATCCATGCTCAGACCTGCATAATGTTTTTTCACATTAAATTTTAAAGAAAGAAAAGGAGGAAGAAAGGAAAGAAGGTTGCTCATGATTATTAAACATTTTAAATTAATTAATTAAATATATTTAACATCACTTATATTTAAGGTGCTTTTCAATAATTCAATAGAAGAGTGGCCAAAGGGCACAGAGGGACAATTCACTTAAGAAATGTAATATCTAGGGGCGCCTGGGTGACTCAGTTGGTTAAGCATCCAATTTGGTTCCAGCTCAGGTCATGGTCTCAGGATTGTGAGCCCTGCATCAGGCTCTGAGCTCCGCATGGAGTCTGCTTGGGATTCTCTCCCTCTCCCTACCCCTCTGCCTCCCCCCCCACCCCCACTCAAGCATGCACACACATGCTCCCTCACTCTCTAAAATAAATAAAATCTTAAAAAAGAAAGAAATGTAGTATCTAGATGTTGCACATAACCTAAATATTTACAAGTAGGTGACTGAATAAATAAATTACATTCACACGCTATACTGAACAGTCATTAAATAGGATTAATATAAATCATTTATTGATTTGAAAAGACTTCCATGATGTATGAAAATAGTGTTACAAAATATTACCTATTTCATATCCTAGTTTGTGTTTGTGCCTAGAAAAAAGCAGGAGAAGTATAAAGGAAAAATATTAACAATATTCCTGAGTCTTACAATAATGGGTATTTGAGAGATTCTTAGGAGGTAATCTGAAATCACCATTTAATGATATTTTTCCCTCCCTTTGCAAACCACATAGATTTAATAAATTTTGACTATTTAGGTAGGTCTGTGTGTCTTTAGCTGAAAGCTTGTATTCTTTTACCAACCTCTCCTTATTTCCTCCCAGACCCCCAGGCCCTGGCAACCACTCTCTGTTCCTATGAATTTTACTTGTTTGTTTTAGATTCCATATATAAGTAATACCATGTAGTATTTGTTTTTCTCTGTCTGGCTTATTTCACTAAGTGTAATGCCCTCAAGATCCATCCACGTTGTCCTAAATGGCAGGATTTCCTTCTTTCTTATGGCTGAATAATATTCCATTGTATGTGTATACCATATCTTTACTCAATCATCCATTATCAGACACTTAGGTTCTTTCCATCCCTTGTCTATTACAAATAATACTACAATGAACACGGGAATGTAGATATCTCTTTGATATTGCTGTTTTCATTTCCTTTGGATATATACCCAATAGTGGGATTGCTGGAACATATGGTAGTTCTATTTTTATTTTTTTTAGTGTGTTTACTCCTTTGAATGCATGATCCACACCTGCTTGGAGGTCCTAGATTTAGGAAGAAATCCCACCCACAGCAGAAGACTGAAAGCAGTGGTGGAAACCCTAGAATGTTGCTTAGCATCGTCAGTGCAATGATCTGCCTTTGATGGGTGTCTGTCTCTTGGCATCCTGAAACTTTCATCTCATTGTGATTAAAAGAATTGTGGCAAGGTTCTCTAATTTTTTTTTTTTACTTTTAAAAAAACTTATGCATTGTCCGCTTCTTAAAAATGAGTATATGCTACATTTCTAATTAGACAAAATAAAGCTTTCATTTTGAAATTTAAGGAAATAATATCTTAAGAATGCGCAAAACTCAGTAAGAGAGCAACTCAATTAGTTGAGTTGAGCCAGGAGCCCAATGTGGGGCTCGATCCCAGGACCCTGGGATCATGACCTGAGCTGAAAGCAGACGTTTAACCATCTGAGCCACCCAGGTGCCCCAGAATGGCTAAAATTTTAAAAACTGATAATACTAAGTACTGATGAGGATGTAGAACAACTGCAACTCTCATGCATTGCTGGTTGTAAAACAATTCAACAGCTTCTTATAAATGTACCATACAACACAGCAATCCCACTCCTAGGTATTTACCAGGTGAGATAAAAACTTATACTCACTCAAAAGCCTAGCAGCATTATGTATAACCTCCAAAGACTGGAAACAACCCAAATGTTCTCCAACTGCTGGATGGTTAAACACAGTGTGATATATTCATGTAGTTCAATACTACTCCGCAATAAAAGGGAATAAACTACTGATCTGCTCAACAACGTGAATGAATCTCAAATGTATTTTGCTAAGTGCAAGGAGCCAGACTCAAAGAGGCTATATAACGCATGATTCCATTTATATGACCTCCTGGAATAAAGACAGAAAACTGATCAGTGGTTATCAGGAACTGGGCGTGGAGGGAGTGTTGACCACAAAGGGGTGCCAGGGAATTTTGGGAGGGGGGAGAGTGATAGAAATGTGGTGGGATTTACTCAGTGTGTCTTTCCTTTTTTTTTTTAGAATTTTTTTTTTTTAAGTAAGCTCTATGCCCATTGTGGGGCTCAGTCTCATGACCCTGAGATTAAGAGTTGCATGATCTACTGACTGAGCCAGCCGAGTGCTCCCCTTCTTTAGAATTTTTAATTTTAATTTTAAAAATTTATCAGTTTTTAATTGTAATATAATTGACGTGGGGTGCTTGGGTGGCTCAGTTGGCTGAGTCTGACTCCTGATTTCAGCTCAGGTCATGATCTCAGTCAGGGTCGTGAGATCGAGGCTCAAGCCGGGTTCTGTGCTCTGCACTCAGTGAGGAGTCTGCTCAAGATTCTCTCTCTTCCTCTGCCCCTCCCCCTACTCGTTCATGCTCTCTCTCTAAAATAAATGGGTGAATCTTAAAAAAAAAAAAAAGGAAATATAGTTGACATATAACACTGTGTAATTTTAAGGTATACAGTATGTTGATCAATTGTGTCTTTCAAAACTTATTGAACAATGCTCCAAAAAGGTGACTTTTACTGCATTTAATCATACCTCCATAATAATAATAATGTCTTAGTTCCCAAGGATCTGGGTGAAAGTAGTTCATAAACAAAGAAGTATGGTGAGGGAATGCGGAATTTCTGGAAAGAGAAGAAAGAGTATGCTAATGAGCAGTCTATTGCTCATTCCCACTGGGGTTTCCTTAAGACAACAGAATGCACCTCAGAATTGTGAGAACCCTGGGGTATTTACTCATGAACTCTCATCCCTCATTGATTAAAATTGCTCTTGGGGGTTTTCTCTCCCTAATACTTCCAGCTTGCCTGGCGCGTGGGCTGAGCCCTACTCTGCAACCAGAGAAAGCACTCAAGAAAAGAGACTCGGGCGCTGCAGGTGATCTCAGGGGTGGACTGAGGGGATATTTGGTGAACACCAATAGCATCTGCTACAATATTTCAATTAGTTAATACATTTTAAAGAAAATGCTCTCTTTCCCGTTGAAGCAAGACTTGAGAACTGTATAACCCTTGCTGTCTGAAGATAGTCTCATTAAGCCCATGACCACCACGTAACCAGCCTGTTGTTCAGTTTCCTGCTGCATGGTTAGGCTTGTGCCTTCGGGGTTCCTACTCCTTTCATTTCCCAGCCCTTTCTCCGTGGTTCTGTGGAGCCAAACTACATGTATCTCTTTTTGACAAAAAGGTAGAAGATGTCTGACAAGCTTATACCTGGTTGTGGATCAGAGCATCCTGTGTCCTTAAAGAACAGTGCCACTTGGGGGCAAACTCAGAGGCAGCCATTTCTCCAAATTCCTATTATGCTGGTTTGATGATACTTTCACGGGGAAAAGAGTAGAAAGACGTCAGTTGGACTCACAAGGTTGCAGGTGACAGACATGGAGTGACAGACAGTCGAGGGTACCTGACTCAGATGGAATTTATTGTCTCTTGGAATCCAAAAAAGTTTTGATATATCAAGGTGAGGAAGCATTAAGAAACATGTAGGTCTCAAGAACAACTGGAAGCAGGGTCTTAAATATCTCTGTGTCCCTGTGTCAGCTCAATTCTCTTGCAGACCTGCTTTCTTTGCCCACCACAACATGGCTGCTGGAGGCTCCCAGTTTTATATCCTAGAGCTCCAGTATATAAAACTTTATATCCGGTCACTAGAAAAATCTGAGCTGACTCTTTTGGGTTCCAAGTCAAAACCAATGAGGAGGAGCTCATTGGCTTAGCTTGAATCAGGTGCCCTGGGTGGGTCAACTGGGAACTTGTAAGAACAAACCACCCCCATAGGGATCATCACCCTGGAATAGGGGGTATTGTTCAGAGTCTGGAGTGGTGGTACTTGGCAGGCAAAAATAATGAGTAAGAGAAAGAAAAATAATGTTAGAGTTAAGGGACAGTCCACTTTCATATTGTCCAAAGACACGAGGTCTGCATTAAAAAGGACAGGCTAATCAATGCTACAATAACAAATCAACTCTCGAAGTTTGTGTTTATTTCCCATTCACATAAAGTTCAGTGTAGGTAGGACGGTCCACTCCCATACTGTAGCAACCCGTCTAGAACGTGGGTTACCGCAGTATTGGCATCAAGTGTAGAGGAAAACGATCAGTTCCTAACTGCCATGGGCCCATTGACAGGTGTCACTTCTTCATAGTCTTCTGGCTGGAACTAGTCTCATGGCCCCAACCCACAGCAAAGGGGGCTGAGAAATGTGGGGAGCGCAAGGGTATATGGTGAGCACTAAGTGTCAAAAGTCATTGGTTCTACTCAATAATCAAATAGTTCACAGAAGACAGGAATGGTCAGGGACACTTCACAGAGAAGGGAGAATTTGTTTTGTATCTCAGGGAAGACTTCTGGCTTGGATAATTGGAGGGAAGAGGGAAGGCGGTAGAACTTTTTGGTGCTCTTAAAGGACAATAACAAGCCCAATTTAGTAGGGTGGAAATCTGCATAAAGGTGAGATCAGAGAACTGGATCAGGACACAATTGCAGAAGGCCTTAAATATCCAGCCAAAACACATGGACATTAATATGTAGGCATCGGGGGACTACTGAAAGCTTTTGAGCCAGAGACTAACATGAACGAAGTGAAAATTTTAGGAAGCTTAATCTGGCAGCAATGTAGCTTGGCTTATATTATTCTATACACAGTCTAATTGCAAGCATTCTGTTGACCTCAAAAACATTCTTTGGAGGACTTCCATTTCTGGTAAAATGGCAGGCGAGATAACCTGAAAAAACATCCCATTACAAAACACCTCAGATATAAGGAGAGACACATCCAGATGGCACTGGAGGCTCATTTCCTCTCCCATTTCTGTAGCTTAGCAAGCAGCTGCCTCAGCAGGTCTATGTGAGCTCAGCAGAAGGACCGCCAGCCTTGCCAGTGGGGCTGAGCTCCAGAGCTTCCTCCTTTAGAAAGAGCTAATTTCCTTGAAGATCCTATTGTCATATTCTAATTTCCCTATAAATTAATTATGCCTTGTCTCAGCACACCTACCCACAGGATAGCGGGAGATGGTGGGGGGAACACATGCATTCTGCTGATTCTTTGCCTGTAAGTTCCCCAGCAAACCTCACATTACAATTACACTACATGTTACTAGTGGTATATATCTATGCCCTTGACGTGGCCAACTGAACATTTAAAAAAAATGCATGTCCAAGCCAGTAACAAAATGAGGGACATCCTCAGAGGCCAAAATTGAATGTCACAAACTGGGAGGAGATATTTGCAACCAACAAAGGATCAGTAACCAAAATATGTGAACAATTCTTAAAAATCAATAAGAAAAAGACATATAATTCAGTGGGGGAAATGTACAAAAGACAAGGACAGGCAAGAAAGATTTTTTTCTTTCACAGAAGAAAAAAAGGAGACATATGAAAATTTCATTAGTAATCAGGGAAATCGAAAATTTAAGCCAAGCATCATTTTATTTTTTATGTTGATAGAAATTTTAAAATCTGGCAATTTTCCATACAAAATGCATCTCAAGGTAACCAAATAATCGGTGAGGGGAAACTTCCCTTTAGAGAAGCATCCTAGCTAATACACGAAAAAGGAAGGATAGCATCTCACAATTTTACACCCTCTAATGAATTAAGGAACAGTGGTTATCAGTGATTGCTGCCTTTCCACACAAAAGAGACAAAACCAAACATTATGTGCCTTCTTATAGAAGAACACGCCACCACTTATAAAGTGTTCTTGTCAGAAACTTGAACCTGAATCTAATCAAGCCTCTGGATTTAACAAACACATTACTGGAAATAGGGAACAGAGGAACATGTGAAACAGCACCAGGAGAATGCATTCAACTGAACCCAGACTGTGGTAAGCTGGTTTGTTCATCAAATAAACTGCAAGAAGGGGAAAAGGATGGCTTTTATTTGGATCCTGATTTGAGTGGACAATAAGACAAATAAAACAAAACAAAAAACAAATGTATGTTACAATTGAAGAAATTATTGTTAAAGTTTGGGTGTGATAGTGCCATTGTTCTTATGTTTTTATAAGGCCCTATGAAGGAACTTTCTTGGGGGGCGGGCTGTAAATATTCTAGATCCTTTTTTTTTTTTTAATTTTATTTATTTATTTGAGGGAGAGAGAGAGAGCATGAGCAGGGAGTAGGGGCAGAGGGAGAAGGAGAGAGAGAGGGATAAGCAAACTCCCTGCTGAGTGGGGGGCCTGACACGGGGCTCGATCCCAAGACCCTGAGATCATGACCTGAGCTGAAGGCAGACGCTTAAATGACTGAGCCACCCAGGCGCCCCTGTAAATGTTCTGGATCTTGATCTGGGTAGTAGTTTCACAGCTGTGGACATGTGTAAAAATTCATACACTGAGCTGTACTCTTAAGATTTGTGTACCTAACTATGTAAGTTTTATTACAATTTTTAAAAGGTAGAGTCCATTTTTTTAAGGATATGTTCTGAAGTTTTAAAATATGAAGTGATATCATGTCTAGGATTAGCTTTAAAACAGTCTACCATGGCCCATGGAAGATTGGCCATGACTTGGTAAGTGTTGAAGCTGAAGGATGGGTCATAAGACAATTCTTGCACACGTTTGAAATTTTCCATAATATAAAGGTTTTTTTTTTTTAATGTCTGGCAAGATAACATTGCCAAGGATGTGAAGCAACAGAAACCTTCATACACCACAGGTGAGAATATAAATTGTAAATTGAGCAGCTATTTCATATTATCCAGTAAAACTAAAGATGGGTATATCTTAAAACTCAGCAATTTGTCTCTGAGGCTATAACCTAGAGAAACACTGGCACTCTGCTCATACATGTGTGTACATGTAAAACAATTCATAAACATTGCTTATGATAAACCAAAATAAAAAGAGAAGGAAACAATTCAAATACCAACTGACAGGAAAATGAATAAATGAACTGTGATATACTCACACAATGGAATTCTATATGATGAATGAATGAATCTCACAAAATTAATGAGCAAATACTTTATAAGTTGCAGAACTACAGTGATACCATTAATTAAATGTTCAAGGAATGCACAATGGAAAGATGTATTTTAGGGGCATTTTTATATGTGGTAAAACTATAAAGAAAAGCAGATGAATGATAAGAACAGGGTGGTGCAATTAGGTAGAGGCCTAGAGTGGCTTCATTGGTTCTGATAATATTCTACTTCTTAGGCTGGGTGATGGGTGTTTATTTCAATATTGTTTTTTACTCCACATATATATTATAAACAACTTAGATGTGTAGAAATATTTGATAATCAAATTATTTTGGAAAGCCATTTCTGTTGGTTTCAGAAAATGGGCTGATCAGCATTTCCCAACTATTCTTCTTCAGGACAGTAGTTCTAAGATACATGAATAGTATTTTGTGGCAACAACAAGAACAAAGCTTTGTAGTGAAATTAGTCTGGAGAACTCTAGATTAAACAACAGTAAGACGGTTTCCCCATAGCAAGAATTCTCAGAGCAAGAAGGGGAAAAGGATGGCTTTTATTTGGATCCTGATTTGAGTGGACAATAAGACAAATAAAACAAAACAAAAAACAAATGTATGTTACAATTGAAGAAATTATTGTTAAAGTTTGGGTGTGATAGTGCCACTCTCTCTCCAAGAGAGCAATACGGAATTTTCCAAAGTAGTTGACCACCGAATCATGTGTATCTGTGTGTGTACAACGCTCTTAAAAAGAGCATGGTTTGGGAAATCCTCAAATAGGTGCTTTCTAAGATCTCCTTCAAGCTAACCTCCAGTAAATCTACAATCTCAGATGACCCTTACTGCAGGATGTGCAGCGAACTGTTGGAAAAGACATGGGAGCTGGGATGCCCATGAGGAGATTCTTGCAATGGTCTAGGCATGAGAGCTCAATGACCTTAATAACAGCATGGTAACAGGGATGGAGAGGGAGGGCACTGTTGGGAAACATCATGAAGGAACCATGAGGCAGGGCTGAGCACAAGGCCACCCCTTGCCTGGTTAAACTCTACACCTCAATGCTGGTCAAGCCAAACCGCAGTGGTTGATTGCTGCTGCAGTGACCAGTTAACTACCCAGAACCTAGCTGTGGCTTTGCAACACATGGAACATTTTTAGAATAGGAAAGGCTCTTAGAGCTCATCGGGTCCAATTCTTGCATTTGCATGTGAGCATATTGTGTTCCAGAGTTTAAAGTGACTTCCCCAAGGTCACATAACTCAGGAGAGTCAAGAGCAGAATGGCTCAGACCTCCTGATTCCCAGACTAGCCTCTGCACCATGATACCCTGACATTCGAATATGTGCAGGGAGCATGAGTGCCTCACCAAGGACCCAACCTAGTTTCTATTCGCTTCAATTTCAATAACAATCTTGTGCCATACAACATCTATAAAGTGAGGTGGGTGTTACGAAATCGAGTGTCTCAGAACCAAGCAAGGATAATGGGTGTTTTCACCATTTCTCTAGATAACCAGCTCAGATCTGCCATTAGTAACATTTGAGAATGTGGGTGCATTAAGGAAAATCTGTCATAACCACTGCTCCTACCGAAGGAAAGCACTGATGTCACAGCTACATATAATATTTTGTGTTTTCCAAAATACTTCCACATATTTAATTTCATTTGATTCTTACAGTCCTGGGAGGGAATTATTATTTTCATTTTAAATAAGAAATGTATTTCTCCAAGGCTGAATAACAAATTAGTGACAGAAATAAAACCTGAATCCAGGTTTCTTTATTTTTACTCCAAGAATCTTTCCATTCAATCGCACTTGAATTTCAATATATTTATTAGTCTACCATCTTGAATCAAAATAATGATTAGTCAAAAATTTCAAATGGTCATATGTTCTGTAAATAGTAATAAGTTTTGGCTGGCTGAGAGCCATAGATTTTAGAACCCCTGATTATCATCGATGTTAGCCAGATAAAACCATGCAGTTTGGAAATACAGAGACATTCAAGAAGGTACCAGGAAGGACAGTTATCATCTAGCTGTATTATTGGGCAATCCTTGAGTTCCATTTCAGTTAGCCAGATTAACTGGAATGCTTAGTGTATTTTATCAAGCTGAAAGTCATGCAATCTTCCTATCCCAGTCCTTTCATCAATTACAATACCAAGATAACACCCATTTTTAGAAGGTGGTGTAAAAGTTTCTTTCTGGACCAGGTAGTGTAGATCCATTTTTCCCTGTTCTTCTCCATTAAGCACAATTTTAAACCCTGGAAATAGCACAAGAGACAAACAAAAGTGATCTCTCGAAGGTGGTAGGGAGAAAGTGAACTAGTTTGGGACTCTGGAGCTGGAAGAACAGATCCTATATGTGCCCACCCCACAGAAGAAGGCAAGCCAGACCTGGCATTCTCTGACCGCTGGGTTGGTAACAGAAGGCAGCCCAGGCAGGCTCATTCCTCTCCTCTGAATGACTGAAATCCTTGTGATATTAGGTGATCCTGACACAACCAGCAAGGCGGT
The DNA here is from genome assembly GCF_964656455.1 of Halichoerus grypus. Taxonomy (NCBI): domain Eukaryota; kingdom Metazoa; phylum Chordata; class Mammalia; order Carnivora; family Phocidae; genus Halichoerus; species Halichoerus grypus. The sequence goes on from NC_135714.1 coordinate 180,911,958, forward strand.
TCCCCAAGAGGGCACTAATTTGGAGCCTCAGCAAAAATAAGTGGCCAGGAAAAGCATCTTATTCCCTGATGGACCTGAGACTCCCCTTTCCACCAAGAGATACCAAGACAGATGGAACTGGCTAAAGAGGTCCAGCTACCGCAGGTCAATTGGCCCAGGAAGCTCTTGTCCCTGTGGGCCCCAAGTCCTTCTCTCCCACCTAGAGTCACCAGGTGGTATGGGGCCAATGTTTGTGTTCCTCACATCCACCCCCACCAAATTCACATATTGAAGCCCTAACCACCAATGTATTTGGAGATGCGGCCTCTAAGGAAGTAATTAAGGTTCAGTGAGGTCACAAGGGTGGGGACCATATCCAGTAGGATTATTATCCTTACAAGAAGAGGCAGAGACCCCAGGGAACAACACCCCCTTCTCTGTGCACTCAGAAGAAAGCCCTGTGAGGACATGGGGAGAAAGGAGCTGGCTATAAGCCAGGAAGAGAGGCATCACCAGATGTGGAATTTGCCAGCACCCTGATCATGGACTCCTAGCATCCCATCTTGGTCTGTTCAGGCTGCTATAACAAAATGCCACAGACTGGGTGCCTTATAAACAACAGACATTCATTTCTCACAGCTCTGGAGGCTGGAAGTCTAAGATTAAGTGGCCAACATGGCCACATTCTTTGAAGACCCTCTTTCTGGTTCATAGCTGGTGCCTTCTACCTGTGTCCTCACGTGGTAGAAGAAGCAAGGGAACGCTGAGGGACCTCTTTTATAAGAACTCTAATCCCGGGGCGCCTGGGTGGCTCAGATGGTTAAGCGTCTGCCTTCGGCTCTGGTCATGATCCCAGTTTCTGGAAGTTGATGGTTTGGTAATGAGTTGCCTGATGGTGATTAGTGGGAATTAAATGCATTATAGATTAGGAGCACCTGGGTGGCTCAGTCTTTAAGTGTCTGCCTTCGGCTCAGGTCATGATCCCAGGGTCCTGGGATTGAGCCCCACATCGGGCTCCCTGCTTGGCGGGAGGCCTGTTTCTCCCTCTCCCACTCCCCCTGCTTGTGTTCCCTCTCTCGCTGTCTGTCTCTCTGTCAAATAAATAAATAAAAAATCTTTAAAAAAAAAAAAGAACTCTAATCCCATTCATGAGGGCTCCACTCTCATGACCCAAGCACTTCCTAAAGGCCCCCCCCACCTCCCGCCTTCTAATGCCATCATCTTTGGGGGTTAGAATTTCAACATATGAATTTTGGGGTGACACAAACATTCAGACCATAGCACCTCCAGACTGAAAAATTAATTTCTGTTGTTCGAGCCACCCAATTTGTGGTATTTTGTTATGGCAGACCAAGCCAACTAATATATGGAGTCAGGACAGAATGGGTAAGAAGAACCCAGCTACAGCAAGTTGTCCCTGTCGAGAAGTTGCCTTTTCCCCTACAGGCCAAGACGCTCTTCCTCTATCTAGAGAGTCTGGAGTGGCTGGGGGATGGTGGGGAACTGATAGGAGGACCCTACCATACCTCTCCCTCAATGAGATGTATCCAGAGGGGAAAATACTTTTGCCCTCTCAGGAGGCACCAGCAGGGACCAGTGGGAGTCCCAATGATACTAGATAAACCACTGAATAATGCTGCCAAGTCTCTGGAAATTAAATTGCCATTGGAACCCCAGTCCAGAAATGTAGGCCAGGACCCATGTGCTAAACATAACAGGGTGACTATTCGTGAAAATAAATTATTTAAATAGGACCTGAATCCCTTACATAGTAGACAAAATGTCCAGAATACAATTGAAAATCACCCGTCATACCAAGAGTCAAAAAAAAAAGAAAAAAGAAAACAAAAGCCAGTCACAGTTGAACGAGAAAAGACAATCAACTAAAGCCACAGCAAGTTTAATAGAGTGTTAAAAACATCTGACAAAGATTTTTTTTAAAGATTTATTTATTTTGAGAGAGAGCGTGAGCACACAAGCGGGAGAAGCAGAGGGAGAAGGAGAATCTCAAGCAGACTTGCAATGAGTGTGGAGCCCAACTTGGGGCTCGATCTCATGACCCTGAGATCATGACCTGAGCAGAAACCAAGAGTTGGATGCTTAACCAACTGAGACACCCAGGTGTCCCGACAAAGATCTTAAAACAGCCATCATAAACGTGCTTCAAAAATCAAGTACACATTCTCTTGAAATAAATGGAAAAAAATAAATATCTCAGCAAAGAAATACAAGTTATAAACAAAAAGAACCAAAGGTAGATTACAGAACTGAAAAATATAATCACGGGGAGAAAAAACCTTGTTCTATAGGCTTAATAGTGGAGTGGAGAGGACAGAAGATAGAATCAGTGAACTTGAGAACAAAACAATAGAATTCATCCAATCTAAACAACAGAAGTAAAATAGACTGAAAAAAAAATGAACAGAGCCTCAAGGACCTCTGGGACAATAACAAAAGATTCAATATTCATATACTGGAGTCCCAGAATGCAAAGGAAAAGCAGGCTAAAAGAGTACTTGAAGAAAGAATGGCTGAAACTTCCCCAGTTTTTTTTTTTTAAGATTTTATTTATTTATTTGACAGAGAGAGACACAGCGAGAGAGGGAACACAAGCAGGAGGAGTGGGAGAGGGAGAAGCAGGCTTCCCGTGGAGCAGGGAGCCCAGTGTAGGGCTTGATCCCAGGACCCTGGGATCATGACCTGAGCCGAAGGCAGACGCTTAACGACTGAGCCACCCAGGCGCCCCTCAAAAATTTTTTAAAGATTTATTTATTTAGTTTGAGACAGAGAGAGTGAGCACACAAGAGGGAGGGGCACAGGGAGAAGGAGAGAGAATTTCAAGCTGACTCTTGCTGAGCATGGAGCCCTACACAAGGCTCCATCTCAAAACCCTGAGATCACAACCTGAGCTGAAAACCAAGAGTTGGAAACCTAACTGGCTGCACCACCCAGGTGCCCCTGAAACTTCCCAAATTTGACCAAAGACACAAGCCTACAGATTTAAGAAGGTAATCAAAACCCAAACAGGATAAATCCAAAGAAATCCATGCGAAGACATGTCAAAATTCAACTTTTAAAAACCAAAAACAAAGAAAAAAAAAACAAAAAACCTTGAAAGGCAGAGAAAAACAATGCATTATCTATAAGGGAATACTGATTCAAATGACAGCAATTTTTCATCTGAAATCATGGAGACCAGAAGGAAATGGCACATTAATTTTCAAATGCTGAAAGAAAAGATCTGTCAACTGAGAATTCTGTATCTGGTGAAACTCTCTTTTAGAAACAAAAGGAAATAAAAACATTCTAAGACAGGGGAACACTAAAAGAATTTGCCATTGTTAGTACTACCCATAGAAATTGGCTAGGGGCGCCTGGGTGGCTCAGTGGGTTAAGTGGTTAAGCAGTCGGCTCTTGGTTTCAGTTCAGATCATGATCTGATGGTCACGGGATGCAGCCCTGTGTCAGGCTCTGCGCTCAGCGCAGAGTCGCTTCAGATCCTCTCTCCTCCTCCTTCTCCCTCCAGTTTGCATGTGTTCTCTCTCTCTCAAATAAATAAATAAAAAAAAAAAATTGGCTAGGAGGGTGGGGGGATGGGGTAACCCAGTGATGGGTATTAAGGAGGGCACGTGTTGTGATGAGCGCTGGGTGTTACACACAGCTAATGAATCGCTGAACACTACATCAAAACCTAATAATGGCCACTAAGAGTGGCTAACTGAACATAATAAATAGAAAACTAAAAAATAAATGACTTTTTAATTTACAATAAAATTATGATCCCCCCCCCAAAAAAATTGGCTAAAGGGAAGTTCTTTAAACAGAAAGGAAATGATGAAAGAAGAGATTTGGGGGCATCAGGAAGAAAAAAGGAACAAAGAAAACAGAAATCTGGGTACACACAACAGACAATTTTTTTTTCCTCATGAGTTTTATAAATCATATTTGATGATTCAAACAAAAATTAGAAAATCATCTGACCCTCATGCTGACAACGGAGCCTGAGGTGGGGCCCAATCCCATGACCCCGAGATCACGACCTGAGCTGAAATCAAGAGTCCGATGCTCAACCGCCTGAGCCACGCAGGCGCCCCTAAAGCCTTTTTTAAAACATCAGACCTAGGACCTACCTACCCCATGCTTACTAGTAATAATAACTAATTTCATCCCATTAACAACTCTGTGAAGTAGTTCACTGTTAATTATCCTAATTTTGTAGATGAAGAGACAGGGCAGACAAGATAAGTGACTTGCCCGAGGGCACACATAGTGGAGGGAGCTGGAATTTGAATCCAGGCAATCTGACTCCAAAATCTACACTCTTGACCTCCACACCTGTTCAAGTTCCTAAATCAGAGTCTCTGAGAGGCTGGTGTCTGAGTACCTCTTGGTTTATAAAACAAACAAATCTCCACAGTGCAAGGTTTGGGGACCTCTAGGTTAAACACTATTTTTCCGGAGACACTCATGAGTTGAGGGAGGGGCGTGTGCTCAGTTGGGAGCTAACAGCTTCTTGCTGAACTACCTGGTTGTCCCGAAATGGGTACCATCCGTTGTGGTTAAATAGTTTACATACATCTTCCCCTTACAACTGCCCTTCCAGGAAAATATTATTATCCTTATTTTATAGATGAAGAAACTGAGGCTCAGGTACATAACCTGCCCAGGTCGCTCTCAGCTAATAAGTGGCAGAGGCAACATTTAAACTCTGAAGTCCAAGCTCTTAGCATTACTGCCTCTTCCAACGAAAGGTCTACCAGTTAATCTCGATTGACTGGTTAGAGTACCCGCTCCGAGGTATCAGCAAAAAAGTGCTCCCAGAGGTGCTTTGCAATTTTCAAAGTAGGACCATAAATGTGATTAGGCTTCAAGACTCCAAGGGAAAATTGTAATGGTAGAGCCTCAAGCCCTGTGATCAATCTACAGGGAAGATATGTGGGGGCTAGGAGGGGTACTCAGCACCTTCCAGATGACAGCATCTCTGTGGATTTGCAGCCTGTGGGTATCCACCTACCCATCCCACAAAGCTGTCCTCTGGTGAAACTATCTTGGTCTTTCTGGCTTTCCCAGAGTCAATCCTCACTCTTCCTTTTCCTTCCTCGGATCTACCATGCAACTTTGCCTTGTGCCATAGAGCGTGGAGAAGGTTTGAAAAAAAAAAATGTTCTGGGTATGATTGTTAATGTTTGCCCAATTTAAATAAAACACTGTTCATCGTATTGTATATAATGATGAAACTCATTAACTGCATAATAGCTTCATGCTCCCTGGTCTAAAATACAGAATATGCTCAACATTAAAAATTAAAACCAATCCATCAAAATCTAATGGCTAAGTAGGGATATTAAAAAGTAAGAGGCATTATTTGAATCCATGTAAAACTGTCATGGGATTCATGAAAATAATTGACAAATTCTGACACAGGACAGAGCCTGAGGTAAAAATAAAAATCTCGTGCAGACCAAATCGCAGATTTGTGGTGTCCATTTAGTATAAGGGCTCACCTAATTGCACCCAAGTCTCAGTTTGCTTGAGTCATGAGCCCCCCCGCCCCCCCAGCCTGGCGCTCTCCCAAGGTCACCTGCGGCACTTGCACAAATCTGAACAGGGAGCGATCCAGACGGTTACAACAGCCAGGGGCTCCTTGTGTTGACTTTGTTTTTAGCTCTTTGTGAGATTTTAATCACTCCAAAGTCTTCCTGGTTGGGTTTCTGCCTAACTTAGCGAAGCCTCTGTTGCTGTTGGTTATTAAAACTTGTTTCCGTTTCACAGCATTGGTATACTGAGTGTGTCTTTACAGAACGAAACAAAAAATGAAGTACCGAATATTCAGTTTTGGTAGACTTACATGACGAATTTTTTATATTAGTTTAATACTAACTTCAAGGCTGAGGGTTTAAACTCTCCTTATTCTTCAGGGTGTTATATTTGATGACTCATGAATTCTTGGTCCTTTATCAGTCCCTTTAATCACACCCGTGCTCTCAAGACATAAAAAAAAGAACATACCACCTTTGAAAGTGGAAAGAGAAAATCTTTTACTCCCTAGTTTAAAAGAGGAATATGGATCTGGTCCTTTTCCTTTAAAAAGTTTATTTTAGGGGCACCTGGGTGGCTCATGGTCATGGTCAAGGGTCTGCCTTCGGCTCATGTCATGATCTCAGGGTCCCAGGATAGAGCCTAGCGTCCTCTGCTTTCAGCAGGGAGTCTGCTTGTCCCTCTTCCTCTCCCTCTGCCCCTTTCCCCACCCCACCCCCCGCCTGCTTGTGCTTTCTCTCTCAAATAAATAAAATCTTTAAAAAAAGTTTATTTTATTTTATAATTATAAAGTAATATATGCTCATTTGAGAAATAGGTAAAAGAGAAAAGAACTACCACATAGAATTCCACTGTTCAATGATAATCTCATTTGAAATTTTTGGTTTATTTATTTGAAGTGACTTTTTCCTTTTGCACATTACTTTTACTCAACTATACTCATGATGGACATCCAATTTTGTATCCAGTGTTTTATTTTTTTAATTTTAATTTTTAACTTTTGTTTTAAGATTTTATTTATTTTTATTTTTTAAAAAGATTTTATTTATTTGAGAGAGAGAGAATGATTGGTGGGGAGGGGCAGAGGGAGAGAGAGAAGCAGACTCCCTGCTGAGCAAAGAGAACGATGCAGGACTCGATCCTAGGACCTGGAGATCATGACCTGAGCCGAAGGCAGATGCTTGACTGACTGAGCCACCCAGGTGACCCTTAAGATTTTATTTTTAAGTAATCTCTACACCCCAATGTGGGGCTCAAACTCACAACCCCAAGATCAAGAGTTGCATGGTCTACCGACTGAGCCAGCCAGGTGCCCCCGTATCCAGCTTTTTAAACTTAACATTATAAAAAGTATTTTCTCATATTCTATAAGTATTATTTTTTTTTAAAGATTTTTTTTTTTAATTTATTTGAGAGAGAGAGAATGAGAGAGAGCAAGCACATGAGAGGGGGGAGGGTCCGAGGGAGAAGCAGACTCCCTGCCGAGCAGGGAGCCCGATGCGGGACTCGATCCAGGGACTCCAGGATCATGACCTGAGCCGAAGGCAGTCGCTCAACCAACTGAGCCACCCAGGCGCCCTATAAGTATTATTTTAAAGAAATAAGATATTCTGTTGAATAATTAGATAATAATTTGCATAAGCATTCAAAAATTGTCAGGTTGGACTACAAACCTTGGAGCCATCTTGAATTCTTCTTGCATGTCACCCATATGTTTGATCTTCCAAGGAAGACCTGCTAATTCTTCCCCATATGTCTATATTTATTCCTTCTTTATCATCCTCACACTGGTTCAGGACCTTGTAATAATCTCCTAACTGATTTCTTTTTTTTTTCCCCAACTGATTTCTATGCTCCAATTTACCCTACACACCACTGGTTGTTTCGCTCATGCCACCTGCTTGAAGACCTTACAGTGACTTTTTTTCGCTTAGAGGATAAAATCCAAAATCTTTAGCATGGCCCTCTGCACCTTCCAAATCTGAAGCCAACCTAATCTTTCCAGCCTGATTTTAGCAACTTCCCCACATAGATCTTCAGCTCTAGCCAGACTGGTTCATTCAGTTTTCCACACTCACACCTTAAAAGTTTTTCTACCATTTTGCTCCTTTCCTTATGCTCTTCCCACACCTATCCTTCCATTTCTATCAAAATCTTACCCACCTACAAGGAATTCCCACATCTTGTCTCTTGGGAGTCTGGAAGGATTCCCTAATAAATAGCATCTCTTTTCTCTGCCCACGTTAAGAAATTTGAGAAATAAAACAGAGTAAAAATGGAGGCCAAGATATTGAAAACCCTACTGTGGCTTTACTGATCAAGAAGGGTTGAGGGCTTAATTCAATGTGAGGGTCAGATGGAAAGAAGAGAGCAGACCCACTCACCCACCTGGTTTTGAGCAGTGCTTAGCACTCAGTCACTGCCAGGGGAAGATGAAGAGAACTCTTGCTCTCTGTGGCAGCTCACTGCAAAGAAGGAGAAGGAAAAGGGCTGAAACAAAACACATTTCATAGGTAGGAAACATCGGGATTGAGGAAAAGCCTTCCATAATCTCACGATCTATTGCTAGGAACTGATACCAACTTTTCATCTCCAAGTATCTCCCAAATGCATCAACTTCCATCCTCCAATGCCACCATCATCTATTGCCTGGAACCAGGGCAATTGGCTATAGTTGGTCTTTCACACCCTCTCTAGAGCCCTACCAGCAATCATTCCTCACAGTGAGGCCAGAAGAGTGTTTTTAATAGATGAAACTGATGGTCAACCTTCTTCCTAAATCCCTTTAATAAGATTCTCACGGTTCTTGGGATCAAGATGAAAGTCCTTACTCACAAGACCCTGATAGTCTGGCTCCAGTCTTTTCTTGTTCTTCCTTTTTCCCTATCACGATTTTATTTATTTATTTTAGAGAGGGAGAGAGAGAGCACAAGCAGGGGGAGGAGCAGAGGAAGGGAGGGGGAAAGAATCCCAAGCAAACCCTGCTCTGAGCATGGAGCCCATCCTGGGACTCAATCCCACGACCCCGAGATCACGACCGGAGCCAAAACCAAGAGTCAGTTGCTTAGCTGACTGGGCCACCCAGGCGCCCCTTCCCTATCACTTTCGCTCCACCTACAGAGGCGGTACAATTTTTTTTAAGTTACCATGTTTACTCCTACTTCAGGAACTTTGCTTGTTCTCTTTGGCAGAAATGCTCACTGCCTTCTTTTTTTCTTTTTCCTTTTCTTTTCTCCCAGTTGACTCCTACTCATTTATATATCTGAGACACCACATCCCTTCCACAGAGCAGTCTTCCCTGCCTGCTCCTTTATGCCCTCATAGTTCCCTCTGCTTCCTTCATGCAGCTCACCATGTGTAATTACTAAATAATTGTGTGATCACTTGATTAATGGCTGTTTCCCTCATAGGCTCCCATAGGACCCATGGACTGTGTCTGTAATGCCCACTCGTGTTTCCCCAGCAATTAGCACAGTACCCAGACCTCAGAGACACCCAATAAATATTTATTGAATCAACAGAAGCCCAGATCAACTTGAACTTCCTCTGTGAAGCCAGAAATTTTCTCTCCCTCCTCTGAAATCCTCCGGCTCTTCAGATCCCTACCACTCACTCACATGGCATATATGGCCCCCTGCCCAGGAGCGCCTCATTCTACTCGCCTTATCTCTGCAGTTAGATTTTGAGTGTGTGTGGGCCAGGGCTCACAGCTCCCCTGCAACTCTCCTAGTGGCCAGCCCAGTTCCCAGCAGTTGACATGTGCACAGTAACAATTTACTCAAAGAATTAATAAAGATGTTGGCTTTCCCTTTTCGGTCTGTAGCAGTGTTGGTAGCAGTGGGAGGAAGTTATAATTCCCTGATGTTTGGCAATGCAACAGAGCTGCATTTTATAGGATGGAGCTAGGAAAAGATATTAGGATGTTGTCTTTTTATTGCAAGAACATCTTCTCTGCCAATTTGCTTGGCAAAGCAAAGCCTTTTCTGTGAACACAGCGACTGGTTCTAATTTGGTGCAAAAAAGGAAAAGCTAACCAAAAAGCCACATATCCACATGATGCTGAGCTGTTTTTATTTATTCATTTGAATTCTATTCTATTTGTTTGCTAATTGTCATGTGCTTGCTCATCACAACTGTAGCTCCTTCAACCTTCAACTTTCCCCTCATCCTCATAGAGGAAGATGTGGGCGCAAGACTGTCAGCCATGTGGAATCAACAGGCCAGAGCCCAGGGTGTGGATGAACACTACACTGACCGGACACACTGGGCAGGGCCGAAATTCCTGAGCCAGGTCAAGCATTTATCCTGAGGCATGGTTTTCTGAGAAAGTGCTGAGTCAAGAAGAGATGCACAGAGCCTAGAGAGACCACAGCGGAAGATACTGGAGTGTGTGTAGATAGATGCGCAGGGAGGTGGTTGCCTGGTGGGATGGAGAGGATCGTGTGAGGAGCACCCCTTTAATTGAGAGCCAGGTTGTGGGAGGCCTGGGACAGTTCCTGAAGAGTTCCAGGATAGACCACGACGTGGGGCTTTGGACAGAGCCCCGGCTTTGAGATACTTAACAATTTGGTTCTTTGCAGATGGTCAAATAGGCAATTGACTTTAAGATTTTATTTATTTATTTGAGAGGGAGAGAGAGAGAGAGAGAACACGAGCAGGGGGGAGGGGGAGAGGGAGAGGGAGAAGCAGGGAGCCCGATGCGGGGCTGGATCCCAGGACCCTGGGATCATGACCTGAGCCGAAGGCAGGTGCTTAACCGACTGAGCCCCCCACCCAGGCCCCCTACTTTAACGACTTCAAATTACACACGGGAAAGTGTAGATTCGGACACATACTCTAAAGCCTGCAACCCTGGGTAAAAGAACAGAGTGTGTCCGAGCTTCTGCCAGAACAGGAATGTGTAAGTGGATGGGGAGGTCCTGTCTCTCTCCCCACCCTTAGCTTCATGCTCTGTGTCCTGGAGCCAGGCGCTCCCCTCCCCAAGCTCAGGCTAAACCAACTCATGTCTGGATAAGGAGTGTGCACATTAAGAGCCTACTTGCCAATGACATTGAACTGCACACTGGTCAGAGGGAGTTAGACAGACACACACGTTCTCGATCTTTGGGAGCACACAAGCTAAAACAAGACAGGCACAGAGATTAACAGCTGGCTACATACGGGAGGAAAAGACAACGAGAAAATATATATTGTGAGGGGCACCTGGCTGGCTCAGTTGGAGGTGCATGTGACTCTTAATCTCGGGGTTGTGAGTTTGAGTCCCATGCTGGGTGTGGAGATTACTAAAATAAATAATAAACAAATAAATAAACTTGAAAAAAAGGAAAAGGTGTATGTTGTGAAAATCAAAGTGTTGTCGTCATTGATGACACTTCCTATACACATTCTTCCTAACCCACCTGGGACCTCAAACACATGAGGGGGCGCCTGGGTGGCTCAGCCGGGGAAGCGTCTGCCTTCGGCTCAGGTCATGATCCCGGGGTCCTGGGATCGAGCCCCGCATCGGGCTCCCTGCTCAGCGGGGAGCCTGCTTCTCCTTCTGTGCCTCCCCCTCCCCCTACTCATGCTCTCTCTTTCTCTCCCTCTCAAGTGAATAAATAAAATCTTTAAAAAAAGAAAGAAAGAAAGAAAGCTGTGATTGTGCCTGGCACGTCTCTGCTTGAACATCTCACTCTTCAAGACAGGAATTTCCCAAACTGCCCTCCTCCCACTTTTCCCAGCCTCCCCTTTCTCAGTTTGTTTTCTGTGCCTAATACCAAGCATGGATATTATTTTAGCATTTACAGACTGTGAAACCTGTCCTCCCACTTGAGCTCATTACTTTCCCAGTTGCCTAGGCTGGAAGCCGGTAGCATCAGCATTAACTCCTGTGCCTTTGCCATCCCTTTCCTCACATTTTCTACCTGAGTCCTTGGTTTGATCTACAAATAGCGGGATTGTCATTATTCTTTTTTACTTTTTTTTTTTTTTTTTTGAGAAAAAAGAATGATCTCATTTATGTATGTAGAGAGCCAAAGCGTTTTTGGAAACTGAGATATCTGCCATTGGGCTTTAGGTCGTGCTACAAATTTTTTAAAATTATTTATTTATTTATTTGGCGGGGCAGAGGGTGAGACTCTTTCAAGCAGACTCCACGCTGAGCGCAGAGCTGATACGGGGGCTCGATCTCACAACCCTGAGATCATGACCTGAGTGGAACCAAGAGTCAGACGCTTAACCCACTGAGCCACCCAGGTGCCCCCTGCCGTGCTACAAATTTGAAATGGGGCCTAGTGAAATGCAAGGCTTCCTAATACAATGGAACATAAATGAGTTGTTTAAAGTGGTTCTCCTTTATTGATTTGATATACATACAACATGCATGTCATAAAATCCAATCTGATTTTCAAAATAAAAAGTAGCATTAAATTACGCCTCTCATATTTACCCTCATGGCAGTAGATATATGCGCACTAGACTACCTCCCTGCTCTAACCGCTCCCGCCTGACTTTTTTTGGTTGTGGGATATTTTGCTGCTAGAACCCTTCCAAAGAGCATGGGAAGTCACGTTAAATTCAATATCTACATTTTAAATCAGAGAGCTAACCAGAAGAAGAGAAGGACTAAAGGCAATAGATTTCTGGGCAGAGGAGGGAAGAACCCCAGGTAAACCGAGTTTTGAGAGAAAGGCAAGCCGGTGCCCAGAACATAGATCAGTTCACAGACAATCCCCATGGAAGGAGATGGTTTGAAAAATCCCGTGAAGTGCGGTGAAGACAGCGACCAGTACAAAGGCGAGTGTGGGCAGCACTAAGGTTTAATTCATTCAAGGAGTCTCACATAAAAGGCAACCAAAGAAAGTGTTTCAAATATTTTCTTAACTGTTTCAAAAGTGCTTCGAATATTTTCTCAACTGTTTTGAATATTTTCTTTACTTGGGAGCTCTGCTTAGTGTAAAGCGTGACAAGAAAAGGGCTGAGAGACAAACTTACTGATAACAACTTCTAACAATAGAAAATTGTAATATACTGGGTTTATAGAGGTTGTACTCTTAATACCCCTCAGCACCAGATTCACACGACTATCGCATTCAAAATAATATAAATCGTATAGCGAACCATATGTTTATCCATATATTTCAGGAGCAATTCTGAGCCCATGAGACATGCTGTACTTTGACTTTTGCTAAACTAATCTTTGATATATTTGGACAAAATTCATTCAGGTACCCAGATTGTGTCTTATCTAACATCAGCTCACTTCCCCCTTTCTTTTGCTTTTGGAAAACTCCCTAAAAATCCATTTGGCTGTTTTTGATCACTTTAAAATGGCTAAAATGTTTCCTTTTTTGTGGGTGGGGGAGGAGGGAGAAGCAGATGCATTTACATTCACAACTAAACAACGGCGTTGTTTTAATAACTTTGGCATGTACTAAATTCGGTTGTAGATGAAGAATAGGACCTTATGTAAAGAAAGCGGATTTTGAGTATCTATATTTGTGAATGTTTTTAAAATGTCTTTCTTCAGAGACCCAATGCAGTCTGCTACATTTATTTAAATATGTTGCTGTCCTTTTGCCTATGGCCATTGTACACATGATTCACTGATGACTTGATTCTATAAACAATACAATTTGAAGACGATGGGGGCACCTGGCTGGCTCAGTTAGTAGAGCATACGACTCTTGATCTCTGGGTTGTGAGTTCGAGCCCCATGTTGGGCGTAGAGATTACTTAAAAAAAAAAATTAAAAGCTATGTTATCTTAGTCATTATGAAGTTTTAGAAATGATTAGGCTCCAGGAATAACTTAATGGTACTTCCTGATATGAATTTATGGGACTAGGTTATAAATCTTCACAATACTTTTGGCTAAAGGAGAAAGGAAAAGGCTGCTTAAATTGTAAAGTTTGAATTACAGAATACTTCATTATTAAGAGATCATCAGTTTTATCACTTAATAAGTATATAAGTGCTGTGAAATATAGGACTTCTATTTGATCAAAACCGATCACATAATTGTATATTTCATACCACCCAACATGGTTTACAAGTGAGTGGAAGTTGGGGCATGCATACCTTTCTAAAACTGGGACTCTCTGAGTCTGTTTACTTTAATTACTGCCTGAACTTGGTGTGAAACAGAATCATAGTTACGTGGTGATGATGCCCGATCAGGTTTCCCAATATGGGAAGAACTTCCCTCTGCAGGAACCCAGGCCGTTAGGCTGTACTCAGGCCCCGCCAAGGCATACCTCCCTCCTGGAGAACCAGAGCCCAGACAGAAGCTCAGGACTGGGGCCCCAGGTAATGAGAGAGACCTTGAGTGACCTTGAACACCGAAATACTCCTGCCCCCTAGGGAGCCAGATGAGGTGCCACTATCCCTGTGAATGAAAACAATCTTCATTCACAAACAGCTTTTGCTTCTAGAAACTGTGTCATTTTACTGAGCAAGTTCGGCCTGGGTGCCACATCCAGCCATTACCCCTCTTCCACACCATACCACTAGTACCGTATCTTCAGACCGTGCATGTCTTTTAACAAACAACCTCTTTACTATGAACTTATAGCTCATTACACATTCCCAGAGTTTTTAAAAAATTGTTTAATCAACGTTGATTTTAGGTTAATTCTCCCATGGCCTACCTTTGTATACTTAAACACAATTAGGTGTGTTTTTGCTCTATTATATTTTGTTTTGGGTTTTTAATCAATCAATCTCAGCTGTTGAGACAATATTGAGTCCTGGCACTTTCCTTTTTTTTTTTTTACGATTTTATTTATTTATTTGAGAGGGAGAGAGTGAGCGCAAGCAGGGGGAGGGGCAGAGGGAGAGGGAGAGAGAGAATCCCAAGCAGACTCCATCCCCAGTGCAGACCCCCACTGGACTCTATCCCATGACCCCCAGATCACGACCCCAAACGAAACCAAGAGTCAGACGCCTAACCGACTGAATGCTGGCACTTTCTAAGACTAGGAGGACAACTGTGTTCACAGAAGCTCTCTCCTGGGTATTTGTCTTCTGTGGTGTGGTTCCCTTCTCACACAGTCTCTGTGAGTTTTTCTCACTTTACTAAGACTCAAAGAAGGAAAGGGAAGCTCACAGAAGGTGCCGCAGCTGGTGAGTGGGTGAGTGGCTGCCTGTGTGGCACTTTCCAGGACGTCAGCAGTCCCTTACAACGTGCGGTCAATTATAAACCTGATAAACTGGTCTTCCATGTTTCCATGGGGAGGCTGGCAACACTACTGGAAGTGGACAGGACTAAGGACGGACACCTTGTAGGTCCCTGGGGATCGCTCTATTGGCTCACGCGGGGCCAACAACTGCACTCAAGTTGGTCCGTCACAATGGAGTCTGCTCTCTTCCTATGGTGCGTGTAAATCTCCTTCTGGCCAAGAGGATGCCATGAGAGATTCTGTTAGATGCCCATCGCAAATCATGGCAGGTGGTACACAGCCTTTTCACGTAATTTTAAACTTACCTTTGAAAAATCTATAAAAATAACTGAAGTTAGTTTGGTTGTATCTTTCTTTTGTTCCTTTTTGCAGTGCGTACTTACCATCTGCTATTTATCATTTTTTGGGTTTTGCCGGGAATTAAAATCAAGCAAATTCCAGTCTGCATTTTCTGGAAAACGTTCTTCTCCCGTTGAATTGTGGCACATTTATTTGGTTGCTACCTGGTTTAAGTTTGTGAATGATTATTGAGAATGGCTCAAATTACATTCTGATAGTACCATGGGATGTATTTCATGTTGCTTTGAAGTTAAAGTGACAAGGTTTTTATGTTAGAAGCGTCTCTGCTATTCCTGGTTCTGTTAGAAAGACATCTTTCTCTTGTAATACTATTTTAATGCCCAATTTTTACTGGCTCTGAGATTATCTTTCTATAAACAGAATCAAGGGACTTTCCTCCTCACTCACTTTTATCATAGATACTCAGCACTGAAATGAGTGTTTACTGTACCTCTGAGAGCTATCGTGGTTGTGCTCTGTCTTCCACGAGACCCAAGAATGTGAGACAAGTCTGAGTTCAAGGCCAGACTTACAGTTCTTATTTTTAATCTAAAGTGTGTCTTGGGTGATTTCTCTTCAAGCTTTCTTGTCATGTAACTGCATATAGAAAGCAAGTGAAACGTAACAGCAAAGGGCTGGTGTTTTGAACTCCAAATTTCTGAGGGTTGAGTGTGCAGTCTGCTCAGCCTTGTTGGCCGGTGTGGAGCTGCCCTCAAGGGAACTGCGGGCCCAGCTGGATTCACTTAAGGTGCCGAAACCACTTCTCTGCTCCCTCTCTTCAGCACGCTCTTCCACACGTTCCTGACGGCACTTAGCTCGACCTAATGGACAGAATGGGATTCCCAGATGACACCCCATCATAAATCCAACCTATCTACCATATCCCAACGTCTTCGGTGCACATGGAACCTGCGACGTGCTCATTCCAGAGTCTTCCATTCTGAACTAGAGCAGGTGCCCTTGCTGGGAGTTGGAACAGGTGTAGAGCAAATCCGCAGTTTTCTTTGTTATTTCCAGGTGTGGGGTGAGGTAGCCCTGCTCAGCTAAGACGGCTCACCATTGGCAGGACAAGTGGGTGGGTTGTCTATGACTGTCAATCTTTGGGCCTTTGATGTCACCTGTCACAGTTGCCAAGAAACCTTGACCAAGGACAGCAGGGTATATGTGCGGTGGTGAATGGGGATCTCAATTGCCCAGTAATAGCAAAACTTTTCTTTGGGCCAGACGTCTGTTCACTCAGTGTACTGAACGCCTAAAAGGAGCAAAACTCTGCTCCGGCCTCTGCAGAGGGCTTTACATGTGCTGGATGGGTCCCAAGGGCGTCTGAACAACAGTCTAGGTGTGCCCTTCGTTCTGTGTACGGGATTTTGGGGGTGGTGTTCTGTGTTTGGCACTGTGCTTTCCCCTCTGCTATGTAGCAGCCCCTCCTCTGTCTTCAGCTCTTGGGATCGATCACATGTCCCTGAGAGGCCTGCCTGAGCCCCTGATCTAAACCAGCGATCTGCCTCCTCTCAGCTGCCCGCTCACATCACCTTGCTTCTTTTCCTCATGACGTGAATCACAATTTGTAATTAGATATTTGTTTGCTAGCATGTGTATTCCCATCTCATACTTGTTTATTATCTCACAAGTTCAGAGACCTTCTGTCTGCCTCCTTTTTTCCTTTCTACTGTATCCCCCATGCCTAAAACCCAGTGCCCAAGTGGTACAGAGTAAGTTCTTAATAAATATTGAATCAATAAACGAGTCCATCATTAAGTGCTAGTTCTACCGAAATCCAATGATGAGAGCCCTTATTTTCTTAAAGCTTCCTTCTTAAAAACCTTGTTATAAAGTTACCTTTGTTTTATTATAAGATTTTATCAGTCAACCACTTTTAAACTGCTTTGGGAAAAGTTGCTCAAACCTCAACTCCAGTGTCTACCAATAGACATAACAGTTTTTCAGAGATGGTGGTATTTATTAGACATCCTCATTCCCTTAGATCCTGAGGTGTTTATTCCTACTGCGGCTTGTCCACTATTATCAGACTTACTCTCGGTTGGTAGGAACCGTGGTCTTTAGGGCGCCTGGGTGGCTCAGTTGGTTAAGTGTCTGCCTTCAGCTCAGGTCATGATCCCAGGGTCCTGGGATCGAGCCCCGGGTCAGGCTCCCTGCTCTGCTGGGAGTCTGCTTCTCCCTCTGCTTTTGCCCTTCCCCCTACTCATGCTCTCTCTCACTCTCTCTCTAATAAATAAATAAAATCTTTAAAAAAAAAAAAAACTATGGTCTCTAGAGTGAGCATTCACACTGAGGGCAGTGGGTGGTGAGGAAGCAAAATAATCTAAGAAGTTGGGGAAGAAAATATTGGAACTTCCGTTTATATACTTTTATCTACAGGTAAGAAATTAAACTTTATGAATATTTAATGTATGTTTTAACGGTAGTTCATGTATAAATTTGTACATTAACGTACATACATAGGGGGTACATGTTAACATGTTCACATTTTTTTACTGATAAGAGTTCTTAATGTAAAAAGTCAGGAAGCCACTAGACAAGAACATCATGTTCATGTGAGTTCCTTGAAGGCAGGGATCATGGCTAATACTTCTTTGCATTCTTCAGACAGCCTAGCATGGTGATTGGAGGACACAAAAAGGTGATGGATAGCTGCTTGCTGGATTTTTTTTTTTTTTTTCTGTTTGCTTGATTAATGAAGTCAAAGATCACAGGTGCTGCTCATTTCAGGACAATTAACTTTTCACTGGAAAAAATAAAATCAGCAGGTGGTACCTCTGGCCTGTGTGTAGTTCTTCACTGTATCACTTTTAAAAACTTATGATCAGTCCTAGGAAAACAAATGAAAATAGAAGTCCCATTGAGAGAGGGTTAGTAGAATTATCTCGGTATATAAAGGGCAGAATATTCCATATTTACTATGGGCTTTCCCTTCAGGGCTTCATGAATCAGAGAAGCTGTGTCTGTCCCCTGATTGAAGCATAAACCTACTTAGGGGACACCTGGGTGGCTCAGTCGGTTAAGCGTCTGCCTTCGGCTCAGGTCATGATCCTGGGGTCCTGGGATCGAGCCCCACATCGGGCTCCCTGCTCAGCGGGGAGACTGCTTCTCCCTCTACCTGCTGCTCCCCCTGCTTGTGCTCTGACAAATAAATAAATAGAATCTTAAAAAAAAAACCCAAAATCTACTTAAGTTGGCAAACGTAAACCCAGAGGCTCGTGGAGGCACAGGCTGTTAGTAGTTATGTGCTGGCACCTTACACGCTTTGCTTATATACTTCGGGTGATGTGCAACTCACTGCCTCTTTTGAACAACTCTCCTCATCATAGGGACTTGAACTCTGCTCTTCCATAACTTCTCTCCCAGCTCCAAAAACCCAACCATTGTCCACACAAATGTTTTCCAAGGGCTAGAGGCTTCTTTTGTCTCTGATAGGTTTTTCTGCTGCAGGCTAGAAATCCTTTGGCTTTTCAAGCTTCTTCCATAGCCGGGGTCTTTAGTCAGTTCACACCCTAGTTATCCTCCTGGAAATGATGTTTGTCAGTCTCCCTTGGAGTGCGGTGCCTAGAACTATATGTAATTATCAAGACATGGACTAGGGAGTATAGGCCACGCATCCCCCCACCTTGTCCTGAACGCTGCATTTCTATTAAGTAGATGAGCATGGATTTGGGTCTTCTTGAAGACACATTACATAGCAGACACACATTGAGCCTTCGCATGAGGAAATCCCCTCTCTTCTCACCATGAGCAAGATATACACACCCCTATGTTTATTGCAGCATTATTTACAATAGGCAAGATATTGAAGCAACCCATGTCCATTGATAGATGAATGGATAAAGAAGACACGGTGTGTGTATGTGTGTGCGTGTATATATGTGTGTATAAATGTGTACACACACACACACTGGACTATCACTCAGCCATAAAAAAGAATGAGGGGCGCCTGGGTGGCTCAGTCGTTAAGTGTCTGCCTTCAGCTCAGGTCATGATCCCGGGGTCCTGGGATCGAGCCCCGCATCGGGCTCCCTGCTCGGTGGAGAGCCTGCTTCTCCCTCTCCCTCTCCCCCTGCTTGTGTTCTCTCTCTCGCTCTCTCTCTGTCAAAAAAAAAAAAAGAATGAAATCTTGCTGTTTATGACAACATGGATGGACCTAGAGGGTATGATGTTAAGTGAAATTAGTCAGACAGAGAAAGATAAATATCTTATGATTTCACTTATATGTGGAATCTAAAAAAACAAAACAAAGAAACAAAACCAGACACATAAATACAGAGAACAAACTGGTGGTTGTCGGTGTGGGGGGTGGGGCACGTGAAATAGATAAAGGGTATTAAGAAGTACAAACTTCCAGTTATAAAATAAATGTCACAGGGATGAAAAGTACAGCATGGGGAATATAGTCAATCATATTGTAATAATGTTGTATCGTGGCACATGATGACCACACTTATTGTGGTGAGGGTTGCGTAATGTATAGAATTGTCAAATCGCTATTGTGTATGCGTGAAACTCCTACACCATGGTTGCCAACTAAAAAAGCAAGGAAAAAGGGAATGATGGATCTTTTTTCCACTTTCTTCCCCCAAACAAAAATTCAGAATTTTCACAGTAGTGTGGACTATAGAGGCGAAAATGCTGTAATTTAGAGCACCAGCTATTTGCAGCTGGTGTTCACTTTGGATCCTTATCACTGAGCACACAGACTGATTTATGTTTTTAGACAGAGTGGACATTCTCTTTTGCATTCTTCTCTTTTCTCTTTACATTATCTTACATATGCATTTTGGTATATCAACAGAATCTATAAACTTAATTCCTTTAACTAGCAATGTAACATTCCATTGTCTTAATGTACCATAGTTTGCCTAACCTTTTCCCAGTTTTGGGCATTGGGTTGTTTCTCATTTTCCCAGTTATGAATGGTGTTACCATAAACAACTTTGTGCTATTTGCTTTCTTTCTTCTTTTGCATATTTCCTTGGGGTATATTCCAAAAAATGGGACAATTGGGTCAAAGCATAGGAACAGTTTTATATATGCCCAGACTGAGCTTTGGAGGGGATAAGATACTTTTCAAAAGTACCAAATAAGACAATGGGGCCTGGAGAAACTGTAGCTTAACTGGAAATGTTGGTTTGCATGTTGCATCGGACCCCCTTCTAAGTCCCCTACCCTTAGCTCCAGTGATCTACATGTGAGGGAGAGAGCATTAAAGACCAGCACCCTCAGTGGGCCTCTCTGTTTTACCCAGAAGTGCATCTTGCTTCTTTCTGAGATAATTTTTATCTCTTGAGAGGAGATTGCACAACCTGATCCAGATTCTAATCCGAGTGTTGGCACCTCCTTGCTGTGTGCCCTTAGATAAATCACCTCACCTCTCTGAGCCTGATTCTTTCCTCATTTGTACATGAGGTTAGATGATAGTCTCTACTCAGGGTTTTGAGAAGATATTTATACAGTGCTGGGCTATTGTTACCCAAGACCCACTTAGTGTGAGGGGACCGCGTGTTTCTTCTTTCTCCTTTGTACTGCCAAGGGTCCAGCTCTGTGCTTGCCCCATGTTTGATAAATAGATGTCTATTGTGGAATGCATGGATTATCTTCACCCTTGATCTTGATTGATAGTGTTTGGGAACTGGAAAAGCATAAGAGAAAAGTTTGTGAAATAATGTCTTTAACCTGTGAAGAAAGACCTGTACTTGAATGTTTGTAGGATGTGCTAAGTTTGGGGCCTGTGCTTTGATTCATTCACTGAGTCTAAAAGCATCTCCAGTTTTTCAAGACCTCCAAAGGTATAAGACTTTATAGACAAGATGGGCTGGAAGCTTAGCGATAGAGGTCAGAGTAAGCTGTCTGTTTCAGAGAAAGCTGCTTCCTGGTAAGGCCCTGGGTCTCCAAGTCTCCAAGATGTTTACAGTATCCCATGGTCTCTGAGAGGGATTGGGATGATGTGTTCAAGGCCTGCCTTGCATCTCTGCAGTATCCTTCCTGCTACTGAAGAAGGACCCAGAGAAGTGAGATGATGCTTGTGTAGGTGGCCCACTTCCACTGGGGAGCAATTTCTTCCATTCTCTAATGTCCTATGTGAATAATGGCCACAAATTCTTGCTACTTCTCCCACTGAGAGGTAAAGTCTAGTGCCCCTCTGCTGGGAGCTGAGCTGGCCTTTGTGACTTGCTTGATTGGGAAAAATGCTACACAAGTGACATCCTGGAATTTCTGAGGCAAGGCCATGAGAAAAAGTACAGGTTCCACTCAGGGCTCTTGCAACAGTTTCTCCGGGAGCTCTGAGCTGCCATGTCAAGTACCCCAAGACTCCATTGTAGAGGCCAAATGAACAAGCTGTTCAGCGAAGCCCACCAGGGCTCTAGACATGGGAGTGGAGCCATGTTGGACCCTCCAGATGAGGCCACCGTCATCTGACCACCCTGACTGAACTCAGTTGATGCCACGTGGAACAGAAAAGTTGTCCGGTTGAACTCTCCTGGCTTCTTGGCCCATAAAGTCATGAGATAGAATGTTGTTTTAACCCGCTAAGTTCTGGGGCAGTTCATTATGCAGCAGTAGGTAAGTAAACATCAGGGTTCCCTGGGAGGTGCTGAGGCTTGGCTCTGCTGCATTTCTTTCACTCAGCTCTGCTCAGCAAAACTTGTACTTGGACTCATGATCCCCTTCTCACTCTTTGAACTAAATGTCAGAGGCTGTGCAGAAGTCATTGAGGTCAGTTGTTCCATTTGACAGAATTCCCCAAATGTATTTTTGGACTACAGTCTATTACTTATGATCCCTTGTTGAATTTTACACACAGATATGGCAGTAGGAGTCAGCAGTGTTCCAGAATCCCAGCGAAATGGACTTTAATGTTGCATACAAAATGGAAATGACAAAGCAAAAATCTCCAGAGCTGCTCCTGTTAAACCAGTCTCCCCCAGTTAGGTGTGGAGTGACTCTGTTCTATGGCAGACCCATTCTGAAAGTCTCAAATCCTAAATGAGGACCTGTACAGCACCCAGATATTTAGGACAGTCCATCAGTGCACTTTTTTGACTGCTTTCAACCCTCTTCAGGTGACCCAGGAGATTTTATTTAAATTTATTTTATTTGAATGTGTTTAAATTCTTCAGAAGGTTAAAAATGTACATTCCATTGCTGATGTTTCCATGTACCACACAGTGACCCTTAGTAGGGCCCAGACACATAGGAAGAATCCAAAAGGATGAAAGAACTGACATTTCAGTTTTCAGGCTTCTCTTCCATGCCAAAACAATTATTAACTAAGAAATTAATCATTAAGGGTAGTAATGGACTGGGCCCAATTGGCCACATCGATCCTTACCCAATGGAGCTGATTAACTTCTGGCCTTGTCCAATAGCCCTGATGAACATAGATGCAAAAATTCTCAAAAAAACTCCCAAAAAACTCTACCAGACTGAATTCAACAATACATTAAAAAAAAAATCATTCACTGGGGTGCCTGGGTGGCTCAATCAGTTAAGCGTCTGACACTTGATTTTGGCTCAGGTCATGCTCTCAAGGTGGTGAGATCAAATCCTGCGTTGGGCTCCACACAGGGCATGGAGCCTGCTTAATATTCTCTCTCTCTCTGTCTCCCCTGCCCCTCCCCACCTGCTCGGGTGCATGTGTGTGCTCTCTCTAAAAAAAAAAAAAAAAAAAAAAAAATTCATGAACAATCAAGATTTATTCCTGGGTTGCAAGGGTGGTTGAATATTCATAAATCAATCAGTGTGATACATCACATCAATAAGACAAAGGATAAGAACCATATGATCATTTCACTAGATGCAGAAAAAGATTTTGACAAAGTACAACATCTATTCATGATAAAAACCCTCAACAAATTAGGTTTAAGGGAACATACCTCAACTTAATAAAGGCCATCTATGAAAAATTCACAGCTAACATCAGCCTTAATGAGGAAAAGCTAAGACCTTTTCCCCTAAGGTCAGGAACAAGACAAGGATGTCTACTTTTATAACTTTTATTCAACATAGTACTAGAAGTCCTAGCCACAGCAATCAGACAACAAAGAGAAATAAAAGGCATCTAAATCAGTAAGGAAGAAGTAAAACTTTCACTATTTGCAGATGACATGCCACTATACATAGAAAACCTGAAAGACTCCACCAAAAAAACTGCTAGAATTGATAAACAAATTCAGTAAAGTTACAGGATACAAAATCAATGTACAGAGGGGTACCTGGCTGGCTCAGTTGGTGAAGCATGTGACTTGATCTTGGGGTCATGAGTTTGAGCCCCATGTTGGGGGTAGAGTTTACTTTTTTTAAAAAAAGATTTTATTTATTTATTTGACAGAGAGAGAGCACAAACAGGGGGAGCGGCAGGCAGAGGGAGAGGGAGAAGCAGGCTGCCTGCAGAGCAGGGAGCCCGATGAGGGGCTCGATCCCAGAATCCTGGGATCATGACCGGAGCTGAAGGCAGTCACTTAACCAACTGAGCCACCCAGGTGCCCCATGGGGGTAGAGTTTACTTAAAAAATTTCCAAGAAAAAAAATCAATGTACAGAAATATGTTGCATTTCTGTACACTCATAATGAAGCAGCTGAAAGAGAAATTAAGAAAACAATTCCATTTACAATTGCATCAAAAGTAATAAAATACCTAGGAATAAACCTAACCAAAGAGGTGAAATGTACTTTGAAAACTATAAAACACTGATTAAAGACATTGAAGACAACATAAAGAGATGGAAAGACATTCCATCTCATGGATTGGAAGAACAAATGTTGTTAAAATGTCTATACTTCCCAAAGCAATCTCCACATTTAATGCAATCTTCATCAAAATACCAAAAGCATTTTTCACAGAACTAGAAGAAACAATCCTAAAATTTGTGTAGAACCACAAAAGACCCTGAATAGCCAAAGCAATCTTGAAAAAGCAAAGCAAAGCTGGAGGCATCACAATTTCAGACCTCAAGTTATATTACAAAGCTGTAGTAATCAAAACAGTATGGCAATGGCACAAAAATAGGTCCGTAGATCAATGGAACAGAAAAGAAAACCCAGAAATAAACCCACAATTATATGGTCAATTAATCTTCAACAAAGCAGGAAAGAATATCCAATGGGAAAAAGACAGTCTCTTCAACTATGATGGGAAAACTGGACAGCAACATGAAAAAGAATGAAAACAGGACCACTTTCTTATACCATACACAAAAATAAATTCAAAATGAATTATAGACGTAAATGTGAGACCTGAAATCATAAAAATCCTAGAAAAGAACACAGGCAGTAACTTCTTTGACATTGGCTGTAGCAACATCTTTCTAGATATGTCTCCTGAGGCAAGGGAAAGAAAAGCAAAAATAAACTATTGAGACTTCATCACAATAAAAAGCTTCTGCAAAGAGAAGGAGACAACAAAACTAAAAGGCAACCTACTGAATGGGAGAAGATATTTGTAAATGACATATCCAATAAAGGGTTAGTATCCAAAATATATGAAGAACTTATAAAACTACCCCCAAAACAAATAATCCAGTTTAAAAATGGGCAAAGCACATGAACAGACATTTCTTCAAAGAAGACATACAGATGGCCAACAGACATATGAAAAGATGCTCAACATCACTCATCATCAGGGAAGTGGAAATCAAAATCACAATGAGATATTACCTCACACCTGTCAGAATGGCTAAAATCAACAACACAGGAAACAACAGGTGTTGGCAAGGATGTGGAGAAAAAGGAACACTCATGCAGGTCAGTGGGAATGCAAACTGGTACAGCCACTGTGAAAACCAGTATGGAGTTTCCTCAAAAAGTTAAAAATATAATTATGCTATGATCCAGCAATTGCACTGGGTATTTACCCAAAGAATACAAGAACACTAATTAAAAGGGATACATGTACCCTTATATTTATAGCAGCATTATTTACAATAGCCAAAATATGGAAGCAGTCCAAGTGTCCAGTGACTGATGAATGGATAAAGAAGAAGTGGTATATACATATATATATGTTAAAAAAAAAAAAAAATATATATATATAATGGAATATTATTCAGCCATAAAAAGGGATGAAATCTTGCCATTAGCAATGACATGGATGGAGCTAAAGAGTATAATGCTAAGCAAAACAAGTCAGTCAGAGAAAGACAAATACCATATGTTTTTAGTCATATGTGGAATTTAAGAAACAAGAAAAGCAAAGGGAAAAAATAAGAAAGAGGAGTGCCTGGGTGGCTCAGTTGGTTAAGTGTAGTACTCTTGATTTCAGCTCAGGTCATGATCTAAGGGTCGTGAGATCAAGCCTTGCATCAGGCTCTGCGCTCAGTGGGGAGTCTGCTTGAGATTCTCTCTTCCTCTGTCCTTCCCCCGGCTCTGTCTCTCTCTCTAAATAAATAAATAAATAAAACCTTTAAAATAAAAAAAAAAAATGAGAGAGTGAGAGACAAGCCAAGAAACAGACTCTTAACTATAGAGAACAAACTGATGGTCATCAAGGGGAAGGTAGGTGGGGGGATGGGTTAAACTGGTGATGGGGATGAAGGCGGGCACTTGTTGTGAGGAGCACCAGGTGTTGTATGGAAGTGCTGAATCACTATATTGTACACCTGAAGCTAATATAACACTGTATGTTAACTAACTGGAATGAAAATAAAAACTTAAAAAAAAATCACAAACTTCTGGCCTTGCCTTATTCACCTAGCCACCTTGTTTCTCTGTGCTGCATATTTTTAAGGGAGTCAACTTTTCTGTGTCCATTTACTTCCATGGATGTGCTAGTGGTTGCTTGAGACATCAAAACTAACACTTCATCTTGACCTTCAAGTTTTCCAAGCAGATTCTCAAAGGTCACTACTTCTCTAGTGATTCATTTCTTCTTCATTAATTTCTTTTTTCCCACCCACGTATTTATTTACTTATTCAATAAGCATCGATTTAATACTTAAAATGTGCCAGATATTGTGCTAAGCATCTGGGATGCAAGGGGAAGAACAGCAGCTCTGCTTTACAGGGGCTCACTGTACTTAGTAGATGCTCAATAAAAGTTGCTGAATAAGTGAGCTTTCTCTGTGAGGCCATGTCAGGAAAATGAAGCTCAGAATAAGTAATGAGCACAAAGCCAGACAATCACAAAGCAAGAAGTAATCAAGTGTCTGACTCTGCATCCCGACCATATCACCGTATTTCTTTTTTCTCCTGCTCTGTTCTTACTGGTCTTTCCACTGTGTTAGTCATGCATTGATTTAAAGTTCGAGACTTCAAGGGCACCTGGGGGGCTCGGTTGGTTGAGCGTCTACCCTCGGCTTCGATCGTGATCTCAGGATCCTGGGATTGAGCTCTACATTGGGCTCCCTGCTTAGTGGGGAGTCTGCTTCTCCCTCTCCCTCCACCCCTCCCCGCCGCTCGTGCTATCTCTCAAATAAATAAATAAAATCTTAAAAAAAAACAAAAACAACAACCTTAAGGCTTCAAATGTTCATGCTGAGAAAGTCCTCTTCTGAATTCTACTGTACTATGTCTCCTTGCTTCGAGGCAATGCTTACTAGAGGATCCTCTTGCCCATCACAGAGCATTCTCTATTATTCTGTTCTGGAAAAGCAACAGGTATATTCCAGTAAAAACAAAAGATGGCTCAAGAGAAATTTTAGTTCACAGAAGATGCCAAAGTCCCTCTCAGAGAGCAAGATAAAGCCAGTCTTATCTTTGTAGCTAAGTGAGCTGGTTGGCATTGAGAGCTTGCTCAGGGGCACTGTCATGTAAGGAGCATGGAAGTCTGGAAACCCAGGGCATAACTGCACTGTGAGCAGACGTTGGAGGCCTCAGAACTGAAGAGCCTGAAACCCAGCTGATTCAGGAGCAATAGGGCATTGCCACTAACTCCACCCCTCACCCAACCTCCTGTCTTAACAATGCCTAGTCCGGCCTGTAGAGCCCTTTCCCCCACTTTTCCATTCTAAGCATAGACATGGCTAATCAAAGCCAAGGTTCCAGAAGACGGGAAAATGCTTGGCCTACACCCAGGCCAACAGAATGGGGCAGTAATTGAAGCAATTCCCAAAGGCAGTCACTAAAGGGTCAAACATTTATCACAGTTCACTTTCAAACTGGTTCAGCTGCCCACGTGGCAGGGAGTCCAAGGTAGCAGATGAGAAAGTTCCCTGAGTTTCAGAATAGAGACTGGAGGCCCCATCTAGCAGACCTGCTAGACACTCAGACTGGGTGAGTGGGGTTGACCCTGGTTTCCAGTTTAAGGGACTCTGAATCTTGGCCTGCCCTTTGCATATGTCCTTGGCTTCTCTCTCAAGAAACACTCAAACTTCCTTTCACCTTGGATTCCTGATTTTCACTCTGTATTAGTGGCCAGGTGTTAGGACAGAAAGAGCATGGTTGGCCCCATCTATGCTAGTGTTGACCTGCTCTCTCACCCAATTAACTGAACTTCTACTTGTTCTTCTGCCATTTCTCTTGCTGAGGTCTGTCAAGGGCTCTCTCTCAGCCTGTTCTTTATCTGATGTCCTGTACCCCTTCCTATTACTCCCCCGAGCCCTCAAATGGAATCTTGCTGCAGCGGTATTGTGAGTCATCACAGACTGGTCTGAATCAAGTTCATTAAAAAATATTAGACTTACAGAATAAAAAGAGCTTTGCTTAGGAAAAAAATCTTGCTTTTCATGAGAAAAAAAGTAGGGCATGAAATTATACAACATAGCATAAACTTAGACTTAAGAAGTTACTTAGAAGAAATAACAATCCTTAATGTGTATGGGCCTAACAACACAGCATCAAAATAATGAAGCAAAACTGATAAAATTGCACAGAGAAACTGCAAGGAGATGAATTCACTGTTATAGTTGGAGACCATAGATCTAGGCAGAATATCAGTTAGAATACAGTTGAACTCAACAGCACCAACAATTAACTGGATATAATTGACATCCATAGATTACTTCACCCAACAGCAGTGGAATATACATTCTTCTCAAGCTCACATGGAACATCTACCAAGATAGATCACATAAAACACACCTTAACAAATGTCAAAGAGTAGAAATCATTCAATGACTGCTCTCGGACCATGATGGAATTCAATTAGAAGTCAAGAACAGAAAGGTAACTAAAAAATCCCCCAACTACTTAATGTTAAGCAGTACACATCTAAATAACAGATGGTTCAAAGAAAAAATCTCAAGAGAACTTTTAAAATATCTTGAACTGAATGAAAATAAAAATGAAACTTATCAAAACATGTGGGATGCAGTGCAAGTAGCGCTTAGAGGGAACTTTATAGCATTGAATGCATATATTAGAAAAAAAAAAGCAAGATCTAAAATCAATAATCTAAGCTTCCACCTTAGAAAACTTGAGAAAGAAGAGCAAATTAAATCCAAAGTTAGCAGAAGAAAAGAAAAGCATATAGTAGAAATCAATATTGAAAACAAGAAATCAATAGAGAAAATCAATGAAATTGAAGGCTTGTTCTTTGAGAAGATCAATAAAACAAATAAATCTTTGACCAGGCTATAAGAAAAATAGAGAAAACACAAATGACTAATATCAGAATTGAAAGAAGGGACATCACTACAGATATCATGGACTTAAAAAGAATAATAAAGGAATACTATGAACAACTCTATGCCTACAAACTTATATGAAATGGGCCAACTTCTTGAAAGATAAAACCTGCCAAAACTCACACAGGAAGAAATAGACAAATAGTAATAAACCTGAATCAACAGTTAATAACTTTCCAAAACAGAAAGCACTAGGCCCATATGGATTCACTGGGGAATTCTACCAATATTTAAGAAAAAAATACCAATTCTCTACAATCTCTTCCAGAAGATAGAAAGAGAGGGTGTATTTCTTAACTCATTCTATGAGCCCAGCATTATTCTAATACCAAAACCAAAGACATTACAAGAGAACTACAAACCAATATCTCTCATCAACATAGATGCAAAAACATAATATTAGCAAATAAAATCAACAATTTATAAAAAGAATTATATACCACAACCAAGGGGGATTTATCTCAGGTAATGTAAGCCTCACTCAATTAATGTAATCTATCACAACAACACGCTAAAGAAGAAAAATCACATGATCTTATCAATAGATGCAGATAAGGCATTTGACAAAATCCAACACCTAGTCATGAAAAAAACTTTTAGCAAACTAGGAATAGAGGGGGAACATTCTCAACTTGATAAAGAACATCTACAGAAAACTTATGGCTAATATCATAATTAATGGTGAGAAACTGCTGCTTTTCACTAAGATTAGAAACAAGGCAAGGATATTTGCTCTTACCAGTCCTTTTCAACACTGTATTACAGGTCCTAGCTAACATAATAAGACAAGGAAGGGATATACAAGATATAAAGATTGGGAAGAAATAAATAAAACTGTCTTTGTTTGCAGATGACATGATTGTGTGGAAAATCCTAAAGAATCAACAGAAAACCTCCTGGAACTAGTAGATGATTATAGCAAGTTTGCAAGATACAGGTTAATATAATAATTCCCACCTTATCCACAATTCCACTTTCTGTGGTCAACCACAGTCTGGAAGCAGATGATTCTCCTTCTTATGTATGGTCAGAAGGTGTAACCATAGTAGCCTAACACTACATCACAATGCCCTATGTCATTCACCTTACTTACTTACTCGTGTAGGCATTTTATCCTCTCATGTCTTTACAAGAAGAACAGTGAGTATAGTACAATAAGATGTTTTCAGAGAGAGAGAGACCACATTCACGTAACTTTTATTACAGTATATTGGTATAATTGTTTTTTAAATTATTATTGTTGCTAATCTCTTACTGTGCCTAATTTATAAATTAAATTTTATCATAGATATGTATGTATAAGAAAAAAACATAGGGGCACCTGGGTGGCTCAGTCAGTTACGCATCTGCCTTCAGCTCAGGTCATGATCCCAGGGTCCTGGGATCAAACCCCATATTGGGCTCCCTACTCATTGGGGAGCCTGCTTCTCCCTCTCCCTCTGCTATGCCCCCTGCTTGTGTGTTCTCTCTCTTCTCCATGTCAAATAAATAAATAAAATCTTTTAAAAAAATAAATAAATAAAATGGACAAAATATCTGAACAGACACCTCACCAAAGAAGATATACAAATGGAAAATGAGCCTATGAAAAGATGCTCCACATTATGTCATTAGGGAATTGCAAATTAAAACAACAATGAGATATGACTACATACCTATTAGGATGGCAAAAATCCCAAACGCTAACAACACCAAATGCTGGTGGGCATGTGGAGCAACAGGAACTCTCATTCATTGCTGGTGGGATTGCAAAATGGTACAGCCACTTTGGAAGACAGTTTGGCAGTTTCTTACAAAACAAAATATACTCTTACCATATGATCCAGCAATTGTGCTCCTCGGTGTTTACTCAAATGAGTTGAAAACTTATGTCCATGCAAAAACCAGCACACTGATGTTTATAGCAGCTTTGTTCATAATTGCCAAGACTAGAAGCAACCAAGATGTCCTTCAGTGGGTGAATGGATAAATAAACTGTGGTATATCCAGACAATGGAATATTATTCAGGGCTAAAAAGGAAATGAGCTACCAAGTCATGAAAAGACATGGAGGAAACTTAAATGCATATTACTATATGAAAGAAGCCAACCTGAAAAGGCTACACACTGTCTGATTCCAACTATATGACATTCTGGGAAAGGCAAAACTATGCAGACAGTAAGAAGTTCAGAGGTTGGGGGAGAGAGGGGTGAATAGGTGGAGGGCGGTGAAACTCTTCCATATGATACTATAATAATGGATACGTGTTGTTATACATTTGTCAAAACCCACAGAATGTACAACTCATTCACAAGAGTGACCCCTAAAATAAACTGTGGACTTTAAGTGATAATGACACATCAAAATTTGTTCATTGATTGTATCAAATACACCACTATTGTGCAGGTGTATCAATAGCGGGGCGGGCTGTGGGGAAATGGGGGAACCCTCTGTACCTTCCTCTCAATTTTGCTGTGAACCTAAAACTTCTCGAAAAAATAAAACCTATTCAAAAACAAACACACAAACAAAAACCCAAACACCAAAGGAAGCAGGACATAAAATAGTATAGCATCACATAAAACTCAGGCTGGAGGGAAGGACACTGAAATGTTAATAGTGACTCTAGCTGGATGGTGGCATTATGGTTTACTTTTATTTTATATTTCATTTTGTCTTTCCAGATTGTCTATAAAGATTATGTATTACTTAGAGAGAACAAATTGATGGTTGCCAGAGGGAAGGGGGTGGGGCGATGGGCACAATGGGTGAAGGGGAGTGGGAGGTACAGAGTTCCAGTGATGGAATGAATAAGTCATGGGAATAAAATCACAGCATAGGGAATACGGTGAACGGTTTTGCAGTACTGTCGTATGGTACGGACAGCAGCTACGCTTGTGAGCACAGCATAACCCACAGAGAAGTAGAATCACTTTGTACACATCTGAAAGTAATGTGACATCGCCTATCAACTATACTCAGATAAAAAAATTTAAGAAAAGAATGTCATTACCTAGATAATCTGAAAAATAACCATATTTATTTTTAAACAAGAAAAAAAAACGAAAGCACGCAGACTTTGGACTCAGAACTAAATTTGGTCGAGGCTCCACCCCTTACCAGCTATGTGACCCAGCAAAAGGCACTTAGCATTGCAAACTTCAATGTCTGCATCTTGAAATGAGGCTAATAAAAACTACCCCACAGGGGTGTGTGTGTGTGTATGAAACTATACGAGGAGTATGAATGCGCAAGGCGCCAATATGGATTAATTTCTGAGCCCTTTAAGGATATTTGGGTATTTATGGGTTCCAAGGAGATTCTGTTGGGCACACACAAGGCCTTTTGTTCATTCTTCACCCTTTGGCATCCCGACATTCCTGCTGAAACAAAGAGGCCTAGGGCAGCGCACCCCACATCCACCAAGCCCCTCCATGTTGGAGGAGAGAAGGAAGAGCCCTAGAAAGGAAGCCATGTAAACATTACTATTTTGAAAACCCCACAAAGTGTGAGGCTCTGGAACTGGCTGATATTTGCTCTTTTTCTCCCTCTGCTATCCTTTAAGCATGTTCTCTTTTCCCGCTCCGGCCTGAGGGAAAGGCCAAGGGTACACGGCACCCCAAAATAGCTACAGGGTCAGAGTCTTACATGAGGATTTGGATCCGGAAAGGCTTTTGACAGACAAGGAGGAGACTGTTGCAGGGATGGGACAGCGAGGAAGGGTGCCCAGAGCCACAAGGAGGACGGGAACAAAGAACTTAGTCTCCTGACAAGTCTGGACCAAATTAGGTGGAATGGTGGGGGGCGGGGGGTCCTGAGCAGAAAACATCCAGGCCCCTCCAGCTAAGAGTGAGGTGTGACGCACGAAAAGAATGGGAGCTGAAGGGAAGGAGACTTAGGTTCTTATTCACACTCAGTTTTGCTCTGAACATTCCAAACATGGTGGGGACCAAGGCTGTCTGGAAAGGATTGTTATCTGAGACCACAGCGGGATGGAAGAGACAGGGGGAGGCCCTCAGGGTCGGGGTGATGGCTGATGGCTCAAGAGACCATTCCAGCCTGGAGATAAGTTGAAGGCGGGAGGTCAGAGATGATTCCATGGAAGTATCAAGACCTGCTTGTTTTACTCCTGATGTGAGTTGACAGGACATAAATCAGACAGAACTTTGAGGCTGCCTGGGTACTTCCCTAATGCAGGAATACATAGTTGCTGTCAGATTTCCATTAAAGACAGGTCCTCTTGCTCTAAATTCTAATTTCAGGAAAATGTGCCCAGTTTTTTTTACTTCGCTAATTTTCACTGGCAGGAGAGCATTTTAAAAGCTAAGAATATCTGAATTAAAACTACCAACGACAGTCCCATACTGAAGCTCATTGTGGAAGGACTGTAGAAAGAGGTGATGATAAAATTCTATAGGCACATTTTAAAATATATTGTTTAGAGATTTTATTTATTTGTTTGAGAGAGAGAGTGCGAGCAGGGAGAGGGGCAGAGGGAGAAGCTGATTCCCCGCTGAGGGGGGGACCTGGGGCGGGACTCGATCCCAGGACCCTGAGATCATGACCTGAGCTGAAGGCAGATGCTTAACCACCCAGGCGCCCCTATAGGCACCTTTTAATGATAAACTTGACTCTCTTGCTTTGTCACCTTACGTGCCTCCACCCAAATTCCCTATGGTCACATGGGCTCTTGCTGTGTTCCTGGGTATAAGCCATTTCCTGGAGTGGGGGTGAAGGAGGGTGTGGCAAATGCACCCTCAGCATCACCCACAAACATTCACTGACCACCCTGAGGGTAGAAAGAGGTAGGGGACTCATTCCCTGCTTTCAGTGACCTTACGGTATGCTCTTGGGAAATGGAAGGGGTTTTGACATTTTGAATGGACTATGAGGTTATGGAGGACATCACTGAGAGGTAGATGGGTCATCTCTGAGCTTGGTGCTTCGCTCTGTTAGACTCTCTCCTTGACCTTCCAGACTCTGTATCAACTTACCAACATGTTGTTTTGGAGGAGCAAGCAGAGCCTTTCTTTGCAGTCGCTGTTCCCTCTGCTGTTAATGCCCTTCCCCCAGATCACAATATGGCTCACCCCCTAAACTCCCATCTTCAGGCTTTTGCTCGAATGTCATCTACACAGCAACACCTTGTTAGGGTTTGAATTGTGTCCCCACAAAAGATGTTGAAGTCCTAACCCCCAGTACCTGTGAATATGACCTTATTTGGGAATGTGGTGTTTGCAGGCAATCAAGGTAAGAGTCATTAAAGTGGGCCCCTAATCCAATATGGCTGGGGGTCTTTTTTTTTTTTAATCTTTTATTTATTTGACAGAGAGAGAGAGCACAAGCAGGGGGGAGCGGCAGGCAGAGGGAAAGGGAGAAGCAGGCTTCCCACCAAGCAGGGAGCCTGATGTGGGACTCGATCCCAGGATCCCAGGATCATGACCTGAGCCGAAGGCAGACGCTTCACCAACTGAGCCACCCAGGCGCCCCATGACTGGTGTTCTTACAAGAAGGGGACATGTAGACACAGAGACAGACACACACAAAAGGAAGATGCTGTGAAGACTGAGAGAGAAAATAACCCGAGGTTACCAGAAGCCAGGAGACAGACAACCAGGCCTCCCTCGCCACCCTTGGAAGGAACACACCCTGCTGACACAATGTGATTTCACATTTCTGTGAGAAAAGTAATTTCTGTTATTTAAACCACTCAGTTTGTGGTACTTTATTACAGTCCGAGAGAGCTAACACACCTTCCATCACCCACACTGTTTAAAACTGCACTCCCCATACCCTTTTCTCGAGTACTTACGACTTTCCAGCACGCTATATTTTTAGCTATTTGCTCATTTGCTCATGTATTTGTTTATAGTCTGTCTACCTCAACTGGAACGTAAGCACCACGAAGGTGGAGATTTTTGTGCATAGTCTTCATGTATTCTTAGCACCCAGAGTCAGCCCCACCCCTACCGCTGTAGGGCCCCTACCGGTCCTCTTCTAGCTCCGCCCCAGCCTGTCGGCTGCGGAGTCTGTGAGGCCTAGTGCAGGTGCCTTCTGATGGTGGCGCTCCAACTTGGTTAATACTTACTGAATGCTCACTTCTCATAGTAACAATGGTTTACTTTTCTGGGGGAGTTCTTAAGAGACTCACTGAATGTTAAAAGCTGAAAGGGGTCCTCAGTGATTATAACATCTAAACCCCAACTGTATTAGTTAGGAATCTCCTGGTTGCAGGTGATAGAAAATCCAACCCCAACTGGTCGACACAATGGAGGGATTTACTGGCTCATATAACTTAAAAAGTCCAGCTATCTGGTGTTTTCAGGCAAACCTGGATCCCAGGCTGAGGAATGTCAACAATGGCCCAGTTTATTTTCACATCTTTCTCTGCCTTCCACACCTCCTGTTAGATCTCAAGGCCAGCTTCTCTGTCATCATAAGATGATTGCCAGCAACTCTCATGGGCTTTTCCATTCATGGCCAGGTACAAAAGAGCATCTCTGTACAACACTTCCATAGAAGGTGAAAAAGTTTCTTTCCTCACAATTTCTAGCAAATGTCCCCTCATCTTGCATTTCACTGGCCTAGAGTGGGGTACTTGCCCATCTTTGACCAATCACTGTGACCAACAGTGGTGATTGGTTTAAGCCCAACTGGATTTGTCCCTTGTGATGGTTAACTTGACTGGGACAGGGGGCTCCCAGACATTTGGTTAAACATTATCCTGGGTGTATCTGTGAGGGTGTTTCTGGATGAGATTAACATATGAATCAGTAGGCTGAATAAAGCAGATTGCCCTCCCCAATGTGGGTAGGCCTCATCCAATCTGTTGGAGGCCTGACTAGAATAAAAGGTGGGGTGAGGAAGAATTTCTCTCTACCTGATTTCAAGCTGGGACGTCGGTTTCTTCCTTTACGCAGAATGGAACTTGCACCATCAGCTCCCCGGGTTCCCCAGCTTGCAGACAGCAGACTGTGGGATTTCTCAGCCTCCATAATCACATGAGCTACTTCTTTATTAATCACTCTTTCTTTCTCTCTCTCTCTGTCAGTTCTGTTTCTCTGGAGAACCCTGACTAATACACTACTGGAGCCAAGAGTAGGGTCATATTTTCCCAAAGGGCATTGACTGCTTGAGCAAAGAATGGATGCCTGATGAGAACTGGGATTCATTTTTTTTTTATAAAGATTTATTTATTTTAGAGAATGAGAGAGAGAGGGAGCATGAGAGGGGAGAGGGTCAGAGGGAGAGAGAAAGAGACAGAATCTCAAGCAGACTCCACCATGAGCGCGGAGCCCTACTCGGGGCTCAATCTCACGACACCTAAGATCATCATCTGAGCCAAGACCAAGAGTCAGATGCTCAACCGACTGAGCTACCCAGGTACTCTGAGAACTGGGATTCCTTTTTCTCTTTTTAAAGATGTTATTTATTTGAGAGAGAGAGCACAAGCAGGGGGAGAGGCAGAGGGAGAGGGAGAAGCAGATTCCCCGCTGAGCGGGGAGCCCGACGCGGGGCTCGATCCCAGGACCCTGAGCTCATGACCTGAGCCCAAGTCTGATGCTTAACCCAGGCACCAGAGAACTGGAATTCTTGATTAAAAGGAAGGGTGAGCAAAAACTAGTAGAGAAAAAGAACAAACCTGTGCTCCCCTTGAGTTTATCCTGTCTTGAATGGCAGACAAGGTCTAGTACTTATATCTTTACATTATATCCTGCCTCTTATTGTTTACTGCTAATAATGGGCAACTCACTGAGCTAGGTGCTGTGATAAACAGCCCAGAAGAAACCAGAGATTTAGCATGAGGCAGAAGGCACGCACAAATAGCTAGAGTGGAACATAGTATGTAATATATGCCATCACAGGGAGGTAAGGAGTGCCCTGTGGCTGGTAGGTAAACGTCCCATATAGACACACGGTGCCTCCTTCCTTAGCAGAGTTGCACACCACTTTTTGCGCTGTGTGCTGAGAATCCTTAACCCGTGGACAGTGGGTTTCACAGAAACAGCACATTGCACAATCTTTCGTTAAAGTTAACATGTGAGATGAACTAATATGGAGAAAATGTAAATCTCTTATGTCCAGGACTCTTACCACATTCTTTAGAAAAACCAAAGGCTTAACTGAGTAGTGTATTATTCAAAATTAAGTTTTAAAATGTGCCCTTGAGCCTCCAGGAAATATTCCCGAAATATTTTTCCCTACATGGGATAATGTCTATTGAGAACCTTTCTTCCTTTCTCAGTCCTAAAATAGTTTACTTTTTTCACATCTCTCTGCTCAGCACCAAAGAAGGGGCATAATTCTTTTGTTCTGAATTTGATGGATTGTGGTTTTAAAAATACCTAGCCTGGTGCCTAGGGCACAGTAGGTCCTCCATAAACGCCTGTTAAATCTGGGTCTATAGCTGTAAACAGTGGTCATCTCTGTCTTCTCTTGAAGCAACACCTGGTTTCAAGGTCTCTCTAGCTAGGTCTATTGTGCTATTTAAATGGAAGTTACTCCTCTCTTCTTTGGGCTCCTTCTCTTGGGCACCTGATATTAATGTCCTTGTCAAGGGTTGCAAACTCAAATAGCAACAGGGGCCAAGCAGGCAAACAGAACAGTAAAGCAGTTATGGTCAGTTTTCCATGGGTAGTCTAATACCAATCTTAATACTGTATTCATTAATTTTTTAGCAACCTCCCCAAACAGAGACAATTCAACATAATAATGAAAAATTATTAACCTGTTGAAAATGTTATGGAGAGACAAGAATGAGCATCTGAATACTAAGAGCAGAAACAACCACATTCTCCATTTCCCCCAAAAGATCTTCTTCTATCCCATCTACCTCACTTCTCTGCCTTCTCTTTCCCACACAGGCTATATATGGATAGCGCGGGTTCTGAAATAACACAAGGACAGAACTTGACTTTGTGGGGCGCACATGCCCATCTTTCCTCAGGCAGACTCCACCCAGGAGGAAGAAAGTGTGGTGAACACTCCGCATATTCACCCGCTGAAAGCCAGAGACCACGGGAAAGGACAACAGCAGGCTGGCCGCCCATCGGATGTTTCCTCTTCCCAAGAACGTGGTTTAGATGTGGAGTGAGCCCTTTGAGTACAGGATGGAAGAAGTATTTAAGAGACTCCAGAATGGAAATTCTGACTATCTCCAAGTCTTTTTAGAATTATTTGCCTCAGGACAGTCATAAAGCTAGTTCTCCAAGGATCATTAAACATTTGACTGGCACCGAGCAGATGCCCTGGCCTCACTCTAGAGGATGCTGTGTTAACCTCCCAGAGAGGGACTAAATCGACTGATGGCCTGAGGAGCATTCACTCCAGGTGGCTAGATACTGTCCTTTATGGTAAGCTGGGTTATTAGGAGATACCCTTTGGCTAAGAGCATCTAAAAATAATGAATAAAAAGGCTTTAAGATCTTCATAAAAGCATCACATCACCGATGAGATAAAAAAGAAGTATCAGGCCAAAAGCTAAGAGAAAGCAAAAACCCAGAGGTAAGCAGAGCATTCGGAACTACTTTTGTCCTGATGGTATTTGCCAACCTGGTCTGAGACCCTGAGCAGTGGTTTTCACAGACTCTTGGTATGAGAGGGACAGACACTAGGTCCACGGTCCTCTAAACATCAAGATTTAATGGAAGCCTTCTCATTACGTGGGACTCTCAACAGTGAAGTCACCTTCCTGCTTTCACCCCTGGGGAGTGTGAGGAGATTTTACTGGACCAGAAGGAGTAAGGGAGAAAACCAAAATCGACAAGAAGTTGTAACTGCAGGTAGTTACTCTTGTGGATTCAAAAGACTTGAGTAGTCTAAGAAATTTTAAATCCTGAATGAAGTTTAAAGTGGTAGCAGACAGAAGGGTACCCACCTATGTAAAAGAAGCAAATTCAAATTCTCCTTGTAGAAGGGCACCTTCATTTTACACCACAGAACATCTCCACAAATAATTTTCTAAGGGCAGTGAGCAGCATATAATTAAAAATATTCAAGCACACAAGGAAACCAATGGAAGTAACAAAGAGCCACAAAAAGACCCATGTAGATGTTAGATTATGGGATTAGCAGTTATAAATTACAAAGCATCCATGCTTAGTGTTTAAAATAGAATTTAGAAATGTCTGCATGGTGGGGTGCCTGGGTGGGTCAGTTGGTTAAGCATCTGCCTTCAGCTCAGGTCATGATCCCAGGGTCCTGGGATCGAGTCCAGCATCAGGCTCCCTGCTCAGCGGGGAGCCTGCTTCTCCCTCTCCCTCTGCTCCTCACCCCACTTCGACCCTTTCTCTCTCTCAAATAAATAAATTAATTAAATAAAAAAGAAATATCTGCATGGAATGGTAAACTATAAAAAGTGTCAGTGGACTTAAAAAATAACTAATTTTAAGTTTTAATCAAAATTAAAAACTCAGGGGATCAATGAAACACAATTAGAGAAACAATTAGTGAAAGAGCAAAATAACTTTTTCTAAATGCAACACAGAATCATCAAAAGATGAAAACCAGGAAAGATGGGTTGAGAAACATGCAAGAGAATGTTACATAGGAATTCTAGAAAGAGGGAAAGAAAAAAAAAAACATCTAGGCAATATTTAAAGTCATGATAACTAAACATTTTCAGAACTGCCAGACACTTCTGCAGAGATTTGGGAAACGCATCAAATCCCAAGCAGGACAAGCAAAACACATCATAGTGAAGTTGCAGAAAACTAAAGATAAGGAGAAAAATCTTAAAAGCAGCCAGAAAAAGAGAGAGAGAGAGAGAGAGAAAAGATTGCCTTTAAAGGAACAGCAGCTCTGCCGACAGCAGATTTTCAACAGCAAACAATGGAAGCTAGAAAAACAGTGAGAGAGCTTCAGTGCACTGAGAAATAATTTGCCAACCTAGATTTTGTCTTAGCCAGTGGGGGGTGGGGGGGAACTCTTTCAAGAATAAGGACAAAATAAATATTCCAGAGAAATAAACATGGTTAGTTCATCACTAACAAAAGCTCCTAAAGGAAATACTAACGGATGTACTTGAGGCAGAACAAAAAATAAAAACTAAATAAAAGATCCTATATGGTATGTTTGAGATCCAAAAAGAGTGACGAGCAAAGCAAATGGTAGAGGCAAATGAACATTGACAATATAAAGTTGTAATTCATAATTTTTGGTTGTGTTTTAAAGGTTGATTTAAAATATATGAAAAAATCAATGTATAAGTAAGTAAGGAGGAATGGAGTTTAAGCATTCTAAGGTTTTTGTATTGCCTGGGAGGAGAGTAAAGATATTGATTAACTTAGACTTTGATGGGTTACGGGTGCAAGTTGGAAATTTTCTAGGGTAACCACCAAAAGAGTAGAAGCAAAGTGCATATCACTTCCAAATTAGTGTGTGTCAGAGAGATGGAATAATTTAAGACTCTCAGTGAAACCAAAAGAAGGACACACAGTATAAGCATCCAAGATTACACCATTTCCATCTAGTTTTGAGATATGTTAAAGACATGAAAAGAGGAGACTAGAGGAGACTGGCCAACTCAGATGATTCTGCCACAAAGAGTAGAGGCTCTTTTTTTTTTTTTTTTTAAGATTTTATTTATTTATTTGAGATAGAAAGAATGAGAGATACAGAGCATGAGAGGGAGGAGGATCTCAGAGGGAGAAGCAGACTCCCCACTGAGCAGGGAGCCTGATGCGGGACTCGATCCTGGGACTCCAGGATCATGACCTGAGCTGAAGGCAGTCGCTTAACCAACTGAGCCACTCAGGCGCCCCAAGAGTAGAGGCTCTTGACTCCAGCTTTACTAATCAGATTCTCTTACAGGAAGTTGAAAACATGAACAGAGATGACAAGTAAATAGGGCTAAAACACATGATAGAAGCAGCCCCCCAAAATATCCATGAGCTCTAGCCGCTGAGGTCCCTGGGGGAGGCCCCTGGTCCCTGTCCCCCTGTCTTTCTCAAGGCTTAGCTGGTCAGCTCTTCCTAGCTGTAAGCTCTCCCACGTGCCTCTAATACATTCTGCCACCAATCCCTTCCCCCACATCCTCCTTTTTTTTCCTTACCTAATTGGTCTTGATTCGCTTAAAACAAAAGAAACCTAACTGATGCCAAGAACCACTGCGGCTCATGCCAGAAGTATCTTCACTCTGTTACACAAAAATCTAAATGTTTTGCATGGATGGTGAGTTGTCTTCTTAGGAACAACAACCTAAGATGCAGCTGGATTCTTTAACTTATATCAAATAGGCAAGATGAGGATCCCTAGGATGTACCCCAGATGGGGTAGGCCTCCCATGGGGAGCCTTGGTTCTTCCTTTACACTCGCTTTGAGGCCCTACTCACCACTATGTCATATCCTCTAAAACACATCTAATACTACAACACATTAATAAGAAAACTGGTGTTCTAGTGAAGATTCTTTGGAGCCTGTGAAAGAGAGGTCACATCCCATACATATCACCAAGCAGAAACTTCATCCGTTACCCCATCAGCCATGTCTCCCCGTCCTACCAAAGAGCCTACCTCTGCCTGTTGTTTCTTTTCTCTTCTTTTTTTTCTCCCACCCGACGTTAAAAGTTATCTTTGTTATCTTAAAGAAAGCCAGGCTTTAACCAGTTTGTATACACCATTCAGTGAAACCAAAACCCTGGTAGTTAGCTGAACAGCATATCCCTTGGGGTTGGGGATCTTGGTTCTTTTTACCACCTTATCTGATGTGTTCTTCCTCAGTGACCGGAGTCCCTCAAGAGTGGGAACTCTGTAGCACTCCTAGCACCTTGACTAATGGCCTGGCACAGTAGACTTTGCATAAAGAGTTGTTGAATGAATTTCATATATCTTTGTGCACCTTCTAGAGCCTAGAAAAGTGCAACACATGAAATATGTACTTGACAAGCAGTCCGTGAATGGATGACTGCATCACCTCTATGTAGTTCTTACCATATGTTCTGATGCTGGACTAAGCACTACTGTGTATTCAAAATTAGAGGCAATGAGCTTTTCCAACCAGGGCCAGGCAGAATGGCTCCTGCAAAGAAGGGTGGTGAGAAGAAGGGCCATTTTGCCATCAGCGAGGTAGTGACCAGAGAATACACATCGACATTCACAAGCACATCCATGGAGTGGGTTTCAAGAAGCGTGCCTCTTGGGCACTCAAAGAGATCCAGAAATTTGCCATGGAGGACATGGGAATTCCAGATGTGCGCATTGATACCAGGCTCAGCAAAGCTGTCTGGGCCAAAGGAATAAGGAATGTTCCACACCATATCCATGGGCTGTTGTCCAGAAGAATGTAAAGAGGATGAAGATTCACCAAAGAAGCTTTATATGTTGGCTACCTATGTACCTGTCACCACTTTCCAAAATCTACAGATGGTTAATGTGGATGAGAACTAACGGCTGATGGTCAAATAAAGGTATAAAACTGACAAAAAAAAAAAATTAGAAACAATCGAATTAATAGTGTGCACACTAACAGAATAGAGCATTAACTCAATTTATCTATTGATTAAACTATGATGCTTTAGGGCTCCTCGCTAAGGGTGTGGGCCATTTAGAAGAAAGTTTGAAATTGAGAAGAGCAGTCTAAATTTCCATTTCAAAGATGGTGGAAAGGTAGATGAGCCATGGGAAGGGCTTCATTTCTGTGGATAAATATCTTTAAAAAATAATTATTGGATTAAAAATAAAATTCAGACTGCATCTATACAAGGCCAGAATATTTAATCTAAATAGAATTACCAGGTAAAACATAAGACACCTGGTTAAATTTGAATTTCAGATAAACCACAAATAGTTTTTAGCATAAGTATGTCCTATGTATTACACAGGACATACTTATACTAAAAAAAATTCATTGTTTATCTCAAATTAAATTTAACTGGGCATCTTATATCTTTATTTGTTAAATCTGGTGACTCCAAATCTATGGAAAAAATATTCAGTTTATTGTTTAGATATTTGATCTGCATGTCATCTGGATAAATTAATCTCCTTTTCATATAGATATTCGGCTACTGTGTAAAGCATTAAAGGCACACTTTCTCCTATTCTTACATCTCATCACACCTTTTCTCCCCTAGCCATAGTGTTCAGTTGAAATAAAAGATTTTTTTTGTGCCATCCCCCACCCCATCACCACCCCCAGCTCTCAAGGACTTGAGAACCAGAGGTTCTGGGTAATTCATTTATTACTGACTTTCAGTGGAGGTGATATTGATAAAAGGGGTCAACATGACTACTCTGGATAGTAAAGATCTCAAAGTGTGAAAAAGCTCAAAGTGACAAAAATCCCCTCATCCTTGACATACTTTCCAATCTGAGTCACACAGCCCTGGCCATAAGGGACCATGCCAGCAAAGCCAATCTTGAGGAATATGTCCATAATTCTTCATAATGAATAATGACCAACGTAGGCAAAGGAAACAAAGATGCTCTCCATATAGCAAATCCACAAATGCTGGGATTCAAGGCATAGGACGTTGGTGAAGGTGGAGGAGAGGAAATGGATCAATATACAGAAGAATTTGTTCAACAATAAAAAAGTGTAGTTGGGCTTGATGCCATTTTTTTGTTGGGGGCCAGATATATACACTTGGAAACCTCATCAACCCATTTTAGTTGGAGGTGAGGCCTACCTAGATGAAAGTGTGATTCTAAAGGTCCTTTAAGGAAGAATCAATTTCCTGTAAGTATAAATTCTAATTGGAATTAGATTGGCCAAGTGGAACTATTAAAAGTCTTACTTTAAGGGATAGGTAAGAATAAGGTACACGGTTAAAACGACAACCACCCTA
Organism: Halichoerus grypus; assembly: GCF_964656455.1. Lineage (NCBI taxonomy): Eukaryota > Metazoa > Chordata > Mammalia > Carnivora > Phocidae > Halichoerus > Halichoerus grypus. The sequence goes on from NC_135714.1 coordinate 180,955,307, forward strand.
AGTGGTGATTGACTCTTTACGGCACTACTGCATAATTCACATCATTAATATAAATATTAACAACACATGTTTGTTACAAAGTTATTGGACACAAGCCTGCTATAATTCTTGGGCTGCCTGCCTGGCTCATGAAGATTCCTCTTTTCTAAAAATGGCTCCAGAACTCAGGAGTGAGCTCCTAATAGACAGAGTTCATCCAATCCCCTGGCCATCGCTGATTGGTCCAGGGGCAGACCCCAGACCCTTGGACCCAGGCGGGACCAATCAGAGTACTTCTCTAAGACTTATTTCATACGGAAACTTGAGTCTAAGCTCTCTTTGGAGGCGGAAGCCTGTACGTGAATCTTGAGAGTTCTCAGTGCCCCGCAGAGGCATCTTGACTGCCGCAGGAGAATGGATCCAACATGTAGAGAGAAGTAAAGACATAGAGCTTGTGTGTGGTTGAATTCACATCCTTAGCTCTAGTCGTCCCGGAGGCCCCGCTGTTTCCTTGTACTTCCTACTGCTGTGTGATCTGCCGTGTGTGTTTATCTAATAATTTCTTTTTTACCTCTGTTAGCTGTGTTCCTGCCATTTGTCATAAAAGCATCTGGAATAACCCAACAGGGTGTGTCATGTGCTGTGCTGTTGCTAGGGGGCTTTTACCCTGAAGGAGCTCACAGCTTTGTGTGTCATCCGTAATACAAGGTGGGAAGTTATAAATGTTGCAAGAGTATTTAAGAGCTACAACAAAGCAGAGGTGGGGAGGTATCTCTTCCAGCAGGAGGGTTTAGGGACAACTTCTTGTCTGAGATGGCTTTTGAGCTTGCCTCTAAGGTAAGATAAGATTCGATCATGTGGCAATGAGAGAAGGCCCTCGAGACAGGGAAAATGACATGAGCAAAGATTTAGTTGTCAGACAAAATGAGGTGTGGGTGGAAAACAGCCACGCCTGGCAGGTCAAATCCTTTAGCAGCAATGGGGGAAACCTGAAGACTTCTAAGCAAGAGAGGAATGTGGTCTTTGGAATAATACTTCCAACACTGGGTTGGAAAGGGAGAAAGGATGGGGGTGTGCAGTTAGGAGCTTATTGCAGTGTTCTGAGCTGAAAACAGTAAATGCTCCATGAGGAGAAGGCTGACAGGGAGTGGAAAGACAATGAAGGAAACTCCCAACGATGGCAGATAATTCCAATATTGTCAGTAAAGAAGGATCTCAGGAGAGCAGGGGGCAGAGTTGGGTGGGAACCCAGGGAGTGAAGTGAAGGCAGCAAGGGGCTCCATGAGGGGTAGGGGAAGGGGTCCAAAGTGAGCAAAGTACTTCCAAGTCCACCAAAGTCTTCCTTGAGGTTAAATAATAGGAACGAGAACTAAAACCAGCGACCAGCCTCCTCAGTCGGTGGGCTTGCAGGAGAGGAGTGAAAGTGCAGGGTACAGGTTACCCTGAGTGGGGACCTCATGAAGTTTGTGAAAGGAAAACATGGAAGGAATGTTGCAGGGAGAACCTTATAGACATGCTTGAAGCCAGAAAAGGCCCACCCAGGGGACTGTGTGGCTTGAAAGTGGGAAGTCACGCCTGGGTAAGGATGCAAATAAAGCCAGGAAGACACTCAGAAAACAGTGAGAAGGGTAGTAATAGGACCATTGGTTCAGTAGCATCAGGGGAATGTGAGATCCTGTAGAGCTGAAAGGAGAATTTCAGGGTTCTAGAATGGGTGGGGGTGGGGGGCTGCAGCCGTTCTGTATGATGATCTGTTCGTGTCCTGACAACATAAAATCAGTGGAGACAGAGGTCTCTGGACCTGAGAAGGCTGAGGAACTGTAAGAAGAGGATATCTATATATGTTTCTAGAAGAGGGAGGAGCAAGAGACTAGGACATGTGAAGACCATCCTAGACAGCAGTAGACAGGAAGGACTGGGAAAGGTGAGCAGACAGAACGGTGTGGACTTCCACAGAGCTCCCTGAGAGTGGCTGATGGAAGCCAGAGGCAGGAAAGAGAGCTGTGGGAGAGGATCAAGGTCTGTCAGTGCGGAATGGGGGAGGTGGGAGATAGGGGGTATGTGCTGGAATGCTGTGTGGGGAGAGGACAGTGTCGTCCTCCAGATAAAGTCAGGTTTTTAGTAAGGTGAGGTAATGAAGGGAGCATCTGAAGTAAAGATGAAGGATATGGGACGGTTTCTTTCCAAGAGATGACTGGTCTCCCCGGGTGCCCTGAGGAGAGCTCACACGGAGCTGTAGAGGAATAAGAATGCGGAGCAAAGATGAGCACGGTGATAATTGTCCATAGTGAGTTTAACAAAGTGAGAGGTGGCTCAAGACTCAGGTTAATGGCAAGGAAGCAGATCTAGGAAGATGGAGTCTCCCAAAATTCTTTTAAAGATTATTTTCACAAGTGGGTATATATTTCCCCTCCAACCCTTGAGACCTTTATTTGCTTAGCAAATCAAGCGTGTGTGTTCATGGGCATACGTGTGTGTGTGTGTGCGCACGTGCAAGATAAGGGCTTACTGGACCTTCCCTATGTTTGGAGATAGAGGGCCCGTGTCCCCCTTTTTGATCACTGCAGTAGGCGGCTGAGTGTAGAAGATTCTAGAGCAGACAGATGCCTCCCTGACTCTCTTATTTGATCTGCTGGAAAAACAAACAAACAAACAAACAAACAAAAGTAATGTCAGGTCTGACTAAGAGCTCAAAGTGGTAGCAAAGATTATCTGAGGACCACCTTAGGAGATAAGCCCATTTTCCCTTTATGGCTTATTTCCAAAGCCTCATGACCTGAAGATTATTGCTCCTTTTGTCTTCTCCCTGCAGTATGGATATAAGATAACCCTGCTCCTCTGCTTTTCAAACCCACATGGCAGGGCTTTAGGGTGGCCCCAGCTCCGGGGCTCCAGAGGCATGGAGTCCTGTTTGATAAGGGTAGCCTCCTATAATGGGGGAAATTCGGTACAGGTCCCAGAGCTGCGCCAGGAGTCCACGAAGGCGGCCCAGTCTTCAGAACCCTCACGGCACTTGTGCCCCGCGTCACTAATGGGCCAGCAGCACGGACCAAGGATTAGGATCTGCAGCTCGATCGCCCCTTGGCTGTGCAATCTTTCGCAAGTTATTTGACTTCTCAGAGCCTTGATGGTCTCACCTGGATCGCCGGTGTGTGACCGTTAATGGACAGGGAGTACCTAATTAGCATAGCACCTGCCACAGAGTTGAGTGAGATACTAACACTATTATTAGTGATTCAGTAAGCTTCCAGGGGAAAGCAGGAGGCAGGCGGGGTGCATGGCATCACCCAGTCCTTGAGTAGTATGAAATACGGTTATAGACCAGGATCACCAGGGTGGCTGGGAGAGCCCAAGTCTTTGGAGGGGAAGAGGAGCCTTACAAAGCTGGGTGGGGGGCTGGGGGCAGGGGGGTGGGGAGGGTGGTGTGCCTGGGTTGTTCTGTGTTTCTATAACAAGGTCCCGTGGGGCCTTGCTACTAAAAGTGTTGTCTGGACCACAGCACTGGCGTTCCCCAGAATCTAGTTAGAAATGCTGGCTCTCAGGCACATACACCCCACCCGAGCCACCGGATTCAGAACCTGCATTCTTAACAAGATGTTCAGGCAATTACTGTGCCTGTTGGACTTCGAAAAGCCCTGCTGTTGGGAGCTGAGGAGTTCTACTGACTCGATTTACTTAACCAGCACAACGTCATGTTGCTTCTGGGGAGTGACTGAGAGGAGGTGACGGTCAAAGAAGAAAGCTCAGGGCTGGCTGCCCCTTGCCGGGAAGGCCACCCATATGAAAAAAGAGTAGGCCAGACCCTTCTGAACATTCAGCAGTGCCTTGTGACTTGAGGCCTCAGGAAAGCATTTGAAACGCTTTAGGAGAGCAAATTAACAGAGCGCCCGGAGCAAAGCACCATAACCTAAGTCAGCCCCATCCAGGCTGGGTTTGCAAAGTGCCTGGGGCTGTCCTAGAAAATATGTGTGTGTGTGTGTGTGTGTGTGTGTGTGTGTGAACAATCCTCTCCCATAAAACGCACGGTCAGGAAAAATGTCTGCTTTCTTTCATAAACAGAACAAATGTGCCTGCGTAAAAGGGAATAGTATGTTATTAAGACCTCTTCGGAGGGTACACAAAGCTCTCTCCAAAGATCGGGAAGGGGTTTTTCCTTTCCTGTGAAATATAACTGGTCTCTGGATCCAGCTCTCCCTTCCCTGTGCCCCGTCCCCAACAGCTTTTCTTTCTGCTGTTCTTTTTTTAAACAGAGAACATGTTTCCAGTTCACAGGGTCCAGGCTCAGCACCCTCACCGAACATTGCACAAGCGGCCCAGGCCTCTGGCTGCCCCTATGAATAAACAGGGCAGGGGACACGGGAGTGTTCCAGGAGCAGCCCCGGCCTAGGTCCGCCCAAGTGCCCCCGCAGGCCGCCTGGCCTAGTCCGGTGGGGGGTGGGGGGAAGCAGAGCCTGGGGCCGCCCCGTGTGCGGTGGGCAGAGACGTCTGTCCACACCAGCACTCCCCCGGAATCTGCCCTGTGTTAGTCAGGAATGTTCTTCAGATAAGGAACTGAGCAGAATGCAGGCCCTCAATCAAAGTTATCGGAGGCCAGCCGGGATCTTTATCGGGCGGCAGGCAAGGGCAGGCCTGCGCCTGGGACCACGCCGCGCGAAACCCGAAAACGGTGAGGCCGCGGCAGTCATGCCCTGAATTGCGGAGGAATGTGGCCGTGGTGCCTTCTCCGGGATACCTCTGACCTGGAACTGCAAGCAACCACTGCTTTCCCTGTGTAGCTCCTCCTCTGAGAATGACCCCAAGGGACCGCAGATTACTTAACAGTTATATTTAGCAAGTCATGGAAGGGACTAGCCTTCCTTTGTCTTCTCCCGGGCGCCTCCCCTCATCTCTTCCTGCCCGCTGACTCTTAACCCCTTCGTAGCGTAAGGATTCCCCTGCCGGCCTCACACTCCCAGAACAGATAGAATGGGAAGGATGCCACCCAAGGGCCCAGCTCCCCAAACTTCTTTCTTGGCAGCCTGCAATTCCGCTTTACAAACTTCTCTTTTGGAGCCGGACTAGTTTTTGTCATCCAGTGCTTCCTAAGGAAATGATGCAAGTACCCCAAGGGGAAGGGAAAGGACTCGAGCTTTTCTTTGATCGGCTCGCAGACTGAAGAAAGGGCGCACGTCCTGGCTTGGGGGGAGAGATGGCTGGCTGGAGACTGAAGGAGGTGACTTCTGGCGCAAAGCAGAAGACTGACGACTTCCTTAATCGCACTCAAGTGGAGCGGAAGGAATGGAAAGGGGCATAAACCCACAAGGACCGAGTGAACGCGAGGGAGCACAGGGGAGAGAGTGCATGACTTGGCCTCAGCTGTGAATTAGAGGGCACGATCGTGGAAACCCTATTGATTGAATCAAAATCTGCGCGCGTGGGCTCCGGATCTCCATCTTCCATCCTCGAAAGGCAACAGTCAATGACTAAGACTGAAACGTGGAGAAATCACGGAGCAGGCTGCTTTTTTAGGAATGCAGAGTAAATACCAGGGAAAAACAAACAAACAAAGAAACAAAACAAGTGAACAGAGAAGGATTAGAAGCCAAAGGCAGGCAGCAAGGACTCTTGCTTTCCTTTCCAGTGCTAGCGGTGTTTCGTTTTTAGACTATGGGACGCGTGTTTCTTTCTTCAGGAAAAAAGTTAAAATGTAAAAACGCGCGAGGAAAGAGGTGGAGTGAAGGAGAATGCCTGGGGTTTCAGGTGGCTCCCCAGGGCTCGCTCCAGCGGGGTGTTCTAAACCCCGAGCCGAACGGAGACGGACTCCGCCACACCCTTGACAGGAGGGCAGGGAGTCCTGCCAGGGCTCCTCCCGAGAAGTGTGACTGACAAGACAGAATTCTCCTTTGTCCTTGTTTGGCTCGCAAGGGGGGCAAACCTGGGGGGAATCTGTGGGCCTGGAAGCTGCAAGTCAGCGGGGCGGGGGAGGGGGAAAGAGGGCTTGTCAAAGGCCAGTGCCCAGCAGAAGAATTTGCATCTTCTTTGCCTCCCAGGGACTTCTGATTTTCAAGTTCGCTGAAGCCAACCCACTGGGCCTTCCGGGGCCTGCCCCCGTCGCCCCCCCCTGCCGGGACTGCATTTAGGGGCTCAGTGGCCCCTGCAGGGGGCACCGCAGGGCGGGAAGGGCCAACTGGGCTCTGAGCCCCAGCGAGCACGCCACGGGCCCCTTTGCTTGCGTCTGGGGATCTCGGCCTGGGTGGGTGAGCAGGTCGTTGACTCTGCAAAACCAGCTCCCCCCACCTTTGGCCCGGGCACGGCTGCTTGTTAAAGCTAGGAAGCGCAGTAAAACCCAGGACCTGGCCGCTAGGATGCGCAGACGAGAACTCAGAAGCCACCAGCCCTCAGCATCATACCCCACTGGCAAGCATAATGGGGGGAAAGCAAGTTGCAACACCGTGTATGGGCAGGCCTGGCAAAATGTATCAAATGAGAAGAAAATGAGATAGTATAAAGTACTTAGCAAAGCCCCCAAATAGCACCGAAGAAAATATTAGTTATGACTATGACAATAATTATTAGCACCTTCTTTGGCTAGGAAACGTGCTAGAAACTGTGAGGCATTTACATTGTATTCTCCTACCACAATACATGCTTTTCATCTTTTAATTAATTTCTAAAAGCTTAATAAATCCATTGTTTGATTATAAACAAATTCTTGGATTCCAGAGCTTTCAGCTTTGTAATGCATGAGAAATGGAACAGCCAATGTTGTTGCCCAGACAAGCTGAAAGAAGAGTGGCTAACCTTCTCCAACTGGCTCTCTTTGCCGACTAGCTAACTAGATGTTCTGGCTGCCGGTCCTTTAAGCTAATATAATATTCTACTAAGCGAACCTGTCACCTTTTTTATAATCATTCCCCAAGTGCTGACCATTTCGATTGTTTCTTACTTTTCAGATTATTTATGATGCTGCGTGAACATTGTTCAAAAGGTTTTTTCCGTATTTAAGATTATTTCCTATGTTAGAGTCACTATGGGGAAATATTAAAAGGGAATGAAGATTGTAAAAGGCTCTTGAATTTATTCCCTAAGAATTGTACTAATTTATAGTCTCACTGAGAGTATTCTATTTTCTTGAACTTTTGCTAACATCAAATATTATCATTTTAAAAATAACTTAATTATTTGAAAAAGGAAGTGGCCTTTTCTTTTAACTTGTATTTCTTAGATTACTAGTGAGATTGAACATTTTTTTTTTAAGATTTTATTTATTTATTTATCAGAGAGGGGGAGAGAGAGAGTGAGAGAGAGCACGTGAGCACAAGCGGGGGAGCGGCAGGCAGAGGGAGAGGGAGAAGCAGATTCCCTACTGAGCAGGGAGCCCGCCGCGGGGCTCATCCCAGGACCCCGGATCACAACCCAAGCCGAAGGCAGATGCTCAAACGACTGAGCCACCAGGTGCCCCGAACATTTTCTTAAATGCCTGTTAATTCATTGTGAATTTTCTGTTCATATCCTTAAAGCAATTGTGCCTACTTGGGACAAAATATGATAAATATAAATATTGATTAGCCTGGGGCGCCTGGGTGGCTCAGTCGGTTAAGCCTCTGCCTTCGGCTCAGGTCATGATCCCAGGGTCCCGCGATCGAGCCCCGTGCAGGCTCCCTGCTCAGCGGGGAGTCTGCTTCTCCCTCTCCCGCTCCCCCTGCTTGTGCTCTCTCTCTATCAAATAAAAAATAAAGTCTTAAAAAAATATATTGATTATCCTGACCCTAAAACCTCATACTTTTAATTACCTGGAGTTTTTGCCATTTTTTGACTCCTGGAGAAAAGTGGTAGATTGTAGAGTAAAAATCTAACAACATGGATGAAGCTGATGGACATAATGTTGAGTCAATGCAGAAGCCAGATGCAGAAGAGCACATACAGTCTGGTTCCACGCAGACTTCAAGAACAGAAAGAACTAACCTCTGGCCAGAGAGTTCCTAGTAGTAAGTCCTAGACAGGCACTTTGGTTGGGAGGGAGTAGGAGGAAGCATTTTAGGAACTGAAAATATTCTATGTCCTCATATGTGCGATGGAGATATATATTATCATATATATATATGAGATATCTATATCTATTTAATTCCTCTAAGATTAATACATTTTACTTTATCTCCATTCTCTATCTCGTGTATATACATACAGGCATACACTTCTTTCCTCATAAACTTGCTCTTAGAACTTCCAGGAACCGTGGCACTTGGGTGGCTCAGTTGGTTAAGCATCTGACTACGGCTCAGGTCATGATCTCAGGGTCCTGGGATCAAACCCTGTGTTGGGCTCCGCACTCAGCAAAGAGTCTGCTTGTCCCCTCCATTCCCCCGCACTTACTCTCTCTCAAATAAATAAATAAAATCTTTTTTAAAAATTCCATGAACGATCCTAGGGTCAGAGCTCTAAGGATCCTGAAGTAGTTCAGGGGATTCTCAGTTCCCCTGGAGAATTTGAGGAAGAGGCAGCAGACAGGCTCTTGGGGTTTCCCCCGTGTGAGAAACTAAGAGCAACAAAAGTCTGCTGTGAACACAGAAGAGAAAAAAGCTAGATTTTTCCCAAGGCTGTGAATCAGTTCTAAAATATAACGAGGTCTACAAGATTCTAGTGCTCACAGAACTCAGACAATGTGGAGCAAGGTTTGGAGAGAATGTGATGTCAGAGAAGACTAGAAATGACTAGGCAGAGAATTGGGAGCCTGGCTGTGCTGACATGTTGGGGCGGGTTTGTGTGTGGGGTGTATGGGGTGGGGGTTTGTTTATGGAAAATCTCAGGTTGGTCTTCAAGGACCCCTCTGGGAAGGAAGGAGGCAAGACGCAGAAACTCCTCCAGGACACAAGAATGAATGTTTAGAATAACAACCTCTCCATCCTGCAAGATCCTCCATTAGAAGAAAAGATTCATTTTGCTGGATTTAGGCAAGGAAAGTAATTTAAATGCTGTAGGGGTTTTCATTGATAACTACTGAAATCAAGGTTAACCTTACATAGATATTCAGAAGATGCCTTCCCGAAAGCATCTGGATCACCGAGATCTGGTTCTGTTTCCTTAACCATCAGCAATGCAGTCTTGAGTGGCTGCTTCTCACCTGGGCCTTGCCATCTTCATGTGGACTACATATGTCTCAGATTTTCTCCATCTTTTGCCATTCTATGATTTTATGCAACACATTCCTGGTGAGTATACAAATACTCAGATGTGATGGGTACTGACTTTTTGTCCCTGGGACGGGAGTGTACTTTATAACCGTAATCCAAGTTGTTCTAAAAGTCCGGTGTGGTGAAGGCAGGGAAAAAACAGTCCTGGCTTCCAATGAGATATTTTCCTGGTGGCCTCCAGTTTAACTTGTTGTTTTAAAAAGAAGGGGAAATTGCAGTTCTTAGATTTGATGAAAACTCTAGACCCACTCCATAGACAAAAGCAACATTCACATACTCCAAATTTTGCCAAAAATTTCAGCAATTCATTGATTCCTACAGGACCGTCCATGGAACCAGGTTAAAAAAAACCTTTGGACCTTGTGATGGGTGTTGGACTTTATTAATCTGAGATTCTATTTACCTCAAATCCTTCTCTGTATATCAATCAGAGGTCAGAAAATGATATTAAGTTTCAAGACACATACTGTCAGATGAGCCTTCAGAGATATTATTTTACATACACAAGTTAAACACTGCTGATTGGAGGATAAATTACTACATTGTTACTTGGCAGTATGAGAATAAGAATAAAAATCCTTAACAATCTTTTAAAATTTTGACATTTGGATGTGGAGAAAAAGGAACCCTCATACACTATTGGTGGGAATGCAAACTGGTGCAGCCACTGTGGAAAACAGTATGGAGGTTCCTCAAAAAATTAAAAATAGAACTACCCAAGGATCCAGTAATTCCACTACTGGGTATTTATCCAAAGAATACAAAAACACTAATTTAAAAAGATATATGCACCCTTATGTTTACTGTAGCATTATTTACAATAGCCAAATTATGGAAGCAGCCAAAGTGTCCACTGATGGATGAAGAAGGTGTGGTGTATATATACACAAAGGAATATTACTCAGCCATTAGAAAGAATGAAATCTTGCCATTTGCAACAACATGGATGGATCAGAGAGTAGAATGCTAAGTGAAATAAGTCAGTTGGAAAAAGACAAATACCATGATTTCACTCATATATGGACCATATAACAGAACAAACAAACAAAGGAAAAAAGAGACAAACAAAAAGCCGAACTGTTAACTATAGAGAACAAACTGATGGTTACCAGAGGGGAGGTAGGTGGGGGATGGGTGAAATAGGTGAAGGGGATTCAGAGCACACTTATCATGAGGAGCACTGAGTAATGTACAGCATTATTGAATCACTATATTGTACACCTGAAATATGACACTGTATGTTAACTCTACAGGTTTAAAATAATTTTTTTTTTTTAATTTTGACATTTGTCCCCATATTCCTTTTCTGGGGAATTTACCCTAAAGGTAAATGATTATGGATGTGGCCAGTGGTTTATCTACAAATTGTTTTATTTCTTCTTTAAAATCTCAAAAAATTGGAAGTAATATATATGTGTAAAAATAATAGAGTAGTTAATGAAATTATGAAGTCTTCACATGAGAGAGTACAATGCAGTGATGAAAAGTCATACCAAAGGTTTTCAAATTGTTCCCTTTGGGGTCCCTTCAGAAGGTGACTGCGGGAGATGGCACAGAAGTGAAAGAACTGGAGAGCATGTAGATAGGCTCTGGCCTTCAGAAACCTGTGTTCATCAGATAAGCTCCACTGTCCTGTACTTTAAATATTGTGAGTTTGTGTAAGATTTTATTAGGAAAAGAGAAAGGATTTTGTAAGCTAAAAAAGATTTTAAAAATACAAAGTAATAGAATATTTCATGATGTGGAAGAAAAATATACTGATAAATGAAAAAGAATGTCTTTAAACAGCATTATGAAATTCTTTTTTTTTTTTAAAGATTTTATTTATTTATCTGACAGAGAGAGAGACAGCGAGAGAGGGAACACAAGCAGGGGGAGTGGGAGAGGGAGAAGCAGGCTTCCCGCTGAGCAGGGAGCCTGATGTGGGGCTCGATCCCAGGACCCTGGGATCATGACCTGAGCCGAAGGCAGATGCTTAACGACTGAGCCACCCAGGCGCCCCAGCATTATGAAATTCTAGCAAACTGAATTCAGCAGCATATTTAAAGAATTATGCATTATGACCAACTGCAATCTATCCCTGGAATTCAAGGATGGTTCAACATATGAAAATCAACCATCATTATATGACACATTAAGAGAATGAAGGGAAAAAAGACCACATGATCATCTCAATTGATGGAAAAAATTGACAAGATTCAATACTCTTTCATGATAAAGAAAAAACTATAATCAAACTAGGAATAAAAAGGAACTTCCTCAACATACTAAAGGCTATGTATGAAAATTCCCCAGCTAAGATCATACTTAATGGTGAAAGACTGAAAGCTTTTCCCTTGACATCAGGAAGAAGACCACTTTCACCACTTCTATTGAACATATGACTAGAAGTTCTAGCTAGAGCACTTAGGCAAGAAAAAGGGAAAAAAAATGTATTTGAATTGGAAAGTAAGTCCAATTATCTGTGATTACAGATAACATCATCTTACATGTAGGAAACCCAAAAGATTCTACAACAGCAACAAGAACAACAACAAAAACCCCTGTGAGTGCTGATAGACAAATTCAGCAAAATTGCAGGATGTAAGTTCAACATAAAAATCAGCTGCATTTCTATATACTAGCAATGAACAATCTGAAAAGGAAGTTAAGAAAACAATTCCATTTACAATAGTATCAAAAAAAATAAAATACTTAGGAATAAATTTAAGCAAGGAGGGGAAAAAATTGTACACTGAACACTGTAAAACATTTCTGAAAGAAATTAAAGAAGACATAAATAAGTAGAAAGGCATCCAGTAGTCATGGATTGGAAGACTTAATATCATTAAGATGACAATACTACCCAAAGCAATCAACACATTCAATGCAATTCCTATCAAATCGCAATGTTGTTTTTTGTGGAAATAGAAAAATCCATCCTAATATTCACATGGAATCTCAAGGGACCCTGAGTATCCAAAACAATCTTTAAAAAGAAGAACAAAGTTGGAAGACTCACACTCAAACTTACTGCGAAGCTACAGGAGTGAAAACTATCCGGTATTGGCATACGACAGACATATAGACAACGGAATAGAGTAGAGAGTCCAGGAATAGCTCTCATATCTACAGTTAATTTAATTTCCCCAAGACCATTAAATAGGAAAGGACAGTCTTTTCAGCAAATAGTTCTGGAAGACTGGCTATCCACATGCAAAAGAATGAAGTTGGACCCTACCTTATACTGCATACAAAAATTAACTCAAAATGGATCAGACTTAAAAATAAAAGCTAAAACTGTAAAACCCTTAGAAGAAAACATGGGGGGAAAATCTTCATGACATTGTATTTGGCAGAGATTTCTTGAATACAATTCCAAAAACACAGGCAACAAAAGAAAAAATAAATTTGAGTTCATTAAAATTGAAAGCTTTTGTTTATCAAAGAACACTATCAACAGAATGAAAAGACAACCAAAAGAATGGAAGAAAATATTTGCTAATAATATATATGACAAGGGATTAATATCCAGAATATACAAAGAACTCCAACAACAATGAAAAAAACTGATAATTCAAAAGTGGGCAAAGGGCTTGAACAGATATTTCTCCAAAGAAGATCCATGGTCAATTAACACATGAACAGATACTAAACATCATTAGTCATGAGGGAAATGCAAATCAAAACCACAATAAGATAATATTTTACACCCATTAGGATGGCTATTATCTAAAAAAAGTAGAAAATAACAAGTGTTGATGAGTATGTGGAGAAATTAGAGACCTCGTTTATTGCTGGTGGGAATGTAAAATGGTGCAGCCACCATGGAAAACAGTCTGGTAGTTCCTCAAAATATTAAAAATAGAACTACCATATGATCCATCAATTCTATTCCTAGGCATATACCCAAAGTAATTGAAAACAGGGACTCAAACAGATATCTGGAAATTAGCATTATTCACATTAGCCAAAATGTGGAAGCAACCCAAGAGTCCATTAACAGATGAATAGGTAAACAAAATGTGGTATATACACAAAATGGAGAGTAGTATTCAGCCTTAAAAAGGAATAAAATTCTGACACATGCAACAACAGGGCTGGACCTTGAAAATATTATGCTAAGTGAAATAAGCCATACAGAAAAGAACAAATTTTGTATGATCCCACTTATATGAGGTGCCTAAAATAGGCAAATTCATAGAGATAGCAAGGAAAATACATGTTACTGGGTGTGGGGTGATAGGGGAAGGGGGAGTTAGTGTTTAAGAGTTAGGGTTTCTGGGGGCATCTGGCTGGCTCAGTCAGTGGAGCATGCAACTCTTGATCTTGGGGTTGTGGGTTCGAGCCCTGTGTTGGATGCAGATACTTAAAAATAAAACCTTAAAAAAAAAAAAAAAGGGTGTGGGGCCTGGGTGGCACAGTTGGTTAAGCACTGGACTCTTGGTTTCTGCTCAGGTCACAATCTCAAGGTTGTAAGATCGAGCCCCAAGTAGGGTTCGGCGCTCAGCAAAGAGTCTGCTTGAGGCTCTCTTTCCTCCATCTGCCCTTCCTGCTCGTGCGCTCTCTCTCTAAAATAAATAAATAAATATATTTTTTAAAGAGGGTTTCTGTTTGGGATGATGAAAAAGTTCTGAAAATAGAGAGTGGTAATGGTTGTACAACATGATGAATGGACTTAATGCCACTTAATTATATACTTAAACATGGTTAAAATGGTAAATTTCATATTATATATATTTACCATAACAAAAAAGTTTAAAAAACAGCATTGTGCAAAATAATTCTGAGTTTAAAAATTAATATGCATGGAGAAAAAATTGGGACAATTTAGTGCATCAAAATACTAATAATAATTTTCTCTGGAGGTGAGATTATAATGATTTTTATTTTGTTTTTTGTATTATTTCCCTACTTGACCTCAACAAGCCCTTACAGCTTATGGGTCACAATTTTTAAAACTATGAAACAGTTCATGTATGCAAAATAATATGTTATATATGTGAAGATATAAAGATTAATTTTAAAATAAGATAATTAAAACATGAAATTAATTGTAAAAACATCATTATACTGTCACTTATTGCTATGACGGAACCAGAGTTCAGAGTTACCATCCTACCTCAACCAATTAAAACCATGGGAGAAAATCTATGGAAAAAAACAAACCAGTTTTTGGGCACTGGAAAACAGTGCCTTGATGGAGATCTCTGAGAGAATGCAAAGGAATGAGATGAGCTCTAAAATTGCCCTCCTTCATATCTGGAAAGAATTTCCAGGCCATAGCATAGGGAGAAGTAACCTAAACACAACCTGAGCGGAGACAGAATTGAGAGCTTGGGAATTCCAAGGCAGCTAGAATTTGCAGGGTGGAGGACTGTAGAGGACAGAGTTGTCTAGAGAGGGCGCTTTATAACCTGCCAAAGGTTCTTTAGATTTCTGCTGCCTGCTGATCATAGGAGAACAATACCTGAAGCTGGGGGAAGTTGATACAGGATTCTTTATTCTCGAAACTTCTATGCGAGTTTGAAATTGTTTCAAAATAGAAAGGTGGTTTGGGGCACCTCAGTGGCGGAGTCTGTTAGGCGTCCGATTCATGGTTTCAGCTCAGGTCGTGATCTCAGGGTCATGAGATGGAGCCCCAAATCGGGCTCTGCACTCAGTGGGGAGTCTGCTTCAGTTTCTCTGTCCCTCTGCCCCTCTGCAACGTCCCCTCAAAAATTAAGAAATAGATCTTAAAAAAAAAAGGTAAAGGGATGTTAAATGGTATATCATGTTAACATTAACCAAAAGAAAGCTGGAGTGTCTATATTAATATCACACAAAGTAGATTTCAGACCAAAGACTGTTACCAGAGAGAAAGAGTATCTTTTTATAATTGCAATGGAGTCAATTCAACAAGAGCACATAACAGTCCCAACCATTTGTGTACCTATGGATATTTAAGTTATTTCCAATATCTTTATATTATAAATATGGAGGGTACAGACTTTTTCAGATAACAAAATTCACATGTGCAATAAAAGGCAATTTTTTTATAGGTGAATTTTGAGTCTCTCTTGAGTCTCCATTCTCTATGATGTCAAGAGACAGAATACTCAAGTCTAGGTGTTTTCAGTCATTTCAGGTTCGTACTTGGCTATTTTATACTTTCCTTCACTCTCTACCTCTACAGAGATGTTTCAAGTTCTAGGAGTTGATGTGGGGGTGGCAACTGGTCCTTCATCATGGGCCCACCCAGGTCACTGCTGAGGAGTACCATTGCCCATTTGGTCTTGTTATCAGCATCTGTCTTCCTGGCATGCATCCTTGATGTCCATATCTTATGGTCTCTGGTGGTGGGTCCCCACGCTGTACACCTCATTATCATGACCACAGGCTATTGGTGCTGGAGAAGAATTGAAAGGTTGCCTCAGGCTGTTTCTGCCTAAGTCTACTCCATTGGCTCCTGGGATTCCAGTAGAAAGTGGGGCATAAAATCCACCTACTCTTGGATTCCCATAATATATATAGAATCCTACTGCCGTGTGAGTGTGAGAGAGGCAACAGGGTGCAAAGACCACGTTAAGAGGTGAGCAGCATCTTAATTCTCTTGGGGCCTTTTTAACTCTCTTCCCCCAGCCTAGGAAATCCTTGTCTGGCCTCCCAGGGGCTATTAATATAGTCCAATGCCCTACCTACTCTCTTTTCAATCAGTTGTTAAAGGCACGAATTTTAGATTTTCATAGTTTGACACTTAAAAGCCAAATTTTTTAAACTAAAAACTCGTTTATGTCTCAAAATGTCCATGAAAAATTTGGATTTCTATTCTTTCCATGCACTTCAGGGGTAGATCACTGATTTTGTTTTCTTAGTGGCTTAGATCAATACATATTTATTTTCTTACAGTTCTGGAGGTCGGAAGTCCAACACAGGTCTCACTGTGCTAAAGGCAAGGTGTTGGCTGTGGTGTGTGTCTTCTGGAGGCTCTAGGGGATGACCTGTTTCTTGCTTTGGCAGCTTCTAGAGCAGCCCACATCCATTGGCTTGTGGCCCCTTCCTCCTCTCCAAAGCCAGCAGCACAGAGCTGAGTCCTGCTCATGCTGCCATCTCTCTGGTTCTCTCTTCTGGCTTCCTCTTCCACTTCTAAGGATGTTTGTGATTCCATCGGGCGCAGCAGGGCAATGTCATCTCAAGTTCAACTCATTAGCAAACTTAATTCCATCTACAACTTCCTCTTCGCCATGTAACCTAATATGTTCACAGGTTCCAGGAACTAGGGCATGACAACTTTGGGGGTGGGGTGGGGGGGCTTTGTTCTGCTTACTATAGTCAGGCCTAGCTTCAGCCAATTAGCACAATCCATTAGGCTAGAGCCTAATCCTGCTATACGGGCATCAGTATAGTCTTAGAGTGTATAGCCTAGTCCAGTCCAATCAGAGTGAATGTCAACTCTAGCTGGGAATGCTGGGACAGAAGGACTCTCCCTCTACTTCTAGACCTGTCCTGCCCAGTACAGTAGCCAGTAGGGACTTAGGCAATTGAGCACTTGAAATGCAAGCAGTGGGACTGAGATGTTCTGTAAGTATAAAACACACCCTGAGTATCGAAGACTTAGTACAAAAGAAAACATAACGTAAAATATGTTATCAATCATTTTTAAGTGATTTCTTGTTGAGATAGTATTTTGTATATATTGGGTTAAACAGAAAAAAATATTGGAATTAATTTCGCTCTTTTCTTCTTGCTTTTTAAATTTTAAAATTTTTTTAAAGATTTTATTTATTTGAGAGAAAGAGACAGTGAGAGAGAGAGTGCGTGTGAGCATGGGAGGAGCAGAGGGTGAGGGGCAAGCAAACTCCACACTGAGCAGAGAGCCCGATGTGGGGCTCGATTCCAGGACCCCGAGATCATGACCTGAGCTGCAATCAAGAGTTGGACGCTTAACCAACTGAGCCACCCAGGCGCCCCTCTTCTTGCTTTTTTTAAGCGTGACTACCAGAAAATTTTAAATCACACATATGGCTTGCATTATATTTCTACTGGACGGTGCTGTTCTAGATGGTGTAGCGTATAGAAGTGAAGCTTGGGGCTACGGTAGCAGTTTTCGTCAGTATGTGAATAGTTAGGTTTGGATGAAGCTGCTACTGAAGAAGGCAGAGCATAATCTTTCCATTCTAATGTCCTCACAGACTTTGTATGCCCTCCTCTTCAGCCCTACACGTCAACACTTCCCCTTCCTCTCAGAGACCGCCTGTGTTAATGTTTATTCTTCCTAATTTAAGCCAACATTCTATTCTGGAATGTGTAACTCAAATTGTGTTTAAGTCAAAAAGTACAACAAGCATTACATCATCCAGTGAGCAGCGTCCAGAATGTGTTCGCTTGCAAGACAGAGCAGCAGGGAGGGGTGACTTCCCACTTCCTTCTTCTGGCACCTTCTTGATTTCACAGTCCCTCTGTTTATCTTCAAGACTTTGGAGGACTTGATGTCTCCTCAAGCTGCCATTGCCAACTTATTCTCACAGCACACGGCTGCCGGCTCCTTGAAGTTGAAGCTCTGAGGCTTCCCTTGTACTGCGTTTCCTGGCCCTTTCGACCCCACCAGCTTTGGTCTGGTCTGCAACTTCCGCTGTGTAGAATTCTTTTCAATGCTATGGGACTGGGCAAGTTCATGGCCAGTTCCAGCAGCTCCAACTGCTCTGTAAGCCTCCTGTTACTGGTGCCTCCTTCCATTCCGGCGGCGTTAAAGCTGGGTCTGCCTGCGCCTAAGCAAAGTTTAGGATGCCTTAGAAAACTGTAGACAATTTTTCAAAATTAGAATAAAGCTTTGCCAATAATAATTCAGAAATGCCAGAGGCATAGGGTGAGAATCTCACAATAACAGACGCAGCTGTAAAGGCTGAGAGCGAAGGCCCACTGGCGCAGCCACGGGCTCTTGCTTACGAAGTTGTCTCTGCCTGGCAAGCTTTGTGTCCCCAAGCACAATGCAAAATTTTCTGTGTCTAATGTTACATTGTGCACCAGACTCACTTTGCCCCAGTTTGCCTTTTTTTCTAGGGTGGCATTTTTATGGGGGTGGGGGCAGGGAGGAATCACCGATCCGAAATAAGGATATTCTAGGATATTTTCTATTGAATTACATGCTATTTTTTTAACTAAAAAATTTAAATCGCCTTTTCACAATTCAGGGGTTATCTCATTTGTGAATAAATTTAAGATTAAACTTATTCAAAGACTTTATAAAGGCTCTATATTACTTAAACAGACACTGTATTAGAAGTTAGAAGTGAGATTTTTGCCAGCGTTTGATTGTATTATGGCCAGGGGCACAGGACTTCCTCGACCGTGTGGCCCACACCTCCAACGGGTTTATATGCTGGGAAGAATAGTCAAATGGGAAATAAAGCATGACTTGGTAACAGTTGGCCAAGCTCTCCATACTCCCAAATGTCGGTCGCGTTGGTGGACATGGGTTGGAGAATGTGGCTGAGGCCAGGAAGACACAGTGGGACTTTCTCCTCTCTGCCTTCTTGCATCCAAGATGGCCGTGGGCAGAGCAGCCTCAAGCTAACAGGGAGAGAGGAACAAGAACAGAGAGACTTGGCCAGGCTTGACCGCCCAGGAAAACTGACCTTGATCCTTTCTTCTGCTTATTATCTCAGGATGCACAAGGCAGAAAGGGCCTAAAGCTGCCTGGGAGATGAACCCAGTGCAGAGAGCGCTCACCACAGGGGAGCAGAACGTGTGAGGGGGATGCCATGATGCTGCTGACCTTTAAGGTATAAATGACAACTTCCAAAGCTCTTCACAATGAAACAGCATTTTCCCCTCCCGTTGCGTAAAGCAGAGCTGGGGAGGGGCGCACAGAGGAGCAGAAATGTGAGTTGGGGGGAGTCTCCTCTCTGAAAAGCAATACCTAGCGTAGGATCTCATACCTAGTAGCAAAGTAGCAGCTATTTGCTACTCGTTTCACTGTTGCGATGGAATGAGCATCTTTATTCTTATTTATTATGGACTTACCAACTCGTACCTTCACGTAATGCTTTACTGAGCGTTTATAATTTTTAAGCTATAATATCTAGCTCCTTCCTTCAAAGAGCTTGTAATCTTTTTTTTTTTTAATTTTATTTATTTATTTATTTGACAGAGCGAGACACAGCGTGAGAGGGAACACAAGCAGGGGGAGTGGGAGAGGGAGAAGCAGGCTTCCCGCGGACCAGGGAGCCCGATGCGGGGCTTGATCCCAGCACCCTGGGATCATGACCCGAGCTGAAGGCAGACGCTTAACGACTGAGCCACCCAGGCGCCCCTAAAGAGCTTGTAATCTAATTAAGATAATACATAAGCACAAAAAATAGTTATCCATGAAGATTGACTTAAATGCTGAAGATAATAAGAAAAGGCATAAAGCAGCCGATGGGTAATTGTCCTGTAAGTTATAAGGACAGTACTTACTAAAGCCTTTCCAAGGAAGGTGACCACTGTGAGTGAATGGCCAGGGAAAGGCCAGCAGGGATGAGATTTCAGCTGGATCTTTTTTTGAAAAAAAAAAAAAAAGATTTTATTTATTTATTTGAGAGAGAGAGAGAGAGAGAGAGCAGTGGGGAGGGGCAGAGGGAAAGGGAGAAGCAGACTCCCTGCTAAGCAGGGAGCCTGACGTGGGCCTCGATCCAGGATCCTAGGAGCTGAAGGCAGACACTCAACTGACTGAGCCCCTCAGCTGGATCTTATAAGAGAGTAGTTATAAGTTAGAGAGGAGACGAGAAGACAGCGAGAATGTTCCAGGAAGGTATAGGGAAGACCACGGTAGATTTCAGAGACTGTGAGTAAAATCGTTTGACCAGAGCAGAGTTCATCAGGGGAACTGTGGAAGGTTGGACTGACGGGTTATGTTGGCACCACATTTTGAAGGAGTTTCCACGCAAGGCTAAGGAATTTGAACTTTATTTATAGGCAATGGGAAGCCATTCAAGGCTTCTAAGCAGAGTAATGACAAAATCAAACTGAAGTTAAAACCAAGTCTTTGGAAACTAATGCTCAGAAGTAATGACATGGTATTGTTAGGATGGTGGGTATTTTTTCCTTCTCTATTTTTTTTTTAAAGATTTTATTTATTTATTTTGAGAGGGGGAGGTGCAGAGGGCGAGGGAGAGAGAGCGAATGAATCCCAAGCAGACTCCAGGGCCTGATCCCATGAGTCCGAGACCACAACCCGAGCCGAAATCAAGAGTGGAACACCCAACCAACTGTGCCCCCCCCCCCCATTTTACAAACATTCTACAGTGATCTAATTTTTCTAATTCAAAATTATAATCAAGTCTTTTCTTACTAAAAAGTAGAAGTAATTTTCTTCTTGGTCTCTCTGTGCTGTGTTTCCTCCTCCAGAGCCTTCTTGGTTTTAGGTATTTGTTTTTGATTTGCAGTAAGTCAAGGTGTCACACTAACTTTCTGTCCCTCTTGTGATTCAGAGTGTGGACAGCCCCATACCATAGGCATAGGATCTCCACCGCGCTTAGCTAGAGATTCCCTTGCCATAAGAGGTCATGAGTTGCTCCTATAAACACCGATATAGAAAAATTTGTTTTTATTCCTCCATAATCTCATCAGAGGAAAAGAGGAGACGTTTTTAATTCAGTCCATTTCCCCCCTGCCCCAAACACATAGAGAGGACTCATGGGCTTCTTACTGGACTCCTTTCCCGGCATGTGGTACAAGGTTCCCTCATAAGATGCTATGCTGGTGCATTACTTTCTACTTAGCTTATCATTCTTTTCTACTTAGCCTCCTTCTTTTCATCCCCATGGGCTAATAGGAAAACATCCTTGCAGACAGATCCCAGAAATAATGTTTTACCCGCTCTCTGCACATACTCAGCCCAGTCGGGCTGACACATTAGATTAACCATCACACACCGAGCCACAGAGGGGCTCAGTGATAGTTATCCCTCTGCCTATCCCTGATCCTGTGGCTGCCTGCTGGTAACCGGGAGGCCCAAATGACTCTAGTCATTTCAGTGAAACCTTGAACTGCTTCATTCCCTGCTTTACCTCCTTTCAAGTGTACCTACCTTGGACCTCCAGGTTTCTGTTGTTTGCCCACCGCTTTGGAGATGACAGAAAATGGAGGCCTAGTTGGGTTTTACAGTAAACTTGTCTATTCTCCCGTCTATCTCCTTCCCAGCTGACAAGCACATATCTCCAGAAAACCCCAAATTGGTGTTCCTAAATAGTAGGAGTTTTAGGGTCTGGGAGGCTCCGAGGAAAAACTATGAAATGGAATGTTAAGTAGGACTTCTGTCAGACTAGAATTGGAGCTCAAAGGCCGAAAGGTGAGGACAGGATCTTGCCAGCAGCTGGGACCACACACGCCCCCCAGAGCTTACCAAGAGGGGGTAGAACTGGCTCTGCTCCCATCACCGTCCCACCATGGATTCTATCGGAAAACACTGGGGAGGCGTTCAGGATTCATAATAAATGGTGATCCTCTCCCCACCCTCCAAAGGAAGGAGATGCTTCTGTTCTGTGAACCCAAAGGAACAGAGGATGTCTCCCACAGCCTCACTCACAGGCAGTGAAGGTGCCCATGGGAAGCCGCGCTTTGGGCTAATTTTTTTAAAGATTTTATTTATTAGAAGGAGCTAGCGAGAGAGAGAGCACGAGCAGAGGGGAGGGCAGAGGGAGAGAGAGAAGCAAACTCCCTGCTGAGCAGGGAGGCCCAACGTGGGGCTCTATCCCAGGACCCTGGGATCATGACCTGATCATGACCAAAGGTAGACGCTTAATCGACTGAGCCACCTGGGCGCCCCTTGCCCTTGGTTCCTTGAGACAACCTATGATTTTATTTTTTCCCTCCTTTCTATTTATGCTAGCTCAGGTGCATCTTTACTACCTGTGCCCAAAGAACTTTAACTGATAAGCCAGTAGGAACATCTATTTTTCTAATAATAACTAATAAAAATTAGTTAAAAACTGCATATTCTTTTTTTTAAGATTTATTTATTTATTTGAAAGAGAGAGAGAGAATGGGCGCGCACATGAGCAGTGGGGAGGGGGGCAGAAGGGGAGAAAGAGAGAGGGAGGGAGAAGCAGACTCCTCACTGAGCACAAGCCCGATGCAGGGCTGGATTTCACGACCCTGAGATCATGACCTGAGCCTGGATTTCATGACCCTGAGACCATGACCCTGAGATCATGACCACACACCAAGAGTGCGACGCCTAACTGACTGAGCCACCCGGGCACCCCACTCATTGATTCTTTATTGTTGTGCTTCTTCATCCAAAGCAGAAACTTTGGTTTTGAGAAATTGCACAGCTCTGTTAGAAAATGGACATTTTTGAACTGCTAACGATATTTGTCCAACGGCAATCGTAAAACTACTTCCTTAGCATCAGTCTTTCTACGGCAACTAAGCATTAACCCTCCAACTGAGCATTCTCATACAAAGACATAACGAATCATTAATCGTCTCATGTTGGAGCACTGGGCTTGGCACATAAAGGTAGGGGTCACATCCCATTTAGGATCTGTGTGCCTTTGGATAGGTGTGTAAGGCCTCTGGCCCTCAAATCCTCCATCTATTACAGAGAAACAATTCCTTCCAAACAATGTTGTTGTGACATTTAAATGAACTGCTACACGCCAAAGCACTTTCTAAATCGTAAAGCTCTTACAAATGTGAATTCTCAATACTGAATATTTGAATGGCTGTGTTGAAATGTAGTAGAAAACACAAGGAAGAGAAGGAAGACAAAGGAAACACCGTCAGACAACGGGCTCGCAAGTGGAGAGCCAAAACCTCGATGGAAAATTCTCTTCTCCACCCAGTTAATCTAAAATCAGAGTGACTATAATAACCGAAGTGAACTCCTTCTTCATGTTTACACTAAGGTAAGAGAAGTAATCTTGTTCTTTCCTACAATCCAGTCACGCAAACACGGGCATAAACAGAAATTCTAGCGTGCAGACTCAAAACCATGTTTCTGTCGTTTGAGCTCAGTGATGTGTGTAGCACATCATCTATATACACAAACACTTCTGTGGACGTGCATAACACCCTATATATGGTAGACACATATTTACATAGACTTTGAGGATTCCAGAGTGCAAGGCTAACTGGGAGATCCCTGGGAGCTCGGGCATATTCGGGCATGTCTGAGGAACCAGGATGGGAGACCACCCAGGATCTATTGACATGAGGGCCTGAGGTGGTGCACACGAGGGACAATGATGGGACACGCTGGACAGAGAGTAGACCCCCAAGAATAAGATCACCAGCCTTCAGGAATCAGGAATCTGTTCAGCCTTCCCTGCTCCAGACGAGTATGTCCGAGAGGAAGAGGGGCTATAGGTATAAGCCTGTTGGCCCTGGAACTGCACTTTGGGGTGTAAGAGAGGGCCAGTTCCCTTCAGTGTGCTGCACTGGCCTCACCCTGATGTCCTCAGTATCCCCTCTTGTGACCAAGAACTAAGAAGACAGCTGTATCCCCAGAGTCTGTGTGGGCCAAGTCAGAGTGTAAGAGAAAATACTGCTGGAAGTTACTTCCTCCTCACTTCCATATGGTGCCCAGTTATTTATTTATTTATTTATTTATTTATTTATTTATTTATTATTTTTTAAAGATTCTTATTTATTTATTCGACAGAGAGAAAGCACAAGCAGGGGGAGCGGCAGGCAAAGGGAGAAGGAGAAGCAAGCTCTCCGCTGAGCAAGGAGCCCAACGTGGGACTCGATCCCAAGACCCTGAGATCATGACCTGAGCTGAAGGCAGCCGCTTAACCCACTGAGCCACCCAGGTGCCCCACGGTGCCCATTTATTAAGAGCCAATGAAGTGGGGCACCTGGCTGGCTCAGCCCAAGAGGCTGTGACTTTTGATCTCGGGGTTGTCAGATTGAGCCCCACGTTGGGTGTAGAGATTACTTAAATAAATAAAACTTTAAAAAACAAACAAACAAAAGCCAATAAGGCCCGTGGAAACAGGACAGAACTGGGGCAGTACCTGCCCATTATGATCTGTCCCGCTGACCCCTCCAGCTCTCATCCGCCTATTTCTCCCCAACTCTGTGTGTCTGGCCCGTGCCCACGGCCACTTCCTCCCGGCCCGAGGGTGAGGCTGAGACTCAACTCAAACGCAGAGGTCTGCACTCACTCACTGTGCCATAGCTTCCTGGTGCACCGTGACCCCTAGCCATGGTGATGTGCTCCTAACAGGGCAGGCAGAGCGATCCTTTAATGCATAAGTCATGTCACTTCTCGGCTCAAAACTCTCTAATGGCTTCCTGTCACAGTCAGAGGAGAGTCCCTGTGACCTTCTGTCATCATCTCCTTCGATTTCTCCTACCTTCAGAGGGGATCCAGGTTCTGTGGGGCTGGAAGCTTATACAGCGTGGAGGGCTTTTTAAGAGCTATCATACAAAATTATGTATGAGCACAGATATTTATTTACAACGTGAAAACAAATCACAACAAATTAAAAATCTTCCCAACTCAATTTCCCCTTAGCTGGATTCCCCAAATGCTGAATGTCAAATGTCCAACACTGTCCCACTTGGGGGGCAAGTGTCATGGAGGGGACACTGGGCTGGGCCAGAGCAGTCCTAATCAACCGCAGTTGAAAGAACTTAGATATGTAAATTTTATAAAATGTGTGACCATGTGAACACACTGCTAGGCTTCTCTCAGGGCTTGGGGGTGGGAGTGGGGGACCAGTGCAAGCCAGGGGCCCTGCCTGGGCCCTTTCCTGCTCTGGCCATGTTGGCTTCCTTTGAGCGTAATCACCATCTCAGTCCCTTCTCAAGGCTTCATCCCTGCCATTGGCCCAGCCTGAGCCATCTGGAGGGTTTCCTTGCTCATGTACCTCAGGTCTCTGCTCAAACGCCACGTGTCAGACCTTCTATATGAAAAACAACCTCAAATCCATTTTCTGTCCCTCTTGCCCTGCTTTATTCCTCTCCCTGCACACATCAGCACCAGATTTGATATCTAGTTGTTTGCTGGCTATCTCCCCCCGCCTAGAATGTGAGAGCAGAGACTCTGTTCACTTCACTGCTTTATCCCCGGCACCCATCATGGTGCCTGGCACATAGTAAATGATCAGTAAATCCTTGTTGAATCAGTCCATTTATTTTAAGACTTTATTTTTTTAAGCAATGTCTACGCCCAGTGTGGGGCTCGAACTCACAACCCCGAGATCAAGAGTCACATGCTCTCCTGACTGAGCCAGCCAGGCGCCCCTGAAGCAGTAAATATTTTAATAATTAAGTATTACATTGCAAGTGCTTGTTGACAGGCCTCTTTTTGCTGGTATGATTCTTGAGAGCAGGGGACTTATCATCCTTGCATTTATTTATTCAACAAAGGTTTCTGAGCACTCTATGTGTATTATTAGTATGCTAGAGCTGCCGTAACAAAATATCACAGACAAGGCAGCCTAAACAACAGAAATCTATTTTCTCACCGTTCTCGAGTCTGGAATTCCAAGATCAAGGTGCCATGAGGGTTGGTTTCTGGTGAGAGCTCTCCTGGCAGCTTGCACGGTGCCTTCCTGTTGTGTGCTCATGTGGCCTCTCCTCTCAGTGCACCCATGGGAGCGATCTCTGTCTCCCCTGAGTCTCTTTCGTTCTCTCTCTCTCTTTTTTTAATTTTTACTTTTAAGTAGGCTCCACGCCCAGCATGGAGCTCAACAAGGGGCTTGAACTCACGACCCTGAGATCAAGACCTAAGCTGAGATCAAGAGTTGGACACTTAACTGACTGAGCCCCTTTTCTTTTTTTTTTTTTTAAGATTTTATTTATTTATTTGACACAGAGAGAGACAGCGAGAGAGGGAACACAAGCAGGGGGAGTGGGAGAGGGAGAAGCAGGCTTCCTGCTGAGCAGGGAACCTGATGCGGGGCTCGATCCCAGGACCCTGGGACTATGACCTGAGCCGAAGGCAGACGCTTAACGACTGAGACACCCAGGTGCCCCAGCTGAGCCCCTTTTCTTATCGGGATACCAAGCCCATCAGATCATTCATGACTCAACCTTAATTACCTCCCTACAGGCCCTATCTCCAAATACAGTCACAGTGGGGGTTAGGGCTTCAACATGAATTTTGAGGGGACACAATTTAGTCCATAACACCATGTCAGGTGCTGGAGATGCAATATGACCGAACCAGTCCTGACTCCAATCCCTAGGGAATCTGTAGCACATACTACAAAAAGTAAAATCTGATTAGAAATGCTCAAGATGGGGATATGCTGAAGACAGAGTCAGAAAGGACTATAGGGGGGCACCTGGGTGGTTCAGTCAGTTGAGCGGCATCTGACTCTTGGTTTCAGCTCAGATCATGATCTCAGGGTCATGAGATTGAGCCCTCCATCAGACTCGAGATTCTCTCTCCCTCCCTCTCTGTCCTCCACCCCCCGCTCAGCTCGCTCACTCTCTTTCTCTAAAATAAATGAATAAATAAAATCTTAAAAAAAAAAAAAAGAGGGGCACCTGGGTGGCTCAGATGGTTAAGTGTCTGCCTTCGGCTCAGGTCATGATCTCCAGGTCTT
Source organism: Halichoerus grypus (assembly GCF_964656455.1). NCBI lineage: Eukaryota > Metazoa > Chordata > Mammalia > Carnivora > Phocidae > Halichoerus > Halichoerus grypus. The sequence continues at coordinate 180,981,960 of NC_135714.1, forward strand.
GGGATCAAGCCCCACATTGGGCTCCCAGCTCAGTGGGGAGCCTGCTTCTCCTTCTCCCTTTGCCTCTCCCCATGCTTGTGCTCTCTTCCAAATGAATAAATAAAATGATAAAAAAAAAAAGAAAGAAAGGACTATAGGAAGCAGGAGATACCAATAACAGCAACAGTAATAATAGCAACATTCATTTCATTCTTCTGTGTGCCAAGCCTCATTACAACTAAGAAACAACAAGTAGGTACTATCATCCTCACTTTACAGCTGAGTTACAGCTTTGCCAAGTTCACACAACTAGTACATGGCAGAGATAGGATTCGAACCCAGACAGCCTGCTCCCAGAGCCACTGTGCTATAGAAGGTTTGAGAACTGCCCCGTAGCCCTCAACTTACAGAGGAAAACCACAAGACAATAACAACTATGTGGCAAGCTGATGATGTCAGTATTAGTGACAAGGTATGTAAAATTATGGACTGTTACACTGACCACTCCCAGTGAGTCAGGACCACTGGTGATGATGGCATTCATGCCTTTGGATAGTCTCCTTCCGCACTGACTCCGCACTTGGCCTTCTTTGTTTCTTTTTCTTTTTCCTTTTTATGGGCTTGGCCTTCTTCTTTCTTTCTCCTTTCTTTCTTTTTTTATGGGCTTGGCCTTCTTTTTTTCTTCTTCTTTTTATGGGCTTGGACTTCTGACTTGCTTGGCTAATGAGACATTATTGGGACACAAGCAGAAGCTTGATACATTTACACGTTGGGGCTTACCCTATTGGAATCCAGATGCCATGTAAAGAAGTTTACCCCCCTAAAAAGAGGTTGTAGTCTTCCAGCTATCCCTGTAGATTGAGGCTATCTTAGACTCTCCAGCTCCAGCCAACCCACCAGCTAAATGCAGTTTCCTCTTTTTTGTTTTTAAACCAAGTATTTATTATTATTATTTCAAAGTAAGCTCTATGCCCAACATGGGGTTTGAACTCATGACCCCAAGATCAAGAATTGCATGCTCTACTGACTGAGTCAATCAAGTGCCCTTAAATGCCGCTTCTTGAGTGACCCCAAGCAAGACCAGCAAAAGAACCATCCAGCCAAACCACAAAATCATGAGAAATAATAAATGGTTTTGTTTTAAGCCACTAAGTTTTGGGATGGCTTGTTAAGCAGTAATACATAATGGATACATTAATTCCTATTACTAAGATCTGTTTTTACTTAGAATACTTCTGATACCAAATGTGTGGGCTTTCTTCCCCTACACCAACCACTTCTCCAACTCTCCAGATGCCAAATGGGTTTCCTAAAATTTCATTTAATTCTGATCCTCACTCCTCAGAGTTAGCACAGACCCCACAGGTTAAGGGCTCAGTCCCATAAGACTGCTCTAACTTCAGAGGCACGTTGTAAGTCCAGGACTCCCAATAATTAGCTGGTCAGCTACAAAGTCAGGGGTACGGTGGGGGTCAGTTCCCACAACCTCATTCTCAGGCTTGATAATTTGCTAGAATGACTCAAAGAACTCAGGAAAAATGGTTTACTTACTATTACCAGTTTCTTATAAAGGGTACAACTCAGGAATAGCCAAATGGAAGAAATGCACAGGGTAGGGTACGGGGGTGGGGGTAGCACAGAGCATCTGTGCTGTCTCTAGGCTGGCCACCCTCCCAGCACCTCATTGTGCTCACCAACCCAGAAGCTCTCCTAAGTTTAGGGGTTTTATGGAGGTTCCATCACATAGGTAAGATTGATTAAATCACTGGCTACTGGTGATTAACAGTCTCCCCAGAGGTCACATGGTTGGTCCCTCTGGCAATCACCCCCATCCTAAAGCTATCTAGGGCCCCACCAAGAGTCACCTCGTTAGCATAAACTCAGGCATGGTTGAAAGAGGCTTATTACGAAAAGACAGCTACAAGCCAATATCTCTGATGAATCAAGGGATGCGCAACTCCTCGACAAAATATGAGCAAACCAAATCCAACAATATATTAAAAAAAATCATCCACCATGATCAAGTGGGATTTTTTTTTTTTTAAAGGTTTTATTTATTCATTTGACAGAGAGAGAGAGAGACAGTGAGAGAGGGAATACAAGCAGGGGGAGTGGGAGAGGGAGAAACAGGCCTCCTGCTGAGCAGGGAGCCCAATGTGGGGCTTGATCCCAGGACCCTGGGATCATGACCTGAGCCGAAGGCAGACGCTTAACGACTGAGCCACCCAGGCGCCCCAGTCAAGTGGGATTTATTCCTGGGTTGCAAGGGTGTTTCAATATTCATAAGTCAATCAATGTGATACATCACTTCAACAAACGAAAGGATTAAAAACCATATGATCATTTCAATAGATGCAGTAAAAGCATTTGAAAAAGTACAACATCCATTTGTGATAAAAACCCTCAACCCACCTCAACAAAGTACTTTTAGAGGGAACATACCTCAACATAATAAAGGCCATATATGGAAAACCCACAGCGAACATCCTCCTTAATGGGGAAAGACTGAGAGCTTTTCCCCTGAGGTCAGGAACAAGACAGGGATGACCACTCTCAACACTTTTATTCAACATAGTATTGTAAGTCCTAGCCACAGCAATTAGACCAAGAAAAGAAAATGGGGTGGGGGAGAGGAAAAAAGAAAAAGAAAAGGCATCCAAATTGGTAAGGAAGAAATCAAACTTTCACTATTTGCAGATGACATGATACTGTATATAGAAAACCTTAACGACTCCACCAAAAACCTACAAGACTGATACATTAATTCAGTAAGTTCTCAGAATACAAAATCAATGTACAGAAATACATTGCATTTCTATATACTAATAATGTAGTAGCAGAAAGAGGGATTAAGAAAAAAATCCCACTTACAGTTGAACTAAAAATAATAAAATACCTAGGGATAAACTTAACCAAGGAGGTGAAAGACCTAAGAACTATAAAATGTTGATGAAAGAAACTGAACACAACACAGACGAATGGAAAGATATTCCATTCTCATGGACTGGAAGAACAAATATTGTTAAAATGTCTATACTACCCAAAGCAATCTACACATTTAATGCAATCCGTATCAAAATACCACCAGCATTTTTCACAGAGCTAGAACAAACAATCCTAAAATTTGTATGGAACCACAAAAAAACCCAAATAGCCCAAGCAATCTTGAAAAAGAAAAACAAAACTGGAGGTATCACAATTCCAGACTTCAAGTGATAATTTCAAAGCTGCAGTAATCAAAATAGTATGGTACTGGCACAAAAACAGACAAATAGTCAGTGGAACAGAAGAGAGAGCCCAGAAAAAAAGCCCCATGATTATATGATTGATTAATCTTCAAGAAAGAAGGCAAGAATATACATGGGAAAAAGACAGTCTCTTCAACAAATGATGTTGGGAAATCTGGATAGCTACATGCAAAAGAATGAAACTGAAGCACTTTCTTATACCATACACAAAAATAAACTTAAAATGGATTAAAGACCTAAACGTGAGACCTAAAACCATAAAAATCCTAGAAGAGAGCACAAGCAGTAATTTCTCTGACATCAGCTCTAGCAACATTTTTCTTTTTTTCTTTTTTTAGTGTTTTTGTTTTGTTTTTCAAGGGAGAGGGTGGGGGGAGGGGCAGAGGGAGAGAGAATCTTAGGCTCCATGCCCAGCACAGAGCCTGACACAGGGCTCCATCCCACACCTCTGAGATCACAACTGGAGCCCAAATCAAGAGTCGACACCAACCAATTGAGCCACCTAGGTGCCCCACCTAGCAACATTTTTCTAGATATGTCTCCTGAGGTGAAAGAAACAAAAGCAAAAATTAAAATAAATTATTGGGACTATAACAAAATAAAAAGCTTCTGTATGTCAAAGGACACAATCAACAAAACTAAAAAACAACTTACTGAGTGGGAAGATATTTGCAAATGACGTATCTGATAAAGAGTTAGTATCCAAAATATATAAAGAACCTATACAGCTCAGCACCAAGAGAACAAACAATCCAATTAAAAAATGGACAGAAGACATGAACAGATATTTCTCCAACAAAGATATATAAATGGCCAACAGACCCATCAAAAGCTGCTCAACATCATTAGTCATCAGGGAAATGCAAATCAAAACCACAGTGAGATATAACCTCACACTTGTCAGAATGGCTAAAACCAACAACACAGGAAATAACAAGTGTTGGCGAGGATGTGGAGGAAGGGGAACCCTCCTACACGGTTGGTGGGAATGCAAACTGGTGCAGCCACTGTGGGAAACAGTCTGGAGGTTCCTCAAAAAATTGAAAATAGAACTACCTTAGGATTTACCCCAGTAATTCCACTACAAAAGAATATAAAAACACTAATTCGGAAAGATATTTGCACTCCTGTGTTTACTGCAGCATTATTTACAATTGCCAAATTATGGAAGCAGCCAAAGTGTCCACCAATAGATCAATGGATGAAGAAGAGGTGGTGTGTATATATATATAACATATATACACATAAATATACACATACACACATATATACATAGACACAGGCACACAATGGAATATTACTCGGCCATAAAAAAGAGTGAAATTTTGCCATTTGCAACAACATGGATAGATCCAGAGAGTAGAATGCTAAGTGAAATAAGTGAGTTGGAGAAAGACAAATATCATATGATTTTACTCATATGTGGAATTGAAGTAACAAAACAAACAAACAAAGGAAAAAAGAGACAAAGAAAAAACCAGACTCTTAACTCTAGGGAACAAACTGATGGTTACCAGAGGAGAGGTGGGTTGGGGAATGAGTGAAATAGGTGAAGGAGATTAAGACTACACTTATCTTGATGAGCACTGAGTAATGTAGAGAACTGTTGGATCACTATATTGTATACCTGAAACTAATATGACACTATATGTTAACTATAGTGGAATTAAAATTAAAAAGATTATGGTGAATAAAGAAGTCAGTCACAAAATGCTATATATTGTATGATTCCATTTCTATGAAATGTCCAGAACAGGTAAATCCACTGAATCCAAAGAAGAGTATTGTTCTCCAGAGCCTGGGCTGGCGGGGAGGGGGGTGGACGGGAAGGGGGAAAGGAAAGAATGGAGAGTGACTGCCAGTGAGTACAAGGTTTCTTTTTGGGGTGATGATAATGATCTGAAATTCAACAGTGATGATGGTTACACAGCTCTGTGAATAAAAATCACTGAACTGTACACTTCATAAGGATGAATTTTATGGTATGTAAATTACATCTCAATAAAGCTGTTTTTTAAAAAGGAAAGCAGGAGTAGCTATATTAATATCAGATAAGGAAGACTTCAGAGCACAATTATCACCAGTGACAGAGTAGAATAGAAAGAAGAAAGAAGAAAAAAAAAGAAGAAAGGAAGAAAGGAAGAAAACTTGAAAATACTTCTGAATGGAATTGTTTTTTATATATACTGATGTGGTAAAACTAACTTGTCAATCTATAATCATTTAAAATGTAATTTTAAGGGTTTTTTTTTTCCTCTTTTACATTCTCAAAAGTATTTGGGTTGGTTTCATTAATTTTCTTTATTGTTTATTCTTTATTTCACTTATTTCTGTTCTAATCTTTATTGTTTCCTTCCTTCTTCCTTTGGGTGTAATTGGCTCTTTTTTTCTTTTTTGCATTTATTAAGGTGGAAGATTAGGTTTTAGCTCTATTTTTTAATATAGGCACTTAGAGCTATAGACTTCCCTCTCAGAACCGCTTCAGCTTTATCCCATAAATTTTAGTATGTTGCAAATCTTTGTTTTCATTCATTTAAAACTATTTTTTTAACTTTTCTTTTGATTCCTTCTTTGATCCATTGGTTATTTAGGAGTGTGTTAATTTCTATGTATTTGTGAGTGTTCCAAATTTCTTTCTGTTATTGGTTTCCAATTTCATTCCATTGTACTCAAAGAACACAAAGGTACAAAAGTACCTTTATTGGTGTTCTTTCTTTCTTTGTGTGAGTTATTGTCTAGTGTCTTTTCATTTTAACTTGAAGAGCCTTCTTGAGCATCTATTTTAAGGCAGGGTTGCTAACAATGAGTTCACTTACTTATTTTAAAAAAACCTCTGAATATCTTCGTTTCTCCTCCATTTTTTAAAGATTTTTATTTTTTTACATAATCTCCAGACCCAATGTGGACTTGAACCTACAGCCCCAAGATCAAGAGTTGCACGCTCTACTGACTGAGCCAGCCAGGCACACCCTCCTCCATTTTTAAAGGATAGCTTTGCAGAATATAGAATTCTTTGTTGACAATCTTCCCAGCACTTTGAATATGTCACTGCATCTCTCATCTCATAGATGAGAAATCATCTATTAATCTTACTGAGAATTCCTTGTATGTGATGAGCCAGTTCTCTCATGCCACTTTCAAGGTTCTCTCTTTGGCTTTAGCTTTCAATAGTTGGATTATGATGTGTCTAGGTGTTGATCTCTTTGCGTTTATCCCACTTGGAGTTTGGTAAGGTTCTTGGATTTATAGATTAATGTTTTCCATCAAATTTGGCAAATTTTTGGTCATTACTTCTTCAAATATTCTTTATGCCCCTTTCTCTCTCACCCCTCATTTGGGATTTCCATTATGTGCATGTTGGTTTACTTGATGGTAGCCCACAGTTCTCTGAGGCTCTGTCTATTTTTCTTCATTTTTTTTTTCTTTCTGTTCCTCAGATCAGTTATCTCAATTTTCCTGTCTTCAAGGTTGCTGATTCTTCTATCTGTTCAAATCTGCTGCTGTGCCTCTTAGTGAATTTTTTATTTGTTATTGTATTTTTCAACTTCAGAATTTCTATTTGGTTCTTTTTAATAATTTCTATATCTTAAATTGATATTGCCCATATGGTGAGACATTGTTTTCAAAGTTTTCATTAGTTGTTTAGACATAGTTTCCTTTATTTTTTTGAACATATTTATAATGCCTGATTTAAAATATTTGCCCAGTAAGTCCAACATCTGGACAGGGGCAGTTTTTATTAACTGCTTTTCTTTCTGTTTATGAGCCATATTTTTGTGTTTCTTTCTGTCTCCTAATTTTTTGTTGAAAACTAGGTATTTTAAACACTCTAGATATCACACTCCCCCTCTCTAGCATTTGGTTTTGTTGCAGTTTCAGCATTGCTATTTGTTTGCTTAATGATTTTCCTAAACTAATTTTGCAAAATCTGTATTTTTTGTCATGTGTGGCCACTGAATTCTTTGCTCACTTAGCTTAGTGGTCAGGTGGTGACTGGACAGATATTTCTCTAAATTCTCTAAACCAATATATCTCCCAGCCTTTGCTGTGGGGTTCTGTGTGCATGTTGGGGCTCACTATAAAGGTTCCAGGAGTTTACAACTCTGCCTTAGCCTTCAATATCTGCTTGCAAGAGCCTCAAGATCAGCTAAAGTGAGAGATTAGGGCCTTCTCAGACATCTTCTAGGCATGCTCACAGCCCTGCACATGCTTGTGGCCTTCTAGATTCCTGTGACTATGTCAGAGCTTTTTAAATCTCCCTATGGACGTCTCATTCTACAGCTTTTCCTTCTAAGCTTTTGGTCAGCCTCTTGTTTGCCCCAACTGTTATCACCACCTCAGACATCTGTGATATTAAACAATTGCTGCTGATTGTTTTTGACAAATACTCCAGAAAAAAGGCTGTTCACACTGAGTGAGCTCTGACTTGGAGAGCTCTGAATTCCAGGGAGCTGCCTGACAAGTCAAATACATTTCTCTGGGAATGGAGCTTTTAGGATGTCTCCAAACCCATTCTGCCCCCTCCACTTGTTATTAGGCTGCTTGTTTCAATTAAAACAGTTACCAAACAAAAAACAAAACAAAACAAAAACCCATTTACAGAGCTCTTTCAAGACTACTGCAGAGCTGTAAAGTCTCTCTCTTCTCTCTCTTGCTTATTCTCTCTCAAATAAATAAATGAAATCTTTTAAGAAAAAAGATTCAGATGTTTTTCTTGAATGAATGCTCTTAGGATTGTTGCAAGATTTTGTTTAATTTCCAAACTGTGACAAAGTTGATTTTGACAATTTTTTTCCAGCATTCTTATTGCTTTTATGGAGAAGTGGATTTTCAGAGGTCTTTACTCCACCATTCCAAAAGTTGACTGTCATCATACCACTTTTTATGACCATTGTCACGAATCAAGTAACATCACTTTGTTGAGGCAGTCACTGGAGGCCTGCCCAGTTTCAAGTGAGACACAATAGATTCTATCCCTTGATGGGGCAGTATCAAGGCTCTGGAAGAGCATGTGGGACTCAAAATGAGCCATTTTTGGAAAATATGATCTGCTACATTTACTATTTTGGAAAATCACGTCACCAATGGCAGTTCTGCATCTAGTATTCAAGTCACTGGTTCAACACACTTGAGTCAGTCTATATTTGTACTGTCACATTTATGGAGATGATTTTTCTAAGCGTAAGCCTGCAATTACTTTAGGTCTTCTGGAGTTGTAGTGGCCAAGAGTTTTTATGTCAAACTACTTTTCATAAATTATTTTCCCTTTTGTTTCCCTTTTATATTACAGTTAAGGTATTACATTATTATTCTGCATTAAGTTAATTGTTAAACAAAAAATGTTTTAATTGAGGCATGACTTATATATTCAGCATATAACTAGTGAATTTTTTTTAAGCAACAGTACTCATTTAACATATTAGTCAAGAATTCAGGAGCAGCTTGGTTGGGTGGCCCTGGCTCAGGATTCCTCGTGAGGTTATAGTCAGAAGTCATCAAGGACTGCAGTCATTTGCAAGATTGACTGGGGCGAGGGGATTCACTTTCTTTTTTTTTTCCAGCTTTATTGAGGTGTAATTGGTATACAAAAAACTGGACATACAATTGGGTGATAAGATTCGCTTCTAACAGTCACTTCTAGCTCCTCAGAGCTATGCTTTCCTTAGTGTCTTCAAGAGCATTGAGAACACTGTTTATAATTAGCCAAGTAGTAACCCCCACCATAGAGCTAACTCCAAGCCTCATCTGCTTGCTTCTCTGGAGGTTTTTAAATAGACAGGGATGTGTTAATGGCATAGTACATTATCTATCTGTCACAGTTTGGGCAGGCAACATCGAAATGTGACTTAAAAAAAGATACTTTTATCCCACAATTACTTATTAATGGTATGTGTGTACCTGTTGGGCACTGCACAATTTCTCAAACCATGGAATCAAATTAGACATTTCCATCCACATTTCCTGTTCCCTGTTGACTTTTGCACAGTACTTCCTTTTTATTTTTAAATAAAGGAAAAAACCGATGAACACTTTGCTTTCAATTTTGTCTCATACATATATTCTTGTTCATCTGTAGGATTGTTTCTCAGTAGTATATTAGAATTAGAATTGCTGGCTCACAGGGCATTTACATTTACATTCTTCCTAGGTAACACTGAATTGTTCTCTATAGTCATTGTACTAATTTACATTTCTATTAATGTTTAAGAATTTCCCCTTCCCCACCTCCCAACCCCCAAAAAAGAATTTCTCCTTTCTCCACATCTTTGTCAGATTGTTTATTACTGAACTTCTCAATTTTTGCCAATCTGATGGTATGAAACATACTAATTTTTTTTTAAAGGTTTTATTTATTTATTTGACAGAGACACAGAGAGAGAGGGAACACAAGCAGGGGGAGTGGGAGAGGGAGAAGCAGGCTCCCCGCTGAACAGGGAGCCCGATGCGGGGCTCGATCCCAGGACCCTGGGATCATGACCTGAGCTGAAGGCAGACGCCTAACGACTGAGCCACCCAGGCGCCTAACTAATTTTTTTTTTAAGATTTTATTTATTTACGTGAGAGAGAGCATGAGAGGAGAGAGGGTCAGAGGGAGAAGCAGACTCCCCGCTGAGCAGGGAGCCCGATGTGGGACTCGATCCCGGGACTCTGGGATCATGACCTGAGCCGAAGGCAGTTGCTTAACCAACTGAGCCACTCAGGTGCCCGAAACATACGAATTTTTTAAAACAGTGGTAAATACATGTAAAATAAAATTCACCTGAATCTCATTTTTAATTGAAAATTTTATGGAGATAATTGTAGATTTGCATAAAGTTATAAAAAATAACAGAGAGATCCCTTGCTCAATGAATTTTTATGTATGAATATAGCCATGTAACCACCACCCACATGAATATACAGAACATTTCAGCACCCCAGATGGCTCCCTTGTGTTCCCCCTCCCGGTCAATATCCTAGCAGAGGTAAGTTATTTTGATTTAAAATTGTATTTCATGATAATAATAAATACAGGGTATTTAGTGTAAAAGAGGAGTTGGATCTGGTGAGGTTGAGAACCACTGTGTCTAGTAAGACTTCCTATAGCTGGTAGGTTAGAGGTATCAGGAGATGCTTTTCCACCTTTTACTTATTCCCACAGCCTGTCCCCGGCCCTGTGCCTAGATAGGGGCTATATTAAAATGGAATGAATCAGTACTTTTTTATAATAATTGAGATGGTCTTAGAACTGTCCCCTCCTTGCTAGTTCTTATACACACAGCCTGTTGTGTTTTTACTGGGAGAGGCACAAGAGAAGGAGCATGGAGGGGCCAGAGGACGCCATCTTTGAGCACCAAGCTGTAGGCAGACACCTCGAGATCACAGAGTGATGCAAGGCTCACTATGGCCCAGGACCAGGCCACTTCTCTGTATTGTGGCTTATCAGGGTTGGTCAGTCTTGGTTTCAGGGAGAAGAAGGGAACTAAGAGTTTCTGAGTGCATAAGGCACAGTATCATGCACAGGGAGCTCTGCTGGGCACTTTGCATAGATTTTCTCGTGTAGATGCTCACAACCAGCCCGGAAGGCAGGTGTTGCTGCTCCCTTTCTCTGGATGAAAAAGTAGAGCAGTTACTTTGAAATCGCCAGACACGGATGTGTTTCCTAGCTCAGCCAGTTAACCAACCCCGCATGCGACCTCAGGCAGATCCCTCCCCTGCTCCAAGAGATGGCCCGTTCCCAGCTACAAGTTGTCTCCCATCACAATCCAATAACACATGTGAGGGGTTTATACTTGGTGACATGAACACATGTAATATTACCAATCACTTAAAAATCTCTAAAATACATCTTGCTGGAGGCCTAGCGAGGGGGTTTTGCCTTCCAGACTCAATATGTGAGCAGAATCCTTGGCTCCAGAAGCAAAAGCCTCCACAGACTGAAGCAATGTGGGCTCAACCTCAGTCCTATCCTCTGTCTTGCCCTCCTCCCCACCAACACAGCCTAAACTCTGAAGACAGATACTCTCCGCTACACAGAACCGCCCAGCTGGTGACACCACCTTGATGACCTGTTGCAATCCGGCGGTGGGAAAGGCTGGGAGGAAGCCACTGCTAATCAGCAGAGTAACATTCCAGGTTTGGCAGGGGGGGCCTGGGTGCACCCTGCCTGTGCAGGTTCACTTGTCCAGCTCTGCTTAGCTCTCCACGATGGGGAGAGAGCATATCCGCAGTATAAATGCGTTCAAAGGCAAACCAGAGCAAAATGGTGAAACACACTTCAGAGCTTCCTTTCCTCTGTTAATGACTCTCCCTTCCTCCTCCTGTCTACCCACACTCCCTGTGTGCTCCCTGGTGGCCCCGGGCCTCTTCTGGGTCAGAACACCTGAATCAGGGGAGAATGTCCATGCTCACTCTACCACAGAGGATTTCAGTTTGATAACTCATTCCCTCAAGGGCCTGCTCGGCTCTCCATTGGTCTGTGTCCCTCTTTCCTCTGTGCCCTCAGAATCGTCTCTTAATTACAGTGTTAACTTCATAGTGCATTCTTCTTCTCTTCCATGATTTGAAGAAACTAGTCCTTAACCAGGGCCTCAAACTTTTTCATATTGCCCCTTTGACTTCCCTGATAAAGCCACTCTCTCCAGGCACATGTAGCTGATTTGCTGCAAGGCTTGCCTGGATTTCAACTTATGCTCCTTTCCTCACTGGCACCTTTATGCAGTGCACAACTTGTACAACTGTACAGAGAAACCCTGTCATCAGCTGCTCTGTTTTATTCACCTCTGCGTTGCCCACTGCTACCATTCTGCCTGATATCAATGAACACTTGGTGACTGAATGCATGTATACATGTATAAATGGACGGATGAACCACATCTTCTGTCACTCTGGTGACTCACAGGCTAATAGGTAGCTACCTGAACTACCTAGATACAGCGTGAGCGAGGAGCACACACACACTAGGTGGTTTCATTAAGGAAAGAGCTGTGTTATTCATATGTAAACCCACATTTTTGTGAAGATAGGCTTAGAATCTACTAACTATTCCAGTCACAGCTAGACAGCAGCAATAGGCTAAGCCCTCTGAAGGAGACGAATGAGTGTAAGAGATGCCCCTGCGTTCACTGGTGGCTCATCTAACCGGGGAAGAAAAGAACCACACGGGGGATGGAGTTGTCAGTACAGGACATCCATCAATGACCTGCACAAACTGATGGCAGGTAGGACCTGTGAGAGCTGGAATGTGCAGGACACTTACACCTGTGAGTAATCCTGGGCACAGACCCAGCCAGAGTTCGGGGCAGGTCTTCCTGAGGAAGTAACACGTGAACACCCATCAAGGGTTCACCAGGTGTAGTGGGAAGGGAAGCACTTTCCACACAGGGGGTGTGACTCACGCCAGTGTTTTGTCCTGGAGGGCATCATGGCGAGTATGAAGTCAGAAGAAAGGTTGGGGAGTAGGGGAGGAGCGTGGCATGCGAGGATGCTGGGGAAGAAGGGAGCAGCAGAGCATGAAGATCCTGGGCCATTTCCACCCGTGGCTGTTCTCAAGTCTAAGAGCAGTGGGACCCTAATGGAGGCTTCTAGGCAGGAAGGCGCAATGCTCAGATCTGTGTTTTGAAACTCACTTTTACTGTCGCATGGTCTTAAAAAACAAGTCAACAGGCACACACGGAGTCGTTTATGCTAAGCCTTGTGTCACCAAATGGAGACCTAACTCAGTTAGAGTTTCAGCTCTCCCAGGAACGGAACCTGAAATCAGTCGGCCAGGAATCAGCGGGTCAGCGTAGGGAGGTAGTCTGTGGATGGGCCCCTGCCATCGCCTAAAGGAAAGTAACCGCAAATACCAACCAGCTCTTCTGCCTGGCATCACCTCCTTGTTCCCGCTCCCCTCTGCCTCTCCCAGACGCTCACTTTATACAGCCCCTCAGAGCTCCCCTCTCTCTGCGAGATTGGATGCTGCTCAATTAGAATCGAGTTTTGCCCAAATAAACTCTCGAAATGTGTAATATGCCTCAGTTTATCTTTAACCGTTCTGGGGCGGGAGAGGGAACTGAAGGAGACCCCGAGAGGCTCCCAGACGCAAGGAGCAACCCCATGTAGGTACCTGCTCAGCCCCCGGTGCTCTCTGCGCCGGCGCTGCCTCTGGAGGTGGTGGGTAAGTCCGCAGGGGGGCGGGGGGCGGGGGCGGCTCTGCAGCCCGCGTGCTGGGCTCGCAGACTTCATTCCAGCAGCTCTTCTCGCCCCCCGACTGGGTCCCGAAATACGCCAGAGTCAAACTGGGGTCCCACTTAGAAACTGGACTTGGGTTCGACTTAGAAACCGGACTTGGGTTCGACTTCGAAACCGGACTGGGTCTGGGAACCGGCTGGTCCGACTTGGAAACTGGACTGGGCTCGACTTAGAAACCGGACTGCGTCTGGCAACGGGCTGGTCTGACTTGGAAACTGGACTGGGCTCGACTTAGAAACCGGACTGGGTCTGGCAACGGGCTGGTCCGACTTGGAAACTGGACTGGATCCCACTTAGAAACCGGACTGGGTCTGGCAACGGGCTGGCCCGACTTGGAAACCGGACTGGGTCTGGCAACGGGCTGGTCTGACTTGGAAACTGGACTGGGCTCGACTTAGAAACCGGACTGGGTCTGGCAACGGGCTGGTCCGACTTGGAAACTGGACTGGGCTCGACTTAGAAACCAGACTGGGTCTGGCAACGGGCTGGTCCGACTTGGAAACTGGACTGGATCCCACTTAGAAACTGGACTGGGTCTGGCAACGGGCTGGCCCGACTTGGAAACTGGACTGGGCTCGACTTGGAAACTGGACTGGGCTCGACTTAGAAACCGGACTGGGTCTGGCAACGGGCTGGTCCGACTTGGAAACTGGACTGGATTCCACTTAGAAACCGGACTGGGTCTGGCAACGGGCTGGTCCGACTTGGAAACTGGACTGGGCTCGACTTAGAAACCAGACTGGGTCTGGCAACGGGCTGGTCCGACTTGGAAACTGGACTGGATCCCACTTAGAAACTGGACTGGGTCTGGCAACGGGCTGGCCCGACTTGGAAACTGGACTGGGCTCGACTTGGAAACTGGACTGCGGGCTCGACTTAGAAACCGGACTGGGTCTGGCAACGGGCTGGTCCGACTTGGAAACTGGACTGGATTCCACTTAGAAACCGGACTGGGTCTGGCAACGGGCTGGCCCGACTTGGAAACTGGACTGGATGCGACTTAGAAGCCGGACTGGGTCTGGGAATGGGCTGGATGGGACTGAGAAGCCAGACTGGGTTTGGGGTCCGACTGGGTCCAGCTTAAGCTGGACAGGGTCCAGTGCGAGGCCTCAGGTAAATAAAGCAGGTAAAGCTTACCAAAGATAATCTGGAATTTCGGTGTCCACTGAGGAGAACTTTTAAGCTAGATAAGCTTATTCATTTATGAGGTGGCCTAGAGAAAGGGGTCTCGGCCAAGCACTCTCTATAAGGGAATTGGGGACATTTCTTTTCCTCAACTACAGTGTCTGGGGACAAGGATGAGACCCGCCAGGACACTGAGCTCACCGTAGAGCCTGCAGAGGGGTCCTGGGAAACCAGGCAGGAGCCCTCAGATGGGGAGGACTCTTACCAAAGCTGGCTCTCCCAGGTCTCTATCTCTAGTGCCTGAGTGACAGGGAAGGTAAAATTTCAGTGTCCCTTCCTTTCCAAGTTCAGATTGGCAGGCCAAAAACATGTGTAAGAATTCCGTCTTTGGATTGTGACTCGCGAATTTGCTTTCTGGTACCCACTGATTGTCGATCTTTCTCTTTTCAGGGGCAGCTATTGCTTTCTTGTGGGTCTCCTTTTGTGTTCTGAGAACTTGGCTTGGCAACGGTCGGGTCGGGAGCCCCAAAGATAGGGCAGACAGAAATGTGGGTTGTATTCCACGTGAACTGGGTCCTACCGCCGGTTGCCAGCTCACAGGAGAATTGTCCAAGTCTTTCTTCTGGTTATCTTTGGGAGAGGCTCTGCACCTTGGGAGGGCTTAGCTTATATGGTTCCACTCCGTTTCTCCAATTTCTCTCCTGCCTCTCTTCCCCATACACATACCTGCTCCCCATAATGAATATTGTATGAATATACCTGGCCCTGCCATAACGACAGGCCTCTACACATGCTCTTTACATTCCGGAATGTTCTTCCTATTTTCCCACCTGAATGGCTTCTAAGCATGCCTAAGGTAGCCAACTGAAACATCACATTCTCATGAGAAAAATAAACTTGAAAATAAACTAAGTTTTGTATCACTGGAATTTTATCAACTCAGTTGTCATTGTGATAATACTTGTCATCCCTGATGGGCAGTGAAATGTCCCGGGGGTGTGAAATCACACAGTAAACTGCTACAGGACATTCTCTTCACCCCAAATGTCTACAAACTGGCATTTCTCTACCCTGACTGGGCAATTACAATTGATTAGCAATGCTCTAAGTTACAAAATTGTTTCATCAATCAATTATAAATAAAGTCAGGTTGTGTGAGAAAAAAAAGAGAGATGCTTTCTGACTAGTTGCAGTGATTAGATTGCTAGTTGCAACTTATTACTAGCTGGGCACATGGCTGCCTAGCTAAGGACTATAATTCCCAGCCTTCCTTGCAGCTAAAGGCAGCCCCATGACTAGGTGCACGCCCTAGAGTGTAAATCAAAGGGTAGGTGCACCTTCTCTGTTTCTTCCTTGAAAGGAAATTGCTTGCTCTCCACTTTTTCCCTTCCTCTTTCCCAGGCTGAAGCTTGGATGTGGTCATGACCCAGCTTCGATGACCATGTGACCAAGGACAATATCCTACGGATGACGATGTAACAGGATAGGAAGAAGCCAGGTCCCCAGCTGACCTGATAGAACTGAGCAGCCCCAGCAGTCTGGGCTACTCACCTCTGACAATGGTCTCTTGTGTGGAAAAAAAAAAAAAGTGAATCTTCTTTAAGCTGCTGTGTGTGTGTGTAGATGTCCCTTTGCTTTCACATAGCAGCTCAGCCTTTTCCTAGGCATATGAGGCAATGAGCTTCTCCAGAGCAGAGCTGAAAGCTCCGTCATCCTTTTACCTCCAGCACCCAGCACTGCACCTTCTAAAAAATTTAATATTCAATAAACCTCTTGGATGAACTGGGCGCTTGAATTGGTAAGATCTAAGGCCATAAAAAAGTGAGTTAGATGAAATCTGAAGGTCCTGGGATGTCCTAGCGAGGAACTGGGATTTTACCCTGCCCACATTTTGGTTTTGTGGAAAGTTGTGAAGTAGGGGAGAAGAGCTCTGCGTGTCCAGGCTTCTCTGATGGGTGTTCGGGGGCAGCACCTGTGGGCAAATTGCAACACTGCAGCTGAGTGAGCCTAGAGCATCGCAGACGCGTGAAGAGAGCAAGGAAGCAGCGATGAAATACTGCGAGTTGCAAACAGGAGGTGCTAACCACGCGGGATACATGACAACAGTCTGGAACTGCTCTGGGCCAGTCACTGTGATGGGCACTGTGCTGCGGGTAGGCACGTTTCAGACACGGTTCGCGGTGTGGGAGTTGTAGGTTTTGTGTTTTTTGCAGCTCTGTTTCTGTCCTTTGATCCTGATAAGCTGTAAATTGCCCCCCCCCCCATCTTTTCCCTCTTCCTGTGATTCTTTCTTGCCCATTTGCAGGACTTAACGGTTTTCTTTCTCGACCAAAGGAGTTAGTTACCATGGCAGTGTTATTTGAGCCAACTTGTGACTTTGAGTTAAAAAAACAAAAACAAAAACAAAAAAAACCAGTGGGGTTGGGGGACAAACCACAACCATACACAAACTAAACCAAACCAAAACAAAAGCCCCAGACTATTATGAAAAATCAGCAGTCTTCCCGGATAAGATGGTGCACCGGGGCTCCCACTGGGGAGATTTTTCTCGGTTCTCGGTTTTGAGAGAAGACGTTCTATTCCTAAGACCCAGTCTGATCACACCTAAGGGCCCTGTGTGGCCCCATGCAGTGATTGTTTGCCCTTGAGCTTCGGCTTCAGGGGACAGAGAGAATTCTGGTCCCCTTTTAGCCACTGTATAAGACTGTCCTTTTCTCTGCGCCAATACCAGACCTGAGTTACTTATCTTTATTTTATGCTTTCATAAGCCACCCCAAATCTCTAATGCAATATATGAGCAACCATTAGAATGAATGACCCAGATAAAGTCATAGAAAGGGGAACTCTGAATGAGTGCGGGCCCTCAAGGAAGGGTCTGTACGTGGGGTCTGTCACCCTTCCGTTAGAACTCTTGCCTGGATCTGGAAATAACGGAAGGACTATTTTTTGAGTCGGCTTTCAAAACACCTGGTGGCCTCTCCTGGTAGCTAGCCACCCCCTCTCCCCCTACCCCTACCTCGGTCCAACAGGGCGGCCAGCTCTCCTCCTGAACCCGTCACACCAGCAGGAAACCCAACTGTGTGAATGTCTAAAATAAAGACACAAGGTCCTGGGGACAAGGCAGTGGCCTTCGCCGAATGGATTGTGCCGAGCTTTTGAGGAAGGGGGAGGGGCGCTCCTATGGTGAATTAAGTTATGACTAGCAGGCAGGTGCAGCGGGGAGGGGCTGGAGTTTTCTGCCAAAATGTTGAGGTCTGTTTTGATAGTCACACATCTCCGTGCACTGAAAAGCTACTTTTCCGAGTCCCTGCTTCCAACCGCTAGACAGGGAAGCAGAAGGAGCTGCTGCGGCTTGGCCACGAGGCCCCGCTGGAAGACGTGGGTGCAAGGCTAGAACGAAGGCTTCCGATGAGCGTCCAGCTCCTTTTGCGGAGTCGCAGGCCGCTCGGGGCAGGGTGGCAGGCGGGCAGTGCGCAGAGGACCCGCTCTGGGCAGGCGGGCAGGTGGGCAGGACGCAGAGGGTTGCTCTGGGCAGGCGGGCAGGCGGGCAGGACGCAGAGGGGCCGCTCAGGGCAGGCTGGCAGGCGGTCAGGACACAGAGGGTCGCTCTGGGCAGGCAGGCAGAGGGGCAGGGCGCAGAGGGGCCGCTCTGGGCAGGCCGGCAGGGGGGCAGGGCGCAGACCACTCTGGGCAGGCGGGCAGGCGGGCAGGCGGGCAGGATGCAGAGGGTCCGCTCTGGGCAGGCGGGCAGAGGGGCAGGGCGCAGAGGGGCCGCTCTGGGCAGGCAGGCAGGGGGGCAGGGCGCAGACCACTC
Organism: Halichoerus grypus; assembly: GCF_964656455.1. Lineage (NCBI taxonomy): Eukaryota > Metazoa > Chordata > Mammalia > Carnivora > Phocidae > Halichoerus > Halichoerus grypus. The sequence goes on from NC_135714.1 coordinate 181,000,338, forward strand.
TGGGCAGGTGGGCAGGGCGCAGAGGGGCTGCTCGGGGCAGGCCGGCAGGTGGGCAGGATGCAGAGGGTTGCTCTGGGCAGGCCAGCAGGCGGGCAGGACGCAGAGGGTCGTTCTGGGCAGGCGGGCAGGGGGGCAGGACGCAGAGGGGCTGTTCGGGGCAGGCCGGCAGGCGGGCCGGACGCAGAGGGTCGCTCTGGGCAGGCGGGCAGTGGGGCAGGGCGCAGACCACTCTGGGCAGGCCGGCAGGCAGGCAGGATGCAGAGGGTCGCTCTGGGCAGGCGGGCAGGGGGGCTGGGCGCAGAGGGGCCGCTCTGGGCAGGCCGGTAGGCGGGCAGGACACAGAGGGTCGCTCTGGGCAGGCCGGCAGGCGGGCAGGATGCAGAGGGTCGCTCTGGGCAGGCGGGCAGGGGGGCAGGGCGCAGAGGGGCCACTCTAGGCAGGCTGGCAAGGGGGCAGGGCGCAGACCACTCTGGGCAGGTGGGCAGGGCACAGAGGGGCCGCTCTGGGCAGGCGGGCAGGGCGGCAGGGCGCAGACCACTCTGGGCAGGTGGGCAGAGCGCAGAGGGGCCGCTCTGGGCAGGCCGGCAAGGGGGGCAGGGCGCAGAGGGGCTGCAGGCCGGCAGGCGGGCAGGGCGCAGAGGCTCACTTGGAAGGGAGGCTGCTCTAGGAGATGGGCCAGGCCTCCAGCGCGCCGCTGGCTCCGGGGCTCCAGGCGCGGGCCTGTCCCTCACCTCTGTCTCAGCTGCAGCAAGCAGCTCAGCACTGCACGTGGGCAGTGCCCTCAGGCAGGGGACTGCGGAAGAACCCAACGTCAATATTTAGAATGACCAACAATGAGAATGATGGAGTACTGTCTGGAGCAAGGTGTCTACTTCTGCCCTGAAGCCAAGGGAGCGGGGAGGTTGGGAGGGATGGCCGGGGCTTTGGGGTTGAGTAGGAGGCTCCGATAGTTGCACGGGCTCAGAGCAATGCTGCAGAGCTGGAGGACCGTGGCTGTGCACGTCAGTATGGCACTGACCTGGGCGGGCCTCCGTAGCTCCTGCCTCACCCTGATGGAGACTCAGAGGGTTGCCCTGGGGGTGGGGAGAATCAGACCCAAGTGTGAGGCTGCTGTTTTAGTATGTATGCGTGTGTATGTGTGTGTGTGCGTGTGCATGTGTGTGCGCGTGCGTGCGTGTGTGCGTGTGCATGTGTGTGCATGCGCGCGTGTGTGCGTGTGCATGTGTGTGCGTGTGCGTGTGTGTGTATTCGAAAGATGTGTTTACTCTTAGCCCAGGCAAACTTTCCTGTGCCTTGTTGTTGGGGGAGAGTACTGAGAGGAGGGAGATTTATTTAAGCAGTCAGACTCGACCACAAAAAAAGGAGGAAGGGGGATTATGTCCCAGTGTCTATGGTACCTGGAGGAATGGACACGAACTCTTTCCTGTCCCTCACAGAGGCTGATCCCTGGGGAGGGGTGCATGTGAGCATGTGGGGTGCACTATGGAGGGGTTGACAACCAAAGAGAGGGAAGGGAAGTTCCTATAAATAGGGCTGAAGTAAAGTGCCCAGGAAAGCTGGCCATTACCCAAGCCAGGGCCTAGTGCGTCCTGGATGGCTATAGGGAAGTGAGGGGGAGAGAGAGAAGAGGAACGGTTAAGGTCAGGACGGCTGACCCTCCATTCCCAGATCTCACCACATGTCCCAAGATGTGGGCCTGCTCTCCTCTAAGCAGAATGAGAGAAACTGAATATGGACTGTATATTGGATAATATTACTTTATCAATGTCAAATGCCATGACAATGGTATGGTAATTAGGTAGAGAATGTCTTTGTTCTTAGGAGCACATGCTGAAGTATTTAGTTAGGGATGACATTTTCTAATATCTGCAACTTTCAAGGGGGTTCAGTAAAAAGAAAGGAAGAGAAATGGGAAGTATTAAAGCAAATAGGGCAAAACATTAACACTTGGTGGATCTAGGTCAAGGGTATATAGGGGTTCCTTGTGTTATCTTTCAGTGCTTCTGTAGACTTGAAATTTTAAAAAATAATGTTAGGGGAGATGAATTACTGGTGCATGACAACATGAATGAATCAACATGCTGACTAAAGACAGAACTAGACACAAAAGAGTACATACTATATGATTCTATTTATTTGGAATTCTAGAACATTTAAAACTCTATAGTGGAAAGATATCAGAACAGTGGTTGCCTAAGTGTGTGTGTGTGTGTGTGTGTGTGTGTGTTGGGTGCATTGACCTGGAAGGATCATGAAGGAACTTTCTGTATTTCTGTAGGGGTTTGGGTTATGCGCTGTTCAAAACTGGGCAAATGTATATCTAAGATCTGTGCGTTTAATGACATGTAAAATTCATATGAAAAAGGAAAAAATGGTTGAAAATGGTTTAAATTATTTTAAAATGGAAAAAAATGGTTAAAAAAGAGTTGGGGAAAATGTTGAGTAAGGGTAGAGTGAGGTTTGTCTTGGATTTCTAATCTTTGGGGGATAATCCTCGGCATCTTTCCCGGGGGTTCCCAATATGGCTGGGCATATTTTGAATGCTTCACTTTGAGGGTCCAGAAAGAAAATATCATTGCTCAGGTTCTGGAAGTTCCCAGCCTCAGAGTTGGTCTCCAGGCACTCAGTCAGCCACGGATCCAATCCAGTGTAGCTGGTGGCTTAGCTCTGTGTAGCATGGCAGCCAGCCTCCAAGATGGTGCCCAGTGATCCTTAACTCCCGGTTTTGTAATTCTCTTTCACATTGAATAGGGCCAACCGTGTAATCAATAGGATATTATGGATACAGTGTGTGACTTCTGAGACTAGGTCATAAAAGACACTGCAGCATCTACCTTGCTCTCTCTTGGATCACTTTCTCTGGGGCTGGGGGGACACAACCCTATGGTGGCTGGCAAGCAACCGAGGCCTCTTGCCAACAGCTAGGACCAGTACCCCAGCTGTATGAGGGAGCTTTTTGGGAAGTGGATCCTCCAGTCCCTGTCAATCCTGTGACTGCAGCCCTGGCAGACATCTGGATTGCAACCGCGTGAGAGATCCCAAGCCAGAATTATCGTGCAAATTCACTCCTGAATTCCTTACCCACAGAAACTCTGAGGTAGTAAATGTTTATCATTGTGTTAAGCCACTAAGTTTTGAGGTTATGCACCAATAGATAACTAATACAGAAAGGGATGCTGGGATCTTGAGGACGCGGAGGCGCCTCTAGGCAGGTGTGGCCTGCCTTCCTGTGGTGAACCACGGGAGCTTTCCCCTCTGCCCACAAACCTCATCCTTCCTCCCATTTTCATTCACAGCAGCCCAGGGGGGGGACTGAGAAGTATTTTCTCTTGCCATTCTAACCTCACAGCCGCCCTAAAAGTCACTAAACTTCTTCAAGACTCTGCTCTCTAGCACCATCTCCACCCCCACCCCACCCCCACCCCCACAGGAGGAATTCATCCCTCACCACACACTCCCCTCAGGACCTCATGGTACCTCATAGCACCACCAACAAGGTTACCCCCTTGCACCTGAGAGGTCCCCAGGTCTCACACATTGAAAAATTATTGCCAACATCCCACGTACGTTTTCCTCACCAACCTCGAGCCTCTCATCTGCGGAGAATCTCTGCATCCACAGTCAGTTTTTGTGCAGATGCAACATCCCCCTTTAAAGGAAATTTTATTAAAATGTTTTCTTCATAAAAGTTATATACGGTCATTTTAGAAATACTGTAAAATACATACAGCAATAGCTGTTAAGAGGGGTGTGTGTGTGTGTGTGTTTGTTCGCAAAGAAAATTCACAATAAGTAATTTAAAAGAAATGAGGTGCTAAAGTAATTTATTTTGTCATAGCCAAAGCTTTGAAATTAACATAGCTGGACCTGGAGGCCTTGTGTATTAAAGGCATATTCTGGCAAACAATGACTTAAACCTTCTGGAAATACCAATGACACAGATAAGAGGGGGAGAAAGTGATCCTTGTGGTCTTCTTTCTGTCTGACTTGTCTGTCTGATTGGGCTTTTGCCCACTGCCTCGTTCATGCGATCTTGGTGGATACCCCTGGGCACCTCATTGCCCCTCACAGTGAGAACTATCACCCCTTTCCTCACACAAGTGCCAGAGTTCTGCTCAGACCCAGGTTCCTCTGAGGCCATAGCCCACCATATGTAGTTTACAAGGGCTGCCATAACAAAATACTACAAACTGGGTGGCTTACAACAAGAGCCATTTATTCTCTCACAGTTCTGGAGAGCAGACGTCCCAAATCAAGGTGTTGGCAGGATTGGTTCCTTCTTAGGGGTTCTGAAGGAGAGTGTGTTCCACACCTCTCCCTAGCTTCTGGTGGCTGCAGGCAATCCTTGATGTTCCTTGGCTTGTAGCCGCATTCCTCCAATTTCTGTGTGTGTCTTCTCATGGAGTTCTCTCGGTGCCTTCTTATAAGGACACCAGTCATTGGATTTGGGGCCCACCCTAATCTAATATGACCTCATTTTCCCGAATTACATCTGCAAAGAACCTGTTGGGAAGTAAGGTCTCATTCTGAGGTTCTGGGTGGATATGAATTTGGGGGAAATTATTCAATCCCGTGCATGAAAGTTCAAGCATCACACGTTTTAGCCATCAGCAATGATAGCAGCCGGGTTATCACCAACGGATTATAAATCCCTACATCATGAGAAATAAAGGCAAAGGAAGAGATCAAGAAAAGAGAGGCTTTAAATTCGATCTCTGCGGGCGCCTGGGTGGCTCAGTTGGTTAAGCGACTGCCTTCGCTCAGGTCATGATCCTGGAGTCCCGGGATCGAGTCCCGCATCGGGCTCCCTGCTGAGCGGGGAGTCTACTTCTCCCTCTGACCCTCCTCCCTCTCATGCTCTCTGTCTCTCATTCTCTCTCTCTCAGATAAATAAATAAAATCTTAAAAAAAAAAAATCGATCTCTGCTGAAACATTACACAAGTTTTATGGAGGTCCCAGGAGAGCACGGATGAAGATGTTGCTGTCTTGTGGCTTGGAGAAATCAGAGGAACAGTTCTTTGCAGGAGGAAGCATTCTAAGACATGGGTAATGAAAGCAAATCTCTTGGAAACATAAGGGCTAGATCACAGCTAATTTAGGCAAGAAAACAGTGCGATGAATATTACGCAACCTATAAAATTGTCTTTAGGAAGAGTTCTTCAGGATACGGGGACAGGCTTGTGCTGTAAGGCTAACGACAAAAGCCAGCATTCAAAATTGCATTGGCAGCGTGAGCTCAACTATGCAATAAAGAGGAGACGTTTCCAGAGAATAAGGCTGGTGCCAGCTGTGAGGTGGAGACACGGACGCAGAGGGCGAGTGCCTTTTATTCCACACAATTCTGCACGGTCTGAATTCTTTTCCCCCATGATCATGGACTTTAAAAAAAAATAGACTTTAAATTCGAAAACAGGTTTAGATCTACGTACAAATTGCAGGCGCAACACAGAGTTCCCATATATCTTGTGTCTGGTTCCCCTATTTGCTAACATCTTCCGTTCATCACAAATAATGGACCAATACCGACACATGATTATTAACTAATGTCCATTCTTTAATGGGATTTTAGAAGTCGTTTTGTAATGTCCCCTTTCTGTTCCAGGATCCCATCTAGGAGACTAGATTACATTTGGTGATCGCATCTTCTTAGGCTCCTCTAGGCTGTAACATTTTGGCAGGCTCGTTTTTTGATGACCTTGACCGTTTTTAGGAGTTCTGGTCAGATATTTTATCGAGTGCCCCTCAGTTGGGGGTTGTCTGATGTTTTTTTCATTAGACTGGGGTTTTAAGGTTTTGGGAACAAGACACACTGAAGCTAAGTGCCCTCCTCATTGTATCACATCAAAAGATAAATTGCTTTTTTTAATGAAACATACAATAAAATATATTTTCCATGAGGATGACGCTGGAAAAAGAACAGTGCTTGACTCTGAGTGTGGATTATGCGGGTTTTCTTAATATTTTTCTTTATAGCCTTCTATAAGAAGTACAAAATACATTTTAGAATTAGAAAGGGAATTAAGCAAAAGTCGGACTGTAAATAGCCAGGAAGGTCCGCAGGGGCAGTGGGGACAGGGGAGGGGTCCGGGCCTCATCTGGCTTGGGAACAGAGTGTCAGCGAGGTGGGGAACACACCAGGGCCTGGCTGCGTGCTGGAAGCAGTCAAGATTACTAATGGCAGGACAGAAAGTAACGGCAACAAAAGGCAAGGGAGGGCCAGGGCTGGGAAGACAGCACTAATGAGAACACTGAGATGCATTCCAGGCGAAAGGGTAACCCAGAAATGTAAGCAAGCCTGGAGCTGAGATTAGTTCTAGCCAAATAAGTCATGCAGGCTTCAGAGGCCGCAGGCAGCCCCGTGGAAGCCCAGGCACCTCTGCGGCTGCGAATCCAGCAACGTCATGCTTTGTATAAATACTGACTTTTTAGGGAAGACAGAGAGGAGCCGCTCTCTTTTTCCACTGCAGGGATTAAGAAAAGTTTATTGATTTTTAAACAGGCTGTTTCTAATCAGGGCTTATTTTAGATCTAATAAGGCTGTTATCATTTTTGGTTTTAATTGGGTGCAGAGAAGGGGATTCAATGTCAATCTGGGTAAAGTATTTTAAGCTGCTTTGGAAGATGTTACCCTGAAACGAAGATTGTAGATCACACGTGAGTTCCAGGGCACTGGTCCCATAGGGATATTCTACTAGAACCCCCTAGGACGTTGCCCCAGCTCTTGGTTCAGCCTTAAAGTGGCTAGACTGAGGCCCCTGGTTGGCTCAATGGGTGGAGCATGGGACTCTTAATCTTGGGTTGTGAGTTGGAGCCCCATGTTGGTTGTAGAGGTTGCTTAAAAATAAAATCTTTTTGGGGCACCCGGGTGGCTCAGTCGGTGAAGCATCTGCCTTTGGTTCAGGTCATGATCCCAAGGTCCTGGGATCGAGTCCCGCATCGGGCTCCCTGCTCAGCGGGGGAGTCTGCTTTTCCCTCTCCCTCTGTCCCTTCCCCTCCCCCCCCCACACTTGTACTCTCGCTCTCAAATAAATAAAATCTTTAAAAAAATAAAATAAAATATTTTTGAAAAAATAAAATAAAAATAAATAAATGAAATGGCTGGGCAGATGGGCTGGTGTCCAAATAATGGGATATATGACCATAACTTCATATATCTGAAAGCAATCTTTTGGTCATGATTGGCAAACTTCTACTCGTGCTTCAAGACCCAAATCCTGTGTTCTGTGAAGTCTTCTCAAATTCTCTCAGGCATAACAGTGACTTTGTCCTCTGTCTGCACTATGTACTGTTGTAGCAATTTTCATCATTGCATTTATTACATTGCACCACATCATTGGTTTCTGCTCCTGGTCCCCCAGTAGACTGTTCAGCATAGAGAGCAGAGACACTAATGTATTCTCATTTTGTATTCTTTTCTCTTCCAAAGTAGCTCAGTTACTAAAATATAGTAGGCACTCAAATCCATTTTTTCTTCCTGAGTCACAGACTAGCTATGTATCTCTCTAGATCTGGTTTGCTTAGATCCACCTTCATCTGTGCATATAAATTTGTGAGGGTTACTTGTTGAGCACTTCCTGTAGGCTGAAGTTCTGTCCGAGGATATCTAAGGGTTATAAAAGAACTATATGATGTAATCTTGCTGCTGCATAGCCCTTAGTCTTTAAAGAGATTCAATAGATGAAAATATTGCACAATCAGGAACTATAGAGGCATGTGTAATTATAGAAAAGTAAATCTAAGTGGCCCAACACATGGTAAAGGTAGCTCCTGGTACGGAGGTGAGGAAGAGAAGGAGCTGTGGGTTGGCATCATTAGGAGGGACTTCGGCTGAGGCACAGAAGATGGGGACGGTTGACCAGATGGAAGAAATGAGGGAGCATGCTTCAGACTTGCAGAACAGCTGCCCAGGTGGGGCTGAGCTCCAAGGAGAGCAGACAGTAAGGAGACCAGCTTGGAACTTCCCATCAGATTTTGGAGCCTCTGGGGGTGAGTGCACTCCTGACTCACTGAGAAGCTGAGCGCTGAAACCAGAAGCTGGGAATGAACCAAGTCCAACTGAGGTGAGGGATGGAGCATCAGTGCGCAGGCTGGGGGTGCCCCAGAAGCAGGATCAGGATACACAAAGGGGATGGACTCAGGGCCATGTGCCTTGAGGGGATCTGGCTGCACAGCGCCGAGCGCCCTGGGAAGCCAAGGAATGCTGTAGATGGATGTGTCCCTGCTACAGTGACCTATCTTCCTGCTCCTTTCTCCGAGAAAGAGTTCTGCTCCCTAAAACATTTAAAGGCCCCCCACCATTCCTGATGACTAAGAAGGGGCAGTAGGAGAGGAAAGGAGAAATAATTCTGAATGGAGGGAATTAAGGCGGCAGTGTGGCACTTGAAGAAGACTTTGACGAAAACTGTCATTTGCTAGCTGCTAGCACGGTGCCTTTGGGCCTGTTGCCTGACTTCCCTGAATCTCAATCTCATTTGTAAGACCCGGATGCGCATCTGTCTCCTGCAGGTGTTGTTAGGACATAAAGCGAACGAGGCACTTTTGGCTGCAAGCAATCACGACTCCCTGGGGTCACCTCGAGTGTGTGGAGGGTGGTGGCCAAGTTCGTTGTACTCATCTGTGTGGCAACAGGAAGACGGGATATTAGGGTCGCCCTTCCCAGGCTCGTGGCAACCCGAGGGCTGACACAGCTGAGACTCACTCAGAGAACCTGCCCGTGAGCCTGCGACCAAGAGCAGCTCTGGAGGAAGGGCACCTCTGCCCACCCAGGAAGGCTCGGGGTGGGCTCTCTGCCGTTTGTTCACCCACTCCGCCTTGAACACCGACTGTGTGCCCGTGTGGGTGCTGAGGACGCAGCCTTCCCTCCCACCCCTCGCTCGGTCTCTGCTCCTGCACTTACCCGGTTCTCTATCCACGGATTAGTCAGCATTCCTTATATGCAAGTGCCGGAAACCCAACTCAAAGTAGCTGAAGGAAGGGGAGTCTTTAGTGGCTCACTGTGTCAACAAACCCCAGAGAGGCAGGGGTGCGAGGGGAGGGGAGGGGGAAGCAGGGGAGAATGAGCTGGCCTCAGGGTCAACTGATCAAGTTCACCACAGAGCAGGCTGGGATTTAAAAATAGTTGCAAATATCCTCCAAACAGATAGTGCTTAGGCTGGAGTAGTGGGAGGGATGCTGCACAGGAATCAGGATTCCATTTTTTTTCTTTTTCTTTTTTTTTCTTTTAAAGATTTATTTATTCATTTGAGAGAGAGAGAGAGAGTAGGGGCAGAGAATCTTTAAGCAGACTGCGCTGAGCATGGAACCTGATATGGGGCTCAATCTCATGACCCTGAGATCATGACCTGAGCTGAAATCAAGAGTCAGATGCTTAACCGACTGAGCCACCCAGGCGTCCCTCTTTTTTTTTTTTAAATGTCCCTTTTCTTTTCCAGTTTTATTGAGGTATGATTGACAAAAAATGTATATATTTAGGTCATACAATGTGATTTTTTAAAGGTGTACAACGTGATGATTTAATATACTGTACGTATGCATTATGAAATGATTACTGCACTCAAGTTCCTTAACACATCCATCATTCACATAGTTACCATTTGTGTGTGTGTGGTGAGAACACTGAAGATTTACTTTCTTAGAAAAATTTCAAGTATAGAGTACAGTATTATTAACTATAATCACCATGCCTACAGTAGATTCCCAGACTGACTCATCTTACAACTGAAAGGTCATAAACCTAACTAATATCTCTCTGTTTCCCCCACCCCTAGCCCCTGGCAACCCCATTCTGCTCCCTGGTTCTATGAGTTTGACTTTTCCAATTCCACATATAAGTGAGAGCATATAGTATTTGTCCTTCTGTGACTGGCTTATTTCACTTAGCATAATGTCTTCCTGGTTCATCCCTGTTGTTGCAAATGACAGGATTTCCTTCTTTTTATGGCTGAATAATATTCCATTGTATATATGCCTCATTTTCTTTATCCATTTATCCTTTGAAGAGGATTCCTTTCTCCACTCCCAGATCTGCCACTTATTAACTATGCAATAGCATTTATAATATTGCTAGGGCTTCATCTGTTAAATGGACCTAATGGTCACCTCCCTTTCTAGCATATAAATGCCTTATGTGCTGGGTGGTATTATTATTATAAAAATATCTGCAAATTAACAGTATGTGCCCATCTGCACGCTAAGTACCTCCGCACAAAGACTCACATGGGAAGAAAAACAATGACCAATACTGACAATCGATAATTCAGCCTATTTGAATTCAGGATGTGTGGCTTCCATCCCAAGTTCCTGACTCTTTCTCCATCAACTGCTCATAGCTGGGACCACTGACTTCACTGACCCCTAGCCCTCAATGCGGGTTCCTGAGCCAGTGCTCAGGCAGGAAGTAAAGAGTTTTAGCAATCTGCCCCCTTCCTGTGGGGTTTAGGGATCCTGACCCTGGGTTCCCATCTTGGTCCCAGCTGTGCTTGGTAGCCAATCCCATGGGGTGGGAGAGGAGGGTGTCCAGAGGCTCAGAAGAAGCCCAGAGCTCCATCACCACGGGACAGGGCTTCTGAGTGGTTCTTGTTGATCTCTCTTCTCAAGAGCTGGAATTCTGGACAGGGAATCTAAGATCCAGACTCAGGATCACCAGATGCCTGGATTTCTGGGCTGCTTCCTCCTCTCCAGATGGGAACCCGCTGCCACCTAGAACCTAAATGAAGGTTGGGAGCTGACCCTCTGTTAGTGTTCCAAAACATCTTCCTTCTCCTATTTCACATGGTGGGCTGAGCCTAGACCTTCTCCCCCCTCTCTACCTGCTGTTTTGCCAAAAGAAAGTCCTGCCTAGGTGTTGGTCTTAGGTTTTAACAAGTGGCTTTACTAATTTGTTTTTTTGTCTATACCTATATTCAGATGTGATTTCTCGCATTATACCTCTCCAAACTGCCAGACCCACTAGTATTTTAGTAGCGTTCTCTAATTTAGAATCTCTGCTCTCATTTCAAATTTACCGGGGACCCACCTAACAATAAAAACAATAAAGCAGACATATCCCTGGGGCACCTGGCTGGCTCAGTCGGTAGAACATGAGTCTTGGAGCAGCGTGAGGAAGAGCTGAGAATGACCCCTGGAATGGCCAAAACCAGCACGCCGCTGCATCCCCACATTGAGCGCCTACATCCCGCCCCACCCCCACCCCCAGCAGCCACCACGCCCAAGAGAAAGGCTGCAGGGGAGGCTAAAGGAGATAAAGCCAAGGTCAAGGATGAGCCACACAGAAGATCTGCAAGGTTATCTGCTAAGCCTGCTCTTCCAAGCCAGAGTGCAAGCCTAAGAAGGCCCCTGCCAAGAAGGGAGAGAAGGTGCCCAAGGGGAACGAGGGGATGGCTGATGCGGGCAGGGATAGGAAGAAGCCTGCAGAAAACGGAGATGCCCCAACACACCAGGCACAGAAAGCTGAAGGGGGCTGGGCATGCCAAGAAAAGCGTGCATTTCTGGTAACTGTGGACTTCTGGTGGCTGTACAGTTTGCAATGCTACTTTTTATCAAGTTTTATTATATATATATAAAAAGAACATATGAGTCTTGATCTCCAGGTTGTAAGTTCAAGCCCCGCCTTGGGTGTAGAGAGCACTTAAAAATAAAATCTTTAAAATAAAAAAATAGACCACAACCCCCGTGCCCAGCACTCACCTAAGTGCTTGACACCCTCCCTGTGAGGTCCATGCTCTTTTCCTCTTGACGGGTGAGGACACCGAGGCTCAAGAGGTTCACCCAGGATGGACAGCTGGTGCGTGACAGAAGTGGGATTGCGACCAGAGCGGCCTCATCCCGATGCCTGTGCTCATGCCTTTGATGAGACAGGTGAGTGGCCCACACAGATGTGCAGACCACCGTGGAGTGAGCAGTCACAGCTGAGTTCCTGGGCAGTGGCAGGTACTTTTGAAAGTTTTATTAAATTTCCAAGTTACACGTGATTTTTTTTTCCTCTAGGAAATCCAAAGGGCCCATGTCCATCCTATTCCATCTTCCCCAGGGCTTTGCCATCCATACTTGACAACATTCTGCGAGCAACTATGGGAAATACAAAGAATAAGTGGATATAGCTTCTGCCTTCAAAGGGTTTTGGATGCAGGAGATGAACGGGGGACGAAGTTAGTGCTGCGTGAGGTTTTAAGTGCATTTCTGGGCTGTTTCCTCTTGTTGCCAGAAGTGGTAGGACTCAGGTCATTCTGCTCAAAAGCTCAAATCGCAGAAAGGCCTCGAATTCAACAGCTGATGGCTAGGTTTTAGGAGTACACGGTTTTTTGTGTGTTTTAAGGGGCAAGGATAAGACTTGAGGGTAGGGTGATGCTGTTACTATCAGTCTCCGTGAAATGTTGCAATCTGCCCCTGGCCAGGGATAAGCTCTCCTTAAAGGTCCTCTAGCAAGGAGAATCGATTTTAGATCTGGTCATCATAGAAGCCATTCCACTCCCCAGTTCCTCTGGCCTGCTTCAGCGCTGTTGTTAGGTTCAGTCTGGCAAACGTCTGTTGAGGGCCCACTAGGAACCAGATCGGATGTCAGGAAAGGCGGGGGTGTGGCGGCGGGGGTGGGGCTCAAGCTGCAAAGGGCGTGGTCTCTGACCTGGAGGGATTTGTCCCTCAGGTAGGACAGATTTGTCAGTAAAAGCCGCTCAGTGCGGTGGCAGAGGTCCAGAGAACAAGCTACCCAGACGGGGGATTTAAACCCGTTCTGGAGTGTGGTGTAGTGTGGTGTGTGTGTGTGGACGTGTGTGTCTATCTCTGTGTTTCTGCGTATGCGTCTGTGTGTATCTGTGCGTGTCTGAGTGTGTCTGGGTCTGTGTGTATATCTTCCTTGAAGACAAGACACCTCACCCAAACCTCGGGAGGAGATTCCCAGCCAAGAGGAGGGCACAAACAAGGGCACAGAGGCAACAGGTGATAGACAAAGCCCCATAAACTGGGCTGTGAGGTGGGGAGGTCAGGAAGAAGCCAGCAGGGGTCAGGACTGGAGGCCCATGGATGTTGGCTGAAGCCCTCAGGTTAATCCTGTAATGGAACGGGGCTGTGGGAAGCAGGAGAAAGACGTGGTTACATTAGCCCATCGACGACACTGCTCTGGTGGCAGTCTGGAGACCAGAGTGATGGGGGGCTGGGGTGGTGGTGGGACGCTGAGGTTGGTCTTCAGGGAAAACAGTCCAGGAGAGAGGCAGTCAGGGCTCGAATTCCAGCAGGGAGCGAGGAAGGAGAGAAGGCCCCACACCATCCTGCTATCCCAAACCCAACAGACACTTCCATCTCCTCCTCACAGCCTCCTCTCCACCCTTGTCAGCCTTTCCCGGGCAGCGCCCGGCCAGGAGGCCCATCCAGGCTTCTGAAGGGCTCTCCTTAAACACCTGGGAAGAGAGGATGCGGGGAGGGGAAGAGGCCGAGTGAGGGAGTTGGCAGAAGCAGCCCACCGCTGCCTCCCACTTTGAGGGTCTTTGTCTGACCGCTGCACAGTTTCACTTGCTCTTTGCAGTTCACTCAGCCCAGTTACTGCTGTCAGCTTAACTGACCTACACATGGAGACACCTATGATGGGTTAGGCTCTGCTGTTACGGGGACAGGGGTCCTAACTCTAGGAGGTTTTACAACACATCTTTCTTTCTTTCTTTCTTTCTTTCTTTCTTTCTTTCTTTCTTTCTTTCTTTCGTTCTTTCTTTCTTTCTCTCTCTCTCCCTCCCTCTCTCTCCCTTTCTTTTCTTTTTTCTTCCTTTCTTCCTTTCGTTTTCTTTCTTTCTTTCTTTCTTCTTTCTTTCAGATTTTAAGTAATCTCTATACCCAACGTAGGGCCTGAACTCACAACCTCGAGATCAAGAGTCACACCCTCTAAGGACAGAGCCAGCCAGGCGCCCCACAACAACATTTCTTTTTCCTTCTAATGGAAACATGTTGCCTCCTCCCTCTCCCACACTCCCTCTCTTGCCGGGCTCCAGGTTGCCCAGATGAAGATCCTGTGCCCACTCGGTGGGAGATTCCTGGTACCTCAGGAACAGGCTTCTACTGTTTCCTTATAAGAGAGTTTCCTTATAAGAGCTTATTCTTTGCTTCCAGAAGTCATTTCAATAAATATCCATCAGATTAGACTCTCATTTAAATAGTATCTGTAGGGGGGAGAGGAGTAATTAAAACGTAATGAGACGGTTAGCAAATGGATCTGGGACTTTTCAGCTTTCTTATTCTGGTGAAATCAAAACCAACAGGCATTTTTAAGCCCCTGATCTGCCAATGCATCGCAAGGGAATGGGGCTGGTATGTGGATGAGCAGGAGAACAGCCTGGTCCTGTCCTCCACGACGTAGGTCCACAGGCCCAGGGGAGCACAGGGGAGAGCAGCTGACCGTGTCCAAGGAAGTCGGGGGTGCTTGTGTCCGAACTGGGTTTTTAATTAAGTGGATGTTTGACAGTCAAAGACCAGGGCATTCAGAGCTGAGGAGACCGTGTGACTGGTGTGGCATGGGAGGAAATGATGCTGGGCCGGGGAGAAGTTAGGGGTGGCTGAAGGCCTGTGTCCTTGGGGAGTGGTAGGGAGACACAGCTGGTAAGGTGGCTCAAGGGCTGAATGCAAAGGCCCTGGGGCACCAGCACCGGAGTTGGGCTGTACTTAAAGCAAAAGCAACCAGGAGTCATCAAATGTGTGCAGGCCTGATGTATTTCGTGTTTTAGGAAGGCAACTATTTCGTGTTTGGACGAGAGAGAGGACATGGTGAGAATCAATCTGGAAGCTGTTAGAAGATAAAGACGAGGAAGCCTGCTTTAGGCAGAGGGATGCAGGGAAAGGGACATGTCTAGAGATACGTAGGACGTAGAGCTGTGCTGAGCTGGGTACAGAGGGCACAGGAAGGAGTCAAGTCTGATAGAAAGCTTGCTGGTTTGGGAAAATAGGTGCCTACCACGCACTGCGCCAGGATACCTGAGGAGAGCTAACGCTTTTATAAACTGCCTTCTGGTATCATCTCAAGCGAATCTAAGAATGGAATCGCCTAAAGATGTGGCAGAAGGCAAAAGGAAGAGCTAAAGGAGGGCATATACGAAGGGAGGTTTGTTCTTTGTGCCCAGATGGAATCTGCTAGTTTTTCTAAGGCCTGCAATTTTGCCGTTGGTGCCAACCACTGTCTGGGGTATAAAGTGGGACTCACTCCAGACTCCCACATGAGACATTTCTGGGAGACCCGTTGGATGAGAGCACACGACGAATGCAATGCTGGAAGCACATCGAGGGGGAGCTCTCTAGAAAGCAGCTGGTGCCTGGATTAATAGGAGATAGATGGGCTGGAAATCTAGGCTGCAAATAATTAGCATCCCAGAGCCACTTGGAAATCACCAAAGGAGGGCCCGGGACAGGAACCCAAGGAACATCAGCATTCAGGGAGCCGCTGGGAGGGGTGGCAGTGGAAATGAGGCATGAAGAGGACAAGGAGAGAGCAGAGGCCAGGAACCTGCCATATGATGGACCAGGCTGGTTAAGGGCAAGTAGAGGCCATGAGGGCAAACTTTCACAGCAGGAGCACGGGGAGTTGGGCAGGACAGGGTGTGTGGGCCTCAGCAACGCTGGGCACATTGCAAGTCGGGCAGTTACATGTGGACTCCTGTGCCCCTGTGTGCTGACTTCTCCCAATCCAGACCCAGCGCTTGGCCCACAACTCATGGCTCCGAGGGAGGCTGCTGCCTTGACCTTTTGGGGCTCAGGCTTCTGGGATCAGAGGTAAGAAAGAAGGGGTCTTATAACTTCCCTTCACTCATCTGTGGGCTAAGAGCTTTTGGACCACTGGGCCAACACCACTCTTTCTTTTTTTTGCACTGAGAAAAACTATCAGTGTAGATACCATGCAAAGCTTTTTCTGAGCGTGGCTTTGATCTTGTGGTAGCAACATTCCAAGAGAAAAATAAGAAAAAAAGCTTCTTAAGAATCTGGTGCTTGTTGGCTGAGAGATTGGGTGTTGTGCGGATTGATGAAAGTCCCAAGGCTCAGCAGTTCAGGGGAGAAAGCAGGCCTTCGCTATCACAAGAACCGCACTGCATGTTCTCATCCGGGCAACCCAGCTGCTGTCTTCATGGTTAAGCACCTCTAATGGCTCCCATGTGTCAGCTGGAAATTTTACTTAAACCAAAGGAATAAACAGCAATACGTCACAGTGTCATGAAGAGTTTCTGCCCCTTTGTGCGCATTACGAGCGAATCACGTCTGCTAGAATTCTATCCTATGCGCCAACAGACTTCTTTTTTTTTTTTAAGGATTTTATTTATTTATTTGACAGAGAGAGACACAGCGAGAGAGGGAACACAAGCAGGGGGAGTGGGAGAGGGAGAAGCAGGATTCCCGGCGAGCAGGGAGCCCGATGCGGGGCTCGATCCCAGGACCCTGGGATCATGACCTGAGCCGAAGGCAGACGCTTAACCGACTGAGCCATCCAGGCACCCCTAACAGACTTTTTAATACATGTATGATGTCTTATAATCAGCTCTGAAGATTTTTAATGTGGGAATGTGATGGAATGGGGTTGGAGAACTTAACGATGACATAAAGGTTGTACAAATCAAACCATTCTCTCTTTCTACCTTTCATAATCCCACTGAAAAAATAAATATATCAGTATTAATATGTACATATATTAGCATGTTTATTTCTTTGGTTAAATAAAAACCCAAATGGACAGGAAGTTGATTTTAGAAGTTGTTTTTTTTTTTTAAGATTTTATTTATTTATTTGTCAGAGAGAGAGAGAGAGAATACAAGCAGGGGGAGTGGGAGAGGGAGAAGCAGGCCCCCCAGCTGAGCAAGGAACCCAATGCGGGGCTCGATCCCAGGACCCTGGGATCATGACCTGAGCCAAAGGCAGACACTTAACCGACTGAGCCACCCAGGCGTCCCTGATTTTAGAAGTTTTTAACGTCTAAAGCAAGATAGGATAGTTATTAGCCTGAAATAAATCCAAGAAAATTACAATCCTTTTGGTGGATTGGGACCAAATGCAGATTTTTCAAGAAGTAAAGAGGCATTTAACTCACAATTTTTCTTTTTAGGAAATTAGTATTTTTTATTTAATGGTAGAAATCGATCATGTCCACGTTCTGCCCTTTCCTCTTATCAATTCAGAAAATAGAATATATTCCATCTGTTGTCGCTCCCCTTACCCCACATCTTCTTAATCTCATTAAGGCAGAATTGCTAAATAATAATAGTTGATGTTAGTTTCTGATGAGAATTGGATCATTATAGAGATTGAGGAACATCGAACACTCACGACCAAAGAAGGAGGCTGTGTATATGAGGAAATCTATGAAGTCTCATTTTGACAATTTTATTTTGACAACTTATTCCCTTTGTTAAAAAAAATTTTTTTTTTTTTCTGGCCTGAACTTGAGCCATTAGGGTCATTTTTGTTCTGGATGTTTTTGGTTCTCATTCACTTATTTACTGGTGCCTAAGGTCTGCACTTGTGCCCCTGGCACCTACCACCGTCTGCCGTAGACATGGGGCTCACTCCAGACCCCCCCCAATGTGCCATTTCTGGGAGACTCTCAGGGACTGCACTGGGCCTTGGGCTCTACAAGTGCGCTCTTGCGGGCAGGGATCTCAGGTCCCCAAGAGGCGTAATAGGAGAATCCTGTCTGGATAGATTCTCCAGTCTCTCTGACCTGCACTAGGAATATATTTTGAGAGTCTTCTAGTTGAAACCGTCTATTACATGTGATGAGAACAATGTCACCTATTCTTTTTCTTATTTGTCATGGCTCCCAAGAATCACGGAGATGCTTTTCAGACCAAAATATTGGGGAACTTACTGCCTCAAACTTTCAGGTCAGAGATGAAGGAGTTAAACACAGGGCGAAGGCACATTGCTAGTTTAACCATTCTTTTTTATTTCCTAAAAGACAAGACTCAAGTGATTCTGGGTTAGAAGAGTAAGCGTACACACAGTCCAGTAGAGCTTGGTGCCGGAACGTTCTAGAAGATTCTGATCCAGTGGTGTCTCGTTACAATATGAAAACTTGAAAAATTGATGTAGCTTCAACTTCATGTGGTGAAATAACATGGGTATTTGAGAAATGTAATACTGACTATGAATTTTAACATTAACTACCATGTATTAGCCCTTCATTGTTCCAGGTTCTCTATTTTCTGCTTTGCATATGTGCTCACCTCAAAGTCAAATCCGAGGATCAATCACGGTAGTTGTCACCTACTTCTTGGGGTCAGCACATCTGCTTCTCCTCACCTCCCTGCTTGCTACCTTCATTTCTATTTTGTTCATCTTGATGCATACACTTTCTTTATCTTCACCCACTTCAAATTTCTTTTGGAAAGAGGCAGCATTCTGCATACAGTTTTGGAATGATTTGTTTCTAAAGAGTAATTCATTGTGAAGGCTTTAGTTTGTCTTCAGTTCTAAAGAAATCAATGTTTTACCTGGATGGAAGACAACAGCCATTCTTGTTGAATTATTCTGCTAATGTTTGCTTTGTAAACAGTGGTATTTTATGCAAACAAATTGGAAAGTCTTGATTTGGGCCCCGTAGGGGCAAAGGTCTTCCTTCTCTCACTAAGTATCCTTTGGTAGGGCTTCCTGAGGGGAGCTTTGTCATTTCCACCCCCATGTGGATCATAAGGTACACCGTGGGGTGGGTTGTCTCCTAGAATGAAGTCTCACTTACTCTCTTTTTCAGTGTAAATAGCGTGTATTCATACACACAATCTTCACACTTGTACTTTATGAATAATTTCTATGTATGCATATAGCATATGTGTGATCATTTCTTTAAGCTGTTTCATCTCTCCCTGAAGGACCCTCCATAATTACTGCAAAATACTTTTGTACAATGACCCAACTGAAATATAAACCGTTCAAAAAGAATTTAGATTTTCAGAGAGGAGGAGAGTTGCCCATTGACAAGGACTCTGGCCTTTGGCAAGCTGCTTCTGAGGGAGCTGTCGGAAACCCGAGAGGGATAAGGAACACCTTCACTTAAGGGGCTCCCTGCCTTCACCTGGGTGGTGTTAAGTTGGGGTGGCTGCTCCCTCTGGAGCAGAGATCCCATTATTTATCACAGACACACTGCCTTTGGGAAAGTAGGGAGGAGACAGTTGGGTCCTTGCTCAGAAACTGGTGTTGTGGACTCAAAGATCCTCTCAAGAATTTCCAGATGCCTTCAAGCAAGGTCTATCGGAAATACACAACAGAGCAAACGATCCTGAGAGTCTGAAGGGGAAGGCAGTTCAAAGTCGCTAAATGGGGGCTTTGTTATTAAGAGAGTCTCAATCTGGTAAGGCTCTAAGGTAAACCCATAGTCAGACTTGATGTTTTTGTGTTTTAATGTTTGTTCTGGTGAGGTACTATTTTCACCCAGCAGGGTTAAGAGTGGGTGGGAAGGATGGACCTTAAGGCAATGGAAGGATTTTTACTTATTTTCTACTGTATTGCCTGGAAAATGCTTCCCTTGTAATGTCAACTAGTACAAAATAAACCCGAGCAGTCTTGTGTATTTACATTGGGGCCTTGGTTATGCAAAAATATGGATGGGTAAAACATTAGTAGAAAATATAATAAAATGGTACCAGTGGTTGTCTCTTTATGTTGGGGTTGTAAATGTTTCCTTTTGCTTTTCTTTTTTCTAAATCTCATGTACTAAATGAGACATATTTATAATGAAACTGAAATCTGGAAAAAAAATCCTAGCCTTATTTTGCAATTTATACCACACATTTTTGTCAGAAAAATTCCATCAAATGTAATTAATAGTCTTCAACCTTGGGGGTATGTGTCAGCTGGGAAGCTTTTAAGTTTTTCAGGGACTGCAAAGTCTGGCATGCGGAGCTGATGAGCAGCCAAGGTTGAGGACCATTGAGCTGATGGTCGCCAAAGACTTTCTCATTAATCTGGGTCTAACCCTCCTGTGAGGTCCGTGACAAACAGGACTCTAGACTAGAATCACTGAAGCTGAAGGGAGTGTCTGCAGCTGCCTGCTGTATGAATGGTGGATAACAGAGTGTGTGGGTCTCCTGGGTGCATCCATTTGAACAGGAGTCCCCACTGAGGTTTCCATGTCACTTACTAGCTTAATGGGAACTGGAAAATAGTCAAAGTTAATTCTTAACGCAATATTCATTCAAATTCATTTTTAAAAAAAGTGCAGATCTCACAGCACTCTCGGAAATGGGAGAGGATTTGTGAAATAAAATATATAAGACCCTACAGGTCAGGATTCACCTCTTCAGATGATTGATATTAACCAATAGATCAATCATGACAACTTTTTTTCTTTTTAAAGATTTTATTTGAGAGAGTGAGAGAGCACAAGCAAGGGGAGCAGCAAAGGGAGAGGGAGAAGCAGGCTCCCCGCTGAGCATGGAGCTAGACTCGGGGCTCCATCCCAGGACCCCAGGATCATGACCCGAGCTGAAGGCTTAACCAACTGAACTATCCAGGCTCCCCAACCATGACAACTCTCAAGCTAAATATTCAGGAAGGCATCTTTTTAGCTAAATGTGTGTGTAGGTGGGTGGGTGGATGGCGGGGTGGTGGTGGTAGTGATGGTGACCAGGACCTGAAATGTAATATGGGAAGTGACACAAATTCCTCAAGGCTTGGACTGCAATAAAGATAAGAGATGTAAATCAACACAAAGGAGATTTTGATCTAAAAGTAAGATCAGGGGCGCTTGGGTGGCTCAGTCGGTTAAGCCTCTGCCTTTGGCTCAGGTCATGATCCCAGGACTCAAAGATCCTCTCAAGAATTTCCAGCCCCACATTGGGCTCCCTGCTCAGCAGGGAGTCTGCTTCTCCCTCTTTTACTCCCCTGCTTGTGCTCTCTTTCTGTCAAATAAATAAAGTAAATCTTTAAAAAAATAAAAGTAAGATCATT
This sequence comes from Halichoerus grypus, assembly GCF_964656455.1. Classification (NCBI taxonomy): domain Eukaryota; kingdom Metazoa; phylum Chordata; class Mammalia; order Carnivora; family Phocidae; genus Halichoerus; species Halichoerus grypus. Next base: position 181,021,237 of record NC_135714.1, read on the forward strand.
GTTTATGTAAAGTCTTCTCTCTTCATTATCCTCTCCATCGGAAAAGAGAATATTTTCAGATCCTAGTGGCTATCATAAATGAAAGTTTCCCGAAATCCAGGCATCCAGAAAAGCAAATTCATTTTCAAATGCGTGAATAGGAGACACAGATGGGGTGTCCCTCAGCCACTGCTCCCCTTTCCAGGAGTTTCCAGCTGCAGTCATACTTGCCTTCCTAGCTATGGTTGATGAGACTAGCAGTGGGTCGAGCAGAAAGTCTCCATCCTGAGAGTTCTGAATTGGGACTGTGAGATGCTAGGTAGTCATTCCTGCAGGTCAGTGAACAGAGGACACATAAACCAGGGAGTGAGGGCAACCGTGGTGGGTCATGTGCACACATCGGCGGTGACGGCCGGTTTGCTGAGACCAACGGAGTGGACGATGTGAGGGAACTCAAGCGAGGGAAGCCGACTGCCGGCTTCTTGGTCCAGTCCTCTGTGGGTCCCACCTCTGCTTGATGCCCTTAGATTCCATTAGCCATCTCGAGAGCCTTCCATAAGGGCCTTTTTGCTTCAACTAGTTTGAAGTGATGTCTTTACCTTGTGACCTAAAAGGCCTTGACTAAAAAAAATGGTAACCAAAGCAAAGTGCATAATCCAACCAGTAATTAACACTGAGAAAGAAATGTAAATGGAAGCAACATTAAGAATTAGTCATTTCTCTCTGCTGAGAATTTTAGAGCAGTCATTCTTAGCTTTTTGGGAGTGGTGGCAGTTAGAATTCTTTAAGAAGCTGATGGAAGTTACAGACCTTCTGTTTAGGGGGGAAAAAAAACACATTTTGCATATAATCCATGTACCACCAGATAAGTACTTAGGTGATCAGTGTTTTGATTTGAGCCTTAATAAATGTACATAGATACCTGTCATTCTCATTGTGTCACCCATTTAGGTTATAAGCTTCTTTCTAAAGGAGGAAACCAGTTTTCTCTGTAAATTTTAGTTCCTTTTACTTGATGGCTCAATCAGAATTACTCAATGAAGTTATTATCATCTGTTAAATTATGGGATATATATGGTATCAAAATACTTTTTTCTAATATTAAAATACTTTTTGAATGCAAATCATGATTTGTGCCCCAAACATAAATGCCTTATTAAGGTGGATTAAGGGTACTTCACATTAAAATCAAATGCCCTCTTCTGTAGGCCAGGCTTTTCTTCCCTCTATTGAACTTGTAATTTATCGAAGGGCCCAAGTAGCTACAAGTCAGACTGTATTTGAATCCAGTCTCTACTACTTACCACATAACCTTGGGCAAGTTCTCTAGTCCTTTGAGACTAAATTTTCTCATTGGCAAATGAGGTCAACAGTGGTATCTAATCATAAGGTTTTTGTGAAGTTTTAGTAAGATATTCCACTTAAAGCACTTGGCAAAACGCCTAGCACAAGATAACAAATATTAATTTATTATCTAGATGAATTGACATAGAAATTTAGTCACAATATACTGTGAACTTGCTTCCCTTGGAAGGCCTTTTCTCCTGACTTGTCCTGCATACTTACACTGATAGAGTAAGGGCCAGGACTGAGGTAGGGTCAAGGTCCACTCAAGGTTGTCCTCCTTTGTGAAACTCCCTCCCTCTCTTAGACAGAACGAGTGACCTCTTCAGGCTTCCCTGGGTATTCCTCCTCACTGAACTGGAATCCACTGTGTAGTTGGGCTCCATCTCTAGACTCCGAGACAGGGACTGTATTAGTCTCCTCCTCTGTATCCCATAAGACAATTTATTGAACAAATACATGAGTAAAGAAACACAGAGCCAGTAGTGAAGGAGATTCCTACCCTTTCCCTCTTGTTGATCAGGTCTCGAGGGAGAGCATGGGAAGAGGTTACATAAGTGAAGAGGTTGGTATGAGAATAAGAAGGATCCTACAAATTTAGGGAAAGACTGATAATTCTGTAGCCATGGTAACAAGGAGCCAAGAACTGTTTTTTTTTTTTTTTTAAGATTTTATTTATTCATTTATTTGAGAGAGAGAGAGAGAGAGAAAGAGCATGAGAGGGGAGAGGGTCAGAGGGAGAAGCAGGCTCCCTGCTGAGCCAGGAGCCCGATGCGGGGCTCGATCCCAGGACTCTGGGATCATGACCTGAGCCGAAGGCAGTCGCTTAACCAACTGAGCCACCCAGGCGCCCCAAGAACTGGTTTTAAGTCTCTTCAATCTATCCGTGACAACTAGCTGAAGTGAACGTGCTTTTGCAAATCAACTGGTATTGTTTCTTGCTTATAAAAATCAGCCAACAGGGGCACCTGGGTGGTTCAGTGGGTTAAGCGTCTGCCTTCAGCTCAGGTCATTATCCCAGGGTCCTGGAATCGAGCCCCACATCGGACTCCCTGCTTAGCAGGGAGCCTGCTTCTCCCTCTCCCCCCTGCTCATGTTCTCTCTCATTCTCCCTCTCAAATAAATAAATAAAATCTTAAAAAGAAAAAAAGAAAATCAGGTAATAAATTAGTATGGACCTGTTCTAGTAAAAATGCACCCGAGCACCAGCCAATCAATAGGTCTCACCCGAGCAACCACAGTTCCACAGATGATGTCAACCCACTCACACTTCTGAAAGCTCACCGATCCATGAATTCCACACTTCTCAAAAACCCTACATGAGATCAGCAGTCTGCTCTGTTCCCAGAGACCATGCCTGACAAGCACAGTTCTCCCTTACTAGGGCCAGCAATAAATTCAGTTTTGTTCTTTTTATCCAGATATTGGGAAACAGTCTCATCATCTTTTCCCAATTCTGATATAGACAATTTTTAAATTTAGTAAATTTCATATAACATAATTCACCATCTTAAACATTTTAGAATGTATAATTCAGTGATTTTTAGTATAGTCACACTACTAAGCAACCATCATCCCTGTTCAATTCCAGAATATTTCCTTTATCCTAAAAGGAAACTCTGTACTTCCCAACTGCCCTTCTCTTCACCACCTGCCAACCACTAGTCTACTTTCTGTCTCTGTATGCTTGCCTATTCTTGACACATCAGATGAGTGGAATCATACAGCATATGGCCTTTTGGGTCTGGCTTCCTTCACTTCAGCATGTTTCAACGTTCATCCATGTTGGAGGATGTATCCATACTTCTTTCCTTTTCACGGCCAAATAATATTCCACCGTATGGACATAATCCATAGTTTTTAATCCATTCTTCTGTAAATGGATACTTGGTTTGTTTTTACCTGTTGGCTATTGTGAATAATGCTGCTGTGAACACTGGTGTACAAATATCTGTTTGTGAGCACCTGTTTTCAACTGGTTGACAATTTTTTCTCAGGACTTTGACTATATCACCCTAGGGGTGCCTGGCTGGCTAGGTCAGAGGAACATGCGACTCTTGATCTCGGGGTTGTGAGTTGGAGCCCCACACTGGGTGTGGAGATTACTTTAAAATAAAATCTGAAAAATAAATAAACAAACCACCCTACTGCCTTCTAGCCTCCATGATTTTTTTTATTTCTTTTATTACTCAAAAATAAAATAAAATAAAAGTTAAAAATAACTTCATTTTTTTATTTAGCTTTCTGACTCTGTGCTTGAGCCTTCCACATTTCCACAATGATTTTCTGCTCCTCGATAAGGAAAGCACGCTTGATCCTGTCATGAACAAACAGCACACATGGAACCATCACAGGCCCTGCTGACATGTGTTTTCGTTTTAGACAACTTCATAAGAACTGTAGGTCTCACAGCACGAACTCCTCCCATCGGCCTGGGCCCATACCACCTGCGGATTTTGGTGCTTTCCCAACCTTCTTGGTACAGAGTTAAATGATTCTACTCCCAGGGGTTCGGGACAGCCTAATTCTGCTAGAGGCTGTATCACAGGACAGCCTACGATCGTACGTCAAGTGCCGGACCGTTCTGAATGCCTGTGGATGCCATCCCCAGGAGAGGAAAAAGCTTCATGATTTATGACGAGAAATCAGCCAGTAAATTGATTGAGGATCCATTTTCTGTGATGAGTTGCTTGTCCAGAACAGGCAAATCCAGACACTGAGAGGAGACTGGTGATTGCCAGGGTTAGGAGGAAGAAGGAATGAGAAATAACTGCTCATGGGCATGGGGTTTGCTTTTTGGAGTGATGAAAATATTAAAAAAGAAATTAGTAATGATGTTTGCATAGCTCTGTGAATGTATTAAAATCCCCCAAATTGTCCATTTTAAAAGGATAAATTATGTCCTGAGCTGCTGTAGAAAAATCTAAATCGGATGTCTCAAAGGCATCTCAAAATCAATGTGCCCCACATCAAATTCTTGTTCTTTAATATCAAACCCTGTCTTCTTCCTGGGCTCTGGAGCTCAGGGAGTAGACCACCATCCATCTACTTACACAACAGAAACCCTGGGTCATGTTTGCCAGCTTGTGACTCCCTTCCCCCATTTAGTCCATCCCTGAATCCTATCACTTTTACCTCCTAAATGGCTCTTTTTCCACCTGTCCCTATCTTTAACGGTCCATCCCAAAGCCACCACCTCTCGTTAACGACCCTCTCATCTGGCCTCCTCATGTGTGCACTCTTGCCCCTCTTCAATTTGCCATCCCCACTGCAGCTGGCGGCGCTGGGTTGTTCAACAGATAGACCAGGCACGTACTAACTAACTACATCAGCAGAGCAGGCCACTTACAAATTGAGGTAAAATTTCTTGGAAAATGTTGGTATTTTGTATCAGTTAGGATACAACAATTCTGTAAGTAACAGAAAAACCAGCTCACGCTTGCTGAGATATTATCTCTTGAAGCACCTACATTTTTTCCCTATTGCCATCCTCTATTCACATCCAGTGATAGAAGGACGATCTCCCTCAAGGATAAGTTCTTCCCTTAGCTTGTATTAGGCAAATTTAAGGTATAGGCATACCTGTGGACCAGGGAAAGGCCAAACACTCATTGGCATGGACTGACTGAGGTCTACCTGTGGACTGGATGGACAGCTGAATAAAATTTGAGAATCTGCTAAGGAGGAGGAAGACGGGGATGGGCACTTACCCTTGATCCAATAATATGGCTCTTCTTTTAGGCAAGACTTGAAATATAGGGAAGGGGCCCTAATATATTGCAGAAAGAGGAAGCTAACTTTAGCAAAATATCATTTACAGCACGAGGTTTCCCCCTTCATATTTCAAAATTCAAAGGCATTTTCTGTCATCTGGCACAAACAAAATTTAACAATTTATCGTAATTCAGTAAAGAGCTTTCCGATTTTTCTTACTGCATTATGATAAAGTTCAAATGTAAAGATCATATGGGATCAAGTGTGGGTTATTCTTTTTCCAGTTATAAAATATATTGAGCACTATGGCAGAGGTTCACTAACCACAGGGGTAAATACAAGTCAAACACTTCCCTTTTGGGCTCTACACATTTAAGCAATATATATACCACACATCTACAATTGTGCCAGTCAGCCTTAAGTAAAAAGAAAACATATTTTAGGCACAGTTATGGGATAAGCTGAAAGACCTAAAACCATTCTTTCAGCTAATAGACCTAGATATATTATAGGTAATTGAACTCTAAAAACCTGCTCTATTAAAAATCAAGTGCATTTAACCCAGAGATAAGGGGTTCTATGTGTAATCTTTATAAAAATGAGGTTATTCACCTGACAGTATATATAAGTCACCAGCAAGCATTGCGGTGCGTTATTCCCCTACCTTTGTGTGGTTGGCAGCTCGTGCAAGTCTATGGTAGAAGCTCTCTTCCCTAGGTAGTCAGGATCCATAGCTGGTCAGTTAAAGAGAAAAGTCAGTTAAAGTGGGGAATCACAAACTTATAATAAATAGCCTTAAAATGTTATTTTTAATTAAAAACATACAAGTCTATTCATCCATCATTCCTTTGATATCGGGCTAAAAGGCCTTTTCTTGGAGTGGGGTCTACAGATGGGGGCGGTACATAAGACACGCATTAACACCAGCAAGTAGTGCTGTCAATTTTAGTTTCAGTGGAGTGAGGACTCAAGACACCTGTGGAGAAAACTGAGGGCAGAATTCCGCTGGATTCCTCCACCTAAACTCACACATTTGTTTCGCCCACACCTAATTCCACAACAGATTTTCTTAAGGCGTGATAAAGACCTATCTTTAGAGAGAGGTCCTGATACCAGATAGGTCTTTATCAGGTCTTCCCAAGCATTCAACTTATTTTCATAGAGATCACAACTCTCTTCATGCTCCTCTTTGTCTGCTTTGGGTAATATTGAATTAAATTATGTAATTACTAAGCAAAACTTGCATAAACAAGTTTGGGAACAAACGACTGACTTTTGGAAAGCATACAACTCAGGAAGAAGTGATTAGCCCATCAGGGACTAGCCTACTTACTGGTTGTAAAAATTGCATGGGCCTTCAGCATTAGGAATGTTTTTCACACAGAACAGGGACTGGTTCAAAGGTCTGAGCCAGAGGAAGGCAGAGTTGGTTCTAGAAACAGAAAATCTAAATTCAGAAACAGCATTTACATTTATATGAAGTTATGAAACTCCTTTGAGAGGAATGCTAATGAATAGGATTTGAGCAAACCTTTCTTTACGGAGTTTGCAGTAGGGCCAGTCATGCTTCTCTGGGGGAGGGCATAATGCCTGAGCCTCCCGTTGGATGTGGTTAGGGTCACTGGGTCTACTCTTGGTGAATGCTCTAAAATATTAAAATCTCTCTCTCTTTGAAGAAAGCAGGAAAGGAACTGTTCCTAGTTTATGTTTAAGAAAATATTGAAATCTAGCTTTTGGCTTTCAGCTCGAAGGAGGCCAAGGTGCAGCTGTCTTCGGTTGTCCCCAATCCAGGTTCACCCAACATCAGCTGCCTCCATCATGCCGCCTAAGTTCGACCCCAACGAGATCGAAGTTGCATGGGTGAGGCGCACCCGTGGGGAAGTTGAGGCCACGTCTGCCCTGGCACGATCGGCTCCCCCTGGGTCTTTCTCCAAAAAAGGTTGGTGATGACATCACCAAGGCAACAGGTGATTGGAAGGGTCTGAGGATTACAGTGAAACTGACATTCAGAACAGACAGGCCGGGATTGAAGTGGTACCTTCTGCCTCTGCCCTGATTATCAAAGCCCTCAAGGGGCCAAGAGACAGAAAGGTGCTCGCAGCCGCCGTCGTTCACCAACGCCAGCGCTGCCTCCAGCTCGCCGAGCTCCAGCCGAAGGAGAAGGGGGTTAAGCCACGGCTCGTACAAAGCAGACTGCCTGCAAATCGACAGGTGGTAAAGCACCAAGGAAGCAGCTGGCTACAAACGCCGCTCGCAAGAGTGCGCCCTCTACTGGAAGGGTGAAGAAACCGCATCGTTACAGGCTTGGGACCGTGGCACTCCGTGCGATCAGACGTTATCACAAGTCCAGTGAACTTCTGATCCGCAAACTTCCTTTCCAGCATCTGGTGCGAGAAATCGCTCAGGACTTCAAAACAGATCTGCGCTTCCAGAGCGCAGCTATTGGTGCCTTGCAGGAGGCAAGCGAGGCCTATCGGGTGGGCCTCTTTGAAGCCATCAACCTGTGTGCTATCCGTGCCAAACGTGTCACAATTATGCCAAAAGGCATCCAGCTAGTGCGCCGCATACGTGGGGAACGTGCTTAAGAATCCACTATGATGGAAAACATTTCATTCTTAAGAAAAAAAATTTTTTTTTCTCTTCTTCCTGTTATTGGTAGTTCTGAACGTTAGGTATTTTTTTCCATGGGGTCAAAAGGTACCTAAGTATATGATTGCAAGTGGAAAAATAGGGGACAGAAATCAGGTATTGGCAGGTTTTCCATTGTCATTTGTGTGTGAATTTTTAATATAAATGCGGGGACATAAAGCATTAATGCAAGTCAAAATGTTTCAGTGAACACGTTTCAGCAGTTCAACTGTATAACAATTATAAATAAACCTGTTAAATTTTTCTGGACAATGCCAGCATTTGGATTTTTTTTTTTTTTTTTTTTAAGATTTTATTTATTTGCGAGAGAGAGAATGAGAGACAGAGTGCATGAGAGGGAGGAGGGTCAGAGGGAGAAGCAGACTCCCTGCTAAGCAGGGAGCCCGATGTGGGACTCGATCCCAGGACTCCAGGATCATGACCTGAGCCGAAGGCAGTCGCTTAACCAACTGAGCCACCCAGGCGCCCTGGATTTTTTTAAAACAAGTAAATTTCTTATCGAAGGCAACAACAACAACAACAAAAGACAGAAAGAAGCAGAAAAAACATTAAGCACAGTGGAAATAGCACTTTGGATGTGACTGTCAACGCTGCCCGACAGATGTGGCACCGATCTTGAGCCAGAGAAATCTCTGGAAACGCCCAGTCTGTGGGCTGCAATGTTGATGGCTGCCACCCTTGTGATATCACAGATGATATCAACAGTGGAGCAGTGGAATGCCCAGCTCGTCAAAAACTAGAAAGGAAAATATTTCAATAAAGAATCATTTGACAGCCCAAAAAGAAAAAAAATTATTGAAGTCTCAAGTAGCCTTAATATGGGTCAGATTACTAAGGATAATAAAATTCTCCAAGAGAACCAATTTGCTAATCAAGAGGGGGAAAACGATCCTGTTTCCTGGTGCCCTCTTGTGATAAAACAGCAGGTCGACAGTGGGGATTATAAAGCTTTAAGATCCAAGTATCTGAAAGAGATCATCTCCCTTCATTAATGGTTGGACTGCACACTAAGAACCAGCCACCAAAATGATAAAAGCAGTGGTGCTTGAGGGTGGGCCATAGGATTAGAAGTACTTCCTCCCCACCTCCTAAATTATCTAAAATGAAATTATATTACTTTTGTAAGTAAAAACAACAAAAACACCACCACGATTTACCACAGTTAGTTAATAATAAGCAGAACCACTTTAAAGTTTTGGACAGAACGACCTATAGCCTTAACATGAGGACCGTCTTTTAGTAATTTTTTTTTTTTAAAGATTTTATTTTTAAATAATCTCTACACCCATTGTGGGGCTTGAACTCACAACCCAGAGATCAAGAGTCACACACTCGGGGCGCCTGGGTGGCTCAGTCCGTTAAGCAGCTGCCTTCGGCTCAGGTCATGATCCTGGGGTCTTGGGATCGAGCCCCACATCCGGCTCCCTGCTCAGTGGAGAGCCTGTTTCTCCCTCTCCATCTGCCTGCCACTCTGCCTACTTGTGCTCTCTCTCTGTCAAATAAATAAATAAAATCTTAAAAAAAAAAAAAGTCACACACTCTACCAACTGAACCAGCCAGGCATCCCCCTCTTCTAGTAATTCTTATTGAATTCAGGGGGAAGACCAATAATGCTTTTTAAGTTTTCCTATTGTTTTGTCTCACGCCGTTTAAGAACTTTCAAAATAACAAAGACTGATAAGCAAGGCAAATCCTCAGCTGTTTTCCTAACTAGCACTTAGGAAGCCCACTGTATTATGGAATCTCTAAAAGGCAGTGCTGAATGGGGTTAAGATCATGAACTCTGGAGCCAAATGCCATTTACTTGCCAGTGACCTTAGGACAGTTACTTAGCCTGTCTGTGCCTCAATTTCCACATCTGTAAAATAGTGATAATATTACTGACTGTTCAGAGAATTAAATGACTTCATGTGTAATCAACCAGTTATGTGTAAACCGCTTTTAACAGTGCCTGACATGTAGTAGGTTCTATACACATTTAATAAATAAATGCAAATTTTAAAAAAATGTCGGTGAGTTTACTAAGTATATATTAAGAATAGTTTTTCTGGAGGCACCTGGCTGGCTCAGTTGGTTTAGTGTGTGACTCTTGATCTCTGGGTTGAGTTTGAGCCCCACGTTGGGTGCAGAGATCAATTAAAAAATTAAAAAAAAAAAAGTTTTTGTATTATTTTCAACACTCTCCTATTCAACATTCTTACCCTTCAGGATTTTTATTAATAATAATTTCTACTTAGCCTAGAGAAGTTAAACTTATGCTTAACGAGATACTTATTTAGGGACAAGTAATCTAAATTTCTAAGATGACGGTGTTTAGGGAAGGTTATGACGAAGACCTCTAATAATGTCATATGCATGCCCATTAATAAAGAGTTCTTCTTGAACCCGTTTTCCCAATGTGGAGACCCTTGAGAGATATCGACCGTGCACCAGCAAGGAACCCAGGCATAACCCAGGGTGTGTGTGTGTGTGGTTTTTAGAATATGAACCTGAATTCTTGGATGCTCCTCCCTTTAAAAGGTGGAGCATAATCTCCTCCCGCCTTGAGTGTGAGATAGACTTAGTGACTTGCTTCTAAGAAATTAAATGAAGGGGCAGCCTGGGTGGCTCAGTCAGTTAAGCATCTGCCTTCAGTTCAGGTCATAATCTCGGGGCCCTGAGATCAAGCCCCGCGTTGGGCTCCCTGCTCAGCGGGGAGTCTGCTTGTCCCTCTCCCTCTGCCCCTCCCTCACGCTTGTGTGTGCTCTCTCTCTAATAAGTAAAATCTTTAAAAACTAATAAAATAAAATGAAGTGGAAGTGATGGTGACAATTTCAGAGACAAGGTCCTTCCTTGTTTGGATCTGAAGGAAGCTGAGGGAAGCCAGCTGCCAGGTCATGAGGATACCCAACAGCCCAGTGGAGAGGCTCACACAGTACGGAACGGAGGCCTCCTGCCAACAGCCCTGTGAGGCAGTCATCTTGTTAAGTGGACCAGCCAGCCCCAGTCAAGTCTTCAGGTGACTGCAGGTCTGACTGCTTGAGAGAAACATGAAGCACACTGAGCCAGAACCCCCAGGTGAGCCACTCCTAGATTTGACCTGCAGAAACCATGTAAGATAATAAATGTTCACTGTATTAAGTTGCTACATTTTGGGGTAATTTTCTATACAGTACAGATAACTATTATAGCTTGTGTTCACGGGTGAATAAGAGAGCAGTGTGAAGTACCCTTTCTAGACCTGATCCTATCCAACTAGTGAAAATCTATCATTTGACCCAAGACCTATCGCCACGTTGCAGTTAGATGCTGTGATAAAATGGTTTCTTTCTTTTCCCTGCCCAGTTGCTACTTTTTATGTTCCAAACATGTCAGGGTTTATCCTACCCCTTAGCATAACTGCCCAGAATGTCTGTGAAGAAATTTGAGGGCAGTCTCGGCGAGATAGAGACTATTAGTAAGAGAAGGCAGGAGCCTGGCTATGGAGAAGCCCCAAAGAGTGAAGTTTGTGCAATACACTGTCTGGGCTTTGGTTCTTTGTCCTAAAGGGTCAGGAACTGTATTTTTCAGAATGTTCAGAACTCATAGACTAAATTGACAGACTTCGGCGCTGAACTATACAAACTAAATTCACATGAGACTAATGTATAAATCAGAAAGCTTCTCTGATTTTGCTCTGTGTGGAATGGAATTCCGATGCTCTCATCCAGAGTTCCTCCTTTTCCTGAATGATAGCTTGGAGGTCATATTAGCAAATCAGAAGGTGGTTCAGTTAAGCTTGCAATTAAGAGCCCAAAGTGGTGAGTCTCAAGTATGTTCTTCCCAAACCGCAGCAAGGCTTGATAAACTGATACTACCTGAAGAAAAGAACACTTCGGGCCATTAAACTGCTCACATGTCTTGGATTCAGTACCTCCCTTCCATGGATAACACTGTATGTACTGTCATATTTTGTTTCTCCAAACTCTTGGCAAATTGACTATTTCTGTTCACATTTGCTTTCTCAAATGAGTTAGTATCACTTCTAGGAAACAATGGGGCTCCTCACCACATGCGGACTTAGTTAGTTTAAATCTCTGGGGGTATCTTACTACCATGTCCTTGGAGTGTCTCCCTGTTGTCTTCACACATTACCTACACCGTTTGGATCAGAGGACATTTATTAGCATACCAGAGCTTGTCCAGAGATAGTATTCTGGAACTGGCAGAGCCTCTGAAAGGCAGTTTTGTAATTTCTGATCTTTTCTCTAGAAAATTTCCATGATCAACAAAATCTGAAGTTAAGATCACCAGGGACGGAAAAATGAATAAACAGCAGTTATCAAAAATAGGGCATTTATGTGATGTTATCCTCTTTACAACCCACTATATGTGGTAGTACCTGAGTCATGAGTGTTCTCACCAAAACTGAATCATTCAAATTTAGAACAAAGGCTAATTTGTACCTGTCAGTTTCAGAACTTCAAAAATTGTTTTTACTATGTAAGTATTTAATTTTAAGAGAAAATATCTTAGTATTTAATGTCTTAGTATGAATCAACAGCTATTGATTCAAAAGTTGAAGAGTCTGTTCCATCAAATGTATGCACTTGAATTATTAAAACTTAGACGACAACAAAATCCTTAATGTTGCCATTATGTAATTAGATAAATTATAACATCAACAGTCATGTTGATATATGATGTAGTATGCCAAAATCATTTCATACATTTATAAATATATCAAAATCTCTTTTAGTTTTATTGCCTTCAGAAACCCAGGACCATTCAATGGTCATTTACTTGTCATTTTCATCAGAGATCATTCTCACTGATTTCGTATGCTACTGAATACATTTTTCCCTAATTATTTGTTTTACTAAAATGAAAATAAAATTTTTTTCTTGGAAACAAAATTAAGTCAAATTAATTCAACAGCTGCTGAAATTTCACCTGAAATTTTAAACAGCTCCAAAGCCAAAAAGAAGATAAACACATTAGCTTTAATATAGCTAGTATGCAATAAAAATGAAAAGATCTATTTTGGGCAAGTTAACACAAGTAGAAAAATTGACTAAAGTATGTCCACTAAAGTCCTGTCATTAGCATTTTTATTTAGTACAATATATGCTAGAATATAAATACATAACAATATGTCCTTTCTTATCACGGGGAATCTTTTATACAACTAAAATCCATGGCCAACATTTTATATGACAAAAGAAAAATAAACCAAACCTGTAAATTCTCAGAAAAGGAGCAAGGATATAGGAAAATAATGCATTTTATATAAATTATAGAGGACAGTTACAGTGAAAATCCATTACCTTCCTCTCTGACTCAATTTTACAAAATAAAGTCAGCATGTATTATTCTGGGAACTGCTAAGACTGCATGAACACTGTGGCCCTTTCAAAAGACAGTGGTCAAAGACAAACTATTATCTTGATGTCATATATTGTTCTTAGTTCTTAACTGGAGTTGAGCTTCCTTTCATAGTCTTCTTTAGGTGGTGGTAGTTTGGCAAGATTTTCATCAGGAAATCCAGCTGTAGTGTCTGGGGCTAAAAAGATAAGATAATTAAGGACTGACAAGCAGAAGGCAAAGTTAAGAGTAGCAGGCAGAAATAATTACCACCAGGCCAGGGAAATATAGGTTATTTTCACTGGCTTATTTTTGCTTACCTGTTTGTTTGTTTGTTTAATTTACAATGAATGTATGTTAAGTTTGGTAATAAGAAAAAGCCAAAAGATTTTACATAGAAAAAATACACACGACTCAGTGTTCAACCCTGCTTTTGTAGACTTTACCCTGGCCTCCAAAAAATTAAACAGTTCTAATCACAGACAACAACGTTAAGTAGAAACCTGGAGCACGCGGATTCCCACAGGACCTACACAGCACGCAGCTGCAGTCCTTATCGGCTCTTCACTCTTCCCGCATCAGCTTTGCCCACACTTCCCTCACTGTGAAACTCACAAGGGGCATTCATGACAAACACGGAGTTTTAGGCCCTTGCCCTAGACACTGTGATTCAATAAGTCTGGGGAATCCTTCCTTTAATAAGGACCTCTACGTGATCACTGTGATCACTGAAATGTGGAAAACAGTAGGTGTTAAACTTCAGATATTCTTACTTACTTAATTCTAATCTCCCTCAACCCAATTCGTTTCTCCCTCTTCAATCAGTTTTGCTGTTAGGCAGAATGACAGTGAAAAGAAAAACTGATTTGTTCTTATTGCCTTTTTAGTCTATGGAAGTCATACTTGCTTAGAACAGTAATAAAAGCCAAATGTTAGAGAAACAGAATACCCCAAAGAGAACTGGAGTTTTAATTTCTGATAAAGTATGGCTAAGAATCAGATGCAAAGTGATAAATGTCTTGAAAAATATTTTCTTTTGGGGGAGGGGAAAGAGGCTGGGTAACTAAAGCACTATATTGTGGGCCAAGCAATGAGGCTCAAAACCTCAATCAGAATGTCTTCTGTCCAAAGAAAGCCCCAAATGCCCTATTTATTTCCTAAATGAAAGTCTAAATACATGTTCTTCATTATTCTTGGTTCTTAGGAGGAAGAAAAGATAATTTCTCATAAGCCAGGAAAATATCCAAACACATTTGCATATTCACAAACTGTGTTTACTTTCAAGTCGTCTATGTTGGCAAACTAATAGATGGATCCAAGTTGGTTGTCCAATATAAATTTGGTAGGGTCATTCCTTACCCTGGAGGATTTTAAGAGTGAATCAACAGTTTATAAAGTTTGGTGATGCATCTTCAGTGAAAACACTTAAGACCAGGAATAACATCTCTGGATTTTCTTTTTTCTATCAATTTGTCATTGTCATCTTTGTATGTATTTTTGATAATAACTTAAAGACTGAATAATTTGGGGCGCCTGGGTGGCTCAGTTGGTTAAGCTTCTGCCTTCGGCTCAGGTCATGGTTCCAGGGTCCTGGGATCGAGCCCCGCATCGGGCTCCCTGATTGGAGGGAAGCCTGCTTCTCCTTCTCCCACTCCCCCTGTTTGTGTTCCCTCTCTCACCGCCTCTCTCTAGCTCTGTTAAATAAATAAATAAATAAAATCTTAAAAAAAAAAAAAAAGACTGAATAATTTCATTGCAAATAAATTCTAGCTTTAGGGATGTTTCTTTGATGTTTTATTTTAATCATTTGCTTTTTAAATAGCAGACTGCTACCCCATTAAAACAATTATGCGGTATTCTGGGGAAAATCAGCAGCCCTAGAAAGAACTTTTTTTTTGGAAATATAATTAACATACAGTGTTATATTAGTTTCAAGTGTACAACATAGTGACTCAACAATTCTAAACATTACTCCCCGTGCTCACCAGGATAAATGTAGTCACCATCAGCAACCATGCAACATTATTATTACAATATTACTGACTACATTCCCTGTGCTGTACTTTTCATCTCTGTGACTTATTTATTTTATAATAACTGGAAGTTTGTAGCTCTTAATCCTCTTTATCTATTTCATACATCCCCTCCACCCACCTTCCCTGTGGCAACCACCAGTTTGTTCTCTGTATTTAAGTCTTTGTTTCTTTTAGAAAGAACTCTTTTTAAAGACAGGGTCTAGTACCTGTGGTCGCTCAGTCTGCACCCGACGAAGGCAATCTGCACCATAGATCACTGTATTCTCAGGGATGACTTCAAACGTATTCAGGTTGCAGCAAGCCCCAATGATGCAACCACTTGTCAATATTACATTTCTGCCCACATAAGCTGCAGTAAAAACATAGAAAGAACTGCAATTTAAGACAAATGAGTAGAACGTTAATATTTTTCTAAAATGACTGAAGTATTAAATTGCAAACTAGCCTTAAGAAAATTAAGGAAATATTTCAGTTCAGAGTTTGTAAAGCAGGCAGGCGCCTGACTAGTACTAAATGGATTAAAACAGAGCTTTGCTCACTAGTTGTGTGACCTTGGGCAAGTCACTGTAAATTCTTTGAGCAAGTTTATCTATAAGATGGAAAGACTGACCTACTTACAGTTTGTTGTAAGGAATAAGTGAGATATTAAATGTAAAGTGCTGAGCAAAGGTTTGACACATAGTAAGTATATAATAAATAGAAAATAACAATGATAATAATTGGTAATCCAAATTAAAATAAAAACCATTAAGTAGATTAACAAAAAGTCTAATTTTATTAATTAAAAAAAAAGAAACATTTTCTTTCACACCAATCAGGACCATCAAAGATAAATCATTATTCTAAAGATGTCTCATTGTTCAGGTTCTTTCTGGACTGTAGTGGGACATGCTCTTGGAGCTGCTTTCCAGTAGCGGTGGTGACTTTACAAGACCTCCTGCCTAGCTCCATTTATAAGTAGCTTCCATTTGTTCCTGACTGGCTAGGGTAAAGGAGTCCTGCAATTAAAGAAAGCAAACTGCTACAGAAAATGATTTTTTTCCTTTAATTCTGCAGTTATATTAATCAACTAAATTATCATTGACATTAGTATTTAGCAGAAATCTTTTTCAAATCTTTCATCTGAACATTATGGTTTAATTCAATCCTGATTTAAATGTACACAGCTGAATTTTTTTTTTTTTTAAGAGAGGGAGGGAGGGGCAGAGGGAGAAAGAGAAAGAGAATCTTAAGCAGGCTCCACGCCCAGCCTGGAGCCTGACATGAGGCTCAATTTCACAACCCTGAGATCAAAATCAAGAGTCGGATGCTTAACCAACTGAGCTACCCAGGCAGACCAACGGCTGAATTTTTAATTCAATGTATTAAACATAGGTAAAGAGTTAGTCTCATAACTATTTTAGTCCACTTTCAACCATACCTTCCTTCCACTTTGCCATAGTTTCTACTTAGGTTGTTCTCTAGGACACAATAAAGAGAAAGGAGGTAATCACTTTTCACAATAAAATTTCCAAACATAGCTTACCTTTTGATTCAATAACATTATTATCTCCCATTTTCATGGCTTGGGAATCTGTAAGCCAGAGTTAAGTAAATATTGTAAATGTGTTCATCTTTTTTTCCCTCCACTAATTCACTATACCCTTTTTTTAAAAAAAGAGTTTATTTATTTATTTGTCAGAGAGAGAAAACGAGCACAAGCAGGGGGAGCAGCAGGCAGGGGGAGAGGCAAGCTCCCGCTGAGCAAGGACTGATGCAGGACTCGATCCCAGGACCCTGGGATCATGACCTGAGCTGAAGGCAGATGCTTAACCCACTGAGCCACCCAGGTGTCCCTAATTCACTATATCCTTATCCTGCCTGGGGCAGAGGACAAAGGCATGGGAAGGGCCACGCAGCCCCAGTCTGGCCAGAACGGCTTGCTCAGGGCAGCCTGAAAGTAAAGTTTTCATCTTTAAATATAAGTATCTCTAAGCAGACATAATGCCTTCTATAGTTTTTAAAGAAATGAGCATCTTTTACCCCAATTCTATGAGTGACATATTTTCATGATTGTCTTAAGAAAATTAAAGTTACTTATCACCAAATCACTTAAAGCTAACACTGTTAACAGTCTGATATATCTTTATATAAATACATATAATTCCCTTTATATAACTGGGAATCAAACTGTATAAAATCAAACCATATAAACTTTCACAGCTCACTTTATTTGGTTCAATTAACTTTGCAAGCAAGCATTATTCCATAACATTAAAATCTTTAAAAACATAGTTTAAAATGACTGCTTAATGGCCTTAATAGTCCATTTTGTGCATACAGCTTAATTTATTTAAATATTTTGCTATTGTTAAACATTTAGATTTTTTTCCTCCAAGTTTTCCTATCAAAAAATAATGTTTTGCTGACACCATGAAAGCATTTTACTATCTTTTTAGAGTACAAAAATCAAGCACAAGAAATGGTAGCACTCCGGGGGAAAAAAAACAAAGAATGAAGTATTTCCATCCCTATCCACCATTTCTTTGCATCGGACAACATTCTGTTAACCTAAACTATACAGGAACCAAATGGACAGAGCTGTGGTTCCTAAATCAGGATGAAAGCCAGGATTCCTGCTTCTATGTCTACTACCACTCAGTCATTGCTACCTGTCAACAAATTATGCAACAGGAGCAAGATGGTACCTAAAGATATGTATGTGTGTGCGTGAACGCACACTTATAATATATTTGATATATTTGATAGCTAAAACATGACAATTTCTATGGAATAGATTTGAATACTAAAGACAGCTGGGAAGAAGAGTTTACTTAAATTATTGTAAAGGATACAACAGCCAACTTCAAACACATTATTGGTGCCAATGATCATAGGTTTCGGTTCTGGATCTTCAGCATCAGGGGTGATATTATCAGGGTGACTATAAAAAGAAGAGACAAATTATCAAAGTCAATAATGCAATAAGCAATTCTCTTGTTTTAGAATTCGGGTTCATTCTTTCAATTTTACCTTCATCAAGCTTAAAATATGTAACTACAAAAGTACTTTCTTAATCTAAGTGAATTATTTATCCTCTGTGCTGAAGAATTGATTCTGAGTTGAAAAAGAACTATTGAAATGTAAAGAAGCCCGAGGCAGATGCCTAAAGAAGTCATAGATCAGCTTTTCTTTGCTTATTATTAAAGCTCAAAGCCCAGAGGGCCTTTTCCAGGACAAGGTAAAAATGTTGCTGGCTATCGTTTTTTAGCTTGTTAAATTAGAATCAAAATCAGGCCTGGCTTGAAAATTTTCCATTCTTAATAATCATTCGAGATTGTGAAATGCAAACAGATATTCACATCAAATAATTATTTCATGCTGTTAAGTAGTTTGAAATATTTGGAACATAAAATGTTTGTGGTCTAAGAGGAAGCCATTTTTTAAATGGAGCTTTATCTCTGACAGTTGAGTTACTACAGAATATAGCTGTTGTCAACTGACTTACACTAAAGGTGCCAAAATAGATTTTAAAAAGAAACTGTTTAATATAGTAAGAAACTCCCAAATTCTAAGTAAGCGTTAAGACAAATCAACCTCTTTATCACAGTTAAATATTTTCCCAAGGTCTTTCTTACAAATTCCATACATTGTTGCTATAAATTAGGTATAAGCTTGAATTTCCTGCCAAAATTTTATCTAGAAAGCTTTACAAAATGCTTATGAAAATTGCATTGGTATTACAGTCTAGTTCACTAAGATCATGTACATGTTTAATATTTTATTATTTCTTTAATCTTCAAAGTTAAAAATTGCCTCTAGAACCCCCCAAATTTTCAAATATAATTCTGGGTGCTACCCCCACAAAGCATATGAAAATATACATCAGAGTTAAATTCATGTGTCTGGGCATGAGTAATAACATTTCAGCCAGAACTGAGAAATCCAATCAAAAGACTCTCTTCGGGGTGGTCAGCACAGCACTTAGTCGCTGGAATCAGGAAATGTCTGCTTAAGGCACAGAAGAGAGTGACACGTAAGGGGAAGGTTATCAGACCCAGAGGGATTCTACCCAGCCACCGACGAGTTCTCTCACCTTGGACAAGCCTCTTCACCCATCTGGTCTCGTTTCGTTTACTAATTACTTGTGTTGAAAAAATCCTTAATGTTTCTCTAGTTCTAAAATAGTGGGCTTTCCAGATGTCTGTTGTAAAAGGTTCCTATAGATAGCTGAAATTAACAAAAACACAATCTGTGGTCCTTAGTTCAGAGTATCTCTAAGAGTCGTACTCACGCATTTATGATAAGTGCCTGTTCTTCTATGAGGTTACCTTCACCAATCACTATCGGCCCGGCTTCAGCAATAATCCTCGCTTTGGGGTGGATCACCGTCCTAGGTCCTGTTAAAAATATGATGAAACGGAATTATTGGTGGAGGCTACGCTTCCAACAGGAGGGGAGATGATCGAGGGGGGTCGAGGCCATTGGGAGGCACATTTTCTAAAGCAGGCAGGCACCACACTAGGCACTTTACAAACGTTATCTCCTCAGCTATTATCAATACTAGTTCGTGCCAAATCTCAAACCAAGGTGAGTGGAGACAGCCCAGGCTCTGGGGCCAGACAGCCCTGGCTCACCCGCTATTTGGAAGCCTCTGTTATCTCAGCGGTGAAATGGGGGTGGTGAGAATACCAGTCTCACAGAGTCGTTGTAGGGATTAGATGAGATTATGTTTGTAGACACGGTATTCTGGCACATTGTTGGCAATAAAAATTAATTCCCTTCCATGCTTTGCTTTCCCTCATAAAAGTGAGGCTCTCTTTGCTTACAATGCTGGTGCTTTCTCATGCTAGTGAACCACATAACGCTTTCTTATGCTAGTGAACTACAGAGTTAGTCTTTTTATTAAGTGGCTAAGAGGAAATATGGGTGGAAAGGGAGATAGGAAATATGTAAACTAACCTTGCCTTTGTTACTTTGTCACCATCCCTACAACAAGCCTAACCACTGGAAGGAGGCGGAGCTTCTGTTGTGTCTGACCTAAGATACGATTTTAACCAGAAAAAGGTTACAGGGAGGCAGTGGAAGGAGACAAAGGTGGTTACTGGAGTCCTAAGGCTCTGAAACAGGCCGACTGAGGCAATGTCTCCCATCTCAAACTGAAGGGAGCAGGAAGGGGTCTTAGCACATCCATTTCACCATCAGGGTGAAGGAGGCAGTACACTGCTCAAACAGGGACCCGATTCTGGAGCGCTAACACATTCCTTCCCCTGGTTCCTAATTTCCTGGAAGGCCTAGCTAGCATTTTGGTGATAATGAAACCACTCATGAGAAAATGCACCCCTCCCTGCAGCACCAGCCCCACCCACCCCCAAGGCCAAGGCTATTTTTATTGGTAAATAAGATGACGTGAGGTAACCACTCTGAAAGTAAGAGAGGGTGGGCAGAAGTGTTGCCAGAAGGTGGGGAGGCAGTCAGGAAGATGCCACTGTCCATGTCATTCAGTATTCGTGTAAATTAACTTACTCAACAATCATTATCTGCTTGTGACAGGCAAGATTAGTGCTATATGTCACAGGGAAACATAAAGGAATACAGGCTACTTTTGCCCTTTTGAGCTCACCGATCTTCTTTGTTTTGTTTATCTTGAAAACTGGAAATACTTAACATACTCATACACAAATGTATTAAAATAAATAAGAAGGTGTTCCTGGTGCCTAGAGAATTGGAAGGAACCTCCGCGCAGCTTTATTTTTCCCCTAACAATGAAGAGCTGGGCACTGATAAGGAGGGTGGGGCCCAAGACAGGATGCACAGTCAAAGGACCGCACGGTCTGATAAAGAAACAACATGAGAGAGGCTTTGTTATTTCTGTCACCTCTGGCTCCCCAAATCCTCAGCTGCCAAATTAAATTTCTCTGGCAACTTCTATTCAGAATAGAAGATGGGATCTCTCGGATCTCTGGGAAGGTTCTCAAGTGAACATGTATAACTTTTTTTTCTTTGTTAAAAAAATACACACATTTATAAAAGTATTATGTGCCCATTATAAAAATCCAAACAAAGCAAAAAGTGAAAGATCCTCTCTTTATGCTAATCCTATTCCCTAGAGGTAACTAGTTTGGGATATATTATTCCAGACTTAAGTTCTACTGTATACTTAAGACCTGTAAATGTCACTGTATATAAAATATATTTCATCTCAAAGTTAAAGAATAGAATTTGAAGGTGGAAAAATATGGATTATAGGCACATAGTTGTTTTTTTTTTTTAATCAAGGAATAGTACTTATTATTCTGCAATCTGCTTTATTCACCTGAAAAGTCATGGTGATTTTTCCATAGAAGTACATTTAGCTAGCTATTCTTTTCAATGGCTGAATAGTATTTCATATCATATTAACATACCATAATTTATGTAACCAAGCCCTTAATAATGGGCATTTAGATGTTATCACTTTTGGGGGAGAGGTGCTAAACAATGCTGAAACAAACACTGGATTCCTCTGAAACGAGAAATTTCTTATAGGTCTTCCAGCTATGTGAACCAATTTAAGTCTGTCGTTTGCACAATACCAGATTTGCATTTTACTTTAAAATGTTCTATGACAGAGCACCCGCGTGGCTCAGTCGGTTAAGCGTGTGCCTTTGGCTCAGGTCATGAACCCAGGGTTCTGCGATGGAGTCCCGCATTGGGCTCTCTGCTCCACTGTGAGCCTGCTTCGTCCTCTCCCTCTGCCCCTCCCCCGGCTCGTGCTCACTCCTGCTCTGCACGCGCGCTCTCTCAAATAAAATCTTAAAAATAAAATAAATGTTCTATGATAAAAGGGACAAATCATTCAATTTTAGGTTCTTTGTAATTATAGTCTGCCAGCACCCCACCCCTTGTCTAGAAAGCCCGGCTCCGGCCTCTACCACGTAAAGGCTAAATGCTTCATCTCTCAAATGCCTGTTCTCTCATCTATAAAAAGATGAGACCTAGAGCAACCTACTTCATTGTGTTGAAGTGTGGATTATATGAAATAACGTCTCAAAGGGAGATCACAGGGTCTGGCCCACAGCTGTTAAAAATGGGAGGTTCATCGCTATCTGACACCAAAAGCTATTTGTGTAACTATCATAATAAGCAAAAAACTCCTTCTGATCTAAGAAACAGAAAAAAAGAGTCCACTTTACTCCTCTACTCAGGTTATTAGGGTGATAACTCCTTTTAACCAGAGGGGAGAAATTTACATATTACTGTAAAAGAGTAAAAGAAATTTAAAAAGTATTTTCCATGCTAGCATTAGAATCTTAGACGGGGAAGAGATCATCATGCTGTGATAGAAAGCAGATCTGCTGCTACTGCTAGATAAGAAGCCAGGGGCACTAGATATTCTGCTGGTCCTCAAGCAGTAGCTTTTGACAACAAGCAGACTTTCAAGAAGCTACCTGAGAATGGACTAGTATGAAAAGGTTATCACTGAAACCTGTCTTTCTTTAAAAGTTTCTCTAAAGTGTAGCTTTGAAAACAACTGATATTTCCATTTTTCAAAATGATATAATACATGTTAATTATACAAACACAAATTTAAAAAAATGAACTCAAGTCCCCATGTCTTACACAATTTTTAAATATAATGCCTGAGCTATTTTAACCAGGCATTTTATTGTTGTTATTATCATTTTTATCATTACTAATAAGCTAGCTAGAAGATAAACTGGAAAACTCCTGGTTAGAAATCTGAGGGCCCAGAGATAAAAAGCAGGATCACCAGCCTGGGTGAGACCTGCATTTAAGACAGCACCTCCCCCTGCTGGCAGCACTGCCAAACTACAAGTCCTCGTGTTTCCGGGCGGAAAGAACTTAAAAGGTGAGAGAATCAACTTTGAATTGTGAAGTAACAACAAAAGTCATGGGTGATCATAAACTGTCAGGTCTTTTGGAGCAGAGACTAGAGAGGTTAGTACACGTGTACTTCAGCACGTGAGTGCTAAGATTTTGGTTTGGAGAGCTTGCTAAAGGGAAGTTCCGATGCAGGTGTGCGGTCCAGCGTGGGCTTCGTCTCTGCACAGTTTTGTGCTGGAGGTTGGCACCAGAGAGCCCAGGAGTCCAAGTGCTATTCCAAGTCCCGGGCGGCCGCAGTGGACTAAAATGTGGGCAAAGACTGCTCCACACTCTTCTACATGCGAGAAACACTTTTACCTAGAATGGGTCTGATTTCAAAGCAAGTTTAAGGGTACTGAGGTTAAAATGCTTTAAAAATAAAAATCTGTCACCATGGAAAGATTTTTTTTAAAGGTTGTTGTGAACTTTCTTGGAGCTCTCGCTGGCAGGGTAGTTTGTATATTTTCTTACCAAATGTGCTGAAACCCTATTTGGCTTATCTCCTTGTTTGGATAAATGTGTCTAGAGTTGGAGTTGCCTTACCGGCTGATGAATTATTTTTCTAAATGGCTGGCTGGGCTTGACGCAACACAGCCAGAAAGGCATTCCTCGCATCAAATTTCCATTCCCCTCATTTGGTAAAGGACATTTTTCCTGTCTATCTTTGCCACAGAAAGCAATCTTTGTGCACATTTTCATATGTCAATAAATAGTTCAAAAAGCCATACGCTTTTTCCTTTGAAAATTAAAACAATTCTTTTTACCTGTAAGCTGAAGTACCTCTAAGAACTGCTTTGTATTTGATGAATTTCAAGTCAAAGCCACCGTTCTGCCTTATTGAAAAAGATTTCCACGGTAAAGGGAAGCTTTTGATCTATATTAAAAACTCTAATGGAGAGAAAGACAGAGTAAGTGGGACAAAGGGCTTCCATCTCAAAGTTTTACCACTGTGTGGAGTTCTGCCTTCCTACTGCAATGTCCCAACCAAGCCCTGTCCTAAGACAAGGAGACTGACTTTCACTCTATAATGGGACTACAGAACTTGCTTAGAAGTAACTTTCTGAAATGTTTTTCAGCTTTCAAAGCAAGATTTAAGGAAATAATGCATGGCCCAGGAATCAAGGCAGCCTAATTACAAACAGGCTTGATACTATGAAACCTTGTTTACCCACATTGTAATTAACAAGAGAGCTGTTATTTTCCCCAAGGTCTGTTTCCTAGCAGCCTCTAATGAAAGGGGTCAAGGCTCCAGCAGAGCCTCAAGTCATAGAGTTTCTGCTTAAGGACAATACTTCAAAGCTTCAGACTAGTTTCTCTGATAAACCAAATAGCTGATTTTCTAGGAGAATAGAAGATCAGGTTTAAAGTTCTACTACACCACTGAAACATAGAGAAGGAAAAAATTACTTTCCTTCCGAAATATTTCAGAATGGAATAATTTGGTAGGAGTATAACCAACTAGGGGACAGAAAGTTATGCATAACATCCTGTGAAAAATCCACTAATTCAACTACACTTAAGTTTATTGCTACTTAACCCAGAAAATAGAGCTTATTAATCGTTCAAATCTCCCTATCCATAGCATTAGAGAAAAAGACTTTATTCTAAGTTAAGCAAAATCAAACAAAAACCAATAAAAGCCATACATTGAAAAAACAAACAAACAAAACAAAACATGGTGGAGAGAGTAAGTTTTAATTAAATGACTTTTCTCTACTCTCCTAGTTGATTTAACTTCCTATCTCCTTGGAGCTTTTTAATCTGATGTATTATATCAGAAATATGAATTAATAGCAGTCAAAAGATTTTATATTTATATATATTTGGAGGGGGAACACATGGAGAGGGAGAGAGAGCATCTTAAGCAGTCTCCATGCCCAGGGCGCCCAGCACGGAGCCTGAGGTGGGACTCGGTCTCCCATCCCTGAGATCATGACCAGACGCGAAGTCAGGAGTCAGACATTTAACCCTGAGCTATGCAGGCGCCCCTGATTAGAGATCTCTTATACCAAATATAACAATGATAGAAATGGCTATCTAAATACCGATTCTGGAAAGTTTCCATACTTACATATATAATTAAAGACAAGAAACACACACAAAACAAAAAAACAAAAAGATAAGAAACTCATAATGAAAATGAAGACTTGTAAAAGATCAAACAGTAGGTAACTATATCACTTCTGAATCTTTTCCTTAATTTAAAAAATTGAGATGTTTCTGTAAAGTATTTCAGCAAATTTTCTTTTTTAAAAAAACTGGGTCAAAAATAAGCATAACAAATATTAACTTAGATCCATTCTATGATAAGCTTCAAATCACTAGTTAAAAAATTATGACCACTTCTTATGCTATAAACTATCATTGAAAATCTGTGTTGAACTGTCATTTTACATTTTAACGACAGAGCCATGTGCTATCAGCTAGAGGAAAAACTTATATGGAAAGTAGATTTAAACACTGTATTTCCTTACATAATTGCAACATTTGGGGACGGTAGGTTGTTAATAAGAATAAAGAAAGGAGAGGAGCCGGGGGAACCGCGGCAGGCGGCGGCGAGCAGGCCCGGGGCGGGGGGCCGGGAAGCTGCGGGCGCGGCGCTGGGCCCCGCCCGGCGAGAGAGGCCGAGATGCTGATCAAGAAGAAAACGTACAACGCGCGGTTGCCGCCGGCGCGGATCAAGATCACGGAAACTGACGAAGACACTGGGAAGGTGGCGGCGGCAGTGCCTGTCATCACCTCCCGGGCGCCTGAGCTGTTCCGAGTCGCTGTTGAAGAAGGCTTGCCAGGTGACCCAGTCCCGAAACGCCGAGACCATGACCACATCCCACCTGAAGCAGCGCGCGGAGCTGGGGCAGCAGTTTGACCTTTCGAAGGACCTGGTGGCCTCTGTGCCTGACATGCAGCGAGACGGGGAAGACAACCACATGACAGGGACAAGGGTACCCGCAGGGGCCGGAAGAATGGTGGGACGGGAAGCAAAAGCCAGGACAAGAAGCTGTCAGGGACCGACTGGGAGCAGCAGGAGGAGGAGTCTGGCGACACAGACCCTGATGGGGAAGAGGAGACATCACAGGGCCCACCCCAGGCCAGCCATCCCCCCGCCCACTTCCAGACCCCCCGACACCCTTCATGCCCTTCACCTCGACTCTGCCCCCGCCCCCAGCACCCCCGGGGCCCCTCAGCAGCGGACACAGAGGCCACGCCCCCTTTTAGTTGGTTTTAGTTGCTCTCGGGGGAGGAGAGAAGATAGAGCTGTTCTTAAATTTATTAAAAAATAATAAAAGTGGGGGGAGAAAGGAGAGGAACACAAAGTAGTGAGAGACAGCAGGAGAAACAGGAAAAGTGAGCGCTGACTCCTGATACCCTCATGCCCCAATCCCATGCTAGCGGCCAGTGGTCCACCTTTCCTTTTCATAGGAGAAAGCCTTTCCTGCTATTCTACAAAAGCTTCTACAAGTAACAGGAGTTTTTTCCAAATCAGAAATACACATACACACAAACATGTATATACACCTTTGTATGTTCATGCCAGCAGAGGTATCTATACTATGTATCTGTTACATAGTAGATATAATATACTTAGTTTAGAATGGGGAAGAAGTAGAAATGAAAGGGAAAATATGTGTAATTAGCTACATTATTTTAGTCTTTCCTTCTAACTGTAGAATACCTTGTGAGCTAATGAGAGGATTATTCCTCAAATCATGATGAAAACCATAAAAATATCAGATTAAAATATGCAGAACAGCACTTTGATAAACATGTGGCCATCATGATTTCTCCTCATAAAAAGTTTGTAAGCAGTTTAGGAATTAAAGAGTTAACAGCACTGAACAGAAACTGGGTCATCTTCTAAACTTTGAAATTCTGTCTATTTAAAGTAATTAAATAAACCAACCTGGCAAATTCCTAATGATGTTCCATAATACCGGCACAATCTTTACTTGTTCTCTAAGACATGATGCCTAAATTGGTTGGAGGCTTAGACTTAGTAAAATTCACAATTTTTTTTCCTATTAAAGATACTGTTAGTATAAGGGAACAGGGCATATTTTCTCTCTGAAAGCTCTACTCTGGTAACACGCAGCTGCTAGTAAGGATGGACTCACGTTAGTAAAGCTCCAAGGGCATGATATGCAGTGAAAACATATGTAAAAAAACAAGTGGCTAAAATGTAAGTTTGGGAGAACTTAATCATGTCCATATAAGCAAGGTGCCACCTGTTAAACTGTTCATTTGATTTCAGTGTTGGATCTCACCTCTAGCAAGGCTACACAGTATTAAGATTTAATGGTGCGATTAGCTAGTGTTAGGATCTGGGCAATGACTTTCACAAATAGTCTCTTATCGAATCCTTCAAAAAGCTATGAGGTGGGCACTCCTATTTTGCATGTCACAAAAACTGCTAATTGCCACTAGATATTCATGCTTCCCTTTTCCCTGGTAACAGAACCCTATTGGGCTGAGGGAAGCCAAGCGACCAGTTCAGACTATGATCTCCCAGCCTTCCCTGCAGTTAGATGTGTCCATGACACTAAATCCAAGGCATCACACATACAAAGAGAGATTGTGTGGAACTTTCAGGAAGACTATTTAAAGGAAGCTGACTCAACTAGGAGGTACACCCTTTGTCTCCAGTTCTTCCCTTTCTTTTTTTTTTTTTTTTTTTTTTTAAATTTTATTTATTTATTTGAGAGAGAGAATGAGACAGAGAGAGAGCACGAGACGGGGGAGGATCAGAGGGAGAAGCAGACTCCCTGCTGAGCAGGGAGTCCGATGTGGGACTCGATCCCAGGACTCCAGGATCATGACCCGAGCCGAAGGCAGTCGCTTAACCAACTGAGCCACCCAGGCGCCCCAGTTCTTCCCTTTCTTATCCAAGATCACTCTTGGTGCTTTAGCTATCGCATTCTGGCCTACAAGGCTGGAGCTCCTGGACAATCAACTAACCAGCCCTGAATTGCCTACCTCTATACTTATTTATACAAAAGAATAAACCTTTGCATCGTTTAAGCCACCACTCTATGCAGCTGAACCTAATTCTAATACACACAATTACCCACGGATGCGGAAAATGAAGGTTGTTGAGGTTAAGTAGTATAATCAAGGTAAAGAGTATAATCAGCAGGTAAAGAGCAAGGATGCTAACCCAGGTCTCAGAGTCCACAGTCCACATTGTTAACAGTAGTACATAAGCCCCATGAAGGCAGTACCTTTGTCTGCTGTGTTCACTGCTGTGTCCCTAGGGCCAGCATAGTGCCGGCACACAGTAGGTACACAACTGATGTTTCTCAAACAAATGAATGACTTTATTATATTGCCTCATTATTTTACCAGATAGAAGTTTCAGTATAGAGTCCATCAAGGGGCCTGGCTGGCTCAGTGGGTGGAGCATGCGACTCGATCTCAGGGTTTTGAGTTTGAGCCGCATGTTGGGTGTAGAGATTACTTAAAAATAAAATCTTAAAAAAGTGTCCATCAGGGGCGCCTGGGAGGCTCAGTCGTTAAGCGTCTGCCTTCAGCCCAGGTCATAATCCCGGGGCCCTGGGATCGAGCCCCACATTAGGCTCCCTGCTCAGCGGGAAGCCTCCTTCTCCCTCTCCCACTCCCCCTGCTTGTGTTCCCTCTCTCACTGTCTCTGTCAAATAAATAAATAAAACTTAAAAAAAAAACAAAAAACACTTATAGGAAAAATAAATTATTTGGTCAATAAAATTAGGACATCAGTGAAACATAAATATATAAAACCTAATTAACTGTAAAGCACTGAAATAAATTAAATTACATCAATTTTTGAGAAACAACACTAATAAACTGTTTTCTTACCTATGGTTACATCACCCCGGATTTCACTTTCTACACACACAACTGCTCCAGGAGCAATCTTCACACTGTAGAAAGGAAAAGGTAATATTCACTATGGGTACGTTTTAAAAATATTGTTATAGAAGTGAACTTGACACTGCAGTGAGAAAATGGTTTAAAAAATGGATTAAAAAAAACTGTAAGAGAATAAGGTATTTAATATATTATAAAATTCTCAGGAGGCATACTATCCATCAGGCTAAAATCAATAACGATACCTTATTAAAATGCTTGAGGGAGTGCCTCGGTGAGTCAGTGGCTTAACCGACTGACTCTAGGTTTCTGCTCAGGCCATGATCTCAGGGTCACGGGATTGAGCCCCGTGTCAGGCTCTGTGCTCAGTGGGGAGTCTGCTTGAAATTCTCTCTCCCTCTGTCCCCATCCCCTGCGCAT
Source organism: Halichoerus grypus (assembly GCF_964656455.1). Lineage (NCBI taxonomy): Eukaryota > Metazoa > Chordata > Mammalia > Carnivora > Phocidae > Halichoerus > Halichoerus grypus. The sequence goes on from NC_135714.1 coordinate 181,050,387, forward strand.
ACTCTCTCTAAAATAAATAAATAAAAAAATTTTTTAAGGATTTTGTTTATTTATCTGACAGAGAGATAAGAGAGAGACCACAAGCAGGCAAAGCGGCAGGCAGAGGGAGAGGAAGAAGCAGGCTCTCTGCTGAGCAGGACCCTGGGATCATGACCCGAGCTGAAGGCAGCCGCTTAACCAACGGAACCACCCAGTAAACCCAATAAATAAATCTTTTAAAAAATAATAGAAATAAAATGCTTGATAAAAGAGCCTTCGGATTCTTTTAACACCAGCATTGTCTCCAAATAGGATAAAGCTGAATACAACCTAACTATCCAATAGTAAGGGACTGGTTAATAAACTATGGTACAACACAGTCTAATACACAGTCATAAAAAAGAAAGAATAATCCTTTATGTAAAGATCTGGAACAATTTCCAAGTTATATTAAGTAAAAAAAAGTCAAAGCCAGAAAATGGATGGTATATAACACACTGTTATTTTTGTAAAAAGGAAAAAAAGAATGTACATTCAAAATATTTAACAACCAGCAAGGTAATACTAATATAGAAATCAATGTAGAGATTCAAAATTTACAAAGATTCCTATTTATTCTCTAACTATATATGTTATAAAACTGATTATCAAGTGAAATAAGTTGGAGTGCAAACTGTCCCAAAATTACTAACTTCCAAATAATTTACTGATGCTTTTTGATATTCTGTAACGTCCTGTTTGACACAGCTGAATCGAGCTAAATGCTACCTTAGCTGGGCCATGAGCTGACATGGAGAACTATACCAAACGATTTCCCCTGTAAACTGATAATCATTTGGTAACTTGTTCTTATTAAGTAAAGAATTTTCTTTAGTAGTAATGATATTATTGATGGTGTTAAATGTGTACTCAGCTTCTATAAAATAGCAGCAATACCATTTTAGCAATTTTGACTTTATAATCCTATTTGGATTTTTCAAAATTTTGATTTCTAGTTGTTCACTGCAAGTATATAGAAATACAATAATTTTGGGGGTTGCCTGAGTGGCTCAGTCAGTTAAGCGTTGGACTCCTGTCTCAGCTCTTGATTTCAGGATTGTGAGTTCAAACCCCCATTGGGCTCCATGCTGGGTGTGGAGCCTACTTAAAAAAAAAAAAAAGAAAGAATAATTTTGCATATTGACTTTGTTTCTTAAAATCTTGCTAAACCCACTCAGTTCACATAGATTCTCTGGGATTTCTCACATAAAGAATTCTGTAGTCTGTGAATAGGGACAGTTTTATTTCTTCTTTTCCAATCTGTATGCATATTATTTCTTTTTCTTGTCTTATTGCCCTGGCTAAGACTTTCAGTACGATGTTTAATATCCTTAGTATGTTCTGGGTCTGTAAGATCAACAAAACCTATCAAACTATCTTTCTAAGCCATGAATGATGCATTTTAAATAAATTATTAAAACCTGGTATGTAAAACAGTTGAAACTTTCTTGACCAAAATGTTCATGCTTTGGTCTATTAATTTTCTAAAGACTTGCTTTCTTATTTTAGCAAATATGTTTTCAACCAGTAAGAACCATAAATGTAGAGTGTAATGATTCATTCGTATCAATATTATTTTTTAAGTTCTACAAATATTCATGTATGAAAATACTTGCTTATTTTTAACATATAGTAAATAGTATAAAAATGTTAATGGTACTTTCTATTTGTTTTTCATGTCTTTTTTTGGACATTTCTTTGGTTAAAAAAAATTGTATTGCCAGGTTTTCTTTTTTTCCAAATGTTTTACTGTGAGACAGGTTCATGTTTTTATATTTGTCCTCCTTGGTGAATGCAAATTTTCATTATATGTAACGTGAACTTAAATAGGACATGCTTGCCATTCTAACAAAATATTTTAAGTGATTAGCACATTAAATTTCTCTAACTTTTGAGCATCATTTACAAATGATGAAACCAATACAGCTGCACTAGTGCGTAACTGCTGAATATTTGTATTTGCTTGAATATTTCCAAACTATCTCTAGAGGAACAGACAAGGTACTAATAATATACATCACCTTCAGAGAGAGGAACTGGATAGCAGGGACACAATGGTAGACGGAAACTTTTTCATTACATGCCCATTTTTTAACTGTTTGCATTTTGAATCCTACAAATGCACTGCCTATTCAATATACAAATAAATAAAACAAAACAAAAAAGAGAGTGATAAAATTTTCTTTATACCAGGTGCTAAGGGGGTCCTGGATTCATTTCCATAATCGGGATGAAACTTTATCCCTATTTCCTTAAAAAGTCTCCCTCAAATCATGATCCCTATATGCCCTCCCCCACTTCATTTTACCTAAAAATACTTTCTTGTAACTCTTAAGTATCATTTAATTAATTTTAGACTTCTTAGTTTCCCTTTAAGACCAGTTTTTTTTTTAAAGATTTATTTGTTTGAGAGAGAGAGAGCACCAGTGGGAGGGACAGAGGGAGAGAGAATCTCAAGCCGACTCCGCCCTTGAGCCCGATGTTGGGCTTGATCTCACAACCCTGGGATCACGACCTGAACCAAAACCAAAAGTCCGATGCTTAACCCACTGTGCCACCCAGGTGCCCCAAGACCAATGTTTTGTTCTTTAAATCATTGTTCCCACTGCTTCAACAACAATCCTCTTTAACCAAGGATAAAATTATTATTCATGGGGCGCTTTCAGCTCAGGTCATGGTCCCAGGGTCCTGGGATTGAGCCCCACATCGGGCTCCCTGCTCAGCGGGAAGCCTGCTTCTCCCTCTCCCACTCCCCCTGCTTGTGTTCCCTCTCTCGCTGTGTCTCTGTCAAATAAATAAAATCTTAAAAAAAAATTATTATTCATTAGTATCACTTTTCATTACTTCCAATCTTCAAATAAATAACCAGCTATCACAAATATAACCCTATTATGCCATATTCACAATGGCATTGGTTATAGTATTTCCAGACCATTGTCTATAACTGTTCTGTGTCATATTACATCCAGGATGCTTGATACTGTACGAGCAGAAACATGATACAAGTCAATGTAAATAAGAAATAAAGGTTGTGTTATGAAATAAATATGAATACTTGGAATAGTCAGTATGATCATATTCTGGTCCATTTCTTGTATTAGTTTGTTCAGGGTAATGAGGTGTTTTTGCTTTTCCATTTATGATGGCTATCAAATGATGATGCACCTATAATTTAAGACACTGGGACACTTTTGTTGACAATATCAGGGCACTTCTTGGAAAATACTGTACCAATATGCATCAGCAATCATCAACACAGTCACCATGTTTGACCTTAGAAATCTATTCTGGAGTTCTATCATCAAGAATTCAATAGGAGGAATATATATGCACAAATTGGCCACGTTATTTAGAATAATGAAACCAGGGAGGAGGAGTAATGAAATAAAATATAATCATCAACTTACTGGAATACTATATACTCCCTAACAATAAAAAGCAAGATAAAACTACCTTTTTATAGAAAAAGTTTGCTCCTCCCTGTGGGCACTGCACTCGAGACATCAGGCCCAGAGGTAGGTAATGATGATAGAGCAACAGTGAGTCCACCAGCTCCCCTTTCCCTGTGTTGTTTAGTTTAGCCCACCAGCTCCCTTTCCAGTTGTTTAGTTCTCATTCTTAATAATGGACCGAGAGCCAGAGATTATCAGATAAATCAGGAAAGCCTCCAACTAAAAAGGAAAAAAGCAAAACAAAGAGGAAAAAATAGTCTGAGGAAAAACAGACAATTCAGGTAGTAAAAGAAAACTTAAAAAAAAAAAACCCTTATAATTCAGAGAAATAAGAGACACTACTGCATAAAACAAAAGTCTATGAAAAAGGAACAAAGTCTAAGAAAGAGCTCCTAGAGATTAAAAACGACCAAAAATTGAAATCACTAGGAGTGAGGTTAAAAAAAAGAGCTCTTCCAGAAAGTAGAACAAAATGGAAAAAAGAAAAGAAAATAGGACAGAAAAAAATGAGAAAATTAGAAAAGAAATCTCAAGGGGCGCCTGGGTGGTGCCGTCGGTTGAGCGTCCAACTCTTGGGTCAGCTTAGGTCATGATTTCACGGGTCCTGGGATAGAGCCCTGCATTGCATTGGGCTCCAGCTCAGCAGGCAGTCTGCTCTTCTCTCTCTTTGCCTCTGCCCCTCCCACTGTGCTCTCTCTCTATCTCTAAGGGAAAAAAATTCGAAAAAAATTAAAAAAGAAAATCTCAAAAGGAAAAAAGAATTTGTGGTAAAAACTATTAAGGAATAATACAAGAAAACTTCCCACTACTAAAGGATATTAATCTTAACTCTAAAAGGATACAAATGCAAAGGACCCACGCCAAGTAACATCATCTTAAAATTTCTGAATGCCATGCTAAAGATCCTTATAGTTTTCAGAACAAAAAAACCAAAACCAAAACCAAAAACAAAGTCACCCAGAGGGATTAAAATCATCAGAATGGCATCAGAGTCCTCAATAGCAATACTGGAGGCTACAAGACCAGAACACCATACGTACAGAATGCTAAGCAAAAACTACGTTCAAACTAGAGCTACCTATCCAGCCAAACTAGCAATCAAGTATGGAAGGAGAATAAAGACATTTTCATACTTACAAGAACTTAAAAAAAAAATTACCTCTTAAGTACTCTTTATTAGGAAGATGCCGAAAGATGTACTAAGCTAAATAAAAGAAAGCCAACAGACAAGATAGATTCTAGAAACAGAGGCCCCAGTGTGTGAGGACAGAGGGAAATTATCAGGGCAACAGCCATGTATCAGCCTCAGAGAGCAAAGATGATAGAGGGTTTCAAGGGGAAGATCTCCAAGAAAAAAAGAAGACAGATTATGCGATGATTACTAGATATTTGGTATATCTGCTAGAAGATTTGAAAATCATCAGTACATAGAAAAGTAAGGAAATGAAAAAAAATGAGGTTATTTTGTTAAATTTTAGATTAACCTAGGTTGACGGTCCACAGAAAATTCAAGAGAAAGACCCAGTAAGAAAGTGAAAACACAGAGCTCATGAGAGTTCTAGACCAGAAATAAAGCTCTGAGAGTCAGCAGGGTACAAACTCTTTTTTTTTTTTAAGATTTTATTTATTTATTTGACAGAGAGAGACACAGCCAGAGAGGGAACACAAGCAGGGGGAGTGGGAGAGGGAGAACCAGGCTTCCCGCGGAGCAGGGAGCCCGATGCAGAGCTCCATTCCAGGACCCTGGGATCATGACCTGAGCCGAAGGCAGATGCTTAACGACTGAGCCACCCAGGCGCCCCCAGGGTACAAACTCTTTAACATGTCTCTCCATCATTCACATTCCAGAATCTCCCTAAATATTCCCTAATACAAGTGCAAAGTAACACCAAAAATATTTTTCTTAAATCACACCAACTTCCCTACTGATAAGGAAAACTAAAAAAAGGAGACATACACAATTTTTTTCTCCTACAAATTTCAGTGAACAAACCTTCCTACCACCAAGTATTTTTAAAGCTCTAAGTAAAAAGAATATATACCAAACAAAAACTAATAATCCCTGAGTCTGTCTTCAAGAAATATTTGTGAGATCAGACACAGCTACATCTGTTTCCATCATTTTGACATACAGTGACTTTCTACAAGGCACAAGTTAATGAAATTCTAGAAATGATGCATCTGGGTTGTGTCTAACTCTGCTGAAGTCACAGAAAAAATACAATCTTTCTACCCAGTACATGAAAAACTTTAGTACCACGGAACAGAAAGCAGAAATGGCCCAACCCTCTCATCTTATAGATGAGGAAACTGAAGCCCAGAGACTAGAAATTTCCTGAAGCAGTTCGTCCCTGGAGCATCATTATCCGAACACCAAGCATTTCTTTTCTGTTAGCTGAAAGTTTCCTGGGAACATCCTGACATGTTGGGTATTTTTCCTGTGAGAGCTGAATGATGCTGTCCTTGAACGCATCACCATTTGTAAATGCTATTCCTCTGATGGTTTCCATTTAGAGTGGGTGTGTGTGTTAAAATAATGCAATTTTACTAGGCCCTGGTCAAATAAGTTAGGTTTTATAAAATACCTCTTGTTTTAGACCTTATTTGGGGTTTCAATTTCCTCAGCTTCCCTCTCACTATGATTTTTTAGGAAAAGAGCATTATCTAACATTTAACTTGTCCTAGACAAGTGAGGAGAGGAGCGATTCCCAAATGTCCCTCTGTCCAGTCTTATGCCTAAGGGAGAGGACCCAGGTAGAGTTTGTGTCCCGATCAGCCTACTTCTCCCTGAGGCATAAAATAATTAAATTCACGACTAGACCAACTAAACGCGGTCCAAACATCTCCGTGGGGCAGCGGGGCGGGGGGGGGGGGCGGCTCAGACGGCTGGGAGGAAAAGGCTTAGCCGAGCACCTACTAAAATAACAAGGCAACAATATCATCTCCACCGTACACTACTATATACTGCACACAATTTTCATAGTAGATCTGATCCTCTGCAGCTTATGAAAAAAGATTACAGTTACCTGCCTCAATAGGAGAAAACCCTAAATTTTAATTTATTACAACAGAACCAAGGTTTGTCGGTTTTCCTGTTCAAAGAACAGTCAGTAGAGGGTGCTCAACGCTGGGCTTTCGGAAATGGTTAACATAAGCACTTCTCCCACCCAAGCCGTTCCTTTCCACCACCAGTTTCCAGCAGTGAAGACTGCTGGACAAGCCGCCACCATCGCTGTCCTCACATGCTTGCAAAGGAGCTTATCCACGCCGAGCGGACCGTCTCACACAGTTCTGGTCCAGGCGCAGGCCCCCTTTACACGAGCGACAGTGACGCGTTTGCACAAAGGCACACCGCCCACGATGGGCAGGAGGGGACTGGGGTGTGGCCAGCACTTCCGCGGGTGTCTCGGAACGCCCGGCGGAGGACACTGCTACAAGCCGCCGACAGTGGCCAGCAGCACCAAACGCAGCAGGATTTAGGGGAGCGGGGTGTCCCTCCGTGTCCCGGGGCAGTGGGCGACGCCAAGCTCCCCGCGCAACGCCTCCGGAGACCCTTTCTGCGCCGGCGCGTTGCGGAGGAGGGCGGCGGGATCTAAGAACAAAAACCTTCTGGCACCGATTCCACATCCCTTCCCAATCCTCCCTCAGATCCACTTCGTCGTCTTCTCCCTCAGGGCCGCCAGGTCCGGGCTTTAAGAACCAGCCCGGCCGAGCACCGGGGATGAGACACCATCTTAGTCCCTACCACTGGCGCCCAACAGCAGATTTTCCACTCCTGCGGAGTGTAGAAATAGGCTTTTCTCAAACAGCGGACTCACCTCTTTTGAGCCTTCTCCGCCATGGTTTGGACCCTGTCTCCAATTGGAGCGGAGATCGACACAACCGCCTGGGTCCAGCGATGATCTCTACAAGCGATTGGAGCGCCTGGCAGGATCGGGAGGGGGCGGGGCCTGCCGGGGCTAGTGGTTTCTCCTCCCCCTGGCTGAGGCGGCTGGTGCGAGGCAGCCGTACGTGGCCACTGGTTGATGGTTAGGGCAGCCTGCGGATGGATAGACTCGGATTTAAAACAGCCGCTTAGTCCAGTCCAGCACACGTCATGTTCATCTCATCATACCCCACCGTTCTTTTTCAGTCTGCTTTCCGGTCTCTGCTCCTTAAGATTCCTGCCAGGCCCCTGCGCCCTTTTCTGTTCAGGGTGAGCTCCTCTCTTCCTGGGCGATCTCAGCATTCCCATAAGTTAAATACCTTCCTACCTACTGGCTTTCTCAGGTTAATATCTCTAGTTCTGTCCTCTTTACCGAACTTCACATCTGGTTATTCCATTGCCTACTTGGCATCTCCACTTGGATGCCTCAAAGTTGTATCAAACCTAAAACGTATAGAAGAGAGCTTTTGATTTACACCCTCAGTTGGTGCTTTGATCTCCATCTCAGTAAAGGGATCCACCATTCACCTAGATGCTCATGCTAGAAACTCAATAGGCATCCTAGGCTTTCCTCACCTCCGTGTATATAATTCACCGGCAAGACTCTGCCACCTCTCCAATGTAAGCTCAGCCGCCATCTCTCCTGGGTAGTCGGTTCCCTCCACCCTTGACCTCTAAAGTCACACCCCCATCCCTGCCCTCCACCCCCCATCCAAGCCATTCTCCTGCAGCCAAAATCATCCTTTAAAAACCAATCCAGTTATTTTACTTCCCATTCTTTATAAAATCCAAACTCCTAAACTCCTTTCCATCGCCTACTTCTGGGCTAGATCCAGCCCCTGCCTACTTCTCTCTTCCTTATTGTCGTGTTCCTCTTCCTCTTTCTCCGATCACACTTTCATCCTCCATGAAGCCAAGCTGACCCTGCCCCAGAGCGCTTCCACCTGCCCTGCTCCCTGCCCTGCCCTCCGCCCCCCCCCCCCCCCGCGGGTTCAAGTCTCAGATGTCCCATCGTCCGTGTATTAGTCAGGGTTCAGCCAGAGAAACAGAACCGCTAGGAGATATAAATTAAGAGGTTTATTGCCAGGAATTGGCTTACCTGATTGTGGGGGCTGGCTAGGCAAGTCAGAAGTCTGTAGGGCAGGCTGGAACTCTCATGCATGCGGTGAAGCTGCTGTCTATATAGGTGGAATATCTTCAGGAAAGCTCCAGCTTTGCTCTTAAAGCCTTTTAACTGATTGGATCAGCCCCACCCAGATTATCTAGGATAATCTCCCTTCTTTAAAGTCAACTGGTTATAGACTTTAATCACACCTATAAAATACCTTCAAAACATTACTTAGATTGGTGTTTGATTGAATGGCTGGGAACCATAGCCTAGCTAAATTGATACAAAAAACTAACCATCACACTCAGAGAAACCTCTGACCACCCAATCAGAAATAGGTCATTTTTGCTGTACTTTTGGTTTTCTCCAAGGGATAAGAAGAGGACCCCTCATTCAGGTACCTGGTTGGCTCAGTTGATAGAGTACGTGACTCTTGATCTTGGAGTTGGAGTTTACTTAAGAAAAAAGGGACCATTCAGCAGCTGTAATTTTTTATCTTACTATCTCCCCCAAAGACTAAGTTCCAGGGGTGCCTGGGTGGCTCAGTCGTTAAGCGTCTGCCTTCGGCTCAGGTCATGATCCCAGGGTCCTGGGATCGGACCCCGTCGGGCTCCCTGCTCAGCAGGAAGCCTGCTTCTCGCTCTCCCACTCCTCCTGCTTGTGTTCCCTCTCTTGCTGTGTCTCTCTCTGTCAAATAAATAAATAAAATCTTTAAAAAAAAAAAAAAAGACTAAGTTCCATGAAAGTAGTCACATGAATTTGTCCCCACTCTTTACTCAATACTGACCACAGTACCTGACACATAGTTGATACTCAAAAAGAATTATTGGATAAAGATATGGATGAATTGAGAACATTCTTTTGTCCCCAAGCATATAAGCACTTACTCATTTTCAAGCAATTTCTGTCTAAATTAATTTGAAAGACTTCTAGGGCATGTGTATTAGACTTCTCCAGAGAAACACAAGCACGGGAGATCACACACACACACACACACACACATTTATTTTAGGAATTGGCTTATGTGATTATGGGGGCTGGAAAACCTGAAATTTGTACAAGTAGACCCATGGGCTGGAAATTCAGGGAAGAGTTGATGTTGCAGTCTCAAATCCAAAATCCACACACTGGAAACTCAGGGTTTCTCTGACCCAATCTGGAGGTAGAATTGCTGCTTCTTTAGGAAACCTCAGTCTTTGTTCTTAGGGACTTCAACTGATTGGAAGAGGTGCAGCCACATTTTGGATGGTAATCTGTTTTACTCTAAGTATTGATTTAAATGTTAATCTCATCTAAAAACAAAAACAAAAAACCTCACAGCAACTACTAGATTGGTGTTTTTTTTTTTCTTAAGATTTTATTTATTTGAGAGAGAGAGAATGAGAGAGAGAAAGAGAGAGCACATGAGAGGGGGGTAGGGAAGAGGGAGAAGCAGACTCCCCGCTGAGCAGGGAGCCCGATGCGGGACTCGATCCCAGGACTCCAGGATCACGACCTGAGCCGAAGGCAGTCGCCTAACCAACTGAGCCACCCAGGTGCCCTAGACTGGTGTTTGACCAAACAACTGAGCAGTATAGCCTGAGTTGATACAATAATTAACCATCACAGCATGCTTATAAGAAGGACCATTTTATCAACATTAGGTACAGTGTCTAGTGCCTATAAGCTTTCTAGGGACCTACAAACTGTTTGAGACCTGAAAATAAAATGTACTGATTCCAAGGGCACCTGGGTGGCTCAGTAGGTTATGTGTCTGTCTTGGGCTCAGGTCATCATCCCAGGGTCCTGGGATTGAGCCCCAAAGCCCCAGAGTGCAGCTCCCTGCTCAGTGGGAAGTCTGCTTCCCCCTCTCCCTCTGCCCCTCCCCACTGCACACACGCACACATTCTCTCTAATAAAATCTTTTTTAAAAATGTACTGATTCCAAAACAAAAAGTACAAGTAGGAATTAATAAATTCCTGCTTGTGCCCTCTCTCTGACAAATAAATAAATTTTTAAATTTTTAAAAATTAAAAAATATTTAATTCAAAAACAAAAAGCATAACTTTGTTTTTTTTATTTTTTAAGATTTTATTTATTTATTTGACACAGAGAGAGAGCACAAGCAGGGGGAGTGGCAGGCTCCCCGCTGAGCAAGGAGCCAGATGTGGGACTCTATCCCAGGACCCTGGGATCATGACCTAAGCCAAAGGCAGACACTTAAGACTGAGCCACCCAGGTGCCCCAAAGCATAACCTTTTTCCCTAAAAATTAACTGCAACTCAATTCCTCTGTACCTAACAGTTAAATTTAATGAGGGATGTGATTACATTTTAATATGTTCAATATTGTGTGAGCTTATTCATTGTTCTACTGTTCATCTAGATCTTTGTGCCACCTGTGGCCTAGAATAAGCTGTCCATCTGTTTGGAAACCTCCTTCCAGAGCCAATTTAAGCACTGCAGATAATTGCTTTTTTATTTACCCACTACAGGATACCCATGGTATACTGCACCTGTCATTTTTTGATGAAAGTATTCATTGCCATTTCCATCTCCCTCGTAGATTGAAAGCTGCTTGAAGGCAGGGGCCATGTCTTATTCATCTTTATATTCCTAGTGCTTGGCACCAGTCTATCACAAAATGGTAGCCCAATAATGCTACCATTTTTATTGTTATCCAACTGTTTTACTTTCAACTACATTTAACAACCAGCTTTAGGCTCCATGCTTTCCATACTTTATCTAATCTTCATAACCATTCTGTTGAGATGGGCATTATTATATGTAATTTTTTTTATCAAGGAGCTCAGTCTCCAAGAGAAGGGATTTAGCTCAGAGTCCCCTAGTTAATAAGAGATTCTCTCTCTGCTTTTTCTTCTTTGCAGAGCTATCTCTCACTAAGAGATGGTCCTTGTCCTTAGGATGCTTTTGTATCAGGCTCTACTCTCCTGTCCTTTTTTTTTTTTTAAAGATTTATTTATTTATTTGACAGAGAGAGAGACAGCAAGAGCAGGAACACAAGCAGGGGGAGTGGGAGAGGGAGAAGCAGACTCCCCGCTGAGCAGGGAGCCCGATGTGGGGCTCGATCCCAGGACCCTGGGATCATGACCTGAGCCGAAGGCAGATGCTTAACAACTGAGCCACCCACACGCCCTCTCCTGTCCTTTATTTAAGGTTGCTTGCTCTTGCATGTGTCTTCAAAGATGAGAAATGGCCAGTCAGGTACATCGCTGTAATACTCTGGGCTCAGTAGATGGACTCTACCAGCCAAGAGACGGCCTGTTCTTTTCTTGCTTCTAGGCAGTGTCTCTTGTATTTCTTGTCCACACTCCGAAGAAAAGCTTCTCCTTAAATGTTCTTCTCTACACTTCACTTCCTTAAAACCTTATAAAGTTTAACAGGTATTTACTGATTACATAGCATACGCCCAACACTGTTCTATGTGCAGGGGGATACAGCAATAAACAAAATAAAGTTCCTCCCTTGTAGAGCTCACATTGTAGCAGGGGACAGACAATAAACTAATTGAAAAATAGAGAAGAGGTGGTGATAGGTACTATGAAAAAAAAAAGAGAAAGATATAGCATAAGGAAGACAGCAGTGGTTGGGAGGAGGAATCTTCCTGCTCTTTGAGAACCTGCTTCCCTTTCTCATGCTCATGTCCTCGCTCACCCTCCCCAGCTGGCTGGTTATCTGTCCACAACTGGAAAATGAGATTTTTCATTAACTTAGTGAAGAAAATATGACAGTCAGATGACTGGAAAGGCAAATAATGCAGTATGTAAACTAAACGAAATGAGAACTTCTGAAAGCAATGTTTTCCGTACATTCTTAATAGAACACCAGAATGTGTTTTGGTTTCTATAGCGCAGTTCCCTTTATCAGAAAGCCAACTTTTATGCAGCTTCTGGCTGGTGCTTTTGTTTGCTCTTTACTCACCCAGGCCTTCCTGAGCCATATAAAAAGTTCAAAGAGAGCCTGGTTGAGGCATCTCTTACAGGAAGGCACCAGTTAAGGACTCTAGAAAGAACAGTGTCTTTGTTCCAGTTCACAATGGATTGGCTTCAGGGGTTCTTCCTCCATCCTGTATCACTTTATCAAGGGGCTGCTTTTCCTTTTGCACTTCTGTTTAATTATCTCTGCGTCATGGATTCATTTTCCACCCATGCCAGGTAGGTTTAAGGGCTCATTTTGCTCTTACAACTATGAATACCATAGTAGGTCAAAAAGCATGGATCGGCCTGTAGACATGAAGATTAAATAATTAATTATACGGTTGTTTTTAAGTGATTATCACTACCACTGATTATTGATTGTTTGGTCATGAGTATCTCTCTTTTTTTTTTTTTTAAAGATTTTATTTATTTATTTGACAGAGAGAGAGAGAGCAAGAGCAGGAACACAAGCAGGGGAAATGGGAGAGGGAGAAGCAGGCTTCTTGCCAAGCAGGCAACCCGATGTGGGACTTGATCCCAGGACCCTGGGATCATGACCTGAGCCGAAGGCAGACGCTTAACGACTGAGCCACCCAGGCGCCCTGGTCATGAGTATCTCTAATAGAGTGAAATGAGACTGGAAATTGACATCATGACTCCATTGACTCAAAGTTTCCCATTAAATGGGAAAAGGATAAAAATAAACTCTGGGGAGAGATAGCTGTTGAGATGGTACAGGAATTCCCCAATCAGATATATCTGTACCCCCACCATATGTCCTACATGTTCTTGAACAGTCTTAAGTTCATGGCATTTTATCATTTTCAATAAAATAAATTTTGTTAAATATATAACTGATTTTTTAAATGCCTTGTATGGTTTCTCAGAGAAATGGAATTAAGTCAAAACAAATTATGTTAGATTAGCTATGTCTCAATCTAGGGTTTAAAAATTATTGTCACTAGAGATTTGACAACTTGATTGAAATGATTTTAGATCTAGCTAGTAGATTCTATACACGAGAGACAGTCCTTGTTTTTTGTTTTAAAGATTTATTTTATTGAGGCGCCTGGGTGGCTCAGTTGTTAAGCGTCTGCCTTTGGCTCAGGTCATGATCCCAGGGTCCTGGGATCGAGCCCTGCATCGGGCTCCCTGCTCGGGGGGAAGCCTGCTTCTCCCTCTCCTTCTCCCCCTGCTTGTGTTCCGTCTCTTGCTGTGTTTCTCTCTGTCAAATAAATAAATAAAATCTTTAAAAAAATCTTTTTTATTTTATTTATTTGAGAGAGAGAGAGAGAGAGAGAGAGCAAGGGGGAGGGGCAGAGGGAGAAGGAGAGAGAAAAACAAGCAGACTCCGTGCTGAGCTCAGAGCCTGACACGGGGCTTGATCTCAAAACCCTGAGATCAGACCTGAGCCGAAACCAAGAGTCCAACGCTTAACCGAGTGAGCCACCCAGACCCCTTGAGACGGTCCCTGTTTTTAAAGAAGTTTGTGGAATATCCTTTTGTAAAATGAAAATCCGTTGCCAGAGGGCTACCTCCTAATAGTTCACTTATTTTAGAAATTAAGATTTTTATACACTGAGGATTTTTAAGTAAAATCCAGCTGTATCTAATTATCAGTTAGAATTTCTGAGTTTGACTGAACTGTGGTATGTTATTACACGTTCACAACTGGTTGATGGCCCTTACCTTCATTTAGGAGATAGGGGCAGTTGGGGGGGGGGGGGCGTTGTAAAAAAGTTTCCTATTGAGAAAGAATCACAAATAAGAAAGCAAAACAAGTGCAAAAACAAAGGTTAATTCCCATTGGGGTAAGATTGTTGGCTTTGGAGACAGCCTGGTGGGTCCTGGGTCCCTCCCTTCCTGAGTTGTCCTTGTGTATGTGAATAAGTTCTCTCCAAGTTAATCCATGAAATGGAAATAATAATGCCTATCTCATGGGGTTATTTTAAGGATTACATAAAGATATTTCTTATACAGGGATTATTAGCACAATGCCTAGAATAAAATAAGCACTCCGTATATCAAGTATCCTGTGTTGTTCATGTGTAGACATTTTAATGTTGACAAAGCCTTAGGGCAGTTGCCACTTTAGGCTTCACTGTGTAAGGAATCCGTGTTCCGCTCATTTTTCCACGGCAAGGAGGTAAAGTCTTGGGCCACAGTGTTAATTGGGGTGGGTTAGGTCAAAGAGAAGCACAGGAATGGCCCAGGCCTTGTGTGATAGAGCTTCTCACACTGGGGCACCTACCAGTTGCTCCCCAGAAAGACTCGCTCACCCATGTGTGGATGTCACTGTGCCACAGGGCCAGGACATGTACCCTCTGATGGTCAAGAAAACACAGGCCGCTTTGACTCTATTTTCCTATCCCTGAGGAGTCAGTACCTATTTTCACACCTCTCCATTCAGATTTATTAATTTGGCACCAATTAAAACAAACAGGGGCACCCGGCTGACTCCTTTGGGAAAGCATGTGAGTCTGGATTGTGGGGTCATGAGAAAGAAGAACTGAGTCCTTATCATGTGAAATTTCCCAGGTCTCTGCATATCCTCAGGGCATCTGACAGCTTCCAAGAGAGGTAGTTTCCACAAACCACTGATGTGCGTCTTTAACAACATGAAAAAAACCACCAACTCCTAAGATCTGAAAGTGCAGTCGAGAGGATTAAGAGCACATATAAAGATTTTCTTTTCTTTTTTTTTTTTTTTTTAAGATTTTATTTATTTATTTGACAGAGGGAGAGACAGTGAGAGAGGGAACACAAGCAGGGGGAGTGGGAGAGGGAGAAGCAGGCTTCCCACTGAGCAGGGAGCCCGATGTGGGGCTCGATCCCAGGACCCTAGGATCACGACCTGAGCCGAAGGCAGACGCTTAACGACTGAGCCACCCAGGCGCCCCACATATAAAGATTTTCTAATTGAGTTTTCAAACACTTAGAGAGAGAGACGGAATCCCCTTTCCCACTGTCTCTGGAATGGTTCAGGGCAGTGCAACCCAGCGAAAAGGGAAGAGGCTCATCTTGATGAGGCGATGTCTAGAGAGCTCTCCTAGATCCTTGACACTAGATCTACAACACTTTTCATTCAGGCAGCAAGCCACTAGATTTTTAAGATGTCCCCACCAGGAAACCTCTGGAGCTATCACCCACAGGATTGTCAGAGGTGTTGTTCCCACTAGAGTGGTGGACATCAAAGAGAGGTTCCCAGGATCACTAAGGTAGGAATCAAAATTCATCTCCTGAGGGGCCCCTGGGTGGCTCAGTCGGTCAAGTGTCTGCTTTCGGCTCAGGTCGTGATCCCGGGGTCCTGGGATCGAGCCCAGCATCGGGCTCCCTGCTCAGCGAGGAGTCTGTTTCTCCCTCTGCCCTTGCTCCTCCCCCCTACTCATGCTCTCTCTCTCTGTGTCAAATAAATAAATAAGATCTTTTTTAAAAAGTTGTCTCCTGAGATAGTCGTTTTCAAATGGACTCTGGCTTTTTCTCCCTCGGTTCTTTCCTTCAGAAAAACAAAAGGAAGACTTTGGGGTGATTACGGTATGGCTTCTTCAGGTGGTACATGGGGTTTACCTCCATTGGGTTATCCAGAATGACATCTGAAGTGACTCCTTTGTCACACCAATTCAGTCTCACACTTGTCCTTTCTCTTTTAGGTACCTCTTTCTCCTGGCTGGAGGGGGGGCCCTGGCCTTGGCCGCTATGGGTTCCTTCGCTGTGCTTGTCCTCATCCCTGCTCTGTGGGCCACGGTTCTGATTTCCTGGCTTGGCCCACGGGATGTCCACAGGTGGGCTTTCTTCTTTCAGATGAGCTGGCAGACGCTGTGTCACCTGGGGCTGCACTATACGGAATACTATCTGCAAGAACGTGCTTCCACGAGGTAAAGCTGCCTATTCACTTGGCCGTACTAAACCAGCCAAGGCTTTGCTTGCACCATGGTAGAAGTGAGTTTGAATCCGAATTCTTGCACATTGGAGCAGTGTGACCTTAAGCAAGTCATTTAACCTCTCAGCCTCAGTTTTTTTTCCTAAAAAAAACCCAAACCAGTGTGTGGGTATGTGTATATGTATATGTGTGTGTATAAGAATACCAGTCTTATAAGACTCTTAAGTTTGAGATAATTAATATAAATGTAATTATATGACTATAAATAACTACCATGTGTTGCCCATGTCACACAGTGCCTGGCACTTTGCTGTATTTATCACTGTGCTTGAAAAGGGCATTGAACCAGGAGCCTCAGGGCCCACAGATGAGGTCTGCCCAGAAGTGACTAAGCACAGTTTGCTCAACTCGGAGCGGGTGGTTTAGACACATAGCCAGAATCCTCTCCTCCCCTTCAGCAGGACCGGGAAGGTAAAAATCCACTGTAAACCTTCTCTGCCTTCCTATGGAAGCTGCTACGCAAGGGTTTTGCTTTCACTGAGACTCAGCTGTTTCCTCCTCCCAGAAGAAGGGTAGTTACCCAGTCTAGGAAACAGAATCAGGCACTAATTACAGTCTAGAGAAGTGTTTTCATGAGTCAGTGAGATCACCCAGATTAGGGGAGAACAGGTATCTCTGCAATCTTGAGGCCTGTGGTCCCTGGCTTCCTCTGTTACCACAATTGGTGTGGGTCTGTGGTCACTCAGAGAACAGGGGCTGTGACCTGTTGAGGCGGGTCCCCTCTCTGATTCTAGTTTGCCATTGGTTCACTCATTCTGCCATCCCTGCCACACCCAGAATCCTTTTCTTTATCCTCACTGTGTTCACCAAAGGCTTTAGGGTTTGCTTCTTGGAAGAAGAGGCAAGATGGCAGGCGGTAGGGGGTGGGGAGTACTGACTGGGGTGTGGTGAATTAGGATTTCATTAAGAAGCTGGGACTTGATAGGGGCTGAAGGAGCAAGCTGAACAGGATCTGGTCAATGGGAAGAAGGCTGAGCCAGAGCTGAAATGGGAAGATGTAGTAGTTTGCTCTGACTGTCATAACAAAGTACCAAAGATGAGGTGGCTCACACAACAGATATTTACTTCCTCTGGAGGCTGGAAGTTCAAGATCAAGGTGTTGGCAGGTTCAGTTTCTTCCGAGGCCTCTCTCCTTGGCTTGTAGATGGTTGTCTTTCCCTGTGTCCTCACCTGGTCTTCCCTATGTTTGTGTCTGTGTCCTAATCTCCTCTTCTTATAAGGACGACAGTCATACTGGATTAGGGTTCACCCCGGTGACCTCATTTTAACTTAATCACCCTATCTCCAAATACAGTCACATTCTGAGGTACTGGGGGTTAGGGCTTCAACGTATGAAATTGGGAGGAAACACATTCAGCCCACAACAGCAGGTGTACGAACAGGGGTTGGTGGTATTTGGAGGCTACTTTGCTTACTGTTTAAGTCAGGTGAGGAGGTCAGTTGTCCTTAAATCCTCAGACTCACAGATGGAAACTGTGGGCATGTGGGAAACACTGCCATTTTCTCTCCATAGGACAGCGTTCCTGATTGTAGAGAATATCATACAATTTTCATTAATCTTCTCCATAATAATCTTGCCAGCAGGATCTCTTCTACCTTGTGACACTGAGGCAGGAGCAGTTCAGGTGATTGGTTAAGAACACACCTCAAATTGCTAATGACTCAGTGCACACCCTGAACCCCGAGCTTGACTCACCGTTCCTGAGCACAGATCCCAAAGCCTACAGAATCTTACTGACAGGGACCGGTTCATATTTAAAATCTTCGCCTTCCTATAGTCTCTTCAGTACTAAATTTTTGTTCCTTCCATGGCAAATTTCTCCCAGGTCCCTCATTCTAATCTATAGAAGCCGTTCTTAGAAATATCCTAACAATATTTCCCCCACAATATTCCTTTACATTCTTTTAATTGCCTCTCTAATGATTCATTTCCCCATTTACCTTTTGATCCTGCCCAGAGTAGCCTGTGGTGTGAATTAATCCAAGAGTCTTTGTGGGGGCACAGCAGGGCAGGACATCGGTCTCCATTGTTCAGAGTGGCTGTTCGCTGTGGGGTCATGTGTGAGGGACTGGAATGGGATGAAATAAATATGGAGCATTTTCACATTTTAAATAAATCTCTTTCAGGTTCTGCATCACTCTTTCTTCCCTCATGCTCTTGACCCAGAGGGTCACATCCCTCTCTCTGGACATTTGTGAGGGAAAAGTGAAGGCAGCATCGAGAGGCATCAGGGAAAGAAGCTCGTTGTCTGAGCATCTGTGTAAGGCACTGCCCTATTTCAGCTACTTGCTCTTTTTCCCTGCTCTCCTAGGAGGCCCCCTATGTTCCTTCCAGAAATTTCAGGCTCGTGTTCAAAGGTCCAGCAATTTGTGTCCCAGGCACTCTGTCTGGGCTCTGAGCTGGAGGGGTCTGCAGATCCTGGGCCTCGAGTGCCTAAAGGTGGTCTTGGGGAAGGTGGTGAGTGCAGGAGCAGGTCTGACTGACTGCGGGCAACTCCAGTGCATCCATGTCATGTGGTCCACAGCCGGGCTCTTCAAACTCACCTACTACTCCTGCTGGATCCTGGATGACGCCCTCCTCCATGCTGCGGGCTTTGGGCCGGGGTTTGGTCAGAGCCCTGGTGAGGAGGGATACATTCCTGATGCGGACATCTGGACCCTGGAAACAACCCACAGGATTTCCCTGTTCACGAGAAAATGGAACCAAAGCACAGCACAGTGGCTCAGACGCCTTGTATTCCAGCACGGCAGGGCCTGGCCCCTGCTGCAGACGTTTGCCTTCTCGGCCTGGTGGCATGGACTCCATCCAGGACAGGTGTTCGGTTTCCTCTGCTGGGCTCTGATGGTGGAGGCTGATTACCTGATTCATACCTTTGCCCGCTTGTTTATCAGATCCTGGCCGATGCAACTGCTCTATAGGACCCTCACCTGGGCCCACACCCAGCTCATCATTGCTTATATAATGCTGGCTGTGGAGGCCAGGAGCCTCTCCTCTCTCTGGCTGCTGTGTAATTCTTACAACAGTGTCTTCCCCCTCGTGTATTGTATTTTGCTTTTTCTGTTAGGAAAGAGAAAGCACACATTTAACTGATATCTTTCCCCAGCCTTCATCTTATACATCCATGAAACAGACTTTAGACAATGCCAGATGGTGTGTTGATGATGGCTATGCTTGAACTTTTCCATACTAGAAGTTTTTTTTTTTCAAGTATTGGATGTATATATCTGATGTCTGCCATAGAAATTTGTGTATCTACTTTCACAAACTATTATACTCGTATTGAAGATTCAAAAACAAAAAGACAAAGACAAAGACATGGTTTCTTCCCTTAGGACTTATAGTTTAGGCGGAAGCACAGTAAGGTGATAGGTAAAAACATAAGGTACCGCCAACCAAATGGCAAACGGTAAACACACGGACATCCAAACACTGAGTCTCCAACATGTCCACTTGGGATCCTGGACTGTGAGTTTAGCAAGACAAAAACAACAAAAACAAAAACCTAAACCGGGGCACGTGGCTGGCTCACTCAGGAGAGCATGTAACTCTTGATCCTGGGGTCGTGAGTTCTAGCCCCATGTTGGGTGTAGAGATGACTTAAAAAAAAAACCTCTAGGGGGCCTGGGTGGCTCAGTCATTAAGCATCTGCCTTCAGCTCAGGTCATAATCCCGGGGTCCTGGGACTGAGCCCCGCATCGGGCTCCCTGCTCAGCAGGAAGCCTGCTTCTCCCTCTCCCGCTCCCCCTGCTTGTGTTCCCTCTCTTGCTGTGTCTCTCTCTGTCAAATAAATAAAATCTTAAAAAAAAAACACCTCTAAATCAAATTATTGTATTGGTTTGCTACATGAACTAGAGACTCATCCTCATCTACAGGTAATTTGAAAATTTTGGTCTCAAAATGGAAAAGCTGCTATTATCTCCAAATATGTCAATAAACTGAAAATCTGGCTGACCCGTGATAACCACTTACATAATAGTTAAGCACAAAACCGATCCATGAGATATGTCACACAAAGCGGCCAAAAACAAGAAGTAAGCCCTATTTTAGTACGACGTTGAGGGTCTGGTTCCCTTTTCTTGGCATAGCCTAAATACCTCTGTGTCTTCCTCTGTGAGGGCCCCGAGAGAAAGCTGTGAAGACCGCTGAGTGGTAGCGAAGCCGTGTCATCGCATGGTTGCTGTCACAGTGCCTCTGCCGACCTCCCAGCTGGTCACATAATTACAGTTTCTCTCTCTCTCTGTTTTTAAAGATTTTATTTATTTATTTGACAGAGAGAGAGAGAACACAAGCAGGAGGAGTGGGAGGGGGAGAAGCAGACTCCCGCCGAGCAGGGAGCCCGATGCGGGGCTCGATCCCATGACCCTGGGATCATGACCTGAGCCGGAGGCAGACGCTTAACGAACTGAGCCACCCAGGCACCCTTAACAGACTTTTTAATACATGTATGATGTCTAAATCTATCTCCCCATTGATGGCCAGGGGTAATTTCTGCTCCTCTGACTGGTTAAAACCAGGACATGTACTTCCTTCCCTTTCTATTTGCATCCTATAAAAGTGTTCCATTTATACTGGATAGTATAAAGAACATGTGATTTGAAAGAATTAATCTAAGGAAAAAAGTCACAGCCAGAGATGTAGACCCAGGAGCCATCTGTCTGCACAGAGAAGATCCCGGATCCAAGAGCAGAGAACAGAGAATGTATCTTCTTTCAATCCTCATTTCCTTTGTTAGGACTTAATTTTTGAGTTCCTGACTCCTGCCCCCACTGCTTCCTCAACAATTGCCAACTTTAGTTTCCCTTTCCTTCAGTTACTGATTGTCACTCCCCAGACCCTGCCCATTGACACATTCCCTTTGACACATGATGGATAGCACCTGCTTATTCACCTCATTTTTTTTTGAGGGAGAGAGTGCGCGTGCGCATGCACCATGCGTGGTGGGGGAGGGGCAGAGGGAGAGGGAGACAGAGAATCTTACGCGGGCTCCACACCCAGCGCTGAGCCCGATGGGAGGCTCTATCTCATGACCCTGAGATCATGACCTGAGCCGAAATCAAGAGTCCAATGCTTAACCAACTGAGACACCCAGGCACCCTTTGGCATCCTATCTTTTTTTTTTTTTTTTAAAGATTTATTTATTTGAGAGAGAGACAGAGTGAGATAGAGAGAGCCCAAGAGGGGGTAGGGTCAGAGGGAGAAGCAGACTCCCTGCTGAGCAGGGAGCCCGATGTGGGACTCGATCCCGGCACTCCGGGATCATGACCTGAGCCTAAGGCAGTCGCTTAACCAACTGAGCCACCCAGGCGCCCCGGCATCCTATCTTTTATCAGCCAAATTACTCTGAAGAATTTGGTAGGAGCCTTTACAGACACCCCCATGAGTCCTCATCCAGTTGTTGGAAAATATCATTGTGTGAGATTCTGTTGATTCAGAGAGCCCTAAAAACGGGATAAGCCATGATAACCGAAAAGCTCAGAATGCTGGCAAAACTTAATTAGAAAAAATTTAACACAAAGCTACAAAATTTGCCTTCCTAAGAGGACTCAGGAACTGTAGATGCCATCATTTGTCTATTGAAATGGCATTGCCTAGGAAGTGTTCCATGAAAACTTCAGTCCACCTTTCAATCTATTATTTTGGGTAAGGTAGGCTCACGGGGCACCCCCTGGTGCACAGGCACCACTCACCTATGTTGGCCTCCTTACAAATCTGTTGGTCGCTGCCATGACCAATAGGCAGCCAGTGGCTCTCAATGGGTAACTCAGATTTAGCGATCCATCCCAATTGTTAAACTTCTCCAAAGGAGACTATCCAATCTTGTTTTTTTTCTATCCATGTAGTTTTTTTTTTTTTTCTGTCCAAAAGCAAACCATAGGGAGACTTCACTGACAAACGTCCACACAATTAATTCATCAATCCTTGATTCATCAATTCCATGAGAACATGGAAAAGGAGGCCCAGATGGAGAGTTTTGAGGAGTTTGTCCTAGCATACATTCGTAGATATTTCAAACCAGAAAAGTACCAAGAGAGCCAAGTTCTATCTCTGCCCAAAGGATGCTACTCACTTGACTGATCTCTTGCATCAATGAACTCTCTCTCAGGTCACCTGAGACGCTCTGGCAGCCAGCCTGCCAAGCCTGGGCGAAGGGGAAGGGATAAAACAATGAGAAGCAGGTTGATGGTGAAGCAGGTTCAGTGGTGTGAAAGAACAGATTTGACCACTGTATTCATACAAGCACTATGGAGACCAACAGATTATGAGCATTACAGTGACCAATTGCTATAAAAGAATAAAGCAATCACTAGTAACAATCCTGATTAAAATGCAGGTATTAGACTGTAGATTCATGTCACTTCCAACAGGTTCTTCTCTACATGTTTTAACATAGCAGATGGTGCAGGAAACTTGGCTCCCTGTAATCCCAGGGTTCAGCACTGAGAGGTGGAGGGTTAGTAGTTATATTTTATGTGAACCTTGTCAACTACACCTATTTCCAAAACAATAAAAATCTGCAAGAAATTGAACAGACTTCTCACAAAAAAAACAGGTACTTCACTCTTTGGCTATTATAAATAATGCTATTATGAACATTTGTGTGCAATTTTTTGTGTAGATCTAAGTTTTCAATTCTCTTAGGTATATATGTATGAGCAGAATTGCTGGGTCATATGGGAACTATGTTTAACTTTTCCACATCAGCTGTACATTTTTCATTCTCACTCCAATGTATGAGGATTCCAGTCTCTCCACATCCTTGTCAACACTTGTTATATCTGCCTTTTTCATTCTAGCCATTCTAGTGGGTTTGAAATAGTATCTCATTTTTTTAAAAAGATTTTATTTATTTATTTGAGAGAGAGAGTGGGAGGTGGGTCAGAGGGAGAGAATCTTCAAGCAGACTCCCCGTTGAGCAGGGAGCCCGATGTGGGGCTCCAACCCACGACCCATGAGATCATGACTTGAACCAAAACCAAGAGCTGGACGCTCAACCGACTCAAGCCACCCAGGCACCCCTCTCATTGTGGGTTTGATTTGCATTTCCCTAATGACTAACAGTGTTGAGCACCTTTTCATATGATTGTTAGCATTTGTATCTTTTTTTTAGGGAAATGTCTATTCAGATGCTTTTGCCCATTTTAAAATTGGGTTATTTGGGTCTTTCTGCTGTTGAGTTGTTAAGAGTTATTTAAATATTTTGGATACTTGATCCTTATCAGATATATAATTTGCAAATATTTTCTTCCATTCTGTGGGTTGTAGTTTCACTTTCTTGATGGTGTCCTTTGAAGCACAAAAGCTTTTAATTTTGATGAGCACAATTTGTATTTTTCCCTTGGTTGTTTGTTGCTTGTCATATCTATGAAACCATTGCCTAGTCCAAGGTCATGAAGATTTACACTTATGTAAATCTTAAACTTTTATAGTTTAGCTCTAACATTTAGGTCTATGATATATTTTGATTTAACTTTTGAAGATAGAGTGAGGTAGGGGTCCAATTTCATTCCTTTGCATGTGTTTATCCAGTTGTCCCAGCACCCTTGCTAAAAAGACTACTCTTTCCCCTTTGAATTGTCTTGGCCCCTAAAGTTGATTTTCTTTTTTTTTAAATAAGAACCAGAAAAGGGCACCTGGGTGGCTCAGTTGGTTGAACATCTGTCTTCGGCTCAGGTCATCACATACCTTAATCCAGAGGTCAGAAAGTTTCCGATAACACCCACAAGTCAGGAAACCACTGCCAAAGTCACAAATTCCTTGCATCTGCTTAAAAGCAGTGGAATGCAGTCTTGTCAACCCTTGAGAAAACTCACATCTGCTTAAGCCTGCATACCACTGTTGGCAGAGGAAGAACATCTTTCGCTCTCCTCAGGTTTCCCAAAGCATGGTGAGTGTATTTTATTAGCAAAATATAGATTAAACACAGGACCCTGGAGGCAAGAGGATCTGGAAAATAGAGTTTCAAGACCCTTGTAATAGAGGTGGTGGGAATGAATGCTGGTTGTCACTGAACAATAAATATACAGCTTATCAACCAGTCATGGACAAATACTTCATGATTCCACTTTTTTTTTTTTTTTAAGATTTTACTTATTTATTTGAGAGAAAGAGAGAGAGAGAGAGAGAGAGCGCACTAGCAGGGGGAGAGGCAGAGGGAGAGGCAGGCTCCCGCTGAGCAGGGAGCCCAACGTGGGGCTCAATCCCAGGACCCTGGGATCATGACCTGACCCGAAGGCAGACGCTTAACTCACTGAGCCACCAGGCACCCCTGCATGATTCCACTTATATGAGGTTCTAAAGTAGTCAAATTCATAGAGACAGAAAGCAGAATGGTGGTTGCCAGTGGCTAGAAAAGAGGGGGAAACAAGGAGTTGCTACTGAATGGGTATAGAGTTTCAGTTATGCAAGATGAAAAAGTTCTAGCAGTTGCTGTACAACAATGTGCATATAGCTAACAATACTATACTGCACGCTTAAAATTCATGAAGACAGTAAATCTCATGTTTGTTTGTTTTTTTTACATCTATCTATCTTATAGAAAAATCATTCAAAGGGTTATTTTGCCCTCTTTATATTCTACAACCAAAATAATATCACATAATCCCTGTTGCAGTCTTTTTTTTTTAATTTTTCTACATAATTTATTGTGAGGTGATCAATGTTAAATAAAATATTAATCTTCATCTGTTTCATGTCTTCTTGACCAATTCTTTTTTCCTTCCAATTGCATGCCTTTGAGGCAATGAATTTTAACGACAGTTTTGCACTTGAATATTCATCTGCAGCTACCTATATGCTCATTACATGCAGTTGTGCTCCTAGTGGTTTTATCAGAGCCATCCTGTGAGCAGTTTCTGGAAAACATCAGGACAACCGTCATTCATCTTCACCTCATAGGCTCTACTGCACCTCGAAGAGCCCAGCGACTGGCCCGCACACCCCGCCTCCTGGCCCGCCTGGCCGACGGTGCTCCACGCACCATCCCTGTTGCAGTCTTATGATATTTCTCATTCTTCTATTTTTTCCCAAATGTCTGGGGAGATCTGGATCCACCCTATTTTTTTTTTATTTGTCATGGAGTGGGCATCAACTAAGAGATTGACCCTCACTTAGAATCTGCTTCAAAGGGGTGAACTATTTGGACCCTTTTTATAGCCTTGCCTGGGACAAAAACAATTGGTTTAATAATGACAATTATTTATAATTTTATCATTTCATTTGAAATGGCTTCATATGCAACATTAAAAGTAAATTGGCATAATTGCCTCAAGAAATTGCAAGTAGTACATATTTGCAACAATGCAAAGTTTAATTTTCTGAAAAAGTTGCACACATATCTTACTTATAAAAAACAATTAACTGTCATCACTTTTTAAGACTGCTTTTGTTGTGGTAAAATATAACGTAAAAGTTACCATTTTCACCATTTTTAAGTGTACACTTCAGTGGTATTAAGAACATTCACATAGTGGTGGAACCATCACCACCATCCATCTCCAGAATGTTTCCATCATTCTAAATGAAAACCCTGTACTCACTAGATAGCAACTCCCCATTTCCCACCCCCCCAGTTCCTGGTAACCACTGTTCTATCTTTTGTCTCTGTGAATTTCCCTATTCCAGGTACTTCATATAATATTTGCTGTTTGTGTCTGGCTTATTTCGCTGAGCATAATGTCGTCAAGGTTCATCCATGCTGTAGCATGCATTAGAAGTCCATCCTTTTTTAAAGTTGAACATTTGGGTTGTTTCCACCTTTCGACTACTGTGAACAGTGGTACTATGAATATTGGTATAAAAAAAAAAATCTGTTTTGAGTTCCTCCTTTCAGTTCTTTTGGTCATATAGCTAGAAGTGAATTTCTGGATCACATGGTAATTCTATGCTTAATTTTTTGAGGAACTACCAATCCATTTTCCACAGTGGCTGTACCATTTCACATTCCCACCAACAGTGCACAAGCATTTCAATCTTCACATCCTTGTCAACACTTGTTTTTTTCTGGTGTTGTTTAAATATAATAGTCATTCTGGGGGTGCCTGGCTGGCTCAGTTGGTAGAGCATGTGACTCTTAATCTCAGAGTTGTGAGTTCAAGCCCCATGTTGGGCAAGAAGCCTACTAAAAAAAAAAAAAGGATATATATACGCATATATATACACATATATACATATGTATATATATATGTCATTCTACCGGGTGTGAGATGGTATTTCATTGTGTTTTTTCTAAAGATTTTATTTTTAAGTAATCTCTACACTCAATGTGGGGCTCAAACCCACAACCCGGAGACAAGAGCTGCATGCTCCATCAACTGAGCCAGCCAGGTGCCCCTCACTGTGGTTTTGATTTGCATTCCCTTCTGATTATTGATGTTGAGCGTCTTTCAATATGCTTATGGAATTTTTGTTTATCTTCTTCGGGAAAAAGTCTGTTTAAGTCTTTTGCCCATTTTCAAATTGGGCTGTTTGTTTAATTATAGTTCTTAAATTATTTATTTTAATCTTTATCCTGAGAGAAAAAAATAATGAAAGGTATGGTGAATACTAGGGGCTTTAGTCTCATATTGGGTGATTTTGACAAAGATCTCTTCAACCAATCTTACCCTGGAATTATTAATCTGCAAGGAAAATGAAAGATCTTTTTAAGGCATTTAGGTAAAATTAGCAAGTCATTCTCTAAACCACCATGATTCATTCCCTGTAACTCCCCACATAGCCCCCCAAGCAAAATGTGTTTCTGTGGCAATAATTAAGAGAAACAGCCATGGGGTAAACAAACAACAGTGTCTGCCTCCTGTAGTTTGTCTTCATTGGTTTTTGTTTTTGTTTTGTCAGAGAGAGAGAGAGAGAGAACGAGAGAGCACGAGCACAGGCATGAGCAGGGGGAGAGAAAGAGGCAGAGGGAGAAGCAGGGTCCCCGCTGAGCAAGGAGCCTGATGCGGGACTCGATCCCACAACTCTGGGATCATGACCTGAGCTGAAGGCAGACGCTTAACTGACTGAGCCACCCAGGAGTCCCAAGTTTGTCTTCAGTGTTAAAAAAAAATTTTTTTTTTAAGCTAAGAATTTAAATCTTGAGCATAACAACAGAATAACAAATACCTGGGGCTTATTTATCTGAACATCAGCATCCATTCCACAGACTCTGGCAACTGCCCTAGTTCTCTTGAGGGAGGAAGAAGCAGTTTCTCTTCAGACCCTTGGAGGGAGGAAATGCTGAAGTGCTCCAGTGACTCTCTTCAAAGGGTTACCTTCTCTACTCCTCCATCCTCCACATTTTACTTCTACAGGTAGGAAGTGGGTGCGTGCTCAATAGTTGTGACTTAGCACCACATTTAAGGACAAAGAGATAGAAATTGGCATCTCTGTATTATTCTTGGTTTGGGGGACCTCAACTGAGATTGAAAGAGTCCTATTTATCATTAGTATAGTAAGATCTCATTTTAATAAAAAAGCATTTTTAAAATTACTTAGACATATCTAGTTAATATTTTGACATATAGGTATTATGGGCGGAATTATGTTCCATCAAAATTCAGATGTTGAACTCCTAACTCCCAGCACCTCAGAATGTAACTGTATTTGGAGATGGGGCCCTTACAGAAGTAATAAAGGTTAAGTGAAGTCATAGGATAGGTCCTAGTCCAATACGACTGGTATCCTTATAAGAGGTGATTGGGACACAAACAACACAGACTGAGGGATGACACAGTGAGGAAGAAGGTAGCCTTCTGCAAGTCAAGGAGAGGCCTCAGAAGAAACCAACCCTGCTGACACTGTGATCTTGGACCAGCCTCCAGAACAATGAGAAAACAAACTCCTCTTGTTTTATTTTATTTTATTTATTTTATTTTTTTAAATATTTTATTTATTTATTTGACAGAGAGAGACACAGCAAGAGAGGGAACACAAGCAGGGGGAGTGGGAGAGGGAGAAGCAGACTTCCCGCTGAGCAGGAAGCCCGATGCGGGGCTCGATCCCAGGACCCTGGGATCATGACCTGAGCCGAAGGCAGACGCTTAACGACTGAGCCACCCAGGCACCCCTGTTTTATTTTTTTTAAGTAAGCTCTATGCCCAATGGGGCTTGAACTCATGACTCCAAGTTCAAGAGCTGCATGCTCTGCTGACCGAGCCAGCCAGGTGCCCTGAAGTTTCTGTTGGTTAAGCCTCCCAGTTTGTGGTAGTTATGGCAGCCTAAGCAGACTACTACAAAAATCTTCCAACTTTCTCTACATATACATTCCTATGTATTATATATATGTACTTACATATTCTCAAAAATTAGGATTATACTCATTTGTATTTTCTAGCCTGCTTATTAAACTTAACATTAAAGTGTTATGTCTGCATTTTTACAATGTGATTTTTAGTAACTGCCTAAAACATTCATGACTTATTTAATCAAACTGCTATGTGACTTTAACATTGTTTTAATTTTTCACTGCTATAATTAATAAGGTGATGACTATCCTCTGATTAATTCCCTAGGATTACTATTCAGGTAGTTAATAGGTTAAATAGTATGCATACGTAGAGGCTTTTAATATTTATCACCAAATTACATTTGAGAAATTTTTGGGTTTCTTTTGTTGTTGTTGTCGTATTTTTTTTTTTTTTAAACGTAAGCTCTATGCCCAACATGGGACTTGGGCTCACGACACCGAGATCAAGAGCCACATGCTCCACTGACTGAGCCAGCCAGGTGCCCCACATTTGAGGATGTTTATACCAATTTACACTCTTACTAAAATCTGTGAGAGTGATCGTTTCATGTGCCCTACTTGAATATTATAATTTCAAAAAAGTCTCTGCCATATTTGTAAGTGGTATAAAGTGTCATATTGATGTTTACATTTCATTGACTTGATTACTAACAAGAATAACGCCCCCTCCATACACTCCTTATTGACCATCTATTTATAAATTTTTATTCAGAAATTGTGTGCTCATATATTTCGCTATTTCTTTTTAAATTTTTTCACTAATCTATTTGTAAGACTTCCCTGTAGGACATTCTTCTATCTTTAACAGTAATTATCTTAAAGAGTTAAAGTATAGGGCGCCTGGGTGGCTCAGTCGGTTAAGCATCTGCCTTCGGCTCAGTTCATGATCCTGGGGTCCTGGGATCGAGTCCCGCATCAGGCTCCTTGCTAGGCGGGCAGCCTGCTTCTCCCTCTCCCTCTGCTGCTCCCCCTGCTTGTGCACTCTCTCTCTGTCAAATAAATAAAATCTTAAAAAAAAAAAGTAAAGTAAAATATAATAAATGTCTGTGTATGTACCATGAAGTTAAAAAATAAAACATTGAGAATACAATTGAAGTCCTTTTTGAATCCTTCCTTGATTATGTATCCCCACTTTATCACTTCAGAAGAGATTGTATTTTATGTTTTAATGTCATAGTTTATTTATCCCAAAACAATATATAGTATTTTGGGCATGTTTTAAAGCTTTATATAAATGGTATTATTGTCTAGTATCCTTTTGTGACTTGAATTTTCACTCACAATTCCTTGTTAGGTTCATCCATGCTGGTGCATATAGGCCCTAGTCCCTTCATTTTCACTGCTGTATAGTGTTCCACTGTGTGAATGTACCACAATTTATTTATCCAGTCTCCTTTCCCCCCAAGTATTTGTTATTAAAATAATCAGTGATGGACACTCTTAAACATGTTTCCTTGAGTGCCTGTATGACGGTTTCCATAGGACATGCTCCTACTCATGGAGTCACTTGGTTATAATGCTTACATATCTCCAATTTTGCTAGATGTTGTCAAATATTCCTATATACTCTCCAAAGTGGTTGTACCAATGGACACTTACACTAGCAGTATTTGTGGTAAGTTTAATTTGCTACATGTCCTTTCCAGTTATTGATATTGTCAAGACTCACAATTTTGCTGATCTGATGGGTGCTAGTGGTACTTAAAAAAACTTTTTATTTTGAAATAGTTTTAGACTTACAGAAAGTTGCAAAAAATAGTACAGAGAATTCATTTATCTTTTACCCAACTTCTCTTAAAGTTATCAACTTACATAACCATAGCACAATTATAAAACCAAGAAATTAGTATCAGTACCTTATTAACTACTAAACTACTGACCTTTCTCAAATTTCACCAATTCTCCCCCAATGTCATTGTTCTGCTCCAGATCCAGATCCAATGGGGCATCCCATTTCCATTTAATTGTTGTGTCTCCTTCCCATCTGTGACAGTTCCTCAGTTTTTCCGTCTTTCATGACCTCGGTGACTCTTGTCTTTCATGACCTTTGATGAGTACCAGTTGTTTCGCAGAATGTCTCTCAAAGTGGGTTTACCTGATGTTTTCTCATGATTCAAGGGAGACAAAGATCAAAAAAAAAAAAAATCTTCCTTCTAGATGAAAATGTTTGAAAGGATAACATGCTTCATTATGAAGAACCCTGTCTTCTGTGGGCAGGAGGCCTGGACTCATGTAAGGGGACCTCATGAGTCCCTTCACGAGGGATTTGAGAATCTCTCCCTTCTAGGGGAAGTAAATGCTACCTGCAACCTGGCACAAGTCAGAGCTATGGACAGACCTGGGGCAGCCTTCAAGCAAGTACACAGCCAATAGACTATAGAAGACAGTGAGTACAATGATCAGTTTTTTTTGGGGGGGTGGTGAGGGTTGTGTAGTAATTCCTCTCTCTTTTCCTCAGGCCTTTGGTAAAAGATTTGTTTGAAGTTATAGCCTGATTTTAGATGTACTTTGCAGGGATCAAGAGAGAGGGTCCTATCCATGGTTGGGGTGCAGGATATAGGGAGAAAGGAAAAAGCAATTAGAAAGTGGTGAAAAGGTGGCTGCAGAGAATGGAAGCCAGTCCAGTGCCAGAGTCCGGCTGAGGGACAAGCAACAACCATGACCAGTTTGTGAAACATACACAATCCTGGGATTCCCAGAAATACTTTGGAAGAGGAACATGAACATAAGAACATTAACTGTCACACTGGTTGGGAGCTTGAATGGTTCCTTATTACCATCCTAGACCAAGATCAACCACCATTTTCTTTTTCTTTTTTTTAAGTAATCTCCAACATGGGGTTCAAATGCATGACCCTGAGATCAAGAGTCGCAGGCTCAACTGATTCAGCCAGGCGCCCCAACAACCATTTTCTTTGTGAAGCATCTCTCTATCCTCCCTTCGCTGTTGTTGCTACTTCCTCTAGAGTCACACAGCTACTTGGTAGATATAATGTAGTGGGGACGTCTGAGATACTTTTGTTCTCATCTCACTTTCCATTTTATTTCCATTTCCATAGCCCTGGTGTCTGATTCCAAAAATGTCTGTGGAATGAATAAATGCTTATGGTGGGCTATGCAATGTTTCAGGTGGGAATCCAAAACATCATGTAAGATGTGTAATAGCAGGTATAGCTTTTCCCTTCCTTCCCATCCAAGCAGATACTGGGTTCCATGTTCACGCTCACAGGACAGGATGTTACAGGGAGAATAAGGTTTATCCGTAGTAAGATTATACTATGTGTCGCTGAATTAAATCCATTGCAATACGATAAAGAAGCTCTGAGGAAAAAGCAAAATAGTGGTCCTGGGTAATCTAATTGGATTTGGGTGCAAAATATGTAAAATGTTCTGTAACTTCATTAGCCTGATTTTGTACACAGTTGGTCTGGTCTTTTGGACAGCTTCAATTCTCAAAACTGTAAACATGGAGCTTCTTTTTGTTCTGTTAACTGTTTCCTCAGTGCTAAATTCTGTGAATTTGTCTTCTTCCAATGGGCACTCCTGAACTGTTTGGTTATCCCTGTCTGGGAACTCACCTTTGCTACTGAGAACTTTTGGCTAGACCACCTGTTGCTCCTGCTTGCGCAGCCTGAGGAAAGGGAGCGGCGGTGTTTTCAGTGAGTTAGAGAGGAGAAAGATGCGCCACTGAGCAGGGTAACTCTGGTGGCTGGCCTTCTGGACTTGGGTGTTCCCATTTTTGCTCCTTCAGGAAACATGTTCTCCAACCTAAACTGGGAAGTGTGAGATGGGGATGCATAAAGATCTGATGGTTTTGCTGCTCCCACTGCAGCACCCTAAATAATCCCTCAGCAAATTGCCTCGGTATGTTGCCTCTCTGAGCCCCCTCCCGCCTCTGGATGCCACCACTTGTGGTGATAAAGGGCCTCCTTGGCATGGCTCCCATATTTTACGGTTGTATCCTCCCATGTGCTTGCCACCAGCATTCTAGGCTACAGTTTTGTTCTTCAATTTGATTATGTTGGTTTTCATTTTCTCAGGGGATTTCTTAGTTTCTGATCTACCAAGACTTCCCCTTCTTGTTTTAAGTTTGGCAATATATTTCCCTATTCTTAAAAAAAAAAAAAGGCGTATCATTTTTCAGGTTTGGTGCAGGAGTGGGGGGAGAGAGGATCCTGTAGACTTAACCCATCAGAACACCGTGGCAGTGTTTATTAGATAATCAATAGGTCTTCCTGATTACCTTGAAGTACTGCAATGAATGACTGAAGACCAGGGAGGTAGAGCATTTCCAAGAGATACTATGAGGCTGACGGGGTGACTCCTGTCAGCAATATATTAAGACTGGATTGCTAGAATGTTTTATTTTTTTTAGTTTGTCTACTTCCATGAGAAGAGGGAACTGCTTAGCAGTAGAGAGAACTGGTAAGAAACAGTAATGATAGCTAACATTTAACCATCTCAATCACTGTGAGCCCTCTGCAAGTCACATTTAAACATCGCAGCCACCTTATGAAGCAGGTACTATTAGTAGCCTCATTTTAAGATGTGGAATTGAGACACAGAGAGGTTCAATAACTCACTTAAGGCTACACATCTAGTATAAGGAAGAGCTAGTGGTACAGGTAGGCTGACTCTAGAGTTCACTGTGTAACCACTATGCCAAGATGTGTGCTACAATGTCAACCCTCAGGAGTTTATAAAGTAGTTACAAGGTTGAAATGTCCATAGTATTGTTTTGTAGGGTAAAGGTTTGAAACAAGGCAAATGATGTCACTTCCACGTAACAAGTAGATATGATGAACCAGTAGTTTGGACATATGGTCTAGACCTTATTGTTTTCAAACTCTCCCTCACTACTTCTTCTTCATCCCCCACCCCCTGACATGACAATCAAAAACTTGGTAGTCACCCTTGACTCCTCTCTTTTTCCCACACAGTTCTTCAGCAAATCTGCTTGGTCGTTCCTTTAAAACACAACATAAATCTCACCCACCTCTCACATCTCCACTGTATCTGGGATCCAGAGTGAGGGGGTCATAATCAAGAAGTGCCCACCACCATTTCTGCTGCCCCAACTTCCCCCTGAGTCCCAGGAAGCCTAAGAGCCAACACCACACACAATGCTGCTCCAGAGAAAGGCTCATGCCAAGACCCTGCCTGCCAGCAAGAGACAGGCCAAAGCAGAACAGGAAATTACCCCCCACCTCCCTTTTGCTTCCCAAATCTTTTCCTCCTGCAAATCCCCACACTTCCCTTTTGGCATATATAGGAATCAGCTTCCTTTGATACCTTCTTGAATCTCTAGTTCAGAGAGGGACTGTGTTCCTATTTTTTTTCTATTCCCCATTAGTACCTAGAATGTTGTCATGTAGAATATAACTGCCATTGGGAACAAAGAACTTATCTAGATAAAAAGTTTGAACCAAACGTAGTGTTTCAGAGTAAGTATCTCAGTGACATAGTCAAGGTGAAATATAAACCATTTCTACCTAATTAGTTGGATACTTCTCAGTGTCTGGAAGGTGTTTTTTTAAGTATACATATTATATATATATGTACGTATTTTGTTTAAAGTAGGTTCTATGCCCAATATGGGACTCAAACTTGTGACCCTGAAATCAAGAGTCACATGCTCTACCAACTGAGCCAGCCAGGCTCCCTTGTAATAATATATTTTTTGAGGACACCTTTAAGCACTAGATTAATTAAGCCATTTATACTTGTAAATGACAAATGCCCCTTCTAGTATGGAGTATGGCTCAAAACCATTTTTTTTTTTTTTAAATCCTTGGGAGACTAATACCCTCTTCCTCACTGCTATACTCATTAACTAGGTATTAGAGCTGATTGCATATTTTGGAAGTTGATGATTTAGACATGACAAAAAATGAATTAAAATCCATCCATCTTAACTTAATCCTAGAAAGTTGTTCAATTGTGAACACTTTTAGAGACAGTCCCCAAATATTCTATGACGTATACCAAGCTTTCAGGAAAACATCTGTTCTATTTTGGAGGTTCACATATATACACGAGTTCACTCACTTTTATGTCATAACTATATTTACATATTACATAATACATTGATCAGCCGAAAGAGAAAAAAATACTTCTGATATTAAATGGCAACACAGTATAAGTCAAGATAACTAAACTATTAAACAGTAATGCTCTTACAAAGAGATATGAAAATACTCAGTCTCATTCTATATTATTCTTTTTGATGGTTTCTATGGCTGTAAGCTGCCACAAAGTTTCTCTCTCACAGTATTAGCCATTCTACTGGCTTCTGAAACAAAAGTTCCTGATTGCCCCCTGTGAGTACTGCCTCTAAATACAAACAAGAAAACAACTGCAACTGAAAAAGGAATGTTTCATGGTCGTAATTTCTCACTTGTGAAAACATTTTTGAGTTTGACTGTTTTATTCCCTCTGATAGGAATTTACAAGCTTAACAATTAATATCTGAATTGTTGTGACTACAGTGTATGGTCCTAAACCCAAAGATGGATTCAAATAATCTTCAAGAGACTGGAAGCAAAATATTCAGTACAGAGTGTCCAGTAAAAATGAACTGTAAAACTGTCTTCATATGTAGACTTTCTGCAACTGAAGACAAATGGTGAAGAGAGAGAGGCTCTCAGAAATCAGTTAGAGGCCTATGGGTATCTAAGCTCGGGGTAAGTCCTCAATAGCAAGGGGACCTCGGAGGCAGCTCCTGCTGCAGTCACACCTCCCTGTCTGTGCTCCCTCTCACAACCCCACTGGCTGGTGTACAGTTTTTTAAAAAGGCCTTTGCAGCAGGAAGAGGATTCATCACAGAGCATTTCCTTTGTACAAGAGGTGGGAGCACCTGGTTAGGCCCACTGAGGTAACTGTGTATAGAAATGTTACATAATTGATTCAGTCCACTTGGTTACCTCATTTTTCCCCTGGCAACTTTCTATTCCTCCTAATGTAGTATAGTCTATTTATTTATTTTTTAAAAAGGTTTATCCACCCATTTTAGAGACAGCAAGCAAGCAAGAGAGAGCACATGCACACGCCCATGCACACCAGTGGGGGGAAGGACAAAAGGAGATGGAAAGGGAGAGAGAACCTCCAGCAGACTTCCCGCTGAGTATGGAGCCGAAACCAAGGAGCTGGACACCTAACCGACTGAGCCACCCAGACGTCCCCTAAAATACTATAGTTTAGAAAATTAGAAACAAAAGAAGTTAAGGCATGCTAGGAACAAATTCAGCTGTAAGAAAAGCCAGCAAAAACACAATTCCAGAAAAATACAGGTCTGGGGCCATTTGAAAAAGGGGGAAATAATTTATGATAATCCTAAATTACCAAGGAAAACGCAAAATGTCTTAATATATTCTAAGAAAGTACAAAAGTGTAGGACTCATTTAATACTTCACCAAAATAAATAAAACAAATGTCAGTTCTCTTTGAGATAAACTTCAGTTATCTGGGATATTTATTTTATAGGATATGTTCTCTTCTCTGGGAACGCCAGAAAATTAGGAGGCCCGTAATAAAATAAGAGCTCCCTAATCTTCACCCAGAGAAAGGATAACATAGGCTTATATGGAAGAAACATGATTTTGAATTTCCCACCAGTTTTACAAACCATAAAGCATCCCGAGATGTAAAACGTACATATCACTTGACGGTACTGTTGTTGCATGGCTGCTTGTTAAATCTGATGTGCTGATTTAAAGTTACCTGAAACTTAGGAATGAATCTTGTCACATTCAATATACATACTCCAGGGTTTACTCTAGAAATCTGGATTATTTTGACAAAACACCCAAAAATTGTATTAGAGCAAACACTCAGAAACTATGATCTAAACTTTTTAAAGTATATAATGAGGTTATATAATTAGGACAATTTGGGACAAGATTCATGTTTGATAAAAGAGAACAGTATTTTTCTCCGTTCACACTGTACCACACAGATTTTTTACCATTAACTATTTGAAATGTTTGCAAAAAGCAAAATGCTCTAATGATGAATGGTGATAAATACACAATAAAACATACAGTCATAAAAAAGATCTGAAAATTTAAGAACAGGTACAACCTTGACTTTAGATTATCAACGATCTTTTTTTATCAACAAAATCATCTATGGCTTTTTTATAAAGGGTTAGGTAAAAATTCTACTTCCCCAGGTTACCAATCCTTTCACCATAGCACAAAATCATAGGGCTTCACTGTTAACATTTATTACTATGGTTTCAATTCTATTTTGGGAGTGAAACTCCAGCAAGTCCAACATTAATGATTAATGCCATACTTGTTTTATATCACATTATTAAAACGAGTAATGCACTTCAGTTCCTGAGGTGCATAGTATATTTTCATTTCAAAAACATCCACAACCAAAATAGATATTTAAAATCTTTATTGTTTCATCATCAAAAGTTTTCTTTCCATAGAAGAATGGCAATGCAGGATCAGTGCATATTCTATGGAAAATTCATACCTCAAATAACTAGCCTAGAAATCAGAGACAGCACTATGTCAAGCTAGTGTGCAAGACGAAAGACACAATGCTGCCAATGCAATCAGTACACAGAAAGAATATGCAGCTGTTAGAAAAAGAGTCTATGGCCAAGTGAATAAAACAGTAGCAGTGCACTGCACTGATATTCTAGAACAGAAAATGGGGAAGGGCCAGAGGATGTGCTGCCTGCAAAAAAAAAAAAAAAAAATCAAGTAGATCACAGGCACTGAGTTCCCAACTGCATGGCCAGCTACTTCATGCGTACCTGTACCTTCCTCTTTAGGTCTCCGTCATTATAACACCGCAAGTCATGTCCAGCCTACTGTCTAAGTGGGACGGCCACATGCAGATCTTTTGTTCTGCTGCCCATCTCACAGCTAAAGTCACAACATGGGTTCAGCAATAAAACCTGTGGCCTTTACGCATCTTCAGTAAAAAGCTGAACAAACCCAAAATCTGTTTCCATTTTCTTGAGAAATAAACTCTATAAAACAACAAAAGGTAGCTGTCATGATCACTCAGTTTTGTCTGAAGGCAAAATAATTTTCCTGTAAGTATACTGACTAAACACACAAATATCCTCAACAACATACTGTCAGACCAGCTCAAACACTTTCCTAACTAGCTCTAGAAAAAGGTACTGAGAATTGTTGAGATGCAAATGACCACTACCATTTGATCATGCCTGGTTACCGGGAATTTTTTGGTCAGGTCTGTGTTTGAAGCTGCTATACAGCTGGATTTGGCTACTTTGCATTAATTCACACAATAAATGCCATTTAAAAGGAACAGCGTATCTATCATGATGAAATAAAAATCAAGAAAGTTGAGAGGTATACAGGAAACTTGTCTTAAATATTTTTAAATTACATATGATATAACCTTAGAGAATAAGAACTACAATTACCATGGTCTAAATCTTAAATTGTTAATGCATCACTTCTCTGCAAGACTAACAAGTCACTTGTTAATCATGTCAAGGCCTTGCGGGGCAGGGGGCGCTCGGCTTGTATGGCATAGCGATTACTTTCCAGGTGAGATAAACACCTCTAATTTAAAGTGTTATTAAACTATGTTTGAAAAGTTATTTTACTTAATATATACAATGTATAAAATAAGTTAAAAGGAGGAAGCAGGGAAAGGTTTTCTGGTCTAGATGACGCAAACATACAACTTTCCCTTATCAGTAGTATAGTTCCACGGATGTCCGTTTCACCCATGGTAAAATATGGAAGGCTGATAGAAGATCAAACATTTCACTCAGAGATAGAAAGAGGATTCAAAAAGTGGAATTTCAATGTCGTTTCTTCCCACAATGCAACTCACTCTACTTTAACTATAATAAACATAAATAAAAACCATCTCAAAAATCTGCTTTTACACGCTTACCTTTAAGTTTAACAATAAATTCTTCTAACAATTGAGAAGAAAAGCACTCCTTTGCAGCAATCCCATAAAATAATTTTCAATTCACAAAACACCTGCTTCCTGGCAAAACCAGCAACCCTTAGGAGGGCACGGGCATTAATACTTGGCCCCTCTGAGGTATAAATGCAGCTATATTTGCGCTGAGTGTCCAGTCTATAAGGTATGCCAACAGTCTGTATGTTTGCATAAAATTGGGAGTGATGTCATCCTGACTGATTGAAAACTTCTTTGAACTTTTGCAATGGAGGTTAAATAATTTTAAGACAAAAGATGTCCTTTAGCCCAGTAATAGCCAGCAGAAATCTAACTTCTAACCAATGCAAATGGTTATTACATTTTTAAAATGCTTAACATTGCATACTGATTTAAAAAAGTAACTAAACAGGGACACATAAATATTTAAATTCAGCAGGACACCACAAAAAGCATACTAGAGATAAGTGTGAAATCAGTCAAGCTTTTCCAAAAGAGAAAATCCTTTTAATCCTTCAGCAAGTCTCTGTGAAAATAGTATGCTTACAATAAAAGTGAGAAGGGAGCACCTAGAATACCCCCAAGAGGCTTGCTGTGCCACTCAGCTTCCCTGCCCCAGCTCCTGTGTGCGTGGATGGCCAACAAATGACAAGAAGTCCACTTGACAATAGTGCAGTAATTCCTCTCACCACTGCTGCCAGCTGAAGTCATCATTGCTTCCAAAGACCAAGAAAAAGCCCAGTATAGTTGCAAAGATGACTGTGTTTCCTGTGAGAACAAGTGCACAAGCTCCCCACTCAATCTAGGGAAATAAAATAAACACTTAGTTAATAGACACATGAAAAACAAAAGGAGAATGAAAAGCAAATCACACTCTAGTTGTAAGCCAATCACGATCTAAAACAAATACAATTTGTAATAATAACTTTCGCTCTACTAACACTTAATGGTCTTTCTATATTGCTGTTTTTAATTTGCTTCCTTAAAAAGACAGAAAGTCACGAAGATGGTAATTATTCAACAGCTAGACTTCTGGACTCTGAGGAGGCAGCACAGACTTCTACAACTTTCTGTTTATAAAGAAATTCGCTCCAACTCTTCTTCAGTGAATCTAAAATTGTGTCTAGAGAGCAGATTAAAGTACCAAAGATGAAAACACACTCATATGCCTTCTTTTAAAGGGATAGAGGGAATAACCGCCTTCCCCATATGGAAGGGTGGCCGGCCCCTGGCTTCTCCACCTCCTCAGAGACAGAGGAGTGAATGTGACTGGCGAGTCTGAGAGGAAGACAAGTATATGGAGCCCAGCGCCCCTTCTCCTCTTCCATCCTTTCCCACCTGCCAAGAACACAAGATCTCAGGCCTGTGGCCTGTGGTTGGTAAGCCCCGGGTGAGTTGATGTGCCCAGTTCTGAGAGTGAAGTACAGACCCCAGCCATGCTCCCCAGTATCATTTTTATCAGTTAACAACAACAAAAGTAAGATTATCTCTTTTCTCTAGGATCTTATGTCCCTCACCTCTTTTTCATGTCATTTCACAGAATCTTTTTCCTAAGACAATTTTAACACAGTCTAATGTGAAATCGTTAATTGAAGAATACATTCACTTACCAGATGTGCTCTGGCAAACACAATAGGGAGCCCAAAAGCTGAGACAACAATGCCTGTTGTAAGAAATATGGCAAGTTCCTTACAAGCGTTACTCATAGCATCTGTATCATCCACTAATCTTCTCGCTATGCAGTATGGGATAGGTGAAAGGATGTAAAAAAACAGAACAAAGAGAGGCCAGTATTGGCTAGAAAAAAAAAATAAGTTAATGTAGTTTTTGCTATCTATGTCATTTTCCTACACAACAATATACGCTTTTTAAAAATAAGGACCAAAGAAATATTGCAAGGCACAAAACATGATACAGTTTAAAAATAAACAATAACCTGAACACTGAAAAGAGAAACATTTAGAGTCACAGTATTTCTACAGTCAATTATGACACAGTGATTAAATATTTCTTATACTAAAAGAAAATGCTTTATAAATTAAAGCAGTTGGAATCAAGGCCCAAAATTAAAATCTTTTTTATTTTAGGTTATAAATAAAGAGGCATATGGAAAAGAGAAATATTAACACAGTCATTTTTAAAATTCAAGATTCATGCCCTTGACTCCTAATGAATGACAGCCTTCTTAGGGTAAAGCTGGAACATCCCCAAACTCTTGTTAGGTCACTGTGAGCTCCCCAAATACTGAAGTCAAAATGTAGAAAACAAACTGAAAGTAATACTGAAGACTTTCAGTCAGAATATAGAAAATAGATGGCTTTTAATGTACAGTCTAGCTATTGTATTGTGCCAATGTCATTTCCTGGTTGGATAATACAGCTACAGTTATGTAAGACAGGGCCACTGGGGGAAGCCTGTGTGAAGGGTACAGGGGACCTCTCTGTACTATTTTTGCAGCTTCTTGATAGTATGTAATCATTTCAACATAAAAAGTTGAAAAAACACAAAAGCCACAAAAAGTGAAAACTCCAAGCTGCCCATATCTCTCCTGCTTTCTCCTTCCACTCTCCTAATGACCTTCTTGTGGATCCTTCCATATTTCCATACAGATAAATTTTAACAACATGAATCATTGTACTTTTCCATTTAACAATGTATCTTGAACACCTTGACATATTAGCACTTACAGCTCCTCCTCATTCTTTTTAAGACTGCCTACTACTTCCATTGATCGACATACCAGAGTTTAACCATTTCTCCTTTGTCAGGCCTTCAGGATGCCTCCAGGTTTTTTGTTTTTTTGTTTTTTTTTTTTTTTGGTTGTTATTATAAACAAGGCTGCCATGAGTAGCCATACTCTCCCCTCACTACACATATCTTGGCAAACACCTGCCAGTAGATTTATATGCGAAATTCTAAGTGGAAAGACTAGTTCAAGGAATATACACATTTCGAGAGCTACAAGCAAACTGGCCTCCAAGATGACTGCCCGTAGCTATTCCTCCACCCCACTGCACAGGACAGTGCCTGTCTGCCCATAGTTTTTATCTCTGCCAAAGGATCTTATTTAATTTTGAGAGAGGCTGAGTATAATTTCATGTGCTTATTAGTAATTTGTAGTTCTTTTTTCATATTTGTGCAAATTTTTCTATTTAATTGTCTATATTTTTCTTACTAATCTATCCTCTTAATTTTTAAATTTTAATTTTAATTTAATTTAAATTTTTAAATTTTCTATCCTATGGAAAGTAATTGCTTATGTGACTTTTTTTCATAGTCAACTGTCTCTTGATTCTGCTTCTGGTATTTTTTGCTGAAAAGACATTTTATACTTTCTTGTGTTTAATTTTATCAATAGGCACTCAAAACTGAGCAGTAGTGCAATAACCAAAAGTGTTTTTCGCACTTCAAAAAAGGTTTGTCCTTGGTAAATGAACGTTGAAGATTTCTTTCAAAAAATTTATAAAGCTTTAAAAGTAGAAAAATTTTACCCTTAAACACTCAAAAAGACAAAAATTTTACATACTTGTATATTGGAAGGGCACATCCAAGCATCAAAAACATCAGCCCAATTGCTCCTCCAAAGGACAAACTAATCAAAGCTGCAAAGTAAATAGAGTCAAATACAAATATTAATTAAACTAAGTATTATTTTTATTAATATTAGTATTAGCAGTCTGAATATTACGTGTGACCCCAGAAGCAAAAAGCAAAGCACAACACAAAAAACAAATGCATTAAAAGTGAGTTATCTTCAAGAGTGTAAGTTATCTATAGTCTCAAAATAAGTTTTTTGTGTCATCTTCAAGGCAAAATAAAGCAACACTGATTTTCAAAGCCCTGACCCATCGTGAGCACACCACCACATTCCCTCGTTACTGGCTCCATTTCTAGTGAGTATCCTAGCCCGCCAGATCAATGCTCTTCCAGTCATTAGTGTTATATTTACTCCACAGATCATTACAGTTTGAAAAGCAGGATGTGGAGAAACTGCATTCTCAGCTTTACTGGACTTTAGAACCTTATCCTATGGGAAAGTCTCTCATGATCAGCTCCTGCTTATTGCACATACACCCCCAATGTGCTCAAAACTGGTAAGAGTGTCCAACAACATCTGGAGTTAATAATTTTAATCAACTAATTTTGATATAGATCTTTGAATAGTTTACAAAACTATAGTTGGGTTTCTTCTACACATTGGAAAATGTGCAGGATAATAGGTACAAATCCTTCTTTGGTATCACTATTTTATGATATTATCACAAGCAACAGATGCATTCTACAGGTGAAACATAATTTCTAAAGTTATATACACACATATACAAAGCATTATATTTTATAAAGTGTTTTCACTTTATAGTGAGTAGTGAGTAGAAACAACTTTCTTCAATAGGCATAGTTAATCAATGGCCTAGAATTAAGCAAAGATATAAATGATCGATTTATTTATTTTGAGTTCTATATAACCTGTATTTCCTCAACTACATTGGTTAAGAGAATAACTTAGGTGTTTTTTGTCTTAAAGGATGCAGTCCATTAACCTTAAGAGAAATATTAAAATTCAAAAGAGTTGTAGAAGGTCTAAAAGTTATTGGGAGAAAAACTAACACACACAAACCAAAATTAATAGTAAAGGGGTTAAATGCTGCCCAGTACTACTGACAGACTTCTGTGTATTAAAATGGTGATAATCAAGGATACCCATTCACATGGTAGGTTGGCAAGTTTGGTTTTCACTTAGATCACGGATGTAGGTCATGTCAACCTTGAACACATTTATTTAATCCTTAATGCCATTACATTTTCAGTTACAGAAAAAAGAAAGAAAAAGAATTGCACTTTTATTTTATAGCAGATAACCTCAAGTTTACAGTGGAATGCAATGTCAACTGTGAAGAAAATACTGAGTTTATCATTTGTTTTGTTCACAGGCCCTCAAAATCTGGCCCTGCTTACTCTCCTGACACACTCACACCAGCCTATTACCCCTTGCTCTCTGCACTTCAGTCACACTGGCCTTTCCTCTCCTGGAAATCAGCAGGCTCCCTCACCCACATGGCCCTTGTACATGTTGTCCCTTCTACCTCAGACACTTTTTCATTCATTCATTTCATTCAAGAAATACTTATTCGAAATATTTACTGAGAACCAAATACATAACAGGTGCTGCAGATATGTTAATAAACCAGACAAGGCCCTTCTACACGCATGAAGCTTGCATTCTTGTTCCATTCCCTTCCTCTTTCTTCCAAGTGAACTCCTCCATGTCCTTCAGATCTCAGCTCAATCATTTCTTCCTCACTGAAGTTTTTTCAAACCTCCTGCTAGACCAATTCCCTCAATTCATTCATTCAACAAATATCTATTGATCACCTAATACATGTCACACATTGTTCTTGATACTGGAGATAAAGCAATGAAAAAAAAAATCAAAGCTCTTGCTCTCATGAGGCGTATATTCTAGCAGGAGAACAAAATGATTAAAAAAAAAAAAAACTAAGTTAGCAAATGAATGTTAAGAGTTATGAAAAAAATCAGGTAGAGTTAAGAGGATGGGAGTGCTATTCTGGACAGAGTGGCCTGGGGAGGCATCTCTGATAAGGTGACATCTGAGCAGAGATTTATATGAAAAGAGGGAGTGAATCATGTGGATATCTGAGGGGAGCATTCCAGCAGAGGGCCATGCATGTGCAGAGGCCCCCCACCCCCTGTACCGTATACATCCCCTTTGCTCAGTTATCACAGCTGTAATTTTATAATGATTTGTAACTGTTTTTCCTCTTTTAAATACTTTATTTATTTTAGAGAGAGAGAGAGAAAGAGTGCGCATGAAGGGGGTAAGGAGCAGAGGGAGAGGGACACGCAGACTCTGTGCTGAGCACAGAGCCCAACATGGGGCTCAATTCCATGACCCTGAGATCATGACCTGAAGCAAAATCAAGAGTCAGATGCTTAGCCAACTGAGCCACCCAGGCGCCCCTGTATCTGTTTTTCCTCATGAGCTGTCTGGTCCACCACAGCAGGGAAAAAGTTTTTCTGTTGTTGATACTCACAACCCAGCTCTTAACACTGAATAATAAATATCTGTAGAATGAGTAAAAAGAACCCAAGGGAAAAAAGAAAGGGGCAGAATGGAAGAGGAGGGGAAGATCATGCCAAAGCAGCAGAGTAAAAACAGCACATAAATGAAAAGTCAGGAGACAGTGGGTCCCTAGTCCCTACTAGCCACTTAACTAGCTGTCCACATAA
Source organism: Halichoerus grypus (assembly GCF_964656455.1). NCBI lineage: Eukaryota > Metazoa > Chordata > Mammalia > Carnivora > Phocidae > Halichoerus > Halichoerus grypus. Next base: position 181,095,126 of record NC_135714.1, read on the forward strand.
TCATATCTGTTCTTTCTTCTATAAAATGAGACTTGGATTAGAACTAAAATGCAAATAATTCTCTGAACACTAAAGGTACTTGTTATAAGACATGCTGAAGAAATAAAAAGCCATCTCCACTTAAAATTTTTTTTATGTAACTGTATAATTAACATACAGTGTTAAATTAGCTTCGGGGAACCATCTCCACTTTTTGAATGTAGTTGCAAAACAGCTAAATTCACCACTATAAATACTATATAGTAACAACTTATTTATTCAGAAGCCATTTATCCAGAATATAGTTTAGAATCCTGGAGGAAACAAGGGTCACTAAAGAGTAAAACAGATGTCACAGAGCCCATACATTAAAGCTACCATTCTTTATAAACAGACCCTTAGGCTCTTATTTAGTCGTTATTTATTCATTTTTTTGGATACAATTGTTGTATGTGAATTTCAGCAGAATAAAAAAAAAAGAGTCATCTATATTCATTTATACATTTTTTTCAATAGCAATTCATGTAGCCAGAACAAAATTAAGTGAGAAGTAACTTTCCCTACCCAGAAATGATCACTATTACCTGTAACTTGTAACATAAAATTTTGTAAGTTTGAAGATCTTGCTTCCCACATTGAAACAAATGAGAAATAGGAGGTAGAACTGCACCTAAGCAAGATCTGCCCTCTGACAAGAGAAAGGAGACTGGAAAAAAAAACAAAAAAACCTTAAATCAGACAGAAAAATTTCAAAAAGCATACCTGTTTGTGGTAATCTTGGCCAAAAGGCAAGTAGCTTTAGGGCTTGATGGCCTCTGCAGGCAACTCTTTCATGACAGAGAACAGTTATTTATGTTCTTATCAAAAAAGAAAGTCTAAATTCTTTGAGTACACTCTTAGAAAGTTAATAAAAGAAGATCTCTTTTTTGAAAATTTAATATTTTATTTATTTATCTGACAGAGAGACACAGCAAGAGAGGGAACACAAGCAGGGGGGTGGGAGAGGGAGAAGCAGGGTTCCTGCCGAGCAGGGAGCCTGATGCGGGGCTCGATCCCAGAACCCTGGGACCATGACCTGAGCTGAAGGCAGCCGCTTAACTGACTGAGCCACCCAGGTGCCCCACTTTTTTGAAAATTTAAAAATGAAAACAAGGTAAGATTTAAGTATCAAAAAATAATTTTATGTGACATCTCACCTCTAATCACACTGGATTAACCCCAATGGTGTTAAATACATTGCTCAAAAGTGTTCTCAAAACTTGTAAAGTTTCTCCAGGTTTATGAAATCAGCAACTAGGCTGATTTATGCACAAATTTCATCATTTGTGTATAAATGGTTGTCCCAGATGACACATCAACAAGGCAAGAATTTATACCCTAATTGAGTGATGAAACATTTGGAGGGCAAAACTTAAGATGAGTCTGCTTTCTACTCCCAAAGCCTGTAGGCTAGGGATGGAACAGCCCAATTATCTAAACTCTCTAGAGACAGGGTGCTGATTCTGTGACTACAAAGAAATTAGCATAGCAGGGACCAGTTCCCTAACCTGGGAGTTATCAGAAAAATCTAATATATAGCCAAATAATAGGCAAATGGCTTAAGAATTAAGTAATGGTCTCCAATTATAGCAACACTCCTAACACAAAGATAGGCCAAAGAAAGAAAATGTCCTGATAAACAGTCATAACAATCAGAAAATCTTATTGAAACCAAAAGTGTAAGTACAATTCCATCTGAGATAATTTCACCTGGTTAATATTTTCCTAAATTTGGAGAAGGAAATTACAAAGTTATTTTTTTTAAGAGGGAGATTTCCGTTGATGACACTGAAGAAATGAGAAAGGACTGGGAAACTGGCAACATCCTTAAAAACCACAGCATTCTACCCTGCCTTTCCACACAAGGATTTAAGAAGGTCTATCACAGTTCAAAAAAATATTGAAAATGAACTTTGTTGCTTATCTATTGACAAAGTTTTACATCAGAAATGAAATGTTTTCAGACATTAAGCCAGAAACAGTAAAAATGTGACTCTGGGAAAGAAGCTCAATAAAAGTTGTCCTAAAGGAAATAAATTACACAGAAAAAAAACACTGCTATCAAAGTTCTTCACCTCCTGCTTGCCTGTCCCTTCTACAAAGCCGCAGGTCAGGAAATCAATGCAATTCGTGGTCAAAAAGTTGAAAACGCTGTCAACGGTGTTTCCTTCCAATCACATTAACAAAACTACCAAACAATTTGAAAGAATGCAACCTTCCTTATTTCTAAAGAAAACAGACGAATAAACGAGTAATTTTGCATTAAGTTTTAACACTATTTTATTTCTTTAACGAACCCAACTGTGGAGAACAGGGGCACTTCGGGGTCGCTTACAGGGTCTAGCCCTATCTGACAAACACTACAAATCAAAACGCATCAGTTTCTGAAGCCTGTAAAGCTTCGAGGACGGGTCCTGGGAGTGGATGTGATGGCCAAGGTTTCGGAAAGAACCGTCCCTAAGTCCTTCCAGGGCGTTCCGGAGGGACTCGGTTTGGCTCAGCACCCGAAGATCGCACTTGTGCCTTTAAGAGGGAAATGACACTGATTTCCCGTAACTGGCATCTCTAGGGGCCTCAAGCCCCTCAAAACCACTCTCCGCTCGCCTCTCTCTCCGGATGCAAACTCCTGCAAAACGTGTGTGATGGCCCGAGGTGCTGCGGGACGCTCGCAGACCAAGGACCACTTCATTCTTTGTACGGGTGCCGATGGGTGGGAGAGAGGCTGCCGAGATCAGCAGAAAGTAGGGGCTGACGGAGGAGCCGCCGACCCTGCCGGCCCTTCCCGGAGGGCGCCGCGCCCAGCTCGGCTCCCAGGCTGCGAGGGCGGAGGCGGGGGTCGAGGGGCGGGAGGCGGCCGCCAGCGCAGGGACCTCCGCGGCGCGCGCCCGGGCCGGGGAGGCGGCGTGCGGGGGCCGCGAGGGACCCCTCCCCCTCTCTCGGGCGGCCACCCAGCCCTCCGGCGCCCTGCGCCCCAGGCCCACCTTTGATGCCGGCCATGGCGGTGACGTCGCTCCTGGCTCCGGGACCCGAGGCGTCAGCGGCGGCGGCGGCGGCCGGGAGACCGGAGACGCGCGGCGGCGGCAACCAGACAACACCCGGAAGTGCGCGACGCAGCACTTCCGCCGGCGACTCGCGCTCGCGCGGGGGCGCGGGGGGCGCGCCGGGTTGGGGGCGGCGGGGCCGACCCCTTCTTTCCCTGCTGTGGTGCTGTGCGGATTGCTGTCCTCGCAGGCTTGGCGTTCTCGCCTGGGTTCCGTTCCTATTTTCCCCTCAGGCTCGGGGAAGCTCCACTCCCAGTCCCCCATCGCGGATCCTGCAACCTCCCACATTCTTGGAGGGTATAAGGGAGCGCGAGTAGCCGCCGTCCTTTGGGAGGCATGCTGTGATGTCTTCGGAGGATGGTATTACGGTCTTTAAAGCGCACCCTTTGCTCTCTCCTCCCCAGCCTTGTAATAGAAGTCAGTCCAGTTAGGTCGTTGGCACTTGGCTCCTTGGTTTCCGACCCAAATAGAGTTCTGGTGAGCCCCACCTCCACAGATAAGGAGCAGCGGGACCAGAAAATACAAATACACATTTTAATGCAAATCCGATCTCTTGGGAGTCTGTGAGAATCGCTGTTTATTTTTTGTTTTTTTGTTTTTAGTAGTAGCAGGGCTAGGGGAGTAAAAAGGAGAAAGCAGAGGGACAAATACACTTACTTAAGTCATCCTTCAAATGCATTCAACATTTACTATGTTTGGGGAACAGGGCTAGGTACTGGGGTGAGCTAAACTAGGTGCGGTTTCTGCCCTGAAGGAGCTTGCAGTTTGGTGAGACACAGGCACACACACACACAAATGTAAAATTGTAACAGTGATAATTGTTAGGAAGACGGGTAGATAGTCCTTGACAGTCTTTGATTTAGATCAGAGAGATTTCCCCGAGGGAGGGACAACGGAAGGATGAGCGGGTGTGTAACTAGAAGACAAAAGGGAAAAACCGTTATGGGGAAGAGAGATGGTGTTGGGGGCGGAGGTGGGAGAAGTGGTTGGATGGTGAGCTTGGGAGGCAAACTGGGGCCCAGGAGCTTGGTCTGTTGGAGAGAGGAGAGAAGGCGAGTGGGATTGCTCCCGGCTAGGGTAGGACAGCAGAGTCCTATATTAGATTTTTTCCCCCTCCTGAGCAATGAGAATCTTTCCAAGGGTTTTAAAAAGATACAGGTGGAGGTGCTTGACATAAGATTTGAATTTTTCAATCTTTTCAGTCACCAGACTAAGATAAACTGGCATGTAAAACGTTGTTGAGTGAATGGTTAGAAGAGATGTTTCCAAAATGCTTTAAAATGGGAGGTACTGAGAGCTAAAGGTATTGTCCTACCCTGCTTCTCTCCACTACTTTCAGGGTTGAATTATAATTTTTTAAAAACCAGGTCACTTGAGGCTTAATGTCCCCAATAAATCTATAGATATCTTGTGGAGGAGTAGAATTTTTTTCTATTCAAGTTAGTGCAAAAAATTCTGGCATCTTCTGAATCATGAAGAGTTTCCATTTAAGGACTGTAGTAGTGAAAACACAAGGCGAACTTGAACATATGCTATAGAAATGTTGCTGTTTAAGACAGTCTGTGAGCCACCAGCTCCTTTCTCTAAACTGAAGCAGGTGTATGCATCCTACTCCCCAACCACCTTGAAAGGAGTAGGTGAAATTCTTGGAGACATAAATGATTCTGTGACTCCAAATAGTCACCACTAACACCTTTCTTGTTTTGTTCCACAGTATTCATCCTTGAAAGCAGGATGGTTGAGGGAACATAACAGAGATAGCTGATCAGTGGTGGTGGTATTGGTGGTGGTGAAAGTGATAGGTTCTTATCTCATAGACTCATAGCTTGGCTCCTGGGGGAAAGATCACATTTTAGGAAGCCTTTTGGGGCTTCCACAAGTCCCTGTAGCTGAGGTAAGTGCTAGTCCCCTAATTTCCTCTTGTGAATACAAATGGGTTGGGCATTGCAGATATTCATCCTTGATAACATTAACAGGCAACTGGGATTGTTCTTCAGGTTAGAAGGATCTATGTTCTTTTGCTTCCATGGTCACAGAATCCAATGAGATTATGCTCCTTTGACTTTTCCATGAGATCCACAGTGTTACTAGCAAGAAAACACTCACCATCCTAAGTACTAATTTTGGTCTACAGATGTTGTCTGGAGACACTTGAGACCTTAAAAACAGTGTTTCCAAACGTATTTCAACTACCTACAATAGAATTCTTTAGGATGCTTCCCAAAAATACAAATTCCTGGGTCCCACTCTGGACCCAGAAGTTCCGAATCAGAACTTTTGAGGGCAGAGCCCAGGAATCCGAAATTTTATCAAGCACCCTGAAGACTTCCTATGCAAACGAAAGCTTGAAAATAATTGTCTGAAAAAGGTAGAATGTCAGGAATTTCCTTCATTAGTTTGCCAAGTAAATCCTAATCGTTAGTTAATGTTGTATCCTTTAAACGTTCTCTAAGTATTCTTACAAAATAGTTAATCAGTGTTACCCTACATAGTTTCAAAACTTATTCAGATGGCTTCTTATCCTCCAAAGTTAACTCACAAAGATGGGGATGGGGGTGAGAGGAAGAGAGCTGATGTTTATTGAGCAGCTGATATGTGTCTGGTGCTTTAAACATCTGATTTCATCCACTCCACAATTTTGTACATTTGGAATTACTAACTCTTACAGATAAAGTCAGACAAACTTCAGGGAAGCTTTTAGTTTTGGTTTAAAAAATGTTATTATGGAAAAAGTAAATATATAAAAAGGAGTCAGGATAGTATAATGAATGAACTACCTTCAAAACTTAACACATGTTCAATGTTGTTTTGTCTATACTTCCCATCCTCTTTCCCCTACCCCCCATATTATTTTTCCCCAAATTATTTTGAAGAAAATTCCGGACATAATTTCCTCTCTAATATTTTAGTATATTTCTAAAAGAACCATTAAAAATAACATAGCCATAGTACATTTATGAAACCTAAAAAACAATTCTTTAACATCATATATCTAGTCAGTGTTCAAATTTCTAATTGTCTCATAAATGTCATTTATTTTCTAGTTTGTTTGAATCAGGACCCAAATCAGGTCCACACATTCCTATTGATGTGTCTCAGAGATGATTTAAGAAGCTGCGTCTTATTATTTAGATCTCAGCTCAAATGGTAGCTTCTCAGAACCCTTCCTGGACATCCCATGTATTACAGAACTTCACTTTATATTATGCTGTTTTCTTCTTCTTTTTTAAAAATTGAAGTATAGGGGCACCTGGGTGGCTCAGTCAGTTAAGTGACCGACTCTTGGTTTTGGCTCAGGTCATGATCTTGGGGTCATGGGACAGAGCCCCCTGCATGGGCTCTCCCTCTGCTTCTCCCCACCCCCCCCACCCCCCATCACCATCCCACCCTCTCTTTCATAAATAAATGAGATCTTTAAAAATTGAAACATAATTAACATACAGTGTTGTATTAGTTTCAGACATACAACATATTGATTCAACAATTCTATACGTTAGTCAGTGCTCACCATGATGAATGTAGTGACTCTCTGCCACCAAACAACATTATTACAATATTGACTATATTCCCTATGCTGTACTTTTCATCTCTGTGACTTATTTATTTTATAAATGGAAACCCCTTAATCCCCTTTATTTCACCCATCCCCCTAGTGACCTCCCCTCTGGCAACCATCAGTTTGTTCTCTGTATTTAAGAATCTGGTTTTGGGTGCCTGGGTGGCTCAGTTGGTTAAGCGACTGCCTTCGGCTCAGGTCATGATCCTGGAGTCCCTGGATCGAGTCCCGCATCGGGCTCCCTGCTCGGCAGGGAGCCTGCTTCTCCCTCTGACACTAGCCCCTCTCATGTGCTCTCTCTCTCTCATTCTCTCTGTCTCAAATAAATAAATAAAATCTTTAAAAAAAAAAAAAAAAAAAAAAGAATCTGGTTTTGTGTGTGTGTGTATTACTCTCTTTTGTTCTTGAATGTGCTTATTATTTATCTGAACTATATTATTTGTTGGCTGTCTCTCCCTCCAGAATGTAAGTTAGGATAACCTTTAGTGTTGTATTCACCACTATCCAGAACTATACATGGCAAATGATGTGATCTCAAATAACAGCAGTTCTCTTGTTAAGGTAATTAATGCCCTCTACATTGCAAAATCCAAAGGTGGCTTTTGGATTCAACCTTTCAACAACAGTGGACACTGTGGACCATTGTCTTTCTCTCAACTACCATATTGCTTCCTTCCTGGCTTTCCTCAGACCTCGCCAGAGGTTACTTTTCAGACTCTTTCTAGGATCTTCTTCTGCCCAGAATTCAAATAATAGTGTTCTCTTAGTTTAGTCCTGGGCCTCCTTCTTTGCCATATCTAAATTCTCTTCCTATGCATTGTACCTTTTTCTGTGGCATTAAATACCATCTTCATTTTGATAACATCAACTACCAAGTTTACCTTAACTTTGAAATACAGACTTACACATCCAAGTGTCTGTTTGACATGTCTATCTGGATGCTTAATAGTCACTGCGAACTTAACATGTTGAGAACAGAATTTTCTATTATCTTTCTTACAATCTTGATTGGTCCCACTCCAAGCCCCCACTGCTCAGCTTCCTCTTGTTCCGCTCTTCCCCTAAATTACTTTGCTTCAGTTGTATTGGACTTGTTTGCCTCTCCCAACCCCTGAATTTTGTTTTATTCACTACTGTATCCCCAGTGCCTAGAACAGTGCCTGGCAGGTACTGTTAGGTACTGGTGGATGCTCGATATGTAAAGTTATTGGCTGAATCGATGAATGATTGTTCCTCAAAACACATGGCAACGGCTTGTGCACCCACTGTTCCCCAAGCTGTGGAGGATCTTCCCCGGACTGTTGTATGGCTGGTTCTTTCTCATTCAGGTCTCAAACTTCAAAATCACTTCCTCAGCAAGGAAATGCCTCCCTGAAGTTGCCTCCCAGTCTCTATTTGTAACACCGTGTTTTATTTTCATCAATGCATTTATCACTGCCTATTATCTTTGCTTACTAATTATTTAATGTTGTTTTTCCTATCCGGCTTTAGTGTAAGGTCCACGAGTACCGGGAATTTGTCTGTCTTCCATGCCTAAAGCAGCGCCTGACACGTATTAGGCATTCAACCTGCATTTGTTGAATGAATGAATGAATGAATGAATGAGAGAAACCCAGGGCCGTCAGGCCTCAAAGATAATGCTCGTGCACTCTTAGAACTGTTTTCTCTGACTGGTTAAGTAGTAGTTTCTTCTCCTGATATTTTGTAAGTTCTTACTGCCTCCACGTACAAGGAAATATATAAAGGCTCTGAACTTCTGAAACCAGACGACATATTCCCTTGCTACCTTTCACCCGAATCTTCTTAGCAAACAATAGTGGAACACGAATCATGTACCAGGCTCTATGTTAGGTGCTGAAGACAGAAAGTTTTATAATGCACAATTACTTTCCTCAGAAAGGTTACGGAGGTTTCGGAAATACATAACCCAAGTACATTTCTTAGATTTTACGTTGGTTTCAATCTCTCTAACCCTTGTCCCTTCGCTTTCTGAGCCGCAGACCAAACGCAACAGGGTTGCGTCATTTCGGTCCCAGCCCCAGCACCCTGCGCCCCGCTCATGGATCCGCCCCCAGCGGAAGCGTCCTGCCCTTGGCCACGCCCCCAGGCGCTCTAGGCCCCAGGGGCGGGGCCTGCAGTGTCCACTCGTGTTCTCCCGCGCGACGCAGTGACAATGACGTAACACTCGCGCACGGACCTTCGCTGCGGCGCTGCGGACGGACATCCCTGCGCCGCGGACTGAGCTCCTGGCGTTGCGGTGCGGCCGCGCGCGGACAGATTTCCGCAAGAGGATTCCGGCCTGGCAGCCGCCTGGCAACCACCCGCTCACCCAGAGCCATGGCCGCAGCCGGTGGGCCGGAAGCTGCTGGACGCTGCCCCCTTCTCAGCCTCCTTTTGCTTCTGCTGATCGCGGGCCCTGCCCTCGGCTGGGGAGACCCTGGTGAGTGCTGTCGTCACCCGTCCCTTTCTGTCGCGTACAGCTAGCGCTCAGAGGCCCAGCGGGCGACATTTCCGTTCGCCTCCGCTTGGGCCTTTCAGCGCTGATTTCTCATTTCCATCTTCTTCCCTCTTCACCTGCGTCCTGCCTGTTCCTTTTGCTCTTCTCAGACGTCCTACGGGACAAGTGGGGACTGTTGGGAAGTCGGCGGGGCGGGACGACTCTGTATTCTTACGGTCCCCTTTCTCCCTTCCCTGGACTCCCAGAATTTGTCTACCTTCTCCTTTCTCGGACTACAATCCTCTTCCCTAAGAATAACTGGAAAGCTCGGCTCTCACCTGCTCCTCTTGCTTTGTTGTCATGACTGTCTGAAGTCATCTTCCCTGCCTGTTGTCATGGCTGCCTGTTGCTATAGCTGACAGTTGCCACAGCACCGGCAGTCTGTGAGTCACACTTAGTGGGCAGCGATGTAAACCTTGTAGGTAGGTTAGCAGAGTCGTAGACTGTACTACTTACATGAGCAGAACCCATGCTTCTTATTCTGACCACTACAGTGAAGTTCATCTCGTTACGTCAGCTTTTCTTCTTTTTCACCGCACACTAGAATTTAAAAAACATTTTATTGTTATTTTTTTGTGTGCGATGATACATGATAAGTGATTTCTGGAGAAGAGATTTTTTTTTATTACTATGTTATTAGAATATTCTAAAGAATTTTTATGGGATAAATAATATTCCGTGTAATTAATATGTGTATATATACACAAACATACAGGTTTCCATTTAATGATGCGTGTTGTTAAATTGGAGTGATGTAAGAAATGACTTTTATTTATTTATTTTTAATTTTTATTTTTTTTAAAGATTTTATTTATTTGACAGAGACACAGCGAGAGAGGGAACACAAGCAGGGGGAGAGAGAGAGAGAGAGGGAGAAGCAGGCTTCCCACAGAGCAGGGAGCCTGATACGGGGCTCGATCCCAGGACCCTGGGATCATGACCTGAGCCGAAGGCAGACGCTTAACGACTGAGCCACCCAGGCGCCCCAAGAAATGACTTTTAAATAGTTAGAACATTTTTTGTTTGGAGAATGAAGATGTTAAAGCATGAAAGGTATCAACATTGCATTTGTGACTTGGGTGATAGGAAATGCCCATGTTTCTTAAGCAAGAGATTTACTTCTGTAATATCCTATTTTATTCCTCAATGCTGAAATGAGAGAGAAGGTGCTGTTTGCAAATACTTGGCTTTGAGTAACTGATTTGATGTGGATGTTTTATTAGTAATAAAAGACAGGTTGGCTTTAAATGTCCATTTATTTATGTATTCCTAGAAAGTTGTATATAAAGAGGACATTTTGATCAGAATTATAATTTAAAAACAGGACTGAAACAGTTGAACCATCAATTCTTTTTTTTTTTTTTTTAAGACTTATTTATTTGAGAGAGAGAGTGTGCGTGTGTGCTGGGGTGAACGCATGTGCAGGGGGAGGAGCGGAGGGAGAGAGAGGGAGAGAATCTCAAGCTGACTCCGGCTGAGCGGCGAGCCCAGCCTGAGGCTTTATCCCACCACCATGAGATCATGACCTGAGCTGAAATCAAGAGTCCTATGCTTAACCAACTGAGCTACCCAGGTGCCCCGAACCCTCAATTCTTAATAAAAAAAAAAAAAAAAAAAAGGAAGTTTACAGATGAAGAGTCAGGGAAATTAAAAAAAGGAACCAAATTTAAATGAATGGTGAACCACTTCTTGGTAGCTCTTAGTCTATCTAATGTATAAACTATTGTTCTGGAACAAAAAGCACCAAAATATTTTGCAGAGTAAACACAATCGATTTTTATAAATTCTAGTTTACCTTAAATTTACTTTGAGGAACTGTTCTATAAAAGTTTTATTGGGTCAAGTTTTATCAAGCCTTGTAATAAAACAATAATCACTCCCTAGTTTTTTTTTTACTTTGGATGCACTTTGTCTTTAGCTAACATAGAGTGATAATTTGTCTGGAAAAAAATTGTACCAGTTCTAAAGAGATTACCGGACTTTTCAAAATTCTTTATGGAATTATTTTATATTTAAGTCACTTTTCTGGGTGTTGGCAATATAGCAGTGAACAAAAGTGAGCATTTTGCCCCCAGAGAGTTTACATCTATTGAGGAGAAATAAACAATACACAAATTGGTAAGTAGCATGTCATATCATGAAAAGTGGTATGGGCAATGGTAACGCAGGGGAAGGAAGACAGGGTGTGCAGGTAGAAGTGGAACTTTCAAAATATACATTGGTCAGGGAAGAAGTCACTGTTAAGGTGACATTTGATCAGAAACCTGAGGGTCGAGGAGGGATAACCATGACTTGCATTTTAAAGGCTCATTCTGTCCTCTCTGTGGAGAACAGACTGTAGGAGGTCCGGGGAAGCAGGGAGGCCAGTGAAGAGGCTGCTGGTACAGTGAGTTCCAAGAGTAGGGATGGTGTGGCCAGCGGAGAAGCAGTGGAGTTGGTGAGAGTGATTGGATTCTCACCTGTTTAGAAGGTGGAGCTGACATGCTATTCTGATGGATTAGATGTAGGGGTGAGAGGAGAGGACAAAGGTGATCCAAGGTTTTTGGCCTGAGTGACTAGAAGTGTGGAGTGACCATTACCTGAGAGATGTGGAAGATTGTGAGAGAAGCATGTTTGGTTTTGTTCATCTTAAGTTTGAGACCTGTAAATGGATTTCCATTTGTGAGTCTGGACTTGTGGGGACTCCCTGTGACCCTTGACTGATACAACTAGTGGTGGATGGGTATGAGCACTTTGTTCTTAGACCTCATCTCACTTTGGGCTGCAATAACAAAATACCATGTTTTTCTTTTTTTTTTTTTTTAAAGATTTTATTTATTTATTTGAGAGAGAGAGAATGAGAGACAGAGAGCCTGAGAGGGGGGAGGGTCGAAGGGAGAAGCAGACTCCCTGCTGAGCAGGGAGCCTGATGCAGGACTCAATCCTGGGACTCCAGGATCATGACCTGAGCCCAAGGCAGTCGCCTAACCGAGTCACCCAGGTGCCCACAAAATACCATGATTGGTTGGCTTAAACAACAAGCATTTATTTCTCATATTCTGGAGGCTGGGAAGTCCAAGATCAGGGTGCTAGCATGTTTGTTGTCAGGTGAGGACCCTCTTCCTCATTTGCAGATGATTGTCTTGTACATCCTCACATGGCAGAGAAAGAGAAGGCTCTGGTCTTTTCCTCTTCTTATAAAGGTCTAATGCTATCATAGGGGCTTCATCCTCAAGCCCTCATCTAAAACTAATCACTTCCCAAAGTCCTTGCCTCCAGATATACTGACATTGGGATTAGGGCTTCAACATAGGAATTTTTAAGGCCACAAAACAGCGACCTTTAGGAGATCTAGGGAAGAAAAATGCTGTAGGGTTATGTTAATGAAACCCAGTGTGTATATAGCTCCTTCAACATTCTCAGTAATATATATTGTACTTGATCATTTATTATGTGTCAAGTACTCTGCAGGACAGTTCTAGTAAATCATACCTAAACTTCACAACCTATTTTAAGGTTGATAAATCAAAGCTTCATGACCAGTTTTAAAGTTGATACTATCTTCTTAATTTTACAAGTGAGGAAACTTCTATGCAGATAAATTAAGTGACTTGGCCAAAGTCATATAGCAAGTTGGTGATGGGAATTTAGTTCAGTGTTCTTCGCATTATCTCAACCCTGCTACAATAATTTCAAGTTATTATTATTCCTGTTACTTAGTTTAATAATACCTTATGACTTTAAACCTTTGAATATTTTCATTGTTACAGTTTTTTATGTATGAGGTGGTCGTTTGGGGTTAATATACCATATTTTATTTTAATATAGTTCTTGGAAATTTTAGGTCTTCAGCCCATGTGGAATTAAGTTTTTATATTGCTGTGGATTTTGTTCTAGCTGCATAGTCAATTATGTTGGTGTCATGTATTAAAGAAGGCACTCTTTTTTTTTTCTAAATTAAAAAGTCCACTTTATCTTTTCTTTTTCAAGTTTTTTATTTTTATTTTTATTTTTTAAAAATATTTTTATTTATTTATTTATTTGACAGAGAGAGACACAGCGAGAGAGGGAACACAAGCAGGGGGATTGGGAGAGGGAGAAGCAGGCTTCCCACCGAGCAGGGAGCCCGATGCGGGGCTCGATCCCAGGACCCCGGGATCGTGACCTGAGCCGAAGGCAGACTCTTAACGACTGAGCCACCCAGGCGCCCCTTACGTTTTTTTTTTTTTTACTTATTTGAGAGGCAGTGCGGGTGTGCACCCAAGCACAAGCAGGGGAAGGGGCAGAGGAAGAGGGAGAGAGAGAATCTCAGGCTGACTCCAGCTGAGCGTGGAGCCCCATTCGGGAGCCCAGTGAGGGGCTTGATCCCATCACCCAGAGATCATGACCTGAGCTAAAATTAAGAGTCAGATACTCATCTGATTGAGCCACCCAGGTGCCCCAAAATGTCCACTTTATCTTCTATTGGATTCCTACATATATCTGGATTTATTCTGGGCTTTCTTTTGTCTCATAGTTCCCTTGCCTATTTTTTTTTAATTAAAAAAGATTAAATTCAAGTTAGTTAACATATAGTATATTATTAGTTTCAGGGGTAGAATTTAGTGATTCAGGAGTTGCATATAACATCCAGTGCTCGTTACATCAAGTGACCTCCTTAATGCCCATCACCCAATTACTCCATCCCCTCCTCCTTTGCCTATATCTGTTCTAATTCCATACTATCTTGATTATAGTTATTTTATGGTAAGTTTTATTGTCTGGTAAAGCAATTCTTTTTCAAAAAATTTTTGGCTATTTATAGACATTAGTTTGTCCACAGGACCTTTAACATAATTTCTTCCTGGTTCCAAAAATCCCAGTTTGGTTCCTGGTGGGAAGTGCATTACATTTATTTAGATCTTATTATATACGTATTTTTAAAATATAGATCACATATTGATCCTAAGTTTATTTCCAGATATTTTATGTATGTTTTTATGTTTTATGTAGTTTGGCACTAATTTGAGATAGGCTTCCTATTTTCATTTTTAATTGGATACAGGTATAGAAAAAACTGTTGACCTTTGGTAATTGATAAAATATCTAGCTGTTTTATCAAATTCTCTTATTATGCCATGGTTGTCTTTTGGGAAGTTCTCTTGGATTTTGTAGGTCCAGAAACTCTGAATAAAATGTTATTTCTTCTGTTTGTACCACATGTGACAGATACCACTGGAGGATTACTCAGAAGCCGTTGTCTACCTTCTTCTCCTTGTCTACCTCCATGTAGATACTGGGAAAGCCAAATACTCATTTTACTAGAATTACTGGATCCTAAGTCATTCTAGTCAGTCTACCAGAGGAATTCTGGGAAAGATATTTTAAATTTTGGTGGAAAGTTATCAATCTTTACATATTCCTGTTTTCTTTCAACTCTCTATTTAGAGTTGAAATATGTCAATGTAATTTTAGGCATCATGACAGGCCATCATTAAATCCTTCAATATGCCCCCCTTCCTTTTTTAAAAAGGAACTTTTCCCCACAAGGTAAAAATAACATTGCCCCTGACAAAATTAATCTTAATTTCTTAATATCAACTAATTATCCATTCCATATTCAGATATCACAATTATGCCTGAAATGTCTAAACTAGTTGGTTCAAAACCCGACCCAATCCAGGTCTGTGCATCCCATCTGATTGTATTCTCCCTTAAGTCTTCGTAAATGTAGAACAAAGAGTCCTTTATTTATGCTACTGCTTTGCTGAAGGGTTTGGGCCTGTTGTCCTTTAGAGTATCCTACCTTCTGGATTCTGTTTTCTCATGGTGTTTTAGCTTGCTTTTTTTCTTCCCTGTTTTTCTCGTAGACTGGATGTTAAGTCCAAAGGTTTGGTAAAATTCATGTTAAATACTTTTGGGGATTACATCATAGTAGATGTAGATTTGTTCTACCATTATTGATGTTAAGATTAACTAGTAGATTAAAAGTGGCTTTATAACCCTTGTGAAGTTACATTTTTCCAGAAAGCACTCTGTGTAATGTTAGTTGGCACCATACCAATATCCAGTCTCTTAATGATTTTAAAACCAGTAAATCCTTGTCTGCATCGGTTTCTTTGGGCATTATGAAATGATGATTTTTTTCTAATTCTGTCATTTCTTCTGCATTTATTAGCTGTCATTCTTCAGTAAAGTTGAGATTTCCATTATCACCTGAGGCTATTTCAGATTATAGTTCCTGGTGGAAAGTCAGAATATAAATTTAATTTTTAATCTTTAATTACCAATTTTCGGAGTAAGGAGGTAGGTAGCAACTTTTAGTGACAAATGAGTTTTTGGCATTCTCTTTGAGTATCATTATAGACTCTGATTCATAGATTGAACATAATTTGATCAATTACAGTCTTTATCTTGCTGGTCAGTGTTTTTCTTTTGGTATCTTAAGAATTCTCCATATCAGGATTATAAACATTCTGTTGTGCTTTCTTCTAGTATTTTTTATTTGTTGTATGTTTTATGGTAAGTTTTTAGCCATCATGGATTAATTTTTGTACATGGTGTATGATGATCAATTTTTCTAATCCTCTGCCAATATTACACTGTTTATACTACTATAGGTTTAATAATATATTTTGATATATGTAGTCCACATTTACTTTCTTTGTTGTTACTGGTTTTCAGCTGTCTTTCCATTATTGATTTTATATATTATTATATGTTTGATGTTATATTTCTAGTTTTATTGCATTCTGGTGAGTGTGGCTGATAAATCTCAGCTTAGTCACATTTATTAAGTTCTTTTTTTGGTAAATAAGTATAAATATGATCTGTATCTGCTGATATGAGGGAATGTCTATGATGTATAATTAAGTGGAAAAACCATGTGAAGAATAATGTGGACTGTATATTCAGTTTTTATAACCATAGATTAACAAAACCCAAAACAACTCCTGTATCTGTGTCTGGGTAAGCAAGAAAAAGGTACTTACCAGGTCGTTAATTTGGGTTATTACAGAAATGTGAAATTGGAGGAAGAGTGGGTTTCACTATTTAAAAAAATCGTGAAATATATCATAAACATACATGAATAGTTTCAAGAAGAATAAAACGATGGGGTGACGTGAGTGTCCTCAGCTGATCCCAGGTAGCAGGACATGGGGGAAGAGGAGGAACTTCCATCAGCTCAAGGTCAAGACAGACCAAATACAGATAAAAACCAAAGCCAGGTTCACCTGGACATTCTGTCCTTAGGTTTAAAAAAGGTGAGGTAAGGTAACAGCAGGGAATTTTGCTGGTAGCCCTTTTGAGCAGTACGCTTGCAGTGTGGACTTGTTACCCTCTGCCTGACCCATGGTTATCATCCTGCTATCTTCACTTATCATTCTCCTTGGGATTAACTTTGTCCCTCTGTATGCCACTACTCTTTCTTTAGACCTCTGGTTTTTATGTTTTTCTCTTGTGAATATCCTTCGTTATCTTACTGAGAATTGATACCTGGGAGATAAATATTTTGAAACCTTTCAGATGTCTGAAAATTCTACTCTCTTGCTTGAGTGACAATGTAGAATTCTACATCCACTTACTTTTGAAAGTATTTTCTATGACAAGAGTTTTATTAGGATGACTCTGTGTTTGACAATATATTTACTACCTGTTCATCTGTGTTCTTGTTTTAGACAGAATATTGTTGCGGGATGTAAAAGCTCTTACCCTCTACCATGACCGCTATACCACCTCTCGTAGGCTGGATCCGATCCCACAATTGAAATGTGTTGGAGGCACAGCTGGTTGTGATTCTTATACCCCAAAAGTCATACAATGTCAGAACAAAGGTTGGGATGGTTATGATGTACAGGTAATATTCATTATGTTGATGACAGTCTAACTGGAATTTTTATTCAATAAAGTGTTTATTGGGATATGATTCAGTATTTTTGGGAAAGACATATAGAAAATCTCAAGTTAAATATATAAATATAAATCAGTTATTCATTTTCTGGAAGAACATCCTCCAAAAGAAATGAACTGATTTTAAAGCCTGGAAATAGGGGTGCCTGGGTGGCTCAGTTGGTTAGCCATCTGCCTTCAGCTCAGATCATGATCCCAGGGTCCTGGGATCGAGCCCCACATTGAGCCCCTGCTCAGTGGGGGGCCTGCTTCTACCTCTCCCTCTGCCTCTCCCCCTGCCTGTGCTCTCCTGCTCTGTCAAATAAATAAATAAAATCTTTAAAATAAATAAGTAAAAATAAGGCCTGGAAATATTCATTGTTATTTTCTTCTAACACATTAGTAAATTTTCAAAACTTTATATACTTGAGGGTAGGGGTAGAGGTTCTCTTCTTGTTGTCATTTTACTGTCACTCCTCAAAGAATACCAACCTGCGCTTGAGAAATAATGTTAACATGATCAGGAATCATAGGCTGTTAGGAAATGTAAAATGGTGCAGCTGCTTTGGAAAACTGCCTGGCTGTTCCTCAAAAGGTTAAACATAGAGTTACTATATGCCCCAGTCATTCCACTACTAGGTCTATACCCAGGAGAATTAAAAATATATGTCCACACAAAAATTTGTACATAAATGTTTGTAGCAGCATTATTCATAATAGCCAAAAAGTAGAAACATCCTAAATGTCTATTATTGATGAATGAATAAACAAAATGTGGTATATCCATACAATGGAATATTATTTCGCCATAAAAAAGAATGAAGAACAGATACATGCTACAACATGTGTGAAAACATTATGCTAAGTCAAAGAAGTCAATCACATGTTGTATGAAATGTTCAGGATAGGGAAATCCATAAAGGCAGATTGGTAGTTGCCCAGGGCTGGGAGATTTGGGAGGAAGTGAATGACTGCTAATGGATATGAGATTTCTTTTTGGGGTGATGAAAATGTGCTAAAATTGATTGTGGTGATGGTTGCACAACTGTGAATATACTAAAAACCATCAAAATGGGTGAATGTATGGTAGGTGAATCATATTTCAATAAAGCTGTTATAAAAAATAAAATAACATATCTGAAATTTGGGAGAGGAAGATAATTGGCCAAAAACTTACCGAAACGCAGAAGAACAAATCAGATCTATTTTAGCTTGTGTCTCTTTAAATGCTGTTAAAGAAGCATATTACCTATTTTGCTCAAAATATAGTTATGAAATTTAAACTCAGACTTTTTAAAAAAAGATTTTATTTTATTTATTTGAGAGAGCAAGAGCGAGAGAGCATGTGTAGGTGGGGGGAGTGGACTTTTTTTTTAAGGTGGAAATTTTTGAGGCTAGCGTGAATTCTTTTTGCATTTTTCTAAATATCTTCAAAAAAATTTTTAAGAGATGGGGCGCCTGGCTGGCTCAGTCAGTGGAATATGTGATTCTTGATCTTGGGGTTGTGAGTTCAGGCCCCATGCTGGGTGTAGAGATTACTTTAAAAATTTTTTTAAGAGAATTACTTAGAGGATTGGACCCTTGGAAAGTTAGTCCATAGTATTATAAAATTTGTGCAGAAAGTTTTTCTCAGAAGGTTATATACTATCTCTGATGCTATATGTAGTTACCAGATACTCCTGTATGATGCTGATGTTTGAGCCTTAACTTAAAAAAAAACAACTCTGTTTTTATTATTTATTTTTAAAAGATTTATTTATTTTAGAGAGAGAAAGAGTGAGCACATGCTGTCATGGGGGATGGGTGGTCGGGCAGAGGAAGCGGGAGAGACTCTTAGGCGGACTCTGTGCTGAGCGCGGAGCCTGTGGCGGGGCTCCATCTCACCACCCCGACATCACGACCTGAGCCGGAACCGAGAGTCGGTTGCTTAACTGACTCTGCCACCTCGGTGCCCCCCAAAACCTCTTATTTTTAAAACATCTTGAACAAGAGTGGCAAAAAGTTGACATTTAAAAATTTTGCTTAACATTTACAATTGTGGAATATTTAATATGTACAAAAGAATTACTTACATGTGTATGTAAGGAATAAGGAATAGTAATAAAACAGACACTCAGGTACCTAGTACCTAGCTTTGAAGTCCCTGGGTTACCTTCCCCCAACACAGAAGTACTCATTGTTGTGAATTTTATCATTCCCTGACTTCATTTTGCAGTTTTATGACTGCCCAGATAGTACATATTAGATGAAAAACAATTTTTGATTCTAATAGCGTATTTCTATTTTTCTTCACAGTGGGAATGTAAGACCGATTTAGATATTGCGTATAAATTTGGAAAAACTGTGGTAAGCTGTGAAGGCTATGAATCCTCTGAAGACCAGTATATACTAAGAGGTTCCTGTGGCTTGGAGTATAACTTAGATTATACAGAACTTGGCCTGAAGAAATTGAGAGAGTCTGGAAAAAACCATGGCTTTAACTCTTTCTCTGATTATTATAATAAGCTGTACTCCCCAGATTCTAGTGGCATCAGTGGATTGATTACCATCATAGTACTACTTGCTATTGCTTTTGGAGTTTATAAATTGTTCCTTAGTGATGGTCAAGATTCTCCTCCACCATATTCTGAGTATCCTCCAAATTCCCATCGTTATCAGAGATTCACCAACTCAGCAGGACCCCCTCCTGCAGGCTTTAAGTCTGAATTCACAGGTATGTTTCCCTAATGGCAATAAGTAGGGTAGATGCCAGGTAGTGAATCTTGTGCTGGTTTCTGAAATAGAATGTGGTCAGATTGGGAAACCAAAGCAGATTTGTCTTCTCATCTTATATTTTACTTTTTCAACTTCTTTACCTCTTATTCTATGTAAGGGTAATTGTGATTATTATTTGAAGGTGGCATGATTAAATTATAAATCACCTTAATCAGAAAAACTTGATCAGATTTGGTAATAAGCATTTACCTTGAACTCTCATACCATACACAAAAATTTATTCATTAAATATTATAGATCTCAGCATAAAAGGTAAAACAGGTTTCCAGAAAACATAGGAAGATATTTGTCATGATCATGCGGTAGGTAAAAATTACTTAGACTATAAAAAGTTCCAGCCATAAAGAACGGATGGATAAATTTGACTTTATTTAAATTAAGAATGTTTAGCCATCAAAAGACCACATTTAACAGAGTGGAAAGGCAAGCCACAGACTGGGAGAAAATATTTGTAAAACGTTATTTCCAACACAGGGTATGTGTCTAGAATATATATGTATGTGCTGCCCAAGCGAGCCCTAGAATATATAAAGAACTCTCCCACAAATCTGAGGGAAGACACACAACCCAGTTTTTAAAATGGACAGAGACTTGAACAGCCTTTTATAATAGAAGATATCCAGATGTCCAGTAACAGTATGAAAAGGTGCCTAGCATCATTAGTTTTCAGGAAAATGCAAATTAAAACCACACTGAGTTCATTATTAACCACTATATAACCACCATAACGGCTACCATTAAAAAGGGAGAGTACCAGGTAAGGGTAAGGATGTAGTCAACTGCAACTTGACGGTAGGAGTTACAGTAGAAAACACTTTGAAAACTGGCACCGCCTCCCCTATGACCCAGCAGTTCCGTTCCTCAATACATACCTACGAGAAGTGCATGCATTTGTACACAAAAAGACATGCACAGAGCATTTTTACAGTTTTATTCATAACAGGAAAAAACTGGAAATAGAATGTACGTAAACATAAGAATGGGACAAATTGTGATTTTTTTCACACAATGGAATACTATAGATCAGTTTAAAAAAACAAACCCAAAAACTGATACAGTGCAATAATGGGGGTTGACTCTCATAGACACAATGATGTGCCGGACACGGAAGAGTACCTAGTGTGTGATTATGTTTATACAAAGTTCAGGAATGGGTAAAACTAAAGTATAGTGAGAGAAGTCAGGGTAATGCTTATCTCTGGTGTGGGTGGGTGTCTATTGGGAATTGTCATGAGGGAGCCTTCCGGGGTGCTAGAAATGTTTTATTGATGTGCGTAGTGGTTACATGCACGAGTACATATGTACAAATTTATTATGTTGTTTCATGTGAGATTAGCACACTTTCCTTTATGTGTGCTATACATCAATTAAAAAAAAAAAACAACTTCCTCTGAGCTGAAGATACTTTTTTGGTCTCTTTAAGATCTGACTTCCCAGTTGATACAAATATTTGGCTGCTGCCTCCACTTGGATTCCTCCATTAGACACTCAAGTACAGCTATCACCTGAAGCTCTTACAGATGTTCATAATACAACAGAAGGAACTCCCGGGGGGTCATCTTCCAGTAGCCGATCCTGAGCAGGGCAGATGTGACTTTACAGGAGGACACTAACCCCCCTTCTAAAATATATCTCTTTTTTTTCCATGTCCGTGGGAAAGCTGCTCCTTAGTTATAAATCAGTATTTTATGAATACACTTTTTAAAAAAAGATTTATTTATTTCAGAGAGAGAGAGAGTGTGTGGTGGGGGTGGAGGAACAGAGGGAGAGGGAGAGAGAGCTTGAAGCAGACTCCCTGCTGAGCGGGGAGCCTGACGTGGGGCTCGATGCCACAACCCTGAGATCATGACCTGGGCCGAAATCAAGAGTGGGACGCTCAGCCGACTGAGCCACCCAGGCGCCCCCCCGCCCCCTGCTTTTTTTAGTATACACTTTTTGAATACAACTTGTTTATGAGTCGAGGGTTGAGTATTAGTAATAAATAGGACAAATGAAGTAATTGAAATGCCGTATTATTTTTGGTTTTGTGGGCTGTTTTAAGTGAGGTTACATAATAAATCATTTTTATTTCTAGGACCACACGGTGCAGCTTCTGGTTTCGGCAGTGCTTTCACAGGACAACAGGGATATGACAATTCAGGACCAGGGTTCTGGACTGGCTTGGGAACTGGAGGAATATTAGGATATTTGTTTGGCAGTAACAGGTAGGCTTTGCACTGATCTCCCTTGCCCTTTAATTCCACATTTCTTTAGAGGCTTCTTTGTTTGCTTTGCAGTTTTATTGGATGTGGTGTTGTTAGGAAAATAAATTATGGTGACATTACCCTATTAAATCAGATTCTCTGCTATATGGGCTTTCATCAATATTGTATATGTTGTTTTCTTTCATTGTGTTTCTTCTTCCAGTGTCATCCTTATAGAGATCATGAGATAGGAAAAAGACTCTTTACTTAACATCTGAGAAAATGAGAAGACAGGAAAGAACATGGCATTTGAGGAACAGTTAGCAGTCTGGTTTCGTAGGAGAGTGATAGAGAAGCAAGGCTGAAAAGGGCTTAGAGCCAGATTTTGGGATGTCTTCTTATTATTGGTAGTTTAATTTTAGATTTTATCTGAGTATGAGTTCTGGAAGAAAGAGTCTCTTCTTCCTGTCACTCTGCCCCCCATGGCAGTGACTATACAATATCAGAAATACAAAACAGTATTTATTTCATGTTATACCAGATCACTGAGGAAAAACACTTGATAAAGGTATTTTTTTTCTGAGAGCGTAGGGATAGGAGGATATTTAAAAGTCATAAGAAAAATGCCTGATATGCTTTTGTGTCTTTAATAGAGCAGCAACACCCTTCTCAGACTCGTGGTACTACCCGTCTCCTTCATACTCTAGCACATGGAATAGTCGTGCTTACTCACCCCTTCGTGGAGCCTCAGGTAGCTATTCGGCATATTCAAGCTCAGAGACGAGAACCAGAACAGCATCAGGTAAGAGTGAAAGCATGGAAGTTCCTATTACGTAGCAGTGAAGTACAGAAATAGTTTTGGAACTTAAGAAGATAGTTATTAACTATATATTAGCAATCATAATTTTATTTGGCATACCCATCAGAAATATTAATAGCATAATTAACTCAGATTAAAATATAGTTCAGATTCATTCTTTTCTCAACATTCTTTAAAAATCAAACAGGGATTTGGTTTAGACTCACTTCTACCACTAACCAGGGTTTTACCTTAAACCTTCCTAAACATTGGTTTCACCATACGTTTAATTCTGTGACCTCTAGGCTTCTTTTAAGCTTATTTAAAATGGAACTTTCTAGGTAGAAGTTTGAACTTTTAAAATTCAGTAAGACTCAGTAAATAACTCAGTAAATCCATACTTTAAATAATTATCAAAAATATGGTGGTTATGTTTATTGCTATTGTTAAGAGGAAATTTTGTAAAAAGCAAAGATATAATATAAAAAATTAAAAAGCTATTTGTTTTAAAACATCCAGCTAATTAGCAGAGGATGGGAGGACATGGATAATGAAGTAGTATAGATTGCTGTGGATCTCTTCAGCAGGGGGAAGTTATGGAACAGAGGTTAATTCTTGATATTGACAGAAGACTTGTTTAAATATGTTTTGAAAAAAAAATAAATATGTTTTGAAGTGTAAGAGTGAATTTCTCATAGTACTGGTGTGAATATAAATTGACATGATCACTTTGCAAGATTGGCATTACCGACTAAAATTAAGCACAAACATCCTCAAGACCCAGCAATTTCACTCTCAAGATATATAGCAACAGAAATGCATATACTTGTACACTGAAAGATAAGTATGAGAACGTTCATGGCATCTTTATTCCTAATAGCCTCCAACTGGAAAAAACCATGTATCCAGCAGTAGTAAACGAGATGAATAAATTGAGTTATGGCCATACAGTGGAATGCTGTGCAACAGAGAGAGAGAATAAACAGCTGTATGCAATAATGTGGGTAGATCTACCAAGTATAAAAAGAAAAGAAAGAAGCCAGACACAAAGGAATATATATAAATACGATTACAACATTCATATTTTATAAATATGCGTGTTTAAAAACAAGCAAAGCTAACCTGTGGTGTTAGATGTAAGGAGGTGGTTACTTTTTGGGAGGAAGAGGGGAGGTAGTGATTGGGAAGATATATAAAAATATAGTTACGTAGGACATAACACAACAGGAAAACTCATTCTCAGTGGAAACAAAAATTGTAAAAAAACCCATAAATATCAACTAGAAATCTTTGGGACTTAAATGAAGAAAATCATTAAACGTTACCGAATAACCTAAAGGAAAACCTGATGGGAACACTTGTCATCTTGTAAACTATTAGTGCATTTTCGTGTGTGTGTGTGTGTGTGTGTGTGTGTGTGTGGGTGGAGGGGGAGGTTGACTGAGTAACATTTACCATTGAAAGCCTGAAACTTGCTCCTACAGTAGTTTGGTTGCTGCTGGAGTTGCGACCGGTAGCAGGGCATGGCTGGCTCCATTGGCCTCTCTGCTCTTTGGCTCAGACTTTGAGTATTGCCCGTACCACGTTGGCCCCACCATAGAACACGTGTTCTTTGGTTTCCTGACTACAAGTGATTCCTAAGCAGCATGTCTGCGTCTAGTCAACTTGATGCCTGGGTGACGGGGAGGGCTGTTGCGGGTGGCGAAGCACTGTCTTCCTCCTTCCCTCGTGTCTCTTTATTCATTTGTTAACAATAAACGTGTTCCTGTTGTAGTTTTATAAGCAATGCCAGTGCATCTTTAAAAGCCAATATAAATTTTACTCTTCTCATTTTAGGATATGGTGGTACCAGAAGACGATAAGACACTAAAAAGTTGAAGTCAAACACTGGATGCAAAATTTCTGATTTTAAAGTACTGGTGTGAATTAAAAAAAAAAAAAAAGCGCTACCTGCTAACCACTGGGGAATATGTAAAAGCTGTGTGGTTTTTTTGGTCCTGTATTGCTTTTTGTGCTCTATTACTTGAGACTAACGTTGATATATGAGAAAATGCTTCTGTAGAGAATTGTATGTTAGTGTAATGTGCAGTTGTGTTTTACAGTTTCTGAAAGTGATGATTACTGTGAAAAGCTGAAAATGCGTTAATTTCTAAAACCTATGACGTCATTAAGAATGAAGGCTTTATGACCATTAGACACTGGGTACAGAAAATGTCAATCTTACATGGTTTTAGTTGATGAGTCATTACCTTATAAAAACGATAATAATCTATTTGGCATTTACTGTGTTGTGTTTACTGTTCTTCAAACATTTAAACCAAGCTTTGGACTACCACTTATACTTACCTGTATGTTCTGATCACTTTTGAGCTCATGAGCTTTGAATCCTTCAGTGGCGGTGGGGTTCAATTAAGTGAGGATGACCTTTTTTGGGAAAAGGTAGAAAATATCTAGAAAGTTGTTGCGAATGATTTCTGTGCTGACAAAGATGGCTTGAAACCTCCATATTCATTTCTTAAGTAAGGTTTAAATGCTTCAGCAAAGGTGTTTTACTAGCAAAAGCATGCAGTTCTCTGTGGGATCTCCAGTGTTGTTGTAGCAATCTGTTTCAATCTTACATTAAAATGACAGGAAAAATAAAAACAAGGGGTTTCATTCTTATTCTTTCTACCAGCTTTGACACAAATTGGTGTTACTTTTTTGACCCTTTTTCCCAAAGGAAAAGGGGTGCATGCAGAAGCTCTGTCTCCCTAATTTCCCATGGTAGTTGCCTTAGCTACCAGTCTCTTGGTAATTGTTTTCAAAAAACTAATTCAGAAATGGTGTGGAAGGAAGCCTCTGCTAAAAAATGGCTTTAAAAAAAAAATAATGAAATCTCCAAGCCTCCCAACTCTCAAAGATTGCACCATCTGTCTTAGTTAAGCTCTGCAACCCGAGAGTCTCATTTTTACCTTTTAGGAATCATTTAAAAACAAACCTTTGTTTATTCTTTAAAATGTGGTTTAGGGACTAGTTGAAGGAATATTGTGAACACAGCTCCCCTTTTCTCTCATCAGTAAAACTTGGTAGAAAATTTATGTCACAGAGGAAAGAGTTTTTCTTTAATATGTTGCACTAAATCCTTACCCCATTTCTCCTTAGTAAAAGGAGATGGAATAAAAGAAAATCCAGTTTATTGCCTTTTCCCCCATCTACTTAGTGTTTTGGGTTTTAATTTACTTTTTGCTATAGGAGTTGATAATCTTGAACTGAGTATGTTTTACTTGGAGAGCAAAGTAAAAAAAAAAAATTGTTTATTTAAAACTGCTGTAGATCGTGCCAGTGATAGTGATCTGCATATAAAATTTGCTGTTCTTTTTTTAATGAAGTGATTTTTTTTTTTTTAAATTGAAGTATAGTTGCCACACAATGTTAACATTAGTTTCAGGTCTGATTTCTGTTTTTGAATGCATTATTTCAGGTCATTGGAATTTTAAGAAAATAATGAGTGAATATAGAGTTGACTAAACTGGTGGCTTTAGATTACTCTCAGGAGCACTAGGGGTGTTCTTTGAGGCTCTTTGAAAGACTGCCTGGAGGGAAGGAAGGGAAAGAAACTGGCGCATAAGGCTCAAGATCCTCTGCCCCCAACCTCCACTAGGGTGCTCCTCCTCTATTGTTGTATGTTTACATTTCCTTATTATTTGTGGAAAAGATTCTGAGGTATCATCTTCAAAATCTAAGACTCAGAAGGACAGTACAACTGGGTCTTATTAGTGGGGTGATGGCCCCCAAAAGGGGATGGCACCAGGGGAAATTAGGTCCTGAAGTTGGGAGGTTCGTGGACCTGGCTGGGTGGGCATGAAAAGGAGAAAGGAGAGGTGAGAGGGGCCTTTATAGTTTTACTCACATGAGGGTTCAGCAGAACTTCAGATGTTAGGATGGGATTGGTGGTAATTTAACCAGTTAGGTGTGTTTTTGTAGTTTCATGAATGCTTCTCTCTGAAGCTCCTTGATCTCTTGGATTCTGACCCCTGTCCTTCAAGACTGGCTCAAGTTTATCTACTGTTTTTCCATAACACATTGTACACACTTTTACTGTTGTACTTAGTACATTCCGCTGTAATTATTTCTTAAGTGTAGATCTTTCTTACAACTCTGAGCTCTTTAGAGAAGGAGGCCAAATATTACTTCTTCCTGCCCCTTGCAGCTAGGGCATGGTCATGTGACTGAATTCTGCCAATATTTCTGTCAGATGTTCCCTCCAGGTCTATGGAGACCATGGCACAAGGACCTCAGGACAGTTAAGAGATTATCCCCAGCAGTGAGAGAGTAGTCAGAGACTAGCTGAGGTATTGGTGAGTGTCTGGTGGTACTTCCTGGGGAGACATATTAACAGGATGATTGCTGTGGTATGTGTTGGCTGGTTCTGGGTTTTCTGGATTATTTTTTCTAATCTGATTAAATTAAAAGACACTAATGACTGTTGGCCAGTGGTAAAGAGGATGCTGGTAGTCCATGGTGTGTCGTGGCAATGGAGATAGACAAAGTACCACATTTTGATAACATGAAAAGCAAGATTCTGGGTGACCATGCATATGATAACTTAGAACATTTTATATTTTTACTTAAATTTTATTTAACATACAGTGCAATATTGGTTTCTGGAGTAGAATTCAGTGATTCATCATTTACAACATCCAGTGCTCATCACAACAAATGCCCTCTTTAATACCCATCACCCATGTAGCCCATCCCACCACCCTCCATCAACCCTCAGTTTGTTCTCTATCTTTAGGTTGCTTATGGCTGGTTTCTCTCTTTCCTTCCCTCCCCCACCCCCCTTCCTGTATGTTCATCTGTTTTCTTTCTTAAATTCCACATAAAACTGAGATCACATGATATTTGTCTTTCTCTGATTGACTTATTTCACTTAGCATAGTATACTTTAGTTCCATCTACGTTGTTGCCAATGGCAAGATTTCATTTTTTTTTTTTTTAAAGATTTTATTTATTTGACAGAAAGAGACACAGCGAGAGAGGGAACACAAGCAGGGGGAGTGGGAGAGGGAGAAGCAGGCTTCCTGCTGAGCAGGGAGCCCGATGTGGGGCTCGATCCCAGGACCCCGGGATCATGACCTGAGCCGAAGGCAGACGCTTAACGACTGAGCCACCCAGGTGCCCCAAGATTTCATTTTTTGATGGCTGAGTAATATTCCATTGTATATATATACACACCACATTTAAAAAATTATTTATTTTAGAGAGAGAGAAAGCATGAGCAGGGGGAGAGGAACAAGCAGACTCCCCGCTGAGCACAGAACCCAATGTGGGGCTCAATCCCATGACCCTGAGATCACGACCTGAGCCAAAATCAAGAGTCAGATGATTAACTGACTGAGCCACCCAGATGCCCCCAATATACCACATCTTCTTTATCCGTTCATCGGTCAATGGACATTTGGGCTCTTTTTCCATAGTTTGGTTATTGTTGATAATGCTGCTATAAACATCTGGGTGCATGTACCCCTTCGAATCTGACCTTATTACATTTTAGTCAAATGAGTGTAATGGTTGCTCCTGAGATGGACAAAGTAGAAAAAAGAAAAGGATGAGTTCAGTGCTTCAAATTCCCAGCTGAAGCTTCACATTAATGACCTGAAAGCCTTTTAAATTTTCTCTGAAAGAAACCCTTAACCTCCTTAGCCACAGGACTGAGACTTCTGAAAACCAAACCTAGTCTTATCCCATAAGTGGCTGAATTACAACACAAATGAATTTCCAACCTCAAGCAGTGTCTACTGTTAAAGTGGGGGCATTGAGTGGGAAAGAATGGGAACCTAAAAAGTGGAATGGGGACATGTGGGAAGATCCCAATAAAGTTCGGGCCATCAAATCCCTAAGTTCTGCTGAGTCTTTCTTGCCAGTAGAAGTAGCCCTTCCACCCCTGAGAATGTTAATCCGACTTTGCCTGAAACACCTGTTATGATCTCTCTTGAGGTGTTCCTTGCAAGGCATTACTGATTCTCCTCACCACCCTACTTTGCTTCTTCAACTGTACATAGACTCATGTCCCCGCAGGTACCAAAGTGTGAAGTACAAAGTTTAACCCACGAGGTGCATTGCATACCAAAAGAACGGCATAATTCTTCAAATCTATACAGATAGAAATCTGGGGACTATGTGGGAATGGATCTTAAGGGTGTAAGATAATTGTGGAAAAATAGGAAGTTGAGTCAGGCCAAATTTATTGATATGGGCCCACTAAGCAAATTCTGGATTCAGTATCTTAGCTCCAGGGATTTGAAAGGGCTCTAACAGTTTGGTTAGTTGGCTGACCATGGACTCAAAGGTGGCCCACACTAAAGTCAGAATGCCACAACTGCCTTGGAGGGTATATCGTAGAGGAAGGGATCCAAAAGCTTAACGGGATTGGAATGTTGGGGTGGATTTATCATGTCAGACCTACTCACCCACTCTGGGAGAGTCCAGAGGAAGGCACCTTTCAGAATTTAACTTCCAGAAATAAATTTGGGTGTGGGGCCCCAGCATCCTTGAGCTCAGTGGTTGCTCTTTGTAGGTCAGAAAATACAGTGGGGACTGCTTCCATCAAACTGGGATCCCTAAATGAAGTGAGGTTAATGTGATCCCGGGGTAGCAGGGGCTAAGTGGTGACACTTGGTTGCCAAAGACAACATGGCCTGGTTACAGTAATAAACAGAGTAACAGAGTTATCTAACTCACAGAGATTTAGGGCATTGGTGTGGTTTTTGGTGTACCTAGAGAAGAAATAGGTGGGCAGTCTACCAAATTCTTGCTTGATCTGTGTAAGTGAAGAGTTGTAGGCTGAGTGAACAGAAGCCTAACTCTACCACACTGCCAAAATTTATATTGTTAATCTTTTCCCCAACCTTCCGCCAAAGGACCTATGGCTACTTACTAGGGAGACTGTGCACCGTGGAAAGGGAAATAATCAGATATTTTGGGGATTACTGGACACTGTCTCTGAGTTGACACTAATTCGAGGAGGTCCAAAATGCTACTGTGGTCACCCACCAGAGCAGGTAATTAATGGAGTTTTAGCTTAGATCTCTCAGTGAGTCCAGTGGGTCCCCAAGTGTATCCTGTGACCATTTCCCCAACTCTGGAATACACAGTAGCTACCAGAATCTCCACATCGATTCCCTGACCTGGAGAGTGAGGAATGTTATTGTAAGAAAGACCCAAATGGAAGTTAATAGAACTGCCTCTACCTCCAAAATGGAAAACCAAAGGTGTGCAATATGGACACTGGATTAAAGGGCCCGAGAGGGTTTGTGGGGACCCTAGTGGGAAGGAAAAACATCTAAGTGAGAAATGATAGTGGCTAGGAATAGAGTGGGAATGGGGAGATGAAATGGAGGGACACAGAAAGCTAGAAAAATGCATTTAACATGTGTTATGAGTGGAATTGTGTTTCCCCAAATTTCATAGGTTGAAACCCTAACCCCCAGTACCTCAGAACGTGACCTTAATTGGAAATAGTGTTGTTGCAGATGTAGTTAGTTAAATTAAAATGAGGTTCTACTGGATTAGGTGAGCCCCTAATCTAATATGACCATGTCATCATAAAAAGGAGAAATGTGGACACAGAATCGTGCACCCAGGGAGACTCCAGTGAAGACTGGAGTCGTGCTGCCATAGGCCAAGGAACACCAGAGATTGCCACCAAAGCACCAGAAGCGAGGAGGGAAGCCAAAGAATCACTCTTCTTCACACTTGTGGAGGCGGCTCGGCCCTGCCAACCCCTTGATCTCAGGCCCGTAGCCTTGAGAACTGTGAAACAAATTCCTATTGTTCAAGAAAAAAAAAAAAACAAAAAACCAAAACCAAAGAAATACGGCACTTCTGGAGGACTGCAGAGATGAGTGCCACCATCAAGGACTTGAAGGATGCGGGTCTGGTGATTCCTACCACATTCCCATTCAACGTGCATATTTGGCCTGTGCAGAAAACAGATGGCTCTTGGAGAATAATAGTGAATTTCCATACTTATCATTAGGTGGTGACGCCATTGCAACCACTGCTCCAGATGTGGTTCCATTCCCTGAGTACATTACTGCATTTCCTGGTACCTGATGCGCAGCACTGGATCCCACAAATACTTCTCCTTCATACCTTGATAGTGACCACCGGAAGCAGTTTGCAAAGCCAGCCATACACTTGCGCCGTCCTACCTCAGAGGTATATCAACGCTCCAGCCCCATGTCATAGTTTAGTCTGCAGGATCCCTGATCACTTTTCCCTTCCGTAAGATATCACATTAGTCCATGATGATGATGATGTTACGCTGATTGGACCTGGTAAATAAGAAGTAGAGACTATTCTAGATGTTTTAGTAAGAGGTGTGTGTCAGAGGGTGGGAAATAAATCTGACAGTGAAGTTTCTGGGGGTCCACTGGTGTGGAAAGCTGCCGGTTGGTCTCCTTCATTTGATTGTTGGCTCTATGAGGGCAGGAATTTTTTTGGGAGGGTTTTTTTTTTTTCCTATTTTGTTACAGCTATATCTCCAGCAACAGAGGAGTCCACTCACCAAAATTCATCTGGCTACAGTCACTGCTGAAAAAATGGCTTGATGAAGGCTACTTCTTTTAATATTTTTTAATATGTAGAGATCAAAGTTTGCTTAAGAGGAAGTAATTTTCTTGGAGACCAAGGTGACTATTCGAAAAGAATGTAGCCGTATTTTTCACCCCTCTCTTTTGGAGTTCCTCATGGATCATACCTCCTGGATGATTAGAGATAGCTCTTACTGAGG
Source organism: Halichoerus grypus (assembly GCF_964656455.1). NCBI lineage: Eukaryota > Metazoa > Chordata > Mammalia > Carnivora > Phocidae > Halichoerus > Halichoerus grypus. The sequence continues at coordinate 181,126,619 of NC_135714.1, forward strand.
TAGAGAAGAATGACTTTAGACTAGGGATTCTGGCTTATTACGAAATTCTAGATGGTCTTGGGGGGAAATCGGGTTCTGAATTAACTTGTGGCTATGCCTGGAACTAGAATTGCCCCAGATCTTACTTACACCAGGGCACAATGAGTGTGCTTTGGAAAAACGGCTGAAGGTGCAGGTCTAAACGAGAGCTGTAACCTGGGAAATCTACGAGTAGGGCGCCACTGTGGCCTCCACAGGAATAGGGACTGAAAAGAGCAGTGGAAAAGAATACATTAGACTGGGTGGTTTTCAGAATGTGGCACCAATGACGGTAAAATCTGGTCGGCTGGTGGATGGATCAGATTCTCCAGATTGCTCTCCAGAAGGCATCTGAGAAATATGTTCAGCCACTCTGGGCAATGTCCTTGGGATTCTTGAATGAGCAGTGGGGGAGGAAGTGAGGTCCCTCAAAAGGTATTATGCCTCCTGCTAATCTAAAATATTGGAGGGGCTCCCGGCTGGCTCGGTAGAGCACGTGACTCTTGATCTTGGAGTCATGAGTTTGAGTCCCACATCGGGCATAGAGATTACTTTAAAAATAATCTAAACTACCGGGGTTCCAGTCCAGTTTAGTTAGGAAAAATAAGAGATGCAACCATATTTGTTCCTCAAGTGGATTAAATAAATCATGCTGGTTATACCAGTATAAAATTAAGTGGATATGCTACCTCTTTAATGTGAATGAACATTTTGTTTTTGCAGCCTTTTTGGTAGCTACAGCTCTCTACTATTTCATATTCAGCTTATGAGGAGGATAAGAAAAAAATGCCACTCTGCTTCACATGAACTGCCTGCAAGAAGTTTGTCACCATTTTGCACTTATGAGATTGACTAAAAAAACAAAAACCAAAAAACTAAATTCGGGAATTTCCAGCTATACTCATTAAACCTCATAATCTTTCTTTATGGAAGACAAGAAAAGATTTGTATGGTTGTTATCACTATGAATACTACTACTTTGTATCCCCACAGTAGTCCTGTACTTTAACTAATGGGTTTCAGGATTCTTGCTTTCTTGAAAATTATGGATAACTTCGCAAAGCAATGCCAGATTTTATCTTCCCTGATATAGAATTGCTCATGGTATTTCCTAACTAAAAGTTGTTATAAAGTAGCCTGTCATGGCACAAAGAGGGCCCATAATTTCAACTCAACAGCATTGGTTGTCACTGTCTGGTTTTTTCTAAGTTCATTTTTTTCTTTCATCACTAGAGGGCAATAATGCTCCACTAATCAAAGTATAGTGGGTGGTGAAATCTCTCTTTTTAACTTTTAATATTTAGCGGGTTGTTTGTGCTGTTGCAGACCTGCTAGAGAGATTATTTATTTCCTCCCAGACTGTTACCAGAATATAAGGGTTGCTTACATTAGGGTTTTTCACACACGATGTCTCTGACATACTATTAGAACCCATGTGGTCTGCTGTCACTGGTCTCACATTTTCAGTCACAGAGGACTTCACTCTTTTCTCTGTATAAAAACATATCCAGATTGTGATGACTTCTCATCTTTTCCACTATTGCAACTCAGGTTCAAGCTACCAAGGTCTGTTACCTCAGTGAGGTCTATGCTAACTACTTGCATCGGTTAGGCTAGCATGTTCTGCAGTAACAAACAATCCCCACGTCTCATTTGCTTAATCAACACATAGCTCACTCCGAGCGTCTTACACAGGTTGGCAGGGCTTCTGCTCATCACAGTTCCTCAGGCATTCTGGCTGATGGGAGCTTCCATTTGGCATGTTCTTCTGCAATTGCTGTAGCAGAGGGAAAGGCATGTGGGGGAATCATGCACTATTCTTAAAGCTTCTGTCTAGGAATGACACGTGCCATTTCGGCTCTTCATTGGCCAAAGCGAGTCCCGTGGCTATACCTAATGTGTAAATGGTAGGGAAGTACAATCCTAGCATGGGTCTGGAAATGGAAAACTAAATATATTTGTTGATCAATAATAATGAAGCCAAACTACTCTATTTAAAAAAAATTTTTAAGAGATTTTATTTATTTATTTGACAGAGAGAGACACAGCGAGAGAGAGAACACAAGTAGGGGGAGTGGGAGAAGGAGAAGCAGGCTTCCTGTGGAGCAGGGAGCCCGACGTGGGGCTCGATCCCAGGGCCCCAGGATCATGACCTGAGCCAAAGGCAGATGCTTAACGACTGAGCCACCCAGGCTCCCCTCCATTTAAAATTTTTAAGTCCCTATTTTTGCCCTAGGACTTTGCATCTTCCTTACTCTGTTGCATTTTTTTCCCCCAGAGCATGTATTATTTTCTAACTTATTAATTAATTTACCTTATTATTATTTTTTTCTATTATACATTTTCTATTTTTGTCTATATTGTTCTATACTATATCCACATTACTTAGAACGGTGACAGTCTTATAGTAGGCGTTCAGATTTTTCTTCTTAACAAACTAGAAGTTATGCATTCAGTATCTCCTAACGTTTAACTTGCATCTTGATTTCAGAAAGTCTGAAGTTGGGGCCCCTGGCTGGCTCAGTCGGAAGACCATATGACTCTTGATCTCAGGGTTGTGAGTTTGAGCTGCATGCTGGGTGTAGAGATTACTTAAATAAATAAAACTTAAAAAAAAAGAAAGTTGGAAATTAATAAAATCAACCTCCTCCAGAACTGTGTATGCAAAAAACCTTTAATCTTAAATTACTCCCAATAATTGTACTTAGTATTCTAGTTCTACAATGTTTTGTTCCCCTGCAAATTTACCACTTTTTATTATTGTTTTAAATGGTAGATTACTTAGTCCAATTTCTCCAGAGAAACAGAACCAGTAGGATATATATATATGTAAATATACATAGGATATATATAAGTGTAAATATATAATATATACACACACGTAAATATATGTATATATGTGTGCCTGTATCTATCTATATCTATATATCTTTCACTATTGCATATGTTTTGAGGACACAGATTTCTCAGTTTCCAGTTTTGGGGGCTTAAGCATTTTTTTTCCTGCTTGAAAAATTGAGGAATTGAGGAATTGGCTCCTTATGAAGAACTGGCTCACACAATTATGAGGAATTGGCCCACACAGTTATGGACGCTGAGAAGTCCCAAGATCTGTCTGCAAGCTGGAGACCCAGAGAAGCCATTTGTGTAATTCAGTCTGGATCTGAAGGCCTGAGAGCCAAGGGAGCAGATGGTTTAAATCTCAGTCTGAGGGCTGGAAAAGGTATTCTATTCTTTTTCTTGGTGTTTAAAATATTTTCTTTGTTTTGGTGTTTTGCAGTTTACTATAACGTGAGGAGGTATTAAGATTTATTTCCGGGGCGCCTGGGTGGCTCAGTCGTTAAGCATCTATCTGCCTTCGGCTCAGGTCATGATCCCAGGGTCTTGGGATCAGGATCAAGCCCCACATTGGGCTACCCGCTCAGGGGGAAGCCTGCTTTTCCCTCTCCCACTCCCCCTGCTTGTGTTCCCTTTCTCACTGTGTCTCTCTCAAATAAATAAATAAAAAATCTTAAAAAAAAAAAGATTTATTTCCGTATTAATTGCTTTGTACTTTTTTGTGGTTCCTCAGTCTGAGGATTCATGTGTTTCATTAATTTTAGAAAATTCTCAGCCATATGTATCTGAATATTATTTCTCACATCTATTTTTTTCTGGAATTCCTGTTAAACATATATTTATCTTCTCATTTTATCCTCTGTGTCTCTTAAACTCTAATATTTTCCTTCTTCTATCTCTGTTACATTTTGAGTAATTTTCTTAGTTCTGTTTCCTTCTTCATCTGTGTCTAATATGCTGCCTAATTTGACTAATGGGTTTTTAGTTTCAACGATTACATTTTCATTTCTAGAAGTTTTTTTCCATAGTCTTATCTTCTCATGTTTTAATTCCTTTCTGAAATGTCATTAATCATTTTATAGTCTTCATTTTATCAATTATTTAAGTATCTGAAGTTCTGAGGGCCTGATTTCCTTCCACCTGAACTTTATTACATACTTGTTACATACATACATACATACATACATATTACATACTTGTCTATCCGGGGATTTATTTATGCGTTATTTTTGGCTTGAGAATTCCCGGACTCTCATGTAGCATTGATCCATAATTGGACAAAAGGAAACTCCTTTTGTCCCCCCCTACTTAGAATCTGGGTTAAAAGAGACAAGCTTCCGCACCATCTCCTTATGCTGGTAGAAAGAGATTTTCTAGTCCACTCTTAAGGGAGGGAGAGTAGGCAGGACCCCAGTTTCAACTCCCTATTTGAGAGTCTTCAGACCCTTTGATTTGTCACCAAGTGCACATTAAGACCCAGTTCTCTAGATTAGTCAAAGTGGAGATAAAGCTCACCAATCCAGATGAGCTGCCACATCAGCTCAATCATATACTGCTCTGGTTTTTAGTAACCTCTTCCTTTCTGGCCTTTGGGAATTTCTATTACTTTCCCGTGAGCTTAGCTATACATTTAAAAGGATGTTTCACCTGGTATTCCCCTGTGTTAATGGTGGGAGGTGTTTTCAGAATATTAAGTCTGTCCTACTAATAAGACTAGAAATTTTCAGTGTTCTATTTAATCTGTCAAAGGACTTTATACCATTTATCGCAGACTAATTTACATCAATAGCACACACTCACACAGATGCATGGTGCATGACACATGTACTTACACATGTGCTCTCTCTTTCTCTCTGTCTTTTATTTTCTGGTCTCTTAACCAAATGGAGAGCTCAGTAGATTCTTAATTATAAGCAATACCACATAACTCAGCTTATCAAATCTACAAATCCGAGCTTAAGAAGTCTGTTACAAGCGATAGACTCACCATTAGCATCTATGTGTCACTTTATCCTTTAGAGGGTCTAAGTGAAAAAGGAGATCTTTGAATGGCTACCAAAGTATATGGAACCAGTGGGAGCTTCTTACTTTATTTCCCCATTTATCAATAGAAACTTTGCAGGAAGACTGTGCGGTGGTTAATACCTGCGCAGTCAGAAAGCCTGTGTTTGGATCTAGCTTTTGCCAGTCTCTGACACTGAGCAACTTACTTGATCTCTTTATGCTTCAGTCTTCACATCTGTGAGATGAGAGTGTTCAAATGTTGTGAGCACTGAATGAGTGAGTATATATATCAGCATAGTGCTTGGCATATAGAAAGATCTCAAGAATACGTTAGTTATTACAATTATTATTATCATTATTTACCTTTATGCTTGAAAAAACTCAACCACCTCCAAAAAGCCTCTGAGGGCCTCTGCATGAGGCTGAACTATATGAAATTGCCATGATTTTAGGTCAAAAATCATCAAAGATCGGTAACTTCATACGGTTCGTTTTAGAGTATGAATACTAATCTGCAGTTGTTAGAGGAAGAACGGTCAGAAGGAAGGCATTTTAGAGACAGAAATACAGATGAGGGCTCATTCTCTGGGGACAATCCTAAAAGTCCCCAGGTGTTGAATTGTGCCCATCTGAATTCCCCATTGACTGGGCACTTCTTCAATTTTTTTTTTTTTTTTAGTTTAGTCACTCGATTTTAACTTTGCCTAATTTAGTTAAAGTTTTACCAGAAAGTTGCAGGAAAGTTATACATTTCAGTGTATTGAACTGGCCCTATGTATCCGAAATAAAAAAAAATGCCATTTTGGAAGTGATCATTAAGAATAGCAGCTAGCCAGCTTGTTAGTTCGCCCGGCACCTCGTTAGAGAGCTCCTAAGGTGTCCCACTGAGTGATTAGGAGAAAGAATTGAGAATGAATTTACATACTTCTAGATCTGATCTTCTTGTTAACTGTGGATAGCTGATTAGTAACTGTGGAGAAAATAAAGGTCCTGTTGGGTGGCCCACAGGGAGTAATGCATAATTAGAAGCAGCATCCCTTGCCAAACGGAGAGCTGATGCTGTAGGGTTGATGAATAACCTCCTGACACTGGGAGTTGGAATTTAACCTAGTTTCTGTCACTTTCTCCTGTGATTTGGCTGTGTGATTCACTGACAAGAAAAGCGGCTCTGCGGAGGTAAACCCTCCCACACCACAGCCTCTCAAATGCTGTCTGCCTCCTTTTAAATTCACTCCTCTCTCAGAGATCAGTGATTAGGTAACCTCTCTGACTCAGTTTTTATGATTAAGGTAAGTTAGAAAATTAGTGACAATTAAATCGGCTATGGGAGGGGCTTGAAATATATGGCCTGTCAAGACATAGTTATTACATTCTGTAGCACTTAATATGATCTCAAGACTGGCTCATCTACCTTCTTGGCTGGTGGGATTTACTTTCTGTTCCTACACTGAATGGTGGCTGAAAGCTGACTCCAAGCACAAAGGGGGCATTACCACATCTCCAAGCCTGTCAGAACTTTTAGATGACAATTTCTCTGAAATTCTTCTTAAAAATATTATATAAGTCATCTGTGAAACGGATGTAATAAAGATAAACAAAAGAAAAAAAAAACAACGAAATCAGATCACCCAGGATCACTCAGAACTAGCTCTATTAACATCCGGGTATAGAGTAAGGCTCCGAGTGGAGAGAAGATTCAGTCCAGAGCAGATATGGAGAAATAGGCATTTCATCAAGGGAAAGGCACTTCCTTTGTGTAATAGAAGGAAAAAGAAGATAGTAGTTGCAAATGGAGGATTGGTGGTTGAAACACAAGGCTTGGCATGGGGTATGAGGAATGATCGCCAGCTGAGGGCAGAAGGCAAGGAGGAAGTCAGAGTTTTAGTGGAGTGGAAAGGTATGAAATAGTAATGGAAAACAGGAGAGGGCTTTAGTAGAGAAAATTAGGAAGATTTTTGGCATGGTGGAGCAAATCTGAAGTTGGTCACTATGAATTTGACTTGTTACCATTCTGCCTAGTTGGGTGCTTTTCTCCAGCAGCAACTAATGTTTCAGGTTGCGGTACAGAGAAGGTAAGTGATATTAGATCCATGCACAGTTAGGGTTTTAATTTGGAAGGAGAAAGTCAAGGAATTAAAGGTATTTGCAAGAGAGAAATGCAGTGTTAGACACTGGAATTGAAGTTGGATGAGGAGGGATGCGCTGGATACAGTGACGGAAGTGTCAATGTACTGGGGACATTGAAGACAACTGGGATGGGAGGAACTTGAGAAAGTGAATGTGAAAGGAAGGGTTATGATAGGAGATTGGGATTTTTGAATTAGTTGCCTTTTCCTTTTTCCCTCCCTTCTTTTCCTGCGAAGCTCAGTGGAAGAGGTCGTATCTTAAAGCTGGGGTGATTGGAAAGGCTCACCTGAGGTGGGACTTGAGTTGGCCATTGGAAAGATTTGTATGGGCAAAGAGGCTGAAAATTATGTGGAGCTGTAATTTTGGTGAATTGCACAAAATGGAAATTCACAACACTTCTCTTGCCTTGCAATGAATAGTTTTCCTCAGTCATTGCTGATGCTGTTTAATTAAAGATGAACTAGTATGTTATGTCAGGGAGGCTCTCGTGTGTGTGTGTGTGTGTGTGTGTGTGTGTGTACAGGCTCTCAACATTTTAATTCCATGACTTAATTTTGTCATTTTTATCAGGTGTTATGCCTTTAGGGGGCTGAGTCATTCTAGGCAAATATAAAAGAATGATTGAAAAATTACAAATTCCTACTAGTTAAGTTTCAAGACAAGAAAGTTCCTGTGGGTTGATGAGCACATTCTTCCCACTAGGAGTCTCTTTACCTGCCTTCTCTCTCACTGCCTCTACCTACCTAGGTATCTGATATCTGAGCATTTATTTATGTTTTGCACTATTTCTTGAGTGCTTACTATGTTCTAGGGCCCCTGACATGTTCTTTACTTTCATTAGCTCATTAAAGGCTCCTAACAGCTCTATGAGACAGGCGTTATTATTATTATCCCATTTTGTACATAGGAAACTGAGACTTAGAGAGGTTAAGTTTTTTCCCTTATTCACCTAGCTGGTGGAGCTGGGCTTCACATCCAGTCAATGGACTGACCACAGCTTCGATAGCTTAATACTAGGTACACACACACACACTCTTTAAAAATTGAGGTAAAATTCATACAACATAAATTCACCATTTTAACCATTTTCAATTATACAGTTCAGTGGCTTTGAGCATATCTACAAGGTGGGGCAACCATCACCACGATCTAATTCTGAACATTTTCATCACTCCAGAAAAGCCCTCTACACCCATTAAGGAGTTACTTCCCACTTTCCCTTCCCACCAGTCTCTGGTAACCACTAATTGGCTTTCTGTCTCTGTGGATTTCCCTATTCTGGACATTTCATATAAATGGAATCATGTAATATGTGGTCTTTTACGTCTAGCTTCTCTCATTAGTTTTCAAGGCTTATGTTGTAGCATGCATCAGTACTTCATACCTTCATATGGCTAAATAATATTCCGTTGTATGGATATACCACATTTTGTTTATCCATTCATTAATTAATGACATTTGAATTGTTTCCACCTTTTGGCTATTATGAATAATGCTGCTATGAACACTTGTGTACAATTTTTATTTCAACATACATTTTTAATTCTTTTAGGTATATACCTAGGGGAGGAATTGTTGGGTTGTATGGTAATTGTGAAGAACTGTCAAACTTATACACAGTGGCTGCACCATTTTACATTTCTTTTTAAAAAATATTTATTTTAGGGGCGCCTGGGTGGCTCAATCGTTAAGCGTCTGCCTTCGGCTCAGGTCATGATTCCAGGTCCTGGGATCGAGCCCCACATCGGGCTCCCTGCTCGGCGGGAAGCCTGCTTCTCCCTCTCCCACTCCCCCTGCTTGTGTTCCCTCTCTCGCTGTGTCTCTCTCCGTCAAATAAATAAATAAAATCTTTAAAAAAAAAAAAATATTTATTTTAGAGAGAGAGAGAGAGAGCATGAGCAGGGGGAGGGGCAGAGGGAGAGGGAGAGAGAGAATCTCAAGCACACTCCGTGCTGAGTGTGGAGCCCAACGTGGGACTTGATTTCATGACCCTGAGATCATGACCATGAGCTGAGGCCAAGATTTAGCTACATTTAACCAACTGAGCCACCCAGGCACCCCCATTTTACATTTCTACCAGCAATGTATGAGGGTTCCACTTCCTCTACATTCTTTTTTTTTTTTAAGAATTTATTTATTTATTTGACAGAGAGACACAGTGAGAGAGGGAACACAAGCAGGGGGAGTGGGAGAGGGAGAAGCAGGCTTCCTGGGGAGCAGGGAGCCCGATGCGGGGCTCGATCCCAGGACCCTGAGATCACGACCTGAGCTGAAGGCAGACGCTTAACGACTGAGCCACCCAGGTGCCCCTCAGTTCCTCTACATTCTTGCCAAAACTTGCCATTTTCCATTTTTTTAAAAAAATCACGCTATCCTCGTGGGTATAAATAGTATCTCATTGTGGTTTTGATTTGCATTTCCTTAGTAATGACACTGATTTTTCATTTCATTATCGCACTTTATTTTTTAACTCCAGAATTTCTATTCAGCTCCTTTTTATAATTTCTGGCTGCTTACTGGGACACCTGGGTGGCTCAGTTGATTAAGAGTCCAACTCTTGGTTTCAGCTCAGGTCATGATCTCAGGGTCCTGGGATTGAGCCCCCACATGTTGGGGCTCCATGCTCAGTGGGGAGTCTGCTTGAGGATTCTCTCTCTCTCTCTGCCCCTCCTCCCAACTTGTGCACTCTCTCTCTCTCAAATAAATGAATAAATATTAAAAAAATAATTTCTGGCTGTTTACTGATATTTTCTATTTGGTAAGATATCATTCTCATGGTTTCCTTCACTTCTTTGTACATTATTTCCTTTGCCTGTTTAAGTATATTTAAAATGGTTAATCTAAAGTTTCTGTCTAGTAAGTCCAATGCCTGGGCTTCCCCAGGGACAGTTTCTATTACTTTCTTTATATCCTATTTTTTGACTTTCTTACTTCTTTTCTATCTTTCTTTTTTTTTTTTTTAAAGATTTTATTTATTTATTTGCCAGAGAGAGACACAGCAAGAGAGGGAACACAAGCAGGGGGAGTGGGAGAGGGAGAAGCAGGCTTCCTGCCGAGCAGGGAGCCCAATGTGGGGCTCAATCCCAGGACCCCAGGATCATGACCTGAGCCGAAGGCAGACGCCTAACGACTGAGCCACCCAGGCACCCCTCTTACTTCTTTTCATGCCTTGTAATTTTTTGTTGAAAGCTGAATGTGTTGAATATTCAAACATGGCAATCCTACTCAGCAGATTCTCCCCACTCTTCTTCCTATTCTCCCCTACAGTATCTTGTTGCTGCTTGTTGTAGTAGTTGTTATTTGCTTAGTGACTTTCCTGAACTTATTTTGTAGAGTCTGTATTCTTTGTCATGCATGGCTACTGAAATCTCTATTCTGTTAGTTTAGTGATTCTACAAAGATGTCTTTAAACGCTTAGAATCCGAACAAAAATCTCCCATTCTTTGGAGATGGGCTCTGCATGTGTTGGGCATGCCTTCAACACTCAGCCAGACAGTTTATAACTCTGCTTTAGCCTTTGTTTCCTGCTTGTGCAGAGCCTGAAAATCAGCCAGAAGTGAGAGCTTGGAGCTTTCTCCGGTCTTTTGTGAGCATGTGTTCAGCCCTACACATTTGTGTGTCCTTCTAGATTCCAAGGAATATGTGGGACCTTTTCTCCTCTTCTCTTCTCTCCTCTCCTCTCCTCTCCTCTCTCCTCTCCTTTCCTCTTTTCTTTTCTTTTCCTTCCTTCTTTTTCTTTCTTTCTTTTTCTTTCTTTCTTTCTTTCTTTCTTTCTTTCTTTCTTTCTTTCTTTCTTTCTTTCTTTCTTTCTTTCTTTCTTTCTTTCTTTCTTTCTTTCTTTCTTTCTTTCTTTCTTTCTTTCTTTCTTTTCTTTCTTTCAAGATTTATTAATTTATTTGAGAGAGAGAGTATGAGTAGGGGCAGGGGCAGAACAAGAGGGAGAGGGAGAGAAAGAATCTCAAGCCGACTCCCTGCTGAGGGTGGAGCCCATCATGGAGCTCAATCTCACAGCCCTGAGATTATGACCTGAGCCGAAATCAAGAGGGACACTTAACCGACTGAGCCACCCAGGCGCCCCCATGGGACCTTTTCAAAGCCCTTATTCTCCAAAGCATTTTGTATCCTAGCCTTTGCTCCCAAGCTTTTCAGTTTGTCTCTTGTTCATTCCAAATTTTATCCTTTACTCTAGATGGCATCAGCTAATATGTTTTCCTTTAAATATTTTTAACAAACATGCCCCGCCGCCCCCCAAACCTTCTCCCTCTAGGTAGCTATCTCAGTTCTGGGAAAGTTCTGACTTCTGTGAAATAGTGGCAAGCCCTTTAAGCTAGTCCTTCAGGGCACCACCAGACTAGTCAAAATAAACAACCATCTTTAAGATCTGCCCCGCTCCCTCCAGTACTAGGTGACAACACTGGGAATGTGGGCTGTTGTCTTCAAGACCACTGCCAAGCTGGGGTGGAGGATGGGGCCAGGGTAAGTTACAAATGCCGCAACTTGCTCTTCCCAAGACTCAGCTGTTTTTTTCCTCAATTAAACACCCCCTATTTGCCGTGTGCTGATTAAATTCCAGCATTCTGAAAAAGTTGATTCTGACAAATTTCGCCAGTTTGTTCTTTGCTTGTATGGAGAGATGGACTTTTAGATTTCCCTTCTTTGCCATTTTCACTGATGTCACTCAGTAATTGAATCTTATGGTATATTGCCTCTTTCATGAAACTAAATTAATACCAGATGGTTACTTGATCTATAGAGTCAGAGTCAGGATTCGAAAAACTTGGGGGATTCTGTCACTGAACTGTGAGAACTTGGTCATTCCTTTATTATACAGACCCCAGTTCCGGAAAGAACCACTATTCCTTGAAGATAGGATGGACACATTCTTAATGTTTCAACCCCTTTTCTAAATGTTCTGTGGACCACAACCAACCAGTGATAAATGTGTATCATTTGTATGTGATGAATACTTCAGTTATCTTTGTATGATGTCCTTTTATGGGCCAGGGAAAAAATGTTTTTGCAATCTAAAAGCTTGGGGTATTTCAGTTGATAACTACTATCATCCATTTTTTGGTGAATGTTTGCTAGCTCAATTTTCAGAACACAATGTTCTCTGATTCTGTTTTAAATTTTATGTGCTGGTAGTTTCAACTCAGCTTCATTCTTCTTTCTCTCTTTCAGCATTTTGGAAGAATTCCAATATATTATAAAGCAATATGTTTTAAAATCCTATAACCCCCCAACTTACGTAGTTGTATCTACTTTGGCCAATGCTGCTTCATCTGTTACCACCTCAAGATTATGTAGGCATCATATTATTTCATCTGGAAATATTTTAGTGGATGTCCCTAAAAGACAAAAACTCATTTTAGAAAACAAAACCCTTAACATGGGGTGGAAGTCTTTCAGAGTGCAAATGCACTCAGGAAGGATAATAGTCAATTCCTGAACTCAGGAATGAGAATGAAGAGAGTATCTGATATGACCTTTAAAAGAGAACAGCTGAGGTGTAGCTATACACCTCCCTGGCGCTGTGAGCTCGAATCCTCGAATCCTCCAGTAAACATCTTTGAGCCTCAGCTCCCTCATTTGTTACAAGGGAATAATGACGCTTCTCTTGGAATGGGGGTGTGTGTGAAGAGAGAGATGTAATGTAAAGCACTAGCACAGGGCCTGGCACATGGTAAGTCCTTCGTAGGTGGTAACTATAATAATATGAGTTGTTTTTAGCTGACTTCGAGTGAGGAAAACTCTAATAGCATAAAATCTGGAGCCATGAGAAGTAGCAAACTAAATTAAGAGAGGGGAAAAGGTGAGAAGAAGGCGTCTGAGAAGAAATTTGAGTTACTCAGACACTTGGGTAGGTGCCATCTGAATTGAGTAAGGATGTTCCCAGGATCCTCCCTTTGCTGTTTATCATAGGAACAGCATCTCTTTTCTTGCCTGCATTCTCCTAGGGCAATGACTCATTAATATCTAGGTAGTTCTGCTTGGCTGTAATCCTTCCACGGTCTTGTGGAAACTTTGTTCAGAGACCACTGCCCGCAAAGATCAAGATGGATTTGGACTTAAATCAGTGAGGCCTGGGAGGGGGGTAATATATGCTTTACACAGGTAAATTTGTAATTTCTTATCTGCATGGATTTTTACCTCAAGCAGGAAAATTGAGCTTTTAAAGCTGGGATCTTAGTATTCAGCCAGATAAGCTCTTCCTTCCTGCGTGCCTGGGAAGCTGATGAGAACTTTAGTTCCCTCTGTCTCACACTGCTTGTTAAAGATGGCAAAACAGGAACAAAGAATAAATGATTCACCTCAGTCATTCATGAGGAGAGTTGGGATGAAATCTTTCAGCCTCTGAATTCACCAGATTGGCACCAAGATTAATTTCTGCCTCTGTGCTTCCTTTGGCAATGGGATATGTTGAGCTCTGCCAGCTGGGATGTTTCCCATCTTCCTCCTCCATCTCCCCTTGGCATTTGGACAAAAATCTTTGTACATATACAACCATTTAGCTCTGGTAGTGAATTTATTGGCTGTTCGTTTATCCTGGAATTTAGCTTGTAAAGCAGATACCGATGGTATGCATATGATTATCCAGGTTGATTGATGGATTGATCCATTCATTTAACAAACTATCTGTGTGCCAGGTGGGTATTAAGCTAGGTGCTGTTGTGAGAACCAAGTATGAAAACATCACCTTAATTTGAATTGTAATTGAGGTAGAAGGCCGTCGATTTTGCTGGTTTGTTTGCTTAAATTGTCTAGGAGATTGTGTGGATTCAATAGGACAGACCTGTCTGAACTTGGACTATCTAGATGATTGTATCTATATCCTTCATAGGCCTAATCGCTGCTACCAGTTGGCTGCTTTTCAACATAGGGATATCAAGATGCCTTCCTGGAATGGATCACACTAAATAAACAAGACACTGTTACTATTGATCAAGAGTTCTTGAGAATCGGTTTTACATGTAGGTTACTGGGACACTCAGATGCAACAGATGGCAGGGTGTCATCACAGACTGGGTTTATAGGATGGGCAAGGGATGAATCCCTCTGATCTCATCACTGGAATTTACTTTTTACCTTTCTTAAATTTAACTCTACAAAAATTTCCTTTTCATCAACTATGGATTCAGTTTCAGTAAAAAGTTCTTGCAACCCTTCAATAACCACAAGTCTCAGCATTGTGAGAAGGTTTTGTCGTTAGGCTTTCTTTGCTGATGCATGCAAGAAAGGCTTCAACATTGATGTTCTTTGAAAAGTCAGGTAGAGATTTCTAGTACTGAGTGATCTCCAGTTTTCTTCCCCCTCTGACATGTGGGAGGAATACTTTTCCTTGCCCCTTGCATGTGACTAGTTCTGGCCAATGGGATATGAGTAAAAGCAATATGTGTGTCATTTCTGAGCTGAAGCACTTATCTGTTGATGTGAGACTCTCCATTGCTAAGATATATGTCTAGAAGCAGACTTACTGGGTTGTGTTGTTATGTACATCTTTAACTATATTATATAATGTCAGCTTTGCTTGATAATTGACACTTTGACCAAGGTGATAAGAAAGAACCCATTTCTCCACATCATTACCCAATTTGTAAATAATTTAAAAAGTTTTGTAACCTAATGGTTATACAATGGTCTATTTTTGGTGTAAAATGGATTTCCACAATGACCAGTGAGATTGACAATCCTTTCATATATTTACTGGCCATTTGGGCTTCATTTTCCGCGGAATGTTTGTTCCTTTCTATAGGGGTCATGCTTCATTTATAATTTCTCTAAGTAATCTCTCTACATTTTGGTAACTGTGCACATTCAGAATCCTGCTTTCACAAGAATGATGTCAGAAAACTTGCAACCCCAGGCTCTTTTGCAGCTAGGGTATAGCACATAACCTACATTCTTCCAATCAGAGGGGCTGATGTAAGACTTACTTTAGAAGTGAGCAGTGTGAGTGGTATCTTTAGGGCAACGCTAGCTGCTATAACAGATAAATCTTATTCTCAGCACCGAAACAATATACATTTACTTCTCACTCATATCAATGTCTGATGTGGGAGTTCTTGGTGGAGCAGCCTTCCATGTGGTCTCTCAGGGACTTGGGCAATGGAAGAGGAAAGAGAGGACCACTGGTAGGAGGTTTTTACAGGATTTTCCTGGAAGCAGTACACTTCTTGTCTGCCTACATTCTATTGGCCAGAACTCAGGCACATGCCACACCTAACAGTATCAGAAATATAATCTAGTCATGAGTTTTTGATAAATGCATAGTAGCTCTGCTACACGGTATAATGATCTTTTGGCTAGTGTGGTGACAGTTGGCTGGTTCCCTAGGGAAAGTGATAGTGGAGTTTTTAAATCTCAGAGCGGTGTGACAAAAGTACTTCGTTGAAGCCTCCACAACGTAGTTGTGTGTTGTTCCTGCTCGTGTAGCCTCAGTGCTTGGCCTTCCAGCCCTCCCAGTAATTCCGCTGGCTGTCTAATATCCTTCAGCAAGTTCCTTTACTGCTTAGATGAGCCTGAGAGGATTTCATGGGTTGTAGCTAAGAATCCTGAGTGTTTTAGTTTCTTAATTGTCTTTTTCTTTTGCTTATTCGTATTTGTCTTTGGGACTGGGCCTCAGAGACTATCTCCACTGAAATAAGTAATAGTGTTTACCCCTTTCTGCACAGAGATCTGTATGCCCTACTTATGTTAACAACAAACCTAAGGCCACATGTGTACAAAAGCATGTTCACAATGGACCCATTTTGCAAGTGTCAGGCCCAAAGACATCTAAACTAAACTAAATGAGAACCTTCCTAAACTAAACGAGAACAAGATAAATATTCATAATTCTTCTGAAGTTGAGGTAGGACTGCCTCATTTGGAATCTCGTCATTGCCACTAATGACAAGAGGTGGTCTGGAGGGTGCAAACCTAACCCTAGATGGGGTGCTGCCACTTCTGTTTCCCTCCCTGATGGGGAAGGAGGGGGAGTGGGCAGTGAGGCTGAGACACATAGCTGGGAATCTGGCTATGTGATCTTGGAGATCAACCAGGTGGAGAATCAAGATCGACTAAGTGATCATGATTGTTCCTTTATAGATTCCTGGCTTAAGGGAGAGGCAAGAGTTGAAAAGTTTTAGGGTCATGTACAAATCCCTTGATAATTGAGCCTCTTCAAAACCAGTTTCTCCACTTTTTGGTTCATACTGGGCTTAAATCATATCCAAGGATGACCAGTTTGATAATGCCACTATCTAATTCTTTCAGCTTAGGCAAGGCACTTAAATTTGCTGGGTCTCAATTTCATCATATGCGAAAATTAAGGGTCTCTTCCAGTCACCATTTCTGGGATTTGCTTTCATTAGCAGATTTTCACTGATTATTATTCTTAGTTGCTTTCAATATTCTCCACCAGATGGCTCTAGTCTCTCAATGTAAACTCCTATCCACAGCCTCCTTTTGAGCCAGGCTTGCTTTTGTGAGTTATTCTTCTCTGCACACTCAATTTCTATTCTTCTCCAAGTTTTTTTTTTTTTAACATTTATTTTTTATTTTTAAGTAATCTCTACACCCAGTGTGGGGCTCAAAATTCCAATCTCAAGATCAAAATCACATGCTCTACTGACTGAGCCAGCCAGGGGCCCCATCTTCTCCAAGTTTTTAAACAAAACCACTTCTTAAGTTTGAAAACATCTTTTTCTTCCTATATTCCATAGCACATTACTTTCCTTGCTTAAACCATAGATCAAGACTCAAAGAATAATCTGATAGTTAAATAGATACCAAGCTATTCTCTACTATAATCCCTACAGTGGGTTGTGGCCAGGCCTAGTGGCCCACACCTGAAGCTGGCCCATGGGTACTGTGGGAAATAAAGTGCAGATAAATATAACCATGCAGCAGAAGTTTCCCCATATGGTTTAGGAAGTTCCTATGAAAGTCAGTGAATGATTCTGGGTTCTTCTGTCTTGGTGGATTCCTTACTCTACTTGACCTGATGAAACCACTCAATTCTGGGGCCTTCAGTGTGAGGAATTAGGAAGGCAACAGGAAGTATTCTACTCATCTGTATCTTTATTCTCGTGTATATTCTTTTCACTGCTTGTTGGCTAGTTGGGTAACAAACCGATGGGAAAGCAACGTTAAGGCCAGTCCACATCATCTTTCTACAGATCATTGAATTCAGATCAGTTTTGTGATGTGGTCCAGCTCAGTCCTGATCAATCCTAAAAATAATCCTGACATTATATATATATCTGTATGTATATGTCTAATAAGTGATAGAACAATTGGGTTTTCTCCTGCTATGGACTTGTTTTGAAAGAATGGAAAGACTCCCATTTTTTTTTTACATCCCTGAGTTATGCTGTGTTTGAAGATCTAGATCCATTAGGGATAGGGTTTGTTGGCAGAAGAACATTGGGTAGTATAAGAAAAGGAAGAAGTTGAAGATCTGACATATTCAATTATTCATTCAACAGATACTTGTCACTGACATGTGCCAGGCACTTTTCTAGGTATTAGATATATATTAGCAAATATGATTGACAGGGATCCTCCTCTCATAGAATTTATGTTCTTCTGAAGAATACAGACAACCAACACAGACTCAATAAATCCACTGGTTTCAGAGAGTCATCAGTGCTATGACGAAGACCTATGACAGGGCTGTGAGACATAGAAGTGAGGTTCTGTCTGAGCTGAGCATCAGGAGGTGCTACTTGAGCTGAGGACTGGAAGCTTGGGACGCAGTGGCTAAGTCCCCTGGGGCTAGAAAGAGGATTGTGAGTTCCATAAACAGGGAAGAGCTGAACTCGCTGGAATTGAACATCTCAGAGATGGAAAGACATACAAAGGCAATGGCTGCTTGACTATCCGAATACTGTTTATTAAGGGATTCTCCCTCATGGTTGAACTTGGCATAGAGGAGGGAATAAAACTGCCTGCCACTGAATACATGAAGTATGCATCCTGGATTAGGAGCAAAAGCAGTGTGTTTCATCTTGGGGTTATGATCAGGAATCTCTTTGGATCCTATAAGCTCCATGGGCTCTTACATGACAGACACTAGACTTTTTACCACCTTTGGAAAATAGGGTCTCATTAGATTTAATTTAACTTAAAAAAAAAGGTATTTCTTAATTAAAACAAAAACAGGCCCAGTGTCCTGGAGCTTCATGAACCAGCTACCCATAGGTGCCTTGAGGTCAGGCACTTGACCTCATACACAGAAAGTTCCAGTGACCTGAAATCTAACATTCAATAGCCGTTTCAACAAAAACAACAACAACAAAATCTTTTTTTTTTTTTAACCAGACAGCTGATGAATGTGGGGAGAGCTGTGTGAAAATGGGGCATCATTTGGCTTGTCCAGGGTGGGACAAGTAAGTGGTTAGCTCTGAAGCCCTATTTTTTCAGAGGGGTGAATGATCCTCTTTTTGGCTGTTGCCATTGTTTGGGGATGTTCATTTTCCTCCTTAAGGCCTGTATGACCTCGGCCTCTGTCTCGTCGTCCTTCATGTCTCTGTGACCTGGCAGGAGCTGTAGGCGGTGAGGCAGAGGCTCCTGTGACCTAGGAAACGCAGGCCCCCAGTTCTCGTGAGGTGAGTGACACGTCCTGGATGATTATACTGAAGGGGCTGGATCCCGCACAAGGAAGCAAGCTCCTGTGAGGTGCTGGCTCATGAAGGGCCAGAAGGTGCCAAGAAACCTGCAAGGAGAGTGACGTTGCATCTGCTGTGGGCGCCTGGTGCATCTGCCAGAGTCCATGCGCGCTCCACTGACTGGGGCAGGGGGTGGGGACCCGGGAAAGCAAATGCAAATGCGGGTTTATGAGGTGACCATGTTGCCAGGAGCCAGCCCACTGAGCTCTTTCTTTCTCTCAAACATCTTGGCTTCAACGGAAGGTGCTGTGTCAAAATAGTAGATTCTGTGCCGGTCCCTTGATGGCACGCCAGGTTTCTGAGTGGGCAGGTGTTGTTAGCTGTTGGAGCTAGTTGCTAAGGTTTGAACCCAAACCGGGAAAAGGTGGGAGTGGAGCGGGCAGAGTGGGAGAGGGAGAGCAGCTGCAGGGGGAGGAGGTGAGTCAGCGGAAAGAGCCTCCTCCTTCCTCGTCTGCCCACACCTCTGGCACTGGAACCCGGAGGCCAACCTCCTGGTCCTGCCCCTGCCAGCACTTGACTGCCCAGACCCACTTTAGGTTTGCCTGGGCTGCTGAGATGCTCTTCCGTGTGCTTAGGCACTTGGCCCTGCCAGACCTTGGAGGTGTAGACAGAGCATTCCCGAACCCTCCTCTTTTCTGGGAGCTACTCTTCCCTACAATCTGCAGAAAGGAAACCTTGAACCAAAGCCTGGCCTGCTCCCTTGCTTGGATGGTGCCTTCCCTTTGCCCTTTAGCTCTGGGCTCTGTGTAGGGAGACAGTGACCCCACGAGTGCAGGTTTCCTATCTGACATCCTCTGAGATGAATTGATTTTCATCCTTGAGAATTGATTTTCACTCACTGAAGTCATTTAGTCCCCTTTCCACTGGTGAACGAGTTTTATTGGGCCCCAGGGGGGCTGAAAATAGTGCCATAACAAGGCTGGGGAGTTCAGTCTCATTTCTGTAAACTTTCCAAACGAAGGAAAATTGAAGAGACCGAGTTTGGGCTGCAGTGGGCATGGGGGCTTCTCCTCTCTGATTTCCAGGAGGGGTGGCATTAGCTTTGTGACCTTAAATCTCTGGGTGTCTGTTTCTCTACTTGTAAAACGAGGAGGTTTGTAAAAGGTGAAATGATGAACACAATCTTTTCCATTTTAGAATTGCATGGCCCTCTCCTAGCAGGTGGGACTGGCAATGGCTCACAAGTAGCTGCCCACGACTTAGGGGAGGTCACCCAGTTTGCTGGTGTGGGTGCAGCTGGAGCAGGTCTGGCCTGGGGAATGAGTGTTTCTGGCCCTGGAGGCGGAGGCCGTTGATCAAAATGACAAGAAGCCAGAGGTATCCTCTATCTCTATGTCAACCGAAGAATTCACATAAATCCCCCTAAAAGAGCTCATTATTTTCTTTCCTTTTCAGAGGTCTTTCAGTTACAGAAAAATAATTTGGGCAACTTAGAGGGTTTTTTTTTTCATTATTATAGTAAAAAAACCCCACCATTTATTGAGAACCTGTTTTGAGCTGGAAATACAGACAGAAAACAAATTACGGTTTTCTTGTTTTTCCTCCTAGTGATGCTGAGCTGGATCCTGCTGGTGAAAGTTTGAAGGTCCTCGGGGAGACATGGTAGTGGTGGTTTGGTGGGGGGGGGGAGCTGAGGCTTTCAGGTTCGAAGGCTTGAGTAAGTTCAAAATATTCGAGTTTTCACAGTACCAACGACAGTAGCTTCCCACAATACCCGATTCAACCCACAGGAACAGAATTCAGTAATCCCTCAATAGAAAAGGTGAATATATTTTTTGCCTCATGTTCACAGAGGTACACAATAGGTTTTTTGTTTGTTTAAGGCAAGGAGCATGTTTGAGATTTTACAGAGTGGTGCTTCTCTAGTCTTTGATTTTCCTTTCTGAAATAGAGTAGTTAGTTGGTTTTGCTAAGAGTGATGATTGGTGCAGTAATGGTATTGGCTAGTATAGAAAACAGATCATTTTAAATCATTTTAGTTGTAATTTAGGATTATGGCAAGGAAAACCCTAAGTAATCTGTGATAGCTATTGTGGTATATCTCTGTGTTGTATCTTTGGCCTCCTAGCATCAAAATCAACTGAGATTTTTTTTTTTTTAAGATTTTATTTATTTGCGAGAGAGAGAATGAGAGACAGAGAGCATGAGAGGGAGGAGGGTCAGAGGGAGAAGCAGACTCCCTGCTGAGCAGGGAGCCTGATGTGGGACTTGATCCTGGGACTCCAGGATCATGACCTGAGCCAAAGGCAGTCGCTTAACCAACTGAGCCACCCAGGCACCCAAGATTTTTTTTTTTTTAAAGAACATAAGCCCACTCCAGACCTACTAAGTAGAAAATTTTTTAATGGCTTAGATTTGCTTTTTACTTTTTATTTATTTTTTAAAAATATTTTATTCATTTATTTGAAACAGAGAGAGCATGAGCAGGGGGAGGGGCGGGGTGGGGCAGAGGGAGAAGGAGAAGCAGACTCCCCGCTGAGCAGGGAGCCCCATGCAGGACTCAATCCCAGGACCCTGAGATCATGACCTGAACCAAAGGCAGACGCTTAACCGGCTGAGCTACCCAGGCACCCCGTGGATTTGCTTTTATTTTATTTTATTTTTTCTAAATGAAAGTTTTAATACATTTTTAAATTAGTTTTTTCAGGTGCTCTGATGTGTACTAAAGAAACTGATTTATAGACTATGCCATGCAGTTCTGCACTGTTATACATCATTATGCTATTCATTCTTTCTTGATGTTATGTGCGCTACTCTTGTCTCTTTAATCTGATGGTAAGATTTTTAGAAGGCGATTTCTTTTTACGTAGTGTTTAGCACACATTTGTTCATTCATCTATGAGATTTAAGTCAAACTCTGTAATTTGTAACCTAAAGGTCTGGCACCCTCAGGGATTTTGGGAGTAGCTGCTTGTTCTGGGAAGGAGGATAGGATGAGGGGAGGGAGAGGTCAGGCTTGACTGCTCTAGATGGATTTGCACATTTCTCCTTCCTTTCTTGGAAAGCTTCTGGTACAAGAGATTCCGCCTCTCCTGGAATTGTGGGTCATAGGTGTGTTGGCACCAAATAAAGGGTCTGTGAGGACCAAATTCTGGGGCATGTGAGTGTGGAGGAGGGCTGGGGTGGAAATGCTGAATACAGGACACTGCAGTCCTGTTGGCTCGGAGTTTCCCAGGGGGAATCTGAAACTGGCCCCCGCACAGGGGAGGCAAGGGGAGACCCAAAAAAAGGGGGAAGACCACTCCAGATGGGTCGGTGGCAGATCTAATAAGTGACGGAACTTTCCTAGAAGACTCGTCCTGGGCACTGCAAGCCGAGTAGCCGTCCGCACCTGCCCGCCAGCCTCTTGAGTTGATGAGGCCTTCACTGGGTTCAGTCCTGTCCATGCCATCAGACGATCTGAACAACAAACTGCTCTTTCAGGGCTGCACCCTGAAAAACGGCTCCAGCTGCGGGGATGGTGGCCCCAAGATACATTTCAGGGGCTCAGGCGGCGGGGAGAAACCCCCAATCGCCCGGGCCAGCCTGCGCCTCAGCCGGAGGTCACGTCCTCTCCGTGACCTTCTCCAACAAGTCCCGGGCAGGGGACCCGTGGGCGCCGGCCGAGGCTCTCCCCAAGAGGTGAGGTGGTTAAAGGCGAGCTCGGAGACCCCGCGGAGGTCAGGAGGCCGAGGAGGCGGGAAAACGCGGGGCGCCAGGGAGCCTCAGCCTGTGGGAAAATGAGCTGAGGGGCTGCTCGGCGCCCAGGCTTGCCGAGAGATGTCGCGCTATGCGGTAAGTGCTCCGCTCTGCGCGTGGCCGACGAAGTCGTGTTAGCCACTGGAAGCGGTGGGGACCTCTGGGTGAAGGAGAAGGGCCTGCCGGCCCAAGTGCGCGGGGCAGAGCTCTGGGGTAGGGGCGGCCCCGGGGGGTGTGTGTGTGGGGGGTGGGGGCGGCTAGCACGCGGCGCATGCGCGCTAGGTGGCACTGGGGAGGCGGGAACCCGCGGGGAGGGTCTAGGGGGAGGCCCGGCCGGCTTCGGGGATTGCTTTGCTCGGCAAGGTCACAGGCCCGGAGGGTGGGTGAGACAAACCCACCCAAGGCGGCCACCCGGCTGGGCTGTGGCTGGTCCCTGGGGATAGCGGGCCTGGCGGAGGAGTTGGCGCAGGCCAGAGTCAGCAGAGCGGAATCAGAGCCCTCTGTCCCTCCCGCCGCCCTGGTGCTCATCTACAAGGTGCTTTGCAGGAGCCCTAAGCTCTTGCAGGATGTAGCTTCTGGGAGCTAACGATCCCAGAGGTAGAGCTTAAAATTGATGGAGGTATCAGCAACCCAAGATACTCGGAGAGGTTCTACTGTGGTACAAATACGGAGATGGTGTTTGCTTTTGACATCTGCTAAATTCCCTTCCTTGCTCCTCTCTATCTTCTGGAAGCCTGTCTTCTCAGGTTCCAGTATCTCAATGCTGTCCCCTTCCTGTTTGCCCTTCCCCTCACCCCTCTCCTGCTGCTATGGTAATAGCCATCCAAAAACACTTTTCTTCTAGAAGGTCAATTCTTGGTCTACTTAGCCATTAAAACCACAATATACATTGGACCAAACCTCGAAGCGTGTTTGGGCACCGATGTTTCTAAAGTCAGCACACATGCTGCTATACATTTATTTCTGTTCTCCCTTCCCTGTTCCGTCTGGATGATGGTAAAGTCAAGGACAGCAAGGCCCTGATGGCTGATTTTCTCCCATTGTTTGTTCTCTCCTTCTGTAGTAGTAGAACTCCTGATTTTTAGTTCAGCATATGGCTGTCTGGAATAAACACTGCATGTGGCCTTGGGTGTGGCCTTGTGACTAAATTCTAGCCAAAGGAATATAAGTGGAAACATTGTGCAATGGATTTTGAGAACCTTCCTCATCTTCTTGCCTGGGAGGAAGAGGCTGCCATCTTGGATCATGAGGTCAAGGCTCTAGGAACAACAAAGCAGAAGGAGCCTGGCTTCCTGTCTTCATGTTCATTCTTTGCCCAAAGTGTTAAGTTCCCCCAAACTTCTCTTTCGACCTCCCATCTCCAAGATGGAGCTAATTGGTCTGCATGTAGCCAATTAATCAGCATATAGTCTGCATGTAGACTTACATTACTCTTTTCTTGTTTGGAGTGTATTCTTTCCTTATCATAAAGCTTCCAAAAGCAGGGGAATGAATGCACCACCAGGTCAATTAACAGTGGGCATATGTGGCTCAGAATTAGTTGGTATTATGTGGCTCAGACTTAGTTGGATATTATTCTGACTTTTGAGTCACAGATGCAAAGCATCCCACAGTTCTGCTTTTTATCTTTTCCGTTTCCCCACTCCCTGTCTCTTGCTACAAGTTCTGGCTGTTCGGTTTGATTTCTTCTAAATTTGCTAATTTAACCCAATTTATTTCTGCTGGCTACCTTTATGCCTTTTTCTTTTCCTACAAAAAAAAAAAAAGATTCATTTTAAACTCTCCCTCTGATTAACACTCATATTTCAGCTTAGGGCCACCTGCTCCCCCATTTGGCCCCTTCTCCCCTGTGCTATCCACTTTCTAGGTAAGCCATTTAAAGTGAGTGTTAGGATCCCAGTGAGCTTTCAGTGGTGTATTTAAGGGCCATGAAAACAGCTCTGAAAAGAAAAGATATAGGCCCTTGCATAATACTGGAGTATGCCCAGAAACACCCCCATCTGTTATTCCCTACTTTTGAAGGTTGAAATGTCAGAAGGAGGAAAGAGGTCAAGAAGAGGAAGCTGGAGTTGGAGGGTATGAGAAACAGCCTAGAACTCTGAACAGTGGTTCTGAAGTAGAGCAGTGGAATCTATTCCAGCAAAAGAAAATAAAGCCCTGTTTCCCCCTAAGTCTAACTCACATGGAATTTGACACCATGAAAATAAAGGGAACTCCAGCTCAGATATTAACGCGCTCTGTAATGATAGTTGCATATTGCATTTGCCACAACCGTGAGGCATATTCTTACATGCTGAACCACTCATATTCCCCCAGGGCTTTCTTTGTTAGTATAATAAGTTTATCTTTGTGAAGGGTTTTGTTTACTTTGATTATGAACAGTCTCCATTTTTTCCCCTTATCTTTCTACTCTTAAATTGATTTGCATATGAGTTTCAGCCAGGAAAACATCTATGAGAACATTAATTTTATGTGCCAAGATTGATTTCTTTGTCCCTGAACCATGGTTTGACCTGCTTTAAGGACATACCTTACCTTTTTTTGATTTGCCTTTGAATGGTTTGGCTGTTTCTGAAGCATTCCCTGGCTGGATCTCTATCCCCATTTCATGTTTCTAGAGATATTTGGATAGTTGTGTCATTTGTTTTAGATTGTATGAACCTGAGCATGACTTGTGATTTCAGATATGTCCTATGACCATTGCAGTGGCTTAAGCTGAACCTTCAGGGAAAGACGAAAACTTGTCAGGGATTTTTATCTTTGTCACACATCCTGAACTGGATGTAACTACTGATCTCCAAAGCTGCCTTTTAGACAATGGCCTTGCTTTGGCTACTGCTTTCCTGCTTCTGAAAATACTTCTGGGTCATGCGGGAAATTGCTGAGAGCACAGGAATTTCTCCTGAGTGATGAGCCTGGACTAAGCTCATGTTTGCTTGACCCCAGTGTTTTTAATCTCTAAGCTTAGTTGTTGTAAAAAATTCTGAACCACAGGAACTTTTTTTTTTTAAGTTTTATTTATTTAAGTAATCTCTACACCCAACACGGGGCTCGAACTCACAACCCTCAGATCAAGAGTCATATGCTCTACTGACTGAGCCAGCCAGGCTTCCCTAAACCACAGGAACTTTATAGCAAGAATTAACAATTCCTCAACACAAAGCCCTTCAAATTTACCTCTGATCCATGTACCTATACCGGTGATTAAACTTGTTAAGCGATGTGAATGTACAATTTTGTGTTCTAATATTTTTCTTGAGTTTTTATTCCAATTTATTTGTATCAACCTTACATTCATTGTGATGTTCATATAATTTGTATAATGTGGCTTTGTTGATAAACTGTTTTTAGTTATTCTTTTTTTAAAATTGTGTATTTATTGTTTTATTTTCAATTTATAGGCCTCTTGGCCTTTAGAAACAAAAGCCTTGAAATGATCATTAGGCCTCAGGCTACAAGCTGAGAGTTTGTTAGGGACTTAGCTTTAGCCTTGACTGGAAAAGGATATTGTAGACCTGAGAAATTTATTCTAAGCTAGATATCTGTTAACAAGCAGTTAAAAAACAGTTGAAAAAATTAAAAGCAAACAACAAAACAAAACAAAAAAAACCCCTAGCAATCATTCCTTACATCAACATGACTATGTTCAAGTTTCATGTCTTCATATTCTAATCCAGTAATTGTACATATCCACACAATATCCACATTTTACAACTTGTAATTATCCTGTGCATGCAATTTATAATCAGCTCTTTTCATTTCATATCAAACACAGATAGAGGTTTTAAAGTCATTATTTTAAGTGGATAATGTAATAGTGAAAAGCTCTTGCAGATAAAATGATGGTCCACATTCCTGTCTATATAATTTAAAAAATCCTGTTGCGTTATTTCCTGAAGTCAGGATCAAAAGGTAATATATTTCATGATGCTTAAACTTATTGTCACCTTGCTTTCCAGTATACAGTGATGCCAGCACAGGGTGAGTTTATGGTTTTCCACCATTCTGACAGTGCTGGATGTTACCATAGAAACATTTTCTGGGTTTATGTAGAATGATAACTCTACTCAGGGTTTAAACATGGTAACTACTGCCATTGGATAGTGAATTAAAGGACCCACATTTTCTTTCTTTTTTTTTTTTTAAGATTTTATTTATTTGAGAGAGAGAGAGGGAAAGAGAGAGAGAGCACAAGCAGGGAAGGAGGGGCAGAGGGAGAAGGAGAAGCAGACTCCCCACTGAGCAGGGAGCCTGACGTGGGGCTCTATCCCAGGACCCCGGGAATCACCACCCGAGCCGAAGGCAGATTCCCAACTGATTGAGCCACCCAGGCACCCCTGACCCACGTTTCCTTTAAAAAAATCTTTTATTCACTCCTAATAATTTGTCAAAAGAACACACAGCGTTTCTCTGTGTGACCTAGACTGGTAACAGTAACGCAATACAAAATTAAGATATTGTGAGATGAATATCCACTATGCAGCAATAAGTAGCTTCCTAGGTTTTTAAAAATTGTGGTAGTATCGTTGACATACAGTATTACTTCAGTTTCAGTTGTAGCTTCATACTCTTTTTATTCCTCTTGTCAGGTTGTGGGGGGAGCTGAGGCCTCCGATGGAACACTAGAGGGCGCTCCTGGCTACCGAATGGCCCCCTGCTTAATCTTCCCATTCATTTTTTTGTTCAGCATTGTCTCTGGGGAAACTGGCAAGGGCACCAGTGCACGTGGTCTCATAAATGCTGCTTCATTTACTCCCTGGCATGACCGTCTCAGACAACCAGATATGCAAAGGGATGTGTACCCTTTGGAGATTTGTTTGCCTTTTCTTCGGGTAATGCACTATTTCGTTGGTTTTAAGAACAGAGACATCAAGAGTTTTTGGCAGAGGATAGGCTGATGCTCAGATAAAACCCCAGGTGGGGTTTGCTCAAACAGAACTTCAGCAAGAGGGATCTGGGCCTCGAACCACGCAGCAAGGGTTGCTCTGGTGTGTGGGAGTTGAACTCAGAAGCTGGCATTCAGAGGTCTTAATTGGTGCTTTGGACCTGGGTGGGAACTGGACGGGGAGGGGAGGTGAGGAAGGAACAGACCCACAGCTCCTGGGAGGGATGGAAAACGAGGGAAAAGGAAATAACCTTGAGCCCCTGGAGCCTGGACTTCCTACAGGAAGTGAGGAAGCAACATGGCCCTTAATTATTTTGCTTCTATCAAAATAATTAGAACAGAATTTTTTCCTGAATCTAGGTAGTTTCTTTCTCTGAGGAGCTCAGAAGATGTGATCTCACTAGCCCTAAGGGCAGATATGTGAGGATAACTCCCCCAGTGACACCTGGTTTCCTGAGCAGGATATCACGTCCTCAACAGGGGAGGGCAGTGAGCCTGGAGGGAAGTAGGGCGGTGTTTCCTTCCTCTGTAGCCTGGTGACCCAGGTTCTGTGAGGTCTTCCTGGACTGTCATCCACGGGCTGGGGAAAGGCTCACGAGCACCACCTTCCCATAAACTCATGCCTTCTCCAGAGACTTCCTCTTAAAGCCTTCGGTCTCAAGTTTTCTTGGATAGGTCTTCAAACAAATTCAGGTTTCTCCTACATTAAAAACAAACAAAACCCCTCAAATCACTCTTCTCTCCCTGGAGCAAACGTCCTGTCTTTATTTTTCTTTCCTTCATCAAGAAAGATGGATCTTTACAACAGTAAGAGATTTGAAACAACCTCGACTATCCTAGCTGTTGACATACATTTTGGGTTAGGCAAAAGGTGGATTTTTATCCCCAAAATTAAAAACAGAATTTGAGAAGTATTTAATTACATAGGAAAATTCTTCAGATATAATGTAAATGAAACAATCAGGTGTACAAGACTTGCATATAAGGTATGATTCCAAATAAAAAATATGAACCTCCTTAATAAAGGCATAGAAAAATGTCTGGAGGGAACTGTCCCAAGATGTTAATGGTGGTTATCTCTGGGCTGAGAGTATGGGAAATTTAAAGTTTCCTCCTTATACATTCTTAAAATTTAAAAAAAATGGCGTTAATTTTTATAATCAGAAAAAGAGCTATATTGTTGTTATTTGTCTTCCTCTAACTAACTCCCTTCTTAACTAATGCTTGAATTTCACCTTCTATCCCCTTATCTCTCCTGAAGTTGTTCTCTCCAGGGTCACAATAGTGGTTTTCCCCCCCTCCCCCTTAACTTCAACCTACTCCAATGGAGATCACTTCTACCTTCTTTACCATCTGCTAGACATTTTCAGCTGGGTGTCTACCAGGACCTCAATCTCAGAATGTCCAAAAGGGAATTAGCATTCTTTATTTACCTGTCTCAGTCCCTCCGTACTCTCCTCCCCCAACCCAAATCTTTTCCTGATTTTGAAATTTCTCATGATGACATTACTTTGCTCCCATAGACCCGGAATTGAAAAAGCAGGTCCAGTCTGACTCTTTCCTCATCTTGGTTCCCTCTCCCCATCCACTCGGTTGCTGGGTGTTCAGAACTCTATTTCTATAATATCTTTTTCATCAAATTCTTTTTGTTGTTGTTCTCATTGCGCCTTATCTAGTTCAGATGCTCTCAGTCTGATACCTGGGGCATTTTGATAGTATGAGATAGGGAACCCATCCTGACCTAGCCAGGTTAGGGTGGGTGGTCGTGGTGGTGGTGGTGGTGGTGTGGGTGCTGGTGGTTCTGGTTATATAGATGAGAGGTCCAGGAGTGGTAATATTTCCAGGCACAGACAGCTTTACTGTGGGGGTACCCTATACAGAGGGAGAGAGAATTCTCTGTTTCACTGAAAAAAAAAAAAAAAGATCATAACACCATAAGGATGAGAGACTGGCTGTGGTGGAAGTTTCCTTTGTAATTAATACTAAAGCCATTGGCATCAGGGAAATCCAAATCAAAACCTCAAGGAGATACCACCTCACACCAGTCAGAATGGCTAAAATTAACAAGTCAGGAAATGACAGATGTTGGCAGGGATGCAGAGAAAGGGGAACCCTCCTACACTGTTGGTGGGAATGCAAGCTGGTGCAGCCACTCTGGAAAACAGTATGGAGGTTCCTCAAAAAGTTGAAAATAGAGCTACCATACGATCCAGCAATTGCACTACTGGGTATTTACCCCAAAGATACAAATGTAGGGATCCGAAGGGGTACGTGCACCCCGATGTTTATAGCAGCAATGTCCACAATAGCCAAACTGTGGAAAGAGCCAAGATGTTCATCGACAGATGAATGGATAAAGAAGATGTGGTACATATATACAATGAAATATTATGCAGCCATCAAAAGGAATGAGATCTTGCCATTTGCAATGACATGGATGGAACTGGAGGTTGTTATGCTGAGCAAAATAAGTCAATCTGAGAAAGACATGTATCATATGACCTCACTGATATGAGGAATTCTTAATCTCAGGAAACAAACTGAGGGTTGCTGGAGTGGGGAGTGGGGTGGGAGGGATGGGGTGACTGGGTGATAGACACTGGGGAGGGTATGTGCTCTGGTAAGTGCTGTGAATTGTGCAAGACTGTTGAATCTCAGATCTGTACCTCTGAAACAAATAATGCAATATATATTAAGAAAAAAAAAAAGAAGAAGATAGCAGGAGGGGAAGAATGAAGGGGGGGAAATCAGAGGGGGAGACGAACCATGAGAGACGATGAACTCTGAAAAACAAACTGAGGGTTCTAGAGGGGAGGGGGGTGGGAGGATGGGTTAGTCTGGTGATGGGTATTAAAGAGGGCACATTCTGCATGGAGCACTGGGTGTTATGCACAAACAATGAATCATGGAACACTACATCTAAAACTAATGATGTAATGTATGGTGATTAACATAACAATAAAAAATAAAAAAAATACTAAAGCCATTGGTCCTATAGTCTGGCTTCTTAGGCTAAGTATAGGTTTCCATTTTCCTGCCAAGAAGTGAGAAGAAATCAGAGTGAATTGTGGACAATTATAAACACTTCTGGAGACTTGGAAATATCTAGGGCAAGGATTCCTAGGAAAATCAGCCCAATCCTAGGACAGGCTATGTCTATCTTTTAATTTTAGTAAACCCAATGCCTGACTCTTAATAGGCACTTTGTCAAAATTTGATGAATGAATGAATGGACAAGAAGTTGAATCTATGTACAATAGAAAGTGTGATCACCTTTATTTTAGAATCTATATCTCTATTAATGCAGCCTAAGACCACATTGATCTTTGTGCATGTCACATTACATGTGGGATTGACCCTGATCTTGCTATAGACTGTGGTCCTTAAACCGGGGTATATTTCTGAATCACTTGTGACATTTAAAAAGTGTACAGATATCTGGGCCTACTGAATCAGAATCTCCTGAATGAGAGTTTGGGGCTCAGTATTGTATATTCCATTAGGTTCCTCTGATTAAACCTCTGCCGTGGCCTGAAGCACCGACATAGTTTTCATAAGCATTGCTGTGACATCATATTTCCTTCCTATGTTTTTGTAGCTAATTTTTTTGCTAAATTTTATCTTGTCAGTTTTGGTTCATTGCTCTTGCTCATCAACATCTTTTTGATCATGGTTCTGTTATTCACGATATTAGCTATGTTCCCCCAGATTTGTGTCACATGCAAATTAGATAAGCTTGCCTTCTTTTTCTTCATCCAGGTTGTTGAAAAACATATTCAACATCAAAGGGTTAGGGTTGAAATGGATTCATCAATTAACACCCAGAAATAAAATAAGCTTATGTTTTTTTAACAATAATTTTTTTTCCCTTCACAAATGCATTTTAGAGGGGAATAACATCAGGACATAGAGAGGAGATTTCATTTGTATTTCCAGCTCTGCTAACACATATATCTATGACCTGGGGCAAGTTAGTCTTTCTGGGTCTAACTTTAAGAGGAAAACCACAGGGAGGAGAGATTAGTGCTCTGAGCTAACCTGAGTCCTCTCCTATTTTTCTCTTTGGACCTGCTCCCAGTTCCATTCATTCCTTCTAGAATCTCAGTCTGGTGTGGCCCCTGCTATCACCATTGCTGCTGCCCAGGGCATAATTTCTCTGCTCTCATGCCTAGTATAGACAGATCATCTGTTCCACTAGACCAGCCTGGATCGGGATGACATTTTTCAAGATGACTTTTCTAATGGATAAAAACAAATAACCCTAAGAAAATAGCAAGGAAACTTTATAGACAGAGAAATGGGAGATACTATTCACTCATCAAGGATTTGTTGGGTTTCTATGATGCATCGATCATTGTTCCTGGTCCTGGGGATGCAGCAGGAAAACAAAGTACTTGTCCTGATGAAGCTCACTGTTCTATAGTGGGGGACATAGATAAGAAACACATCATCAGATACTAGGTGGTGAAAATGCTTTGGAGAAAAATAAAGTCTGGTAAAGGGGATAGGGAGGGTGGGTGGGGATTACTATTTTATATCAAGTGTTAAAGAATGGTCTCTCTACTAAGCTGACATGTAAGCAGGGATCTGGAGGATGCAAAGGAGTGTTGGGGGGAGAGCAAAGGCCTTGAGGCAGAAGCATGAGATCGAGGAACAGCAAGGAGGCTTGGGAAGGGGAAGGTGAATAACTTGATAGTAAGTGAGATAGAAGAGGCAGCTGGGGGGGGGGGGGCATGCTAGGCCTTGTCCATGGTAGAGACTTTGGATTTTACTTAATAAAATGAGAAGCCATTGAAGAGTCTTTGAATAGAGAAATAACAGGATCTGACTTAGGTTTTTAAAGGATCATCTGGCTGCTGTGCAGTCAATAGACTCTATTGGGCAGGTGTGGAAGAAGGGAGATCAGTTGGCTTGGGGGTTGGTGACAAAATGGTGAAACTGCTCAGATTGGGAATGTCAGGCAACTTGGAAGGTCAGCTAGCAGGATGTGCTGGTGGGTTAGATAGAGTGTGTGTGTGTGTGTGTGTGTGTGTGTGTGTGTAATGGGGAGAGATGGGAGTCAAGGGAGAGACTCTAGGATTTTTCATCAGAGCCACTGGAATGGCCGGGTTGCCATTTGTTGAGAAGGGAAGGCTTAGGAGTAGCGACCATGAATTTGATTGTGGACATGTTAAGTTCGAGAGGACTTTTCAACATCCGAATGAGTCAGGGAGCTGTTTGGAAAATCGAAACCATTCTATTTTCTATGTCAGGAAGGATCGTTATCTTTTTAAAAGGGTGCTTCAAAACTAAACGTACATGTCTCCATATCCCCAAGTCCTGAGCTCTGTCCTTGACCCTGCCTATTCAGTCAGTCTCATTCATTTTGCATAAATATCCTCATTTACTACTTGCTAAGGCTGGTCTTCCCTTTGGAGAAGTCTGACTTTCTTCAGCTGTGATTTTCACGAACTAGTTTCCATCACAAGCATTCCTGGCATAGGCTGGGCCAATCTGATGGCCGATGGAAGACTTCGGGGCTTTTTCCTAATTCGGAACTGGAGTCTTTGCCTCCCCACTAAGTTCTTGTTTCCCCGTAGAGGGGGACTGAGCCACTACCTCATTTGCAGAGTGGAGATGACTAAGATACCATGGGCTGGGTATCTTTCCAAAAGTAACCACTTCCCCATGTTTCCTGTGGTGACTCAGAAAAGTGTCCCCCCTCATCTCTCCACCCCTTTCCATTGCCCACAAGAACCCGAACCCTGCAGGTTTCCCATAGAGAAACCTCTTTAAACAAAGCCAAAGTCTCAAGAAGAGAAGATGTATCCCATTCATGTTCCTTTCTGTAAATTCTGGACTGGATTCTCATTAAGATATATGGAATCCCAAGATTCTGAGTATCAAGGGTCATAACACAAACATTTAAGAAAAAAGAGAAAGAAAATGGAAAGAAAAGCAGAAAGTAGGGAACGTTACTTCTGACCTTGATTCTAGGGAGGATTCTATAGTTAGAATGAGAGCATTCTTATTTTATAGATCATCTTAGATGATTCCTAAGACATCAACTCAACCATTTCTCTGTCTCAGGTCAGGTTGGAACTCCTGGCATTTCACTCCCACCCCTTTTCAGTTTTATTCCTTTGATTTCCCCTGAAGGTGTTAATGAACAATTAATTGCTTAAGGATGGGCTTGCTGACAAAGGAGGAAGAATAAAGGCAGGAAACCAATGACAACAGGGCATTTCAAAAGCTGTTAATAGCAAATTATCAGTGCTATCGGTAGACGCTCAGATTAAACAAATAAGAGGGGACCTGCTCTGCCCCGGCCCCCACCTCACCCCACCCCATTCTCTCTCTAGAGTTTTTGTAGTAGTGTTGCATTTTCCTCACAGACCCCCCCCCCAAGAAAAGAAAGCTCTGGGTTCTCTAGAGGATGATTATCAAGGGCAAAGAGACTTCTGGGTAATCCCGGAGGTGTAATTCTTCATTTAGGGGGACTTCCTTCAGCAGGAGAGCCTATAATTGAGAAATTGAGAGCCAGGTAGAGAGCCTGGATTAATGCTGCACTGTGGTTGAATAGCTGTGCCCCCCAAACCATGCTTTTCATGTACCAACTTGAGAGTGAGAATTTGAGGTTCCATTCAACTTGCGACTAAGAAGAAGGCACAGCAAAGAGGGGGAGAGAATGTTCGCTCTCTACCCGCGACCTTTGCAGAAGGACTTGACTTTTTCCTCCCTTAACTCCCCAGAGTCTCCTGTCTTCATGCCCATCCGCTCAGACTCATCATTTTAGTTATTTTTACTCTGAGAGCACACACTCCTTCCAGACGGTGGTTTGAGCTTCAGAGAGACACGGTGGCCCCCCAGTGACGGGTTCGTCTCGGAGTGGTGAGAAGCATGACAGGCCGTGTGACTCACTGTCAGGGTTTTTATCATCTGTGCAGCTGGCCAGCCCATCCATTATCTGTGGTTTGTCTCATCCTCCTTAAGCCTCTTAGCTCATCTCTTTTTGCCAAACTTGACTTTCGGTTTTCTTCCTTTGTTCGAGCCCCCAGACCGTCTGCCGCATTACCTTGTTATGTGCTCATTGTCCCATACCGTGCCATTTGCCGATACTATTAACATGCCATTGACGCTCTCCTGGATCACTAATAAAAATGTTAAATGACTCAGAACCTGACACGGCGCTTTTACCATCTGCAGAAGGTTGACATTTGTCATTACCACAGTGTGTGGTCTTTGAAGGCAGAAATTAGACCCTACATTGGTAGCAGTCAAATCTAGACCCATTCGAACCTGGCTTTTAGCATTTGCAGTGATAAACATCCCCCATTAACCGTGATCATTAGCAGCGTTCACCCGCATGGGGGCTCGGGAGGCACCCAAGTGGCTGACCAGGTGGGGAGTAGGGAGCAAAGAGGGTGAAGACCAGCTGATTTGCCAGATCTGAGAGTTAATGAGCTCCATCCCTGGGTGTGTGAAGTGTACAAGCGCCTGCCAGGGATGTGTCGCCACTGGGATCAGGTAGGGGAAGGGAGTGCTGATGCAGGGCTAGCTCACCTGGGTCACTGGATGTGTAAAGCAGAGTTTTTGGGGTTTGGATCACTGGCAGCCCTGACTGCCGTGATGGCATCGACATTTTGGCACACATACACAGATTTACAGAACATTAATGACCTTATTTCCTTGGCTGGATTACTAAATGCTCACCTATACATTTTTCCTTCTCAATTTTGTAGTTTGACTTTTCTCTTTTTAATGTTATTCTGGTTATTTAAAAAACTTATTTTTGAATCTTCTCATCAATTCACTACTTTCCTCATGTATTACCTTAATTTTATTTCTTGATAGGAAATTATATTATATATTTTCCTGGAAAATTGACCTTATTCTGTGTGTGTGTGTGTGTGTGTGTGTGTAACTCTGGACTCTACACACTGGTAAAGCACAACCTTACAAGTTTTCATGTATCTTCCATTTTTGGAGTGGGTTATTCTTTTTTCCATGGCGGCTTGAATGATCTTTTAAAAGTCCACGCTATAGCTGTTATTTCTCAGGAGAATTGAAATTTCACTTCAAAATCTCCTAGTTTGATTTCTACACTTTTAATATTCTCTAAGATGGATTCTTCTGTTTTTGATCAGAGAAAGAGAGGAGATCTGGGCGTAAAGGACATAGATATAAGGGGCAAGGGGATGAGTGACATCCTGCTGGTGCCGACACTGAGGGAGTAGTGAGCCAATCGGTGCCACAGAAGATGCTGACAAACCGTTGTTGTCACCGAGGGTGTTGCAGTGGGAAGGAGAAGCCAGAGACATTCTGTAATCAAGGACCCGTTTATTCAGGGCACTGGGACTGGGGATGTCCGTGTCAGGACTCTGAAAGCAGAGAAAGAGAATTTTGGAATTAGCAGCTGTATACATATCATTTTTTGGAACACTTTCCTAGAAAAGCAGTAGCACAGGCAGGAAGAGGGTGAACCATCAGCCTTTATGAACTTTCAACCATTTATTTAACTATGATCGATTGTGCCAGATGCTGAATTAAATGCTCTACTGGCATTAATAATACTGATTATGGTGATCTCAATAATTTTTGAGAATAATGCTTCTCAATAATCCCCCCCATCAACCAAATCATCTTAAAGAGGTTGAGTAATGAAAGCTTTCCAAGGTCACACAACTTATTGTTGCTCTAAAGGTTAGCGATGCAGACATGAACCAAATGGTGCCTGCCCTCAAGAGTCTTACAAATCGAATGGGAGGAGGTGGGATTCATGTAAGCAAGTTCAAACAACAGTGATAGGTACTGTGATGGAAACAAGCCCAGGGATCATTGGGGTACAAAGAAAGTCATGTTGAATTCTATGTAATAGGGATATTGAATCAAGATCAATGGAAGTGACAAGGAGCTGAGTCTTGAAAGATGAGTTGGTCAGAAATTTCCCTCAGACCAACTTTTGACATTTTTTTTTGTTCTTGAGTCGCCAGCAATCTTGGATGCAATCGAACTTTCAGGACAGTGCCTTTAATTCAACAGGTGTTTACTGAACACCTGCTACATGAAAAATGCCTTGTTAGAAGTCGAGCAGGAATACAAACAAAATAGAAGACTTCGTCTCAGCTGTGCAGTAGATAATGAGAGAAAATGAGGGGTGCAGACACACATCACTCAGGCAATTTAGAGCAGGGCGAGGTGGGTGGGGGTGGGTCTCTCATGGGATCCTCCGTGGAGAAGGCAGGCTTGGGGGTCCTGAAACAAGAGGGGCTGGAATTGGTGAAGTGATGTTATTCCTGGCACGGAGGGGAGAGGCATGAGCAAAGGTTCAGAGTTGTGACTGAGCATGATGTATTCAGAGAGGCGAGCTCGTCCAAAGCAGGAGAGTCTGATACTGTTACTAGGGGGATAGCAATATGAATAGGTGGGGTGGAGCCTGCTTTGGGAAATTCTTTCCCGATGGTAGGCTGAGGATGTTGTCCTTTCTAACATTGTGTTGCCCTCCAGCTGCAGAGCTCACTCCCCACTCAGCCTGTGCCTGATTGGCCTCCTCCCCCCGCCCCTCCGCTGGGTGGGGACAGTCAGCTCCCTGCTACCCAGGTGGCCTTGTCACTGTCTTCTTCACTCATTCCAGTGGGGCTTCACCTTCTGGAGTTGATCATAAATCTTTTAAGATCATAAATCTTTTCAGCTAAGGGACTGACTTTGAAGGGTCTCCTAGCCTTACACCGTCACAGCTTCCCCTGGCCTCGGACACGGCCTTGGGCACTATTGTTAAATGCCCCCCTCTCTTTATGGACGTGTGCTCTGTGTACCTCGCACCTGGTTCATCACAGGCTGTAAACATGTGAAGCTGTAAATTCCTGATGCTGGTCTCTCTTTGCACTTCTGTTATAATGGAGGGTAGGTGGGTTTTCCTACTGGGAGAAGTTGCTCTAAATACCATGTTTTCAAAAGTCACTTATCTGCAAGTTTTCCGTAGTTCCTCTTACTTTTCACACGTAACTCGGAGTATTTGTCCGTCACAGAGCTCATTATTATTATATAATATTATTATATATTATATGACCACACTTTTACCACTCCATCCCCCAGTGGTCTCAAGTCTCCTCTGAAAGTGACTTTTGGAGAAAGGAGGGAAAGCAGGAGACGGTTTTAGGCAGTGTCATGGGAAGTGTTTTTGTTTTCCTGGTGGTCCAATCTTAGACTTTCAGATGAATTTACTAAACACAAGTTCAGTGGCCTACTGGACAATGTCCTGTTCTGGGCACTGTGGGGGATGCCAGTATATATAAGCCAAGTCTCTGCTTTAACCTATTGTAAGACAAAAAACAAATCATATTAATAAGGCAATGTAATGGATTGAATGGTGGTCCCCCCAGAGATATGTCCACATTCTAATCCTGGAACCCACGAGTGTTACCTTATGAGGCAAAAAAGAATTTACACATGTAGTTAAGGATCTTGAAACGAGGCAATCATCCTGGATTATCCAGGTCGGCCCTAAACCCAGAAACAAACATCCTTGTAAGAGAAAGGCAGATATTTGAAACAAACACAGAGAACAAGGCCATGTGAAGACAGATGGGAGATTGGAGAGATGTGGCGATAAGCCAAGGAACGTTGGCACCACTGGCAGCTGGAAAAGGCAGGAATGGAATCTTCCCTAGAGCCTTGGGAGGAGCATGGCCCTGAAAGCTCCTTTATTTATTTTATTAAAAAAATTTTTTTAAAAGCTCTTATTTATTTATTTGAGAGAGAGAGAGAGCACGAGCAGGGGGAGTGGAAGAGGGAGAAGCCGACTTCCCGCTGAGCAGGGAGCCTGATGCTGGGCTCGATCCCAGGACCCTGGGATCATGACCTGAGCTGAAGGTAGACGCTTAACAGCTGAGCCACCCAGGCGCCCTGGATGTGTGTGTTATTTGAATAACACCATGGTGTCTTCTGTGGCCGAGAGAAGACTCTTGGGCTGTGGAAATTGTCTCTGGTTGAGTGACTTTATGCTCAAAAGGAATGTGTGCGAATGAAGGAGAGGAAGAAGATCCCTTCCCTTCTGAAAGGAGAGAGAAAGACACTTGTGAAGTTGAGAGCTGATATTTTGTTTAACATGAAGGAGTTCTCCCTTTCTTCCCAGCCCCGTGCTTTACCTTCCATTCAGAATTTGCTGCTTATATAGACAAATGCGTACGATGCAAGCTATGCACCTTCCCATTGGCTGGGAAGGTTATATTTGCGGGCAGCAGGGCGAGGTTTGCACTTGTGGGAGTGAGAGGATGTACGGGGACAATGTCCAGCTGAGGGATTCTTACTGCTTCCTCCTGGCGCTTTCCAGAAATTCACAGATCAACAAAAGGCCCAAGCTGATGTCTTTAGTGTCAGGGCGCAGCCTTCCTACACTTGAGAACTGGTTTCTGTGAGTTCAGGCTGGAAAGAAAGGCGGCTGAGAAGTTAACACTTGTTGTGATGATTGTTTTATGCCTTAGCCCGCTCAGCAATCTGGCACATTTTGGGAAGATGACTTTTATAAATGAGTTTGACCACTTTCTTCTAAACGAATACAAAATAGTGGCTATGGTAGTGGTCCCGGAGGAAATTCGGTAGCTGGCCTTGGAACGAGCATTTCCGAGGAAGGCATTGCGGGCATCTGAACTTGGAGGTGTGGAAGTCTCCATTAGGGCTGCCATCACTATGGCGTGTTGTTTGGAATTGCAAGTAGATGAAGACTGCAGTGGGAAGAGCTGCTTTTCTTGGCAGTTGCCCCTGGGCTAGATGGTTCCCCAGAGCCGGGCCTCCATATTAGGGCCAGCTTCTGCCAGTGAGGGTTCTGCTTTGTGAAACCAGAGACTTTGTTCTTGACAACTGCCGGAGATCAGGAGTGCCCAGGGGGAAAAGGAAATGTGTCCTATGCAAACGCATTC
This sequence comes from Halichoerus grypus, assembly GCF_964656455.1. Classification (NCBI taxonomy): domain Eukaryota; kingdom Metazoa; phylum Chordata; class Mammalia; order Carnivora; family Phocidae; genus Halichoerus; species Halichoerus grypus. Next base: position 181,165,717 of record NC_135714.1, read on the forward strand.
CTGCGATTGTTTATATGACCTATATACAAAAATAAATTATGTAAAGTTGTCAGCGGTCATGATTTAGAACTGGTTGCTGAAAGAACTGTAGTCATCTGATGCATGTAGGAACGATCGGTGCCATCCCAACCCTCTGCTTCACCTGCAGCAGGCACAGTCGAGAGCCAGCTACCCTCCCAGATGGAAGGCCACATTTTGCTTCCTGGGAGCCAAGCTCATCCTAAGAGCCAATCCAGACCCACATCTACTCTACTTTGTCTCTGGGCACCTTTTCTCTGGAATGTAAACCTGTAAACATCTGATTTGTATCACCTCTAGGGAAAGGCTGAATTCCTAGGCCAGAGGTGACTGTTGAGAGCGGGTTCTTTTCCTTCTGACACAGAGAGCACAGACTTAGTGTTCTTTTCCCTTTGTGTTACCCTGCATCCCGGTGAGGGAGGGTTCCCAGCCCATGGGAAGGTAAGGGTCACAGCTCTTACCATGCAGGCTGGGGACAGAGGGCATAGAAGGGGTAGGGGACTGCTGTGCCAGCTTCCTCTGGTCAGGGGCGGGCTCAGACTGTGGGGTCCAGGACAGGTAAGAGCAGCAACACAGAACAGAGAGTGGCCCTCTCGCAATGCACTGGCTGGGAGGCCAGAAGACCCTTCTTTTATGGGGTTCACCTGGGAGTGTCCAGGATCACCTGGGGAGGACCAGGTACACGTGCACAACCACTTACCAGTCTTTCCAACCTGAGCCACCTCATCAACCAGATTCTCATAATTCAAGCTCAGCACTTGTGTCCAAATTCCCACAATCACTTTATAATCAACTCATATTGTGTTATTTATTTCTTAGCGCCTTAGGTTAGAGGACAGGCTGGTGGCCAAAAAGAGAAGCTCCATTATTTGGTAGCTATGGGTTGGAGGGCCCAGGCTGCAAAGGGGGGTGTCCTGGAGATGGCTGTCAGTATGAGAAGGTAAAGTCAGCCAAGGAAGGAGAACAAGTCTACTGCCACATTAGAGATACACGAATCAGGGGAGGATGGGGTGGCGCGTTTATTCTATGGATTTTGAATTTGTGGCCTGAGCTTTCTCAATAGACCGCCTTATGTTCTCTGGATGAAAAAAATAAAAAGCCAGAATTTTCTATGCGTTTGGCTCTATGCAAAGTGCTTTACATGCATTAACTCCTCTAATCTTTATATCAACCTATCAGATAGCATTGTCTTCCCTTTACAGATAAAGAAAGACGTGAGATGTTTATCCTGCCCCTATGCATTCTTTATACGCTCATTCTATTTGATAAAGCCTCAAAGACAATGTTTTTCTGTGAGCGCTTCACTGGTTGAAAGCCAGCATACCTGGCTCCTGTCCTTCTTCGGGCTGTGTTTGTTGGTGAAATGGCTGTAAAACTTCAAAGCAAGTCACAGGGTAGTGAGGGCAGTGGTGCGCTGGCCACAGGACCTACAGGGCTCGGGTCATATGGAGATCTGAGCACTGGGGGACAGAGGTGGTTGTCAAACCATGGTCCCTTGAAGCTCTGCGGTAACCAATAATGAGTCTTAAGGGCTCAACATCTCAAGGATCCCCTTCCTGTGACATAACAAAGAGGCTGCACTTGGATCAAGCAACCATGGTTAGTAGTTAGTGTAAATACTCCCATCTCAGGGCTACAAATCTCAATTTGAAAACAGATCTCTTTTACATTCAAACATGATCAAATGTGCATTCCCTCCATGGGAACAATGGCACACAAGGTTGGTGAGCATCAGAAATAAGATCATCTGACCAATAGTTTACTGGCAAAGGAAGCATTTTCTACCCAGATTTGACCTCTTTTCACTCCACAAGTCCGGTATTTCTTAATCAACTTGGTTTAGACCAACACATGATGATTCATGGTACTGCGGCAGAAAGATGCCGTTCATGGTACACTCTGGGGAGTGGTAGGATGGTGCACAGGATGTCAGGTGGAGAACAGGTTGAGAGAGAGCCTTGACATCTGGCAGCTGTCGTCGGCAAGAGAGACGGCAGTAGAACAAAAATGAAGGTTCAGTTGGGATTGGCTGAGAGACCAGGCCAGCATCCCCATAGACGGGGCCAGCCGTGATCCTTCCATCTGAACACCCAGCTGTTCATACACAGTGGGGACCAGGAATCCAAGGTGGAAGGAAGTTTGAGTGCTTCTTGAGAGAGAGCACAGCCAAGGGTATGGCCAAAGGGCTGGCCAAGGTTCAGAGTCCATCTAGACTAGAAACCAGGGCCAATGCCATTCTCCCAGGCTGAGTGTCCAGCTGGTCTGCCCCATGGGGCCTCTAGTTTCTATGAACTGTGGGACTTTACTTCTTACCTTAATTGTCTCACCTGTCCAGGGTGACAAGGACCTGCACAAGCTAACAAAAAAATGCAACCCAGGTTTAGATCTAGTTTGTTTGACCTAACCTCTGTATAACATGGCCTCTTAAATTACTTCTTTTTAAAGTTGTTTTATTAGAGAGAGTGCATGTGTGAGTGGGGTGGGGGAGGGGCAATGGGAGAGAGAGACCAAGAATCTTAAGCAGGCTCCATGTTCAGCACAGAGTCCAACTTGGCGCTCAATCCCATGACTCTGAGTTCATGACCTGAGCCGAAATCAAGAGTCAGATGCTTAATCAACTGAGCCACCCAGGTGCCCTGCCTCTTAAATTACTTCTGAGCATGATGACAATATATATTCTATGTTTAGTAAATCCCTCTTTTTCCTTCTCTCCTTTTCCCCTCTTCTTTAAAAAAAAAATAATATTAACTTGTTGGATAAATCTTTCAGAAGAGAAGAAGTGCCATAGATAATTGGACTAAATTATTTCCAGACCGAATGGGTGTGAATTTCTGTGGTTTGTGGAGAAAGTAGGTCTTCGGCTCATCAGCGTGCAATACAAAAGTCAAAGCAACCCTCTCATTTTGCTCCCCTCCCCTCACTAATGCAAATATTAAAAAATTCTTGAACCCCTTTACTAAAATTCATGAGAACACACGGTGTCAGTGTTTGCAATGTTATACATAAGATTAATTCATTCCAACAACAAAAGCAACCATATTACAAAACTAAACTTAGTCTTCTATGAGGACACCATGAATAGTATCCACTCAAGGATCACCTCTGAAAATCTATTGGCCTAGAAATCTTCTTTGAATTTTGGACCCCAAAGGGGTGCCTGGCTGGCTTGGTCCATAGAGCATGAGACTCTTGATCTTGGGGCCTGAGTACAAGCCCCATACCGGGTGTGAATTCTGGACCCCTATCTCACACCATACATGAAAATCAACTCAAAATGGATTAAAGACCGGAATGTCAGATTGGAAACTAAAACTTCTAGAAGAAGACATCGGGGATAAACCCCTGGACATTGGTCTTGGCAATAATTTTTTGGATTTGACACCAAAAGTACAAACAACAAAAGTAAAAATAAATAAATGGGACTACATCAAACTAAAAAGCTTCTGTACACCAAAGGAAATAATCAACAAAAGGAAAATGTAACCTATAGAATGGGAGAAAATATTTGCAAACTATATATCTGATAAGGGGTTAATACTGAAAATAAACAAGGAACCAAAATGTATAACACAATAGCTAAAAGCCAAATAATCTGATTAAAAACTGAGCAAAGGACCTAAATGGACATTTTTCCAAAAAACACATACAAATGGCCATAGGTACATGAAAAAGTGCCCAACACTAATCATCAGGGAAAAGCAAATCAGAAACACAATGAGATACCACCTCACACCTGTTAGGAAGGCTATTATCAGAAGACATGAGAATCAGTGCTGGCAAGAATGTGGAGGAAAGAGAAGCCTTGTGCACTGTTGGTGGGAATGTAAACTGATACAGTCACTATGGAACACGCTATGGAGGTTCCTCAAAAAATTAAAAATAGAACTACCATATGATCCAGAAATCCCACCTTTGGGTATATATCCAAAGGAGATCAAATCACTATCTTGAAGAGATATTTATACTATTATGTTCATTGCAGCATTATTCATGATAGCCAAGTATGGAAACAACCTTAGTGCTCATCAAAAGATGAATGGATAAAGAAAATGTGATCTATCATCTATCTATCTATCTATCTATCTATCTATCTATCTATCTATCTACCTAGATATATAATGGAATATCATTTGGCCATAAAAAAGGAAACCCTGCCATTTATGACAATATGGAAGAACCTGGAGAACATTATACTAAGTGAAATAAGCCAAACAAAGAAGGATAAATGGTGCATGGTATCACTAATAGGTGGGATCTGAAAAAAAAAAAAGGAAGTCAAACTTACAGAAGCAGAGAGTAGAATGGTGGTTGCCAGGGACTAGGGGGTGGGAGAAATAGGGAGGGGTTGGTAAAAGCGTACAAACTTTGAATTATAAGATGAATAAGATCTGAGGATCTAATGTATAACATGGTAATTATAGTTGATAAGACTATATCATATAATTGAAATTTGCTAAGGGAGTAGAACTTAAGTGTTGTCACCAAAAAAAAAAAAAAAAGGTAAATTTTTGAGATGATAGGTGTGTTAATTAACTCTATGGTGGAGATCCTTTCATAATGTATATCAAAAATCATGTTGTACACTTTAAGTATATTACGATTATTTGTCAATCATACCTCAATATAGCTGAAAACAAAGAGCCTAGGGATGAGTTGGGACTTGTTATGTTGAGCAGAAAAATGGTTAGAGACCATGGATTGTCTGAAAGATGGGGGAGATGCTATGGACCCAAAAGAGCCCTTTTCCAGAACACTGGAGCAGGTTTTGCATGTAGGCCAGTGTATTATTAGGGTATATGAGCTGCTATTACGAACTTTAAAATGTATAATGACTCAACACGGTAGAAGTTTATTTCTTCCTCTCTGTGGTCCCAAACAGGTGTTCCTGGTCAGCCGGAAGCTTTCTTCCAGGAAGTGACTAAGGGAGCAGGCTCCTCCTTTAAGGACCCGCCAGATTTAACACATGGCTCCCAGGTACCTGTGCGGGGCTCCCTCAAGCCGGGAAAGGAGGAGGCAAGTGTGGAGGAGGCACACTAGCATTTTAATGACCCCAGCCCAGAGTGGCACACACCAGGGCTGGGCCCGCTCCACATTCTCTGAGACTGGACACTCGACCCCACTGCACATGAGGAAGTTGGAAGAGTCATTCTGGCTGAACGGCCACTTCTCGGTAGTCATAACTCCACAGCCCCTGTGAGGGCAAGTGTGAGTTGAGGTGGATGCTTAGCTTCCCTGCCAGAAGCTTGTGGTGAGGTTTTCTCAGAGACCACATTACAGGGGTTCTTAAAGAGACCCAGTGCTAGCTGTCTGCTTACATTTACTATAGCATGAGTTTTAACTGGCCGGCCCGTGGAGCAGGGCTGGTAGCAAGGGCTTGTGCAATTATTCTTCTGAGCAGTTGGTGGAGATGGCTGCGTGTGGGAATAACAGGGTGGGAACTCTCCCTCTGAGGCCTTCCCTGAACCACTTGTTCCCATTTCTTGGTTTAGCAGCCCAAACTGGTCTTGTTCCGGGCCCAGCATTCTCAGGTACCTGGGAACATTTCTTTGGAGTGTTGTGGGTAATTAGGATCCCCGTGTGTGTGGGCTCCTGGGAACCATTTTGCCCCCCGCTCTCTTTGCACCTCAACCTGACCCCTTTCCCCGGGATCCTCAGGAGGGAGTAGATAAGAGAAAGCCTGCCATGTCACATCTGAAAGGTGCCTTTGCCCCTGCATTAGGGCATCAGCCGGTCACAGGAGAACAAAGGACCAAAGCTAAGATGGGCGGACAAACGTGAACAGCTGTTGAAGAGATGCTACTTATGAGTGTTATTGAAAACATTTTCAGTGATGTTGAAAATGGCCTTCAGTTTTAGAAAAAAATATTTTTGCATTTACTGGGTGCCCTTTTTTTTTTTATTAGAAAGGTAATATATGGATAACAGTTCAATGCTGCTCCCTGCAGTGCTATTTTGTTATAGTGCTGTGTGTCTTCGGATATTTTTCTAAAATAGATATGTGTGTGTGTATATATGTAAAATAATCAATTATAGAAAACACTATATAATATATATTTTTTAATATCAAAGTTCCATTCTCTGAGTGTTATTGAATGATGGAAGCAACATTATAAGCTTTGAAAGAAGCCAAAAAATATAACTTTGAATCAACCTTACATAAAATTAGAAAAAATTGTGAGTACCAATTCTAATTTATGGGAAACCTTGGTAGGGTGTATCTTGTTGAGGGAAGTCCTTTGAAAATTTAAGTGCAGGTTGCTCTATTTTGTGTCTTGGTGGGGTAGGTAAACTAGAGAAGATTGGAGTATCTTAACGTTTTGTTAACCACAGAATACAGTGAACAAAGACCCCTGTTAGATACAAGCCTGGTGGGACAAAGGTCTTGTTCAAATTTAAAACCAGATGTGCTTTGGGGTGCCTGGGTGGCTCAGTTGGTTAAGCATCTCCCTTTGGCTCAGGTCATGATCTTGGGGTCCTGGGATCAAGCCTGGTGAAGCGCTCCTTGCCTGGTGGGGAGTCCGCTTCTCCCTCTCCCTCTGCTGTGCACTGACCCCGCCCCTGCATGTGCTCTCTCTCTCTCTCAAATAAATACATAAAATCTTAAAAAAAAAAACTTAAAAAAACCCCCCAAAACTAGATGCACTTTGTTTGTCATCAGAGTTGTAGCTCCTTTCTTTATGCTTGCTGACATCCAAGGAGAAGAAGCAAAATGTGTTCTAAGTCATTCTATTTTTTAAACTATATACTTTAAAAATTTTACTTCATGGGAAAGTAATGTTTTATTTTTTTTAAAGATTTTATTTATTTGACAGAGAGAAACACAGTGAGAGAGGGAACACAAGCAGGGGGAGTGGGAGAGGGAGAAGCAGGCTTCCCGCGGAGCAGGGAGCCCGATGCGGGGCTCGATCCCAGGACCCTGGGATCATGACCTGAGCCGAAGGCAGATGCTTAACGACTGAGCCACCCAGACGCCCCAGGGAAAGTAATGTTTTAACTGGAAAGCTTAGTATAACCAAAAATGTTAAAACATGTGTTTGTTGTAGAAAACTGTAGTCATTTACTTAAGCCATAAATTGTTTGTATAGAAAATTAAATTTGCTTCCTTAAGCTGTATATGAACTCCTCAATCCTATGTTAATTAACTCACCACTCTTGTAATGAATTCACCAGCTTTATGTTAATTGACTTTCCGCTAGATATACTGTGTGTATCTCTTGTTAGTCAGAAAGCAACTGATTGTAATCTAGTTTTCTCCCTGGAGGCCTGTTTGGAATAATGGGTGCCTCCTGTGAATTTTGACCCAAACATGGTGTAGAGTTTCATTTTGACACAGAATGCTCTCAGCCAATGAGAGCTAACTCTTCAGACTCTACTTTCTTCTCTATATACTTCAGTTTTTATGTTTTAGCCCAATGATCATTCATGCACCATCCTGCAAATATTTTTAGCCAATGGCTGTTCTATCACTCTATCTTCAGTTGAGTGTATTTTGTAATGCATGTTGTTTACTTTCTGCCAATTATTTTATATTCTGGTGAATTGTCTTGACCCATAACAGTTGTCAAAAGGGTATTAGTGATGGTGCTGGCCCACCATGAACCAAATGAGAGTGTCATGGCGGATATTAAAGTTTGAGCTCTGTGGTTCCTGGAGTTTATTCAAGCATATCACAGAGGAAGCAGGGGGTAAGCTCAGTAAACAGTTAGGGATTGGTGGACATCCTTTGACATCAGGAATGATATCATAAAAATGATGACAACTTGGGAATGATTGGTGGCAATTGAATGAATGGAGATCAAGAGAAACTGGTCAGGTTGGAGAAAGGCCTGTTTTGACTTTGGAGGATTTGAAGGGAATAATCTGCGACTGCCAGTGGACAATTCTGGGAATATATTCTAACCTAGGTGATGCCACCACACCCTTGTGAGCTGTTAGGGAGTCAATGTTCCAAATTCCCAGAATGTGGTCCCTAGCCCCACTACCTCTGCCAAGTAACAGGGGGCATTTAAGTTATTGCACGTGATTGAAAAACTAATTATAGAGAGGGAAGAAAAGCAAAAATATGGATCTCCATCCTCTCTTTTCTGGTTCCATTCCATTACTGTTAGCCATGTCAGAAAATTTTAACACGTATGTCTATGTATAGATGAGTATAAGTGGTGGCAAACTTCAGGCCAAAACAGGTGGTAGGAAATATAAATGAATAATTTTTTTACTATAACAGAAACTTATTCTATTTTTAAGCTGCCATTGGGAGGTATGAACTTAAGATATAGACATTTCAGGGTTTACTCTTCCCTTTTCTGGAGTGGTGACTAAGCTTTGTGGGTTTGGTGGACAGAGGATGGTGGAGAGCCACGGTATTGGGTGGGTGAAGCAGGAGCTCCTTGGTGTCACCTTCTACCTGGCATCCTGCAGCCCTTGTTCCTGTTCTGTGTTTAGTCACTGGCCCATGCAGATAGCTGTGGCAGCCTTTCTCATTCTGGCTGCCAGGTGTCTGAGGCCTGGCCTCTTAGCTACTTCTGGGTCCCTTTTGAGTAATTCAGAAAACATGTGATTCTTCCCATTCCTTCGTGGGTGTTACGCAAGGGGAGATTTGCCATGTCTCAGGGCTACCCCACTTAGCTGTCTCTGCTCTTCTGCCTCCAAGTCATGGCGGACTCTGGCATGCTTGCCATGTCCCTGGGTGTCCTCTTCCCTGCAGTGAGGCCTAGCTCTTCTTTGCTCTCAGGTGTCCCAGCTTCTCTGGGATTTCTCTCATAGCCTCCCGGGCCGGTGCATGGTGGGGAAGGGCGGCCCTTTTTTTAGAGACCCGACAGCATTTACCTCACTGTTCTCAACTGGTCTGTGGAATCTTCATTTAGTCTGAGAGTAAGCAAAAATGGTGCCAACTGAGCATACGTTCTTCCAAATCTGTGGTTTGTGGCATAAAACAATGTGCATCTCACAAGCCACCTTCTTCAAACTCAAAAGCCTTCGCTTTTGAACCCCTCAAAGCTATTATTTCTGCCAGGAGTATCAAAAGCCTATTGAAAAACCCAACAGCGAGGAATTGACATCCTTGTTCTGTATAGGGGATTCTTACTGCTGCCTAAACAGTGGAAAGGTCACAGAGTGAGAGGAAGTATCAGGAGCAAAGATCACACCACTAGTAAGATAGTATGCCATTTGTCTATCCTTTGCAAAAATACTCATGGGGTCAATATTCACCTTTCTGCTCTTTGGCTGGTTTTTGTTTGTTTAATTGTATATTTCAGAGATATTTCCATTTCACTGCATATAGACCAAACTCATTCTTTTGATTCTTTGCTTGCAATTATTATTATTTTTTAAAGATTTTATTATTTATTTATTTTGAGAGAGAGCGTGCGTATGCGTGCACAACTGGGGGGAGGAGCAGAGGGAGAGGGAGAATTCTGAGTGTGGAGCCTGACCTGGGGTCGGGGAGAGAAGGGGTGCGGTCCCAGGACCCTGTGATTGTGACCTGGGCCGAAGTCAGACACTTAACCGACTGAGCCACTCAGGGGCCCCTGCTTGCAATTATTTTGTATGGGTATGTCATAATGTGTTCAAGTGGCATTTTCTTGTCTCTTTTATGGTATGTTTGTTTGTTACTACAACGAATGCTACAATGGGGCGTTACCACCCAGGCCCTTCCCCAAGGGGATTTAAATCCACATTGAGTCCTGCTTTTTTTTTCTTCCAGCACTGAATTGACTGGCTCTTAAGGGCTTTCCCAGTATAGAGGAGAAGAATACTGTAGTGCTGGGAACATTACACCCTCTGGGGTCCCCTGGAAGAGGTTAAGCTCCTTGTCTAAATGGTTTTCTACAAATAGTAAATATTTGGTTGGCAGTTCTGCGTGTTGGTATTTCTAAATCCTGCCTGCCCAGGATGCATTTGGCCAATTGTTAGCTAGGACCCCTGAGAAGCTCATGCATCTTATCTTGAATGCTGACCCAGGACCTGAGTCCATGGAAGACACCTGTGTAGTACCTCAAGGCATCCCACTGGACATTTGGTTTCTCTGAACCATCAGTGAAACATGGTGATCACCTTCTGATGGTCTTCTCTAAGACAGCCCCACTTTTGGTCAAGAGTTAGAACAACTTGGTAATTATAGTACTCGGAATATTGGAGTCATTCCAGCATGTCCTCTGGAGGGGAAAATAATTGGCCAGATTCAAACTTAGTATGTGGTAGTTGCTCTTAATATCGATATAGGTAACTAAAATCAACTTTTTTGAATTCCAACTGATAAAGTCATATTCAATGGCAGACATATAGTCTCTGAAACATGCTTAACAGGATTAAAAAAATTGGAAATTCCCTTAGTAAAAATGATTTCTGGGCTATGGTACTGAAATTTTGGGTTCTAGTGGCTCTGACTCTGTAGCAAGTGGGGAGATATTATCTTATCTTGAAAAGACTTTTATTTTTAAATTTAAAAATATTTGCTCATGCATGCAGGTAACAAACCTTTATTGGGTGTATTTATTGGATATACACTATGTGAGAGACCCTATGTTAGGCCTATATGTTCATTCGCCTCACCCACTGCCATTAGCATGCCCACAAAACACTAATACTTCCTTTATTTTTAGCATCTCGTCTCCCATCCTCCTGTCTTCGAAGCTGATATTAACATTAATATGACACTGTTAGGTCCGGAGGGACAAAGCATGCAGCATGCTTCCCGCTCTGCACTCCACACCTATCTCTTGCTCTCATCAGGGCTGAGAATCACCTACGTGGAAACAGAGGTGACACATTATACCCCCAAATATAGGAAGGGAGATATCGCTATCAGGGGGGCAGAGGACTTGCCCTAAGACAGTAGAGATTGATGTGTGTAAAATTCTTAGCACAGTGCATGACCCATGACACACACTCAACAAATGTTGCTGTTTAATTATTGGTCTTGTCTCTAGGTTGACGTAAGTTTGACCAGTGAGGGCAAACTCACCTCCTTCCTTCCTGTTGGCTACTCTCTTAATGAGTGAAAAATCCCAGAGGATCTTTTTCAGAAAAGAAGCTGTGGCAGAGCAGCTCAAGATTAAATTTAATGCAGCTGTTTATCAGACAAATGAGATCGAAGGGAAGAAGGATGGCTTCATATAAAAGGGACATGGCATAATCTCCTCTCCTTCTCCCTGACCTTTCTGGCTAAGAGGAAAACAGCTACTGTAATTACCTAAAGTAGCTGAACTTTAATTCACTTAGGGACCCCGTGTGTAATAGACTAAAAGAAATGCAGACAAATAGCTCAAGTTCAAATTTGGATCCCTATCTAAACTTGCTGACTAAGGGATTCTGTCTCCAGATTTGCAGAGAAGATCTGCTCTACCCTTGGGTTTAGTCAATAAATTAACTTTTCTTTCTCATCAATTGCCAGTTGAAGACATTCTTACCTGCTTTTATTTGCCAGTTCTCCCAATTTGTACCCAGAGTCTCTCAGCATGACCTCAGTTGGTCCTTGTTCCTACAAATGAGAAGTTCAGTAGAATTGGAAGCATTCAGGAGGGAACGCCAGCCTCTCTCCTCAGATGTAGGATACTGATAGCAATTAGCACACCGTCTACTGTTTTCAACCTACCTGTATTAGTCTCCTCTGGCTGCTGTAACAAAATATCATTTCACTAATGGACATATATTGGCTAGAAGTCCAAGATCAAGGTGCTGGCAGGGTTAGTTTTATAGTGAACCTCTTTTCCTGGCTTGCAGATGTGTGTATTCTCACTGTGTCCTCATGTGGCCTTTTTGTTGTGCACTGATGAGGAGAGAGCAATCTCTGGTGTCTCTTCTTCTTCTCAGAAGGATGCCAGTCCTCTCAGATTAGAGCTCCACCCTTATCTCCAAACCCAGTCACACAGGGGGTTAGGGCTTCAACACATGAATGTTGGGGGACACAGTTTAGTTCATAACACTACCTAAGCCTCCCAAATTTAGACTGGCTTATATGTTGGTGATTTCTTTTACCAGATATATTGGCTTGCTATTGCTGCATAGTAACTACTCACAAACTCAGTGGCTTAAAACAATAATAATTTGTTAGCTCTCATGTGTCTGTGCATCAGCTGGGGTTCAGCTGGTCTGCTCCTCAGTCTGTTTCAGGCTTAGGCAGCTGGGGAAGCTCAACTCCAGATGCCTCTCATCCTCCTCCTGGGGCTGGCAGCCTAACCCAGGCTTGTTCTGCTTGGGGTGAAGGCAGAGTCATCCCTGAACAAGGCTCAAGCCCTGCATAGAACTCACCTACTAACATCCAATTGGCCAAAGCAAACCATATGCCCAAGCCCAAAGTCAAGGTGTGGGAAAGTAGATTCGACTTTTAGAGGACTGCAGAGTTACTTGGCAAAGGGTGTGGATTCTGGGAGGGATGAAATGAGACTGATCATGGAACCTTACTAGTGTGTCCTCTTGGCCATAATTATTCCCATTCCTCCACATGCAAAATATGCTCACCTCTATCTCAACATTTCGCAGACAGGAGATAGGCTGAGAAATTTGCTAAGTCACCAAAAGTGGTGTATTTTCCAATGTCCTCTTCAGAAGTGGCCACCAAATAATGGGAAAAGGAAGGACATTGCAGAGGGCAAAACCAACAGGCATGGAACATACCTGATGAGGAGTTACTTGAGGGAGCAGAACTAGGATGAAGAAGGAACATTCCCCAGCCCCAGAATAGGGAAGACTAGTAACATTTGACGAGCAGATTTCAATGTGACTGCTATGTGCCTACAGTTCTTCACTATTTCAGAAGGAAAAGTGAATTGCTGTTACCCTGTTTCACCATAGTATGTTGGGAGTAGTAAGGTAGATAACATAATTTTTTGGTCCATAAGTTTCCAAAACAAGAAGAGTCACATCCAAACTTGAGATACATCATAAGATTCTAGACTTCAAGCCTGAAGCCATGGTGGGATGAGGTTTTGAGGTTTTTGAGATGAGAAAAAGAAGTTTGGTGAATTCATGTTCTATTCTCCACCCTCTATGTAGTTGCACTTTTACATTTACACAGAGTGTAATGATTTTCACAAGAGTTTATTAATTTTGCAAATAGATAATTCCATGTATTGTTTTGTTATTAAATTATTAAATTGTATCTAGATAATTAAGACTGTAAACTTTTATGGAATATATAGAGTTTTTTCAGACACTGAACATGGTCAGTGTTTAAACATTAGCTTAGAGAGTCACTTTTATTCTGTACACATATATGAATACATGCACACATATTATTTAATTTGTCATTAGAGCTATCACATTGTTTAATAAAAAAGAAAAAGAAGTTTGGATAAAAAGTACTATTTATCATTGCAGGCAACTGCATCTACCTTGAGTGTATTTCTTTCTATTATGTGAACACACAAGGAATCATATTCCTAGAGTCCCATCCTTCTGGATTCTGTGCTGGGGAAGAATTGTAATACTGTCATCTATACTTGCCTGATGCCCAAACAGGTAATTTGCTGATTAAAAAAAATTGTTAAATTTTATTTTCAACCAGTTTCAACCAAGGAGTGACAACCTTAGTTTTTTTTAAATGATTATGATGAAATATTTCTTTTTTAAAATTTTAATTCCAGTATAGTTAAACATCCGGTGTTATCCTAGCTGCAGGTGTGCAAAAATTTTAGTTTTTCATCAAGTATTAGGATAGGGTCTCATCAGTCTCTTACTGAGCCCAGGGTAAACTCTGTCTTGATTTTTCCTTTTGAATTACGTTTGTGAGAAGATGAGCAACGAGAAAACTCTAGGGGGAGGTGGTTGGGGCAGCGATAATGTCCTGCGGCACAGGTTGAGTATTATCCTGATAATCGTAGCTAATAATTTTTTTTTAAAGATTTTATTTATTTGTCAGAGAGGGAGAGAGAGAGAGAGAGAGAGAACAAGCAGGGGAAGCAGCAGGCAGAGGGAGAAGCAGACTCCCTGCTGAGCAAGGAGCCTGATGTGGGGCTCAATTCCAGGACCCTGAGATCATGACCTGAGCCGAAGGCAGATGCTTAACCCACTGCGCCACCCAGGCGCTCCATAGCTAATAATTTTGAGCACATACCATGTGTTGAGGTGGTCATAAGCACTTCACATGTTAGTTTAGTAACTCTGTGAGGTAGGTACGACTTTGCCCCAATTTCTCAGGTACCAATTGGCACAGAGATTTAAAGAAACTTATCTGAGGTCTTGAAGCTGAAACGTGATAGAGTTGGGATTTGAATCCAGGCAGACTGATTTCAGACTCACACTTTTAACCACGATGCTATTCTGTCCTGATGATTCAGGAAAATTCCCTGCATCTGAAATAGATTTACTATAAGAAACAGAGGACAATTTTAGAAAATAACTGCTCAGTTTGCACAAAAATATATAAGGGGACGTTGCCTCTGAGAATCAAGAGTAGGCTGTTATGGAAAGATAATGTGAAAAATTCACAGCAAGAAAATACTGCTGTAAAATTAAATATAACAGCTAAATGATGTCAGGGTGGAGGGAGTGAATAGAATACCTGGAGTCGTGGAAAATGGACTTCTAGTAGAGGGCAAATTTGAGAACCAATTCAAAAACATAACTTCAAAGAATAAAAGATTACAGATGGAAAGCTAAAAGTTGGATGGCATGTCATAGAGATCCAAATTCTTTGAATAATAATTGTTTCTGAAGAAAAAAACAACAACAAAAAGACAACAGCATAATCAGAAATAAAGCAGAGGGGCGCCTGGGGGGCTCAGTCGGTTAAGCGGCTGCCGTCGGCTCAGGTCATGACCCCACGTCGGGCTCCTTCCTCAGCGGGAAGCCTGCTTCTCCCTCTCCCTCTGCTTGCCACTCCACCTGCTTGTGCTCTCCCTCTCTCTATCTCTATCAAATAAATAAATAAAATCTTAAAAAAAAAAGAAATAAAGCAGAAAAATATCTTTATCCAATGAAAAGTTTTAGTTTAAAAATGGAATAAAATTTATGACAAGAAATTGTATTAATTGTATATGTATAACATATTACCCCCATATTTAGGGCTTAACACAACCTACATTCATTATCTCTCTTAGTTTCTTAAGGTCAGGATTCTGGGAGTGACTTACTGGTTGATTCTAGGATTAGTCAAGCTGTGTGTTGGGGCAGTAGTCATCTGCAAATAAAGTTCTGAATTGATAATTAAATTAAAAATTAAATTATCAATTAAATTAAAGTCCTAAATTGATAAATAAATTAAGTTAAAAAACATACTGGCAAAAATCTTACGAGTGAGCATGGAAAAAGTTAAACATATATAGATAATAAGTGTAAACAATAATTCAAAAATACCTTTGAAAGAAATAATCCACATGGTTAAGAATAAAAAAATGATAAGGTTTATATAATGGGAAAATAAGTAATAAAAACACACGCTAACTAAACTTGGGAAGTATAGGAAAAACAAATGTTGTTTTGATGGTATAATAACTGATTTACATTGCTCTAGCTGCCTTTTATGTATCAATTTATTGTTAGGATTTTTGGATTGTGACAGAAACAACTCAAATTAAATTTTTAAAAAGATTTTATTTATTTATTTATCTGAGAGAGAGAGAGAGAGAGAGAGTACATGAGCCGGGAGAGAAGCAGAGGGAGAGGGACAAGCAGACTGTGTGCTGAACATAGAGCCTGATGCAGGGCTCAATCCTCGACCTGAGCCAAAATCAAGAGCTGGACGCTTAATCGACTGAGCCACCCAGATGCCCCCACTCAAATTAATTTAAGCAAAGGAATTTATTGGTTCACTTAACAGAAAAGTTCAGAGTATAGATCTGTCTGTACATGTGGCTGAGTTCGGGGGCTGAGTTCAGGGGGCTTCAATGTTGTCATCTAGACTCAATCTTCTCTTTCTGTCTCTGTCAGTCTCTGTCTCTCTATTGTTTTCCTTTAGTTAACTCTATTTACAGGTAACCTCCAACTTTGTGATTCCAAAGAGAGCCACTGCGTAGGCTCTAGGCCAGCTCTAGGTTTACAACTTTAGAGCTAGTGGTGTTAGAGAGAAGAGGGCGCTTCTTTCTCCGTAACACCATCCAAAGGCATAGGGATGATTCTCATGATCCCAGCCTGGGTTATAGGCTCTTTCAAGAGGGGAGTGGGTCAACTCCTCCTGGGCAAGAGTGGGTGCTCCAAAATTAAAAAGCGAGGGGTGCCAGGTGGCTTAGTCGGTTGGGTGACCAACTCTTTTTTATTTATTTATTTATTTATTTATTTTTAAAGATTTTATTTATTCATTTGACAGAGAGAGAGATAGTGAGAGCAGGAACACAAGCAGGGGGAGTGGGAGAGGGAGAAGCAGGCCTCCCGCCGAGCAGGGAGCCCGATGCGGGACTCGATCCCAGGACCCCGGGATCATGACCTGGGCCGAAGGCAGACGCTTAATGACTGAGCCACCCAGGCGCCCTGGGTGACCAACTCTTGATTTCAGTTTGGGTCACCATCTCAGGAGCTCTGTGCTCAGTGGGGAGTCTGCTTGAGATTCTCTCTGTCACTCTTCCTCTGTTCCTCCCCTGTGTTTGCGCTCTCTCTCTAAAATAAATAAATAAATCTTTAAAAAAAGATGAGGGGAAAGCAGCTAAGGTGTTCAATGGTCCCTACAAATAGTGACACCAACTTTTCTTGGTGTTACTGCAATCTAGGTGCTGGTGCTACTTACATATATTATTTCATTAAAACCTCACAATACACTTTTGAAGTATTATTATCCTCATTTTAAGTGGGTGGAAATTAAGTCTCAGAGAGATTAAATAAATTTCCTAAGGTTTTGCAACCAGTGAATTACAAATACTCAATTCAAACTCATGTCTGTCTAACTCTAGAGTGTGTCTATGATCTTAAAAAGGAAGGGGGGAAAATCACACACAGCCTGCCATCTAAGCATGAGCGAACATTTTGCTGCATCTCTCTCCAGCTCTCTCTCTCTCATTTAATTCCGGCTCTCTATTGCTAGTCTTTTTATAATTGTTAGGCTTTACTACTAGATTGAACTAGACAGTCAAAATGGGATTCTTTTTTAATGTAAGTAACGATACTTCTGTAAATTCAAAGAATTTCTTTCCTTCTTTTTGTTAGGGTTTTTTGCTGCCCTTTTAAAAAATCTTTTCTTTTAAGATTTTATTTATTTATTGAGAGAAAGAGAAAGATAAAGAGAGCATGAGTAGGGGGCGGGGAGAGGGGGAGCCCCGCAGGGATCATGACCTGAGCTGAAGGCAGATGCTTAACCAACTGAGCCACCCAGGTGCCCCTAAAAATATTTTTTTCTAATAATTTCTTTTTTTGCTGAGATGAGCTCACTCTTACCTGTTAATCTTTGCTTATGCCAATGTGTTTTTTTGTTAATGATTTTTAGTATGAAATATATCATACATAAAAAGAGAATATAGAACACAGCCGTTTAATTTAAGGAATAGAAATGAACACTTATGTACCCATAATATACATAAAAAGGAATGTTTTCAGAATCCTTGAAGGTATACATCCTTCTCTTCAGAGATAACCACTGACTTGACTTTTGGTTAATATTTCTATTGTTTTTCTTTCTGGTTTTACCACATATTTCATTAACCATGTGACTGTGGAAAGTCACGTAACCTCCCTGGGTTTTAGTTCCCTCATTTGTAAATTGAGAATAATGAAAGTATGTACCTCACAGAGTTGTTACAAAGTTTAAATGAGTTTATGGAATATACTCAGATTAGCGCCTGGCACAGAGTAAGCACTATACAATAACTGGCTACTATTATTATTAATTCTTAAACAACATATTACCTACATATTTGTTTCACTGGTTTTTGAGCTTTATATAAATGGAATCATACTGTACATATTCTCCTGCGCCTAGCTTTTTTTTTTTTTTTAGGTATGCTTTCCATGCCGAGCATGGAGCCTAATGCTGGGCTTGAACTCACAACCCTGACCTAAGCTGAGATCAAGAGTCAGACACTTAACCGACTGAGCCACCCAGGTGCCCCTGTGACTTGCTTTTTTGGCTCAGTACTGTGTTTAAGAGATTTATACACACTGATGTTATAGAAACAGTTCTTCATTTTTGTTGCTTAGTAGAATTCCATTGTGTAAATATACCCCAATTTATTTATCTGTTCTACTTTTAATGGATATTTGGGTTTTTTAGTCTTTTTCTTGCCATTATAAACTATGCCCCTATCCATAGTCTTATACACATTTCCTAGTGTACACATGCTAGAGTTTCTCTAGGTAATGTACCTCAGAGTGTAATTGCAGGATTGTAGAATATATACATTCTCTATCTTTCATGACTCTTTTATTTTCCAGCTCTTTGTTTCTCTATGTTGCATTCTGTTTCTTCAAAACAACTATAGCAGATGTCAATACCCCTTCTCTATATATCCCCCTATTGTTACCACATCAGTGCTTATCTGCCTATCTTCTAACTGTCAACATCTGAATTTCTTTGCTCCGGTTTCCGGAACCCACTTTGCCACCCATGTGGCAGGTCAGACATGTCTGACAATGTCTTCATGGGAACAATGGTTGATAGATGAGTGAATACTAGCTCCCTTGCCTTTGGGTGGAATAACTCTTAGGTATGTGTTCTAGATTGGCTTCCAGAGCTTCCAGTGGTAGTAAGCTCCAGTTGTCCACAATGGTAACTTGGTAACGGACTTGATGATAAATCCTTAATTGGCTGCTTTGCCTTCCCTGTTTCATTTACTTATGTCTTTACTGGTGTTTCTTTCACCTCTTAAATAAACTATTTGCACTCAAATCCTTGCCTTTCAAGGTCGATTTCAAGGGGAACTCTAACTAAGATATGTCTTCCAGTTCACTAATTTACTCTTTAGCTGGTCTAATCTGCAGTTTAACTTTTCATTAAATTTCTAATTTCAATTATTTTATTTTCATTTCTAGAAGTTTCATTTGGTTTCTTTATAAATCTGCCTGGTCAACTTTGATAGTCTCTGATTCTCTATTAATCTTTCAATTTCTCCTTATCTATCTCTTTTTTAAATTGAACATTCTTATTTTATAGTCTATATTTGATAATTCCAACATTTTCATTCTGATAATGTTGTCTCTGCCATTCTTTGTGCTTTGTTGTTTCTGCCAACCCTTACTGATCATGGTTTCTTTCCTGTTGCTTTTAGTGACTTTTAATAGTTTTATTTGTAAAACTTATTCAAGGCCTGGTTTAAAAATTCGTTCCTTCAGATAAGATGTGCATTTGGGTCTGCTGGGTGGCTGAGGGCGCTACCTCCCTGAGACTACTTTAAATTCCATTTTTGGCTTGATGTTTCCTGAGTTATACAGCTTGTTTGAATTCTGACTCCAAACTCCCTTAAATATAGTTTATGGTTAGGAATTCTTAGGGGTGAATTCTCCCTTTTCTTTTCTCATTTCCTTTCCTTTCCCACCCCTCCCTCCCTCCTTCCCTCCCTCCCTTCCTTCTCTCCCTCCTTCCTTCTTTTCCTTCTTTCTTCAGCTTCACCTAGACTCAAGATTGAGATAATAATGTATCCTACTGACACCCACTGTGGGGTGGTTCTTTGTAGGTCATCCACTTAGAAAAAGATGTTTACCCTCATGAATTCCTGCTTTGAAATATGAATATCTTTAATTCAACCTCCCACGCTGGTAAGGGCATGGGCTTTATCTTCTTAGATCCCCAAAACAGTCCCTAGTTTCACAACTATTTACTCTTCTGATTTGAGTTTCCTTATTTTTCTGGCCTCCAGAGATACTATTACTTTCTTGTTAGCTCATTTATGTGTTTAAAACATGTTTATTGGGATGCCTGGGTGGCTCAGTTGGTTAAGCTTCTGCCTTTGGCTCAGGTCATGATCCCAGGGTCCTGGGATCGAGCCCCGAATCAGGCTCCTTGCTCAGTGGGGAGTCTGCTTCTCTCTCTGCCTCTGCTGCTCCCCTTGATTGTTCTCTCTCTCTGACAAATAAATAAACCAAATCTTAAAAAAAATAAAACGTTTTTATTTTCTTAATGGATTCAACCATTTTTAGCATATTCTGCTGGGAGAGTTTTCTCTAAACACTTGATCCACAATGTTGCCACTAAAGGCTCCAATGTTGTTTTGCAACAATGGGATGTATTCAACTCACTCCCTTCTTCTCTTTCTCTCTTTTAAATATTGAACATTTTTATTTTGTAGTGTATATTTGACAGTTCCAATTCCTTCAACAAATGCTGATTGGTCTTGACCATGTGCTAGGTACAAGCCTAGGGCTTCAGTGTGAATGGATCAGACAAGATCACCACCCTTGTGGTGTCACATCCCAGAGGAGAGTGTAAGCTCAGGACTTCATAACTAGTATCCCATTGTTCTAAGGGTGTAGAGAATTAGTCATACCCTGTGGCATAAGGGCACCTTTGCAATGTAGAGTGTAAACAGTTGTACAAGGTTGAGAAGTACAGTAGACAGTGTTTTGTATTTGGTTGCTGATATCTGCAAGTCAAAATAGGGAGAAATTTTGGTATATTAATTTTCTACTTGGAAAGGTTAATGATTGTATCTGGGTCTGAAGATGCAAGGTAGACAGCAGATACATGTGGATAAGATGATTTTTATGTATATAGAGGAGAAGGAAGATTGGGACTCTCCTTCATGAAGCTTTGTGTAAGGTTCTTTGCATATATGATTTCATTTAATTCTGACCCCCTCCCAAATAAATTCCATGTAGTAGATATTATCTTTATTTTAAGGTAAACCGTAGTATGGTTGTCTCCTATTTTTTTTTTTTTTTTCTATTCTTCAATAGCAATAGGTAACTTTGCTGGGCATCTTAGTGCTCAGCCTAAAGATGACATTTTCTATCCTCCCCTGTAATTAAGTGTGGTTATCATTAAGTTCTGGCCAGTGGGATTTAGAGTGGGTATCAAGTGGCAGCTTATGGCAAACTTCCTAAGAGACAGCTGGTGTATACCTTTTACTCCTGCTACTTATCTGTTCATCCATCCTGCTACTTAGAATGTGTATACTGCTTAGGACCACACTGGTGAGGCTACACTCTCAAACAAATTGAGAATGGATGGAGTTATGTCCCTGAGGACTTTTCGGCTGACCTCCATACCAGCCTTGGACTGCATATCTCTGGAACTCCTATACTAGAGAAGAATAAACTTCTATCCTGTTAAGGACTATTGCTATTTATTAAAACAATTTCCCCTTAAAATCTGTAGTCAAAATTTTTTTTAATTTTAATTTTAATTTTTTAATTTTTAAAAAAAAATTTATTATGTTATGTTAGTCACCATACATTACATCATTAGTTTTTGATGTAGTATTCCATGATTCATTGTTTGCATATAACATCCAGTGTTCCATTCAATATGTGCCCTCCATCACCGGGCTAACCCATCCCCCCACCCCCCTCCCCTCTAAAACCCTCAGTTTGTTTCTCAGAGTCCATAGTCTCTCATGGTTCGCCTCCCCCCTCCGATTTCCCCCCCTTCATTTTTCCCTTCCTACTACCTTTTTTTTTTTCAACATGTAATGTATTATTTGTTTCAGAGGTACAGGTCTGTGATTCATCAGTCTTACACAATTCACAGCACTCACCATAGCACATACTCTCCCCAACGTCTATCACCCAGCCACCCCATCCCTCCTACCCCCCACCACTCCAGCAACCCTCAGGTTGTTTCCTGAGGTTAAGAATTCCTCATATCAGTGATATCATATGATACTTGTCTTTCTCTGATTGACTTATTTCACTTAGCATAATACCCTCTAGTTCCATCCACGTCATTGCAAATGGCAAGATTTCTTTTTTTTTTTTTTTTGATGGCTGCATAATATTCCATTGTATATATATATACACCACATCTTCTTTATCCATTCATCTGTTGATGGACATCTTGGCTCTTTCCATAGTTTGGCTATCGTGGACATTGCTGTTATAGACATTGGGGTGCACATACCCCTTTGGATCACTATATTTGTATCTTTGGGGTAAATACCCAGTAATGCAATTGCTGGGTTGAGGTAGCTCTATTTTCAACTTTTTGAGGAACCTCCATACTGTTTTCCAGAGTGGCTACACCAGCTTGCATTCCCACCAGCAGTGTAGGAAGGTTCCCCCTTCTCCGTATCCTCGCCAACATTTGTCGTTTCCTGACTTGTTAATTTTAGCCATTCTGACTGGTGTGAGGTGGTGTCTCATTGAGGTTTTGATTTGGAATTCCCTGATGCCGAGCTATGTTGAGCACTTTTTCTTGTGTCTGTTGGCCATTTGGATGTCTTCTTTGGAAAAATGTCTGTTCATGTCTTCTGCCCATTTCTTGATTGGATTATTTGTTCTTTGGGTGTTGAGTTTCATAAGTTCTTTATAGATTTTGGATACTAGCCCATTATCTGATATGTCATTTGCAAATATCTCCTCCCATTCTGTCTGTTGTCTTTTGGTTTTGTTGACTGTTTCCTTTGCTGTGCAAAAGCTTTTTATCTTGATGAAGTCCCAATAGTTCATTTTTACCCTTGCTTCCCTTGCTTTGGCGATGTTTCTAGGAAGAAGTTGCTGCAGCTGAGGTCGAAGAGGTTGCTGCCTGTGTTCTCTAGGATTTTTATGGATTCCTGTCTCACGTTTAGGTCTTTCTTCCATTTTGAGTCTATTTTTGTGTGTGGGTAAGGAAATGGTCCAGTTTCATTCTTCTGTATGTGGCTGCCCAATTTTCCCAACACCATTTGTTGAAGAGACTGTCTTTTTTCCATTGGACATTCTTTCCTGCTTTGTCAAAGTTTAGTTGACCCTAGAGTTGAGGGTCCATTTCTGGGCTCTCTATTCTGTTCCACTGATCTATGTGTCTGTTTTTGTGCCAGTACCATACTGTCTTGATGATGACAGCTTTGTAATAGAGCTTGAAGTCCGGAATTGTGATGCCACCAGCTTTGCTTTTCTTTTTCAACATTCCTCTGACTATTCGGGGTCTTTTCTGGTTCCATACAAATTTTAGGATTATTTGTTCCATTTCTTTGAAAAAAGTTGATGGATTTTGATAGGGATTGCATTGAATGTATAGATTGCTCTAGGTAGCATTGACATCTTCACAATATTTGTTCTTCCAATCCATGAGCATGGAACGTTCTTCCATTTCTTTGTCTCTTCCTCAATTTCTTTCATGAATATTCTATAGTTTTCTGAGTACAGATTCTTTGCCTCTTTGGTTAGATTTATTCCTAGGTATCTTATGGTTTTGGTTACAATTGTAAATGGGATCGACTCCTTAATTTCTCTTTCTTCTGTCTTGTTGTTGGTGTATAGGAATGCCACTGATTTCTGTGCATTGATTTTATATCCTCCCACTTTACTGAATTCCTGTATGAGTTCTAGCAGGTTTGGGGTGGAGTCTTTGGGTTTTCCACATAAAGTATCATATCATCTGCAAAGAGTGAGAGTTTGACTTCTCTGCCAATTCAGATGCCTTTTATTTCTTTTTGTTGTCTGATTGCTGTGGCTAGGACTTCTAGTACTATGTTGTATAGCAATGGTGATATTGGATATCCCTGCCATGTTCCTGACCTTCAGGCAAAAGCTCTTAGTTTTTCCCCATTGAGAATGATATTTGCTGAGGGTTTTTCATAGATGGCTTTTATGATATTGAGGTATGTACCCTCTATCCCTACACTGTGAAGAGTTTTAATCAAGAAAGGATGCTGTACTTTGTCACATGCTTTTTCTGCATCTATTGAGAGGATCCTATGGTTCTTGTTCTTTCTTTTATTAATGTATTGTATCACATTGATTAATTTGTGGATGTTTAACCAACCTTGCAGCCCAAGAATAAATCCTGCTTGGTCGTGGTGAATAATCCTTTTAATGTACTGTTGGATCCTGTTGGCTAATATTTTGGTAAGAATTTTTGCATCTATGTTCATCAGGGATATTGGTCTGTAATTCTCATTTTTGATGGGGTGTTTGTCTGATTTGGGGATCAAAGTAATGCTGGCCTCATAAAATGAGTTTGGAAGTTTTCCTTCCATTTCTATTTTTTGGAACAGTTTCAGAAGAATAGGTATTAATTCTTCTTTAAATGTTTGGTAGAATTCCCTTGGGAAGCCATCTGGCCCTGGACTCTTGTTTGTTGGGAGATTTTTGATTACTGCTTCAATTTCCTTAGTGGTTATGGGTCTGTTCAGGCTTTCCATTTCTTCCTGGTTCAGTTTTGGTAGTTTATACATCTCTAGAATGCATCCATTTCTTCCAGATTATCTAATTTGCTGGCATAGAGTTGCTCATAATATGTTCTTATAATTGTTTGTATTTCTTTGGTGTTGGTTGTGATCTCTCTTTCATTCATGATTTTGTTGATTTGGGTCATTTCTCTTTTCTTTTTGATAAGTCTGGCCAGGGGTTTATCAATCTTGTTAATTCTTTCAAAGAACCAGCTCCTGGTTTCGTTGAACTGTTCTACTGTTCTTTTGGTTTCTATTTCATTGATTTCTGCTCTGATCTTTATTATTTCTCTTCTTCTGATGGGTTTAGGCTTTATTTGCTGTTCTTTCTCCAGCTCCTTTAGGTGTAGGGTTAGGGTGTATATTTGAGACCTTTCTTGTTTCTTGGGAAAGCCTTGTATTGCTATATACTTTCCTCTTAGGACCACCTTTGCTGCATCCCAAAGATTTTGAACAGTTGTGTTTTCATTTTCATTTGTTTCCATGAATTTTTTAAATTCTTCTTTAATTTCCTGGTTGACCCATTCATTCTTTAGTAGGATGCTTTCTAGCCTCCATGTATTTGAGTTCTTTCTGACTTTCCTCTTGTGATTGAGTTCTAGTTTCAAAGCATTGTAGTCTGAAAATATGCAGGGAAGGATCCCAATCTTTTGGTACCAGTTGAGACCTAATTTGTGACCTAGGATGTGATCTATTCTGGAGAATGTTCCATGGGCACTAGAGAAGAATGTGTATTCTGTTGCTTTGAGATAGAATGTTCTGAATGTATCTGTGAAGTCCATTTGGTCCGGTGTGTCATTTAAAGCCTTTATTTCCTTGTTTATCTTTTGCTTAGACAATCTGTCTATTTCAGTGAGGGGGGTGTTAAAGTCCCCTACTATTATTGTATTGCTTTTGATGTGTTTCTTTGATTTTGTTATTAATTGGCTTATATAATTGGCTGCTCCCATGTTAGGGGCATAGATATTTACAATTGTTAGATCTTGTTGGATAGACCCTTTAAGTACGATATAGTGTCCTTCCTCATCTCTTATCATAGTCTTTGGTTTAAAATCTAATTTGTCTGATATAAGGATTGCCACCCCAGCTTTCTTTTGATGTCCATTAGCATGGTAAATGGTTTTCCACCCCCTCACTTTCAATCTGGAGGTGTCTTTGGGTCTAAAATGAGTCTCTTGCAGGCAGCATATTGATGGGTCTTGTTTTTTTTTTATCCAATCTAATACCCTGTGTCTTTTGATTGGGGCATTTAGCCCATTTACATTCAGGGAAACTATTGAAAGATATGAATTTAGTGCCATGGTATTACCTGTAAGGTGACTGTTACTGTATATTGTCTCTATTCCTTTCTGGTCTATGTTGCTTTTAGGCTCTCTCTTTGCTTAGAGGACCCCTTTCAATATTTCTTGTATCTGTAGTCAAATCTAATCCTAACTATATATTAAGGCTCAGAAAGATTATGTAATTTGCCCAGGGTACTATGTCTGGTACGAGGCAAAGAGTTGTACCTAGTGCTTTACATTTATGTAATAAAGACTAGGTGAATATTTGGAATAAGGGAACTGTTGTATTATATATACCAAGTCAAATTACTTAGTTGGTTTTTAGGGCTCCTTTAATTCCCCCCTTTACCCATCTATCCAACATTTCCCCCATAGTTTGTAACATACGGATCTTCATATAGGCTGGCCTCCTTACATCCCCTCATTCATACTGGTCTGACTTATGCTTCTAGGTTCACTCTGAAGTACTAGGAGTTCAAGCATGAAAAAATCGTTGAAAAGCAAGGATTTTCAAGCAAGAGAGACAGAGCTAGAGCTTGGATTTAAAGATAAGCAGGGAATAAACATGAATGGAGGTTGGCAACAGGAGAAAAGCCATGGTGGTTCTATTAATTTCCCATCTGAGGTGGGTCCCTAGGCAATCTATTATGTCTCTCAGTAGTTAAATTTTATGTGCTAGGGAGACCACTTTACCATTATGAAAGAGACTGTGAATGGGCCACTCCTTTAAGAGTAATGAAACCTTTTAAGACTTAAATTTGTCTTCCGTAAGCCATTTTAAAGGTTATAAAGACAGTGTAGATTATTGCTGTAGGATATCCTGAAGTTTGCCCTTATAATTAATTTCTTCCTAAAATGGACAACAGAGGAGTGCTGATATGAATTACTGATTTAAAAATAATTTTTTTCGGGATACCTGGGTGGCTCAGTCGGTTAAGTGTCTGCCTTCGGCTCAGGTCATGATCCTAGGGTCCTGGGATTGAGTTCTGTATCCGGCTCCTTGCTTGGTGGGGAGCCTGCTTCTCTCTCTGCCTGCCGCTCCCCCTGCTTGTGTGCTCTCTCTCTGACAATGAATAAATAAAATCTTAAAAATAAATAAACAAAAAAATATTTTTTTCATACCTCATTTCATTTGTATCCACGGTTCTTGTTTTTGGCTTTAAATTCTACTACAGACACTGATGCTGAGGCTTTGGCTAACTTTTTGAAATGTAAGGAATTACTTTTGGAAAGAACATTTAAAAAATCGGCTATTTCTCCTTAGACGGCTTCTTAAAGAACTGATTTTTAGAGACCGATAACCTGAGAGTAACTGTGTATGTCAGATAGGGCTGAAATCTGAAACCTGACTCTGCTGTGAGCCTGTGCTTGAAATTGTAAGTGGGTAGATGCCCCTGTCTGTCTAGAATTGTGGGTAGTGGATGGGGTGACTCTGAAAGTCTTATTGTCTTTGAAAACATGCATAACCTAAGTTTTTTTTTTAAAGATTTTATTTATTTATTTGACAGAGCGAGACATAGCGAGAGAGGGAACACAAGCAGGGGGAGAGGGAGAGGGAGAAGCAGGCTTCCCGCCAAGCAGGGAGCCCGACGCGGGGCTCGATCCCAGGACCCTGGGATCATGACCCGAGCCGAAGGCAGACGCTTAACGACTGAGCCACCCAGGCGCCCCAACATGCATAACCTAAGTATCAGCTGTCTGATGGTTACTATTCTATGCTGATAATGCTATGGGGCTTGTAAAGAAGGGGAGCCTCAGTGAAGTAACTGATGTCGTTAATTCAAGTCATTGCTGCACAAAT
Organism: Halichoerus grypus; assembly: GCF_964656455.1. Classification (NCBI taxonomy): domain Eukaryota; kingdom Metazoa; phylum Chordata; class Mammalia; order Carnivora; family Phocidae; genus Halichoerus; species Halichoerus grypus. The sequence goes on from NC_135714.1 coordinate 181,192,986, forward strand.
ATCTGTTGACAGATATTTAACACAAGGGTTTATGGCAAGTTTAAAAAAATTTTAATCTGAACAAAGTGATATTGGTCTCTTGGTTGCAAGACTTTTCAGGGTCCTTGATATGGTGACACTGTGAGTCTTTAAGAGAAGAGCAGAATAGGCAGCATTCCCAAAATTTGATTCCAAGACCTGTTACTAAGTGAGCATCTCACAAAAAGAATGCCCTATGGAAAACTCTTGGGTCACACTGATCCAGGTGATATAGAAGTTGCGTGCTGTGTTGTAATGAGCACACAGAGGCTGTGTGACCACACTATCAATAATCTGATCTGTGACACTGGGCCATTATCAGGCACAGAATCATTTCTCTTTTCAGCCCAGCTAATCCATAGAGATCTTGGTCCAAGGACTAAGGTCCTTTTTTTTTATTTAAAGATTTTATTTATTTGACAGAGAGACAGAGAGAGAGAGAGAGCACAAGTAGGCAGAGCGGCAGGCAGAGGGAGAGGGAGAAGCAGGCTCCCCCTGAGCAGAGAGCCCAATGCGGGGCTCGATCCCAGGACCCTGGGATCATGACCTGAGCCGAAGGCAGACGCTTAACTGACAGAGCCACCCAGGCGCCCCAGGACTAAGGTCCTTTTATAGGTCAAGGAACTGAGGCCCAGAGAAGTTAAGGAGCTTGTTTGGGGTTATACCCTAGTTAGGGGGGAGCTAATACTAGCACCTCAGTCCTCTGATTCTCAGAGCCGACCCTACTGCCTCAGTAGGTGTGGTGGATTGTAGGGGAACACTATGATTCAGCTGGTGGAGTAGACATTGGTGAGTGAGCAGTGGGGATGGGCTGCATCAGTGTTTGGGGGGATATCTCTATTCCTTCAATCATGTCTTAGGTGGCATAGCACACATTTCTCACCATTCTGGTCACCTGGATCTGGATGAACTCTAGTTTGTCAATTTCCTCTTAAAACATGGAGCTCAGATCTAGTTCTGATTCTTCAAACATGCTTTGGCCATTGCAGTGTACGCTGGGATATCTTTATTCTTAGATCACTGCTGGTAAACTATTCTTGAGTTAATGAAGACCAAGAATAAGATAATTGTTTTTCCAGGATCCATGCATCATTTTGGCTCATATTAAGCTTGTGGTTAACGCTAGATCTGTTTGATATTACTTACTGTCTAGTTAAGTTTTCTCTTAAGTTTAAATTAATCAAGTAGGATTAATTTTTCAAAACTAAATGTAGGTTTTTACATTAACCCTGTTTTATGTCATCTTGGTAGTTTTGGTCCAGCACTTTTGACTGTCAGGATTGATTTTTTTTTTTAATTTTATTGTGTTATGTTAGTCACCATACAATACATCATTGGTTTTTGATGTGGTGATCCATGATCCATTGTTTTCGTATAACACCCAGTGCTCCATGCAGTACGTGCCCTCCTTAATACCCATCACCGGGCTAACCCATCCCCCCACCCCCTCCCCTCTAAAACCCTGTTTGTTTCTCAGAGTCCGTAGTCTCTCATGGTTCATCTCTCCCTCCAATTCCCCCCCCCATTTTTCCCTTCCTTCTCCTAATGTCCTCCATGCTATTCCTTATGTTCCACAAATAAGTGAAACCATATGATAATTGACTTTCTCTGCTTGACTTATTTCACTTAGCATAATCTCCTCCAGTCTCACCCATGTTGATGTAAAAGTTGGGTATTCATCTTTTCTGATGGCTGAGTAATATTCCATTGTATATATGGTCCACATCTTCTTTATCCATCATCTGTTGAAGGGCATCTCGGCTCTTTCCACAGTTTGGCTATTGCGGACATTGCTGGTATGAACATTGGGATGCATATGGCCCTTCTTTTCACTACATCTTTGTCTTTGGGGTAAATACCCAGGAGTGCAATTGCTGGGTCATAGGGTAGCTCTATTTTTAAATTTTTGAGGCACCTCCACACTGTTTTCCAAAGTGGCTGTACCAACTTGCATTCCCACCAACAGTGTAAGAGGGTTGCCCTTTCTCCACAACCTCTCCAACATTTGTTGTTTCTTTCCCTGTCCATTTTGGCCATTCTAACTGGTGTAAGGTGGTATCTCAGTGTGGTTTTGATTTGGATTTCCCTGATGGCTAATGATGATGAACATTTTTTCATGTGTCTGTTAGCCATTTGTATGTCTTCTTCAGAGAAGTGTCTTTTCATCTCTTCTGCCCACTTTTTGACTTGATTATTTGTTTTTTGGGTGTTGAGTTTGAGAAGTTCTTTATGGATTTTGGATACCAGCCCTTTATCTGTAGTGTCATTTGCAAATATCTTCTCCCATTCTGTGGGTTGCCTCTTTGTTTTGTTGACTGTTTCCTTTGCTGTGCAGAAGCTTTTTATATTGATGAAATCCCGAAAGTTCATTTTTGCTTTTGTTTCACTAGCTTTTGGAGATGTGTCTTGAAAGAAGTTGCTGTGGCCGATGTCAAAGAAGTTACTGCCTATGTTCTCCTCTAGGATTTTGATGGATTCCTGTCTCACATTGAGGTCTTTCATCCATTTTGAGTTTATCTTTGTGAATGGTGTTAGAGAATGGTCGAGTTTCATTCTTCTGCATGTGGCTGTCCAATTTTCCCAGCACCATTTATTGAAGAGACTGTCTTTTTTCCATTGCATGTTTTTTCCTGCTTTGTCAAAGATTATTTGACCATAGAGTTGAGGGCCCATATCTGGGTTCTCTATTCTGTTCCATTGGTCTATATGTCTGTTTTTGTGCCAGTACCATGCTGTCTTGGTGATCACAGCTTTGTAATACAGCTTGAAATTGGGCAATATGATGCCCCCAGCTTTGTTTTTCTTTTTCAACATTTCCTTGGTGATTCGGGGTCTTTTCTGATTCCATACAAATTTTAGGATTGTTTGTTACAGCACTTTGAAAAATGTCATTGGAATTTTGATCGGAATGGCATTGAAGGTATAGATTGCTCTGGGTAGCATAGACATTTTAACAATGTTTATTCTTCCGATCCATGAGCATGGAATCTTTTTCCATCTTTTTGTGTCTTCTTCAATTTCTTTCATGAGTGTTTTGTAGTTCCTAGAGTATAGATCCTTTACCTCTTTGGTTAGGTTTATTCCGAGGTATCTTATGGTTTTTGGTGCTATTGTAAATGGAATCGTTTTCTCTAATTTCTCTTTCTACAGTTGCGTTGTTAGTGTATAAGAAAGCAACTGATTTCTGTGCATTGATTTTGTGTCCTGCCACATTACTGAATTGCTGGATGAGTTCTAGTAATTTGGGGGTGGAGTCTTTTGGGTTTTCCACATAAAGTATCATGTCGTCTGCGAAAAGAGAGAGTTTGACTTCTTTTTTTCCAATTTGAATACCTTTTATTTCTTTTTGTTGTCTGATTGCTGTTGCTAGGACTTCTAGTACTATGTTGAACAATAGTGGCGAGAGTGGGCATCCTTGTCGTGTTCCTGATCTTAAGGGAAAGGCTCTCAGCTTTTCCCCATTGAGGATGATATTCGCTGTGGGTTTTTCATAGATGGATTTTATGAACTTGAGGAATGTTCCCTCTATCCCTATACTTTGGAGAGTTTTAATCAGGAAACGATGTTGTATTTTGTCAAATGCTTTTTCTGCATCAATGGAGAGGACCATATGGTTCTTCTCCCTCCTCTTATTAATGTGTTCTATCACATTGATTGATTTGCGAATGTTGAACCACCCTTGCATCCTGGGGATAAATCCCACTTGGTCGTGGTGGATGATCCTTTTAATGTATTGTTGGATCCTATTAGCTAGGATTTTGTTGAGGATTTTGGAATCCATATTCATCAGGGATATCGGTCTGAAATTCTCCTTTTTGAGGGGGTTTTTGCCTGGTTTGGGGATTAAGGTAATGCTGGCCTCATAGAATGAGTTTGGATGTTTTCCTTCTGTTTCTATTTTTTGAAACAGCTTCAGTAGAATAGGTATTATTTCTTCTTTGAATGTTTGGTAGAATTCCCCAGGGAATCCATCAGGCCCTGGACTTTTGTTTTTGGGGAGGTTTTTGATCACTGCTTCAATCTTGTTACTGGTTATTGGCCTATTCAGGTTGTCAATTTCTTCCTGTTTCAGTCTTGGCAGCTTATAGGTTTCCAGAAAGGCCTCCATTTCATCCAGATTGCTCAGTTTATTGGCATATAGTTGTTGATAATAATTTCTAATAATTGTTTCTATTTCCTTGGTGTTAGTCATGATCTCTCCCCTTTCATTCATAATTTTATTAATTTGCGTCCTTTCTCTTTTCTTTTGGATAAGTCTGGCCAGTGGTTTATCGATCTTATTAATTCTTTCAAAGAACCAACTTCTAGTTTCGTTGATTTGATCTACTGTGTTTCTGGTTTCTAATTCATTGATTTCTGCTCTAATTTTAATTATTTCACTTCTAATGTGTGGCTTAGGCGTCGTTTGTTGCTTTCTCTCTAGTTCTTTAAGGTGTAGAGTTAGTTGGTCAATTTGGGATTTTTCTATTTTTTTGAGTGAGGCTTGGATGGCTATGTATTTCCCCCTTAGGACCGCCTTTGCAGTATCTCACAGGTTTTGGACCAATGTGTTTTCGTTCTCATTGATTTCCATGAATTGTTTAAGTTCTTCTTTGATTTCTTGGTTGACCCAAACATTCTTGAGCAGAGTGGTCTTTAGCTTCCAAGTGTTTGAATTTCTGCCAAATTTTTTCCTGTGATTGAGTTCCAGTTTTAGAGCATTGTGGTCTGAGAATATGCAGGGAATAATCTCAATCTTTTGGTATCGGTTGAAACCTGATTTGTGACCCAGTATATGGTCTATTCTGGAGAAAGTTCCATGTGCACTCGAGAAGAATGAGTATTCTGTTGTTTTAGGGTGGAATGTTCTGTAAATATCTATGAGGTCCATCTGGTCCAATGTATCATTCAAAGCTCTTGTTTCCTTGTTGATTTTCTGCTTAGATGAGCTGTCCATTGCTGAGAGTGGAGTACTGAGGTCTCCTACAATTAACGTATTGTTATCAATATGACTCTTTATTTTGGTTAACAGTTGGCTTATATAGATGGCTGCTCCCATGTTGGGGGCATAGATATTTACAATTGTTAGATCTTCTTGTTGGATAGACCCTTTAAGAATGATATAATGTCCTTCTGTGTCTCTTATTACAGACTTTAGTTTAAAATCTAATTTGTCTGATATAAGAATTGCTACCCCAACTTTCTTTTGAGGTCCGCTGGCATGGAAGATGGATCTCCATCCCTTCACTTTCAGTCTGGATGTATCTTTAGGTTCAAAACGAGTCTCTTATAGACAAGCATATGGATGGGTCCTGTCTTTTTATCCAATCTGCAACCCTGTGCCATTTTATGGGAGCGTTTAGGCCATCCACGTTGAGAGTGATTATTGAAAGATATGAATTAATTGTCATCATGTTGCCTGTGAAGACGTTGTTTTTATAGATTGTCCCTGTAAATTTCTGTTGTATATCACTCTTGGGGTCTTTCTCCTTTTAGAGAACCCCTCTTAATATTTCTTGCAGGGCCGGCTTAGTGGTCACATATTCTTTCAGTTTCCCCCGGTCATGGAAGCTCTGCATCTCTCCATCCATTCTAAATGAAAGCCTTGCCGGATAAAGTATTCTTGGCTGCATGTTCTTCTCATTTAGTACCCTGAATATGTCTTGCCAGGCCTTTCTGGCTTGCCAGGTCTCTGTGATTAGGTCTGACGTTATTCTGATGTTCCTCCCTCTGTATGTAAGGAATCCCTTCCCCCTAACTGCCCTTAAGATGGTTTCCGTGGTTCTAAGATTTGCAAGTTTTACTATTACATGCCGGGGTGTTGGCCTGTTTTCCTTGATCTTAGGAGGGGTCCTCTCTGCCTCTAGAACTCAAATGTTTGTTTCATTCCCCAGATTAGGGAAGTTCTCAGCTCAAATATATCTTCTAGTCCTCTCTCTCTCTCCACTCCCTCCGGGATTCCAATTATTCTGACATTGGAACGCTTCATGGTGTCACTTATTTCTCTGATTCTATTTTCATGGATTCTGAGTTGTTTTTCCCTGGCCTCCTCTTTTCCCTTTTTATCTCTTATATTGCCTTCCAGGTCGCTTATTCTCTCTTCTGCCTCAGTTACCCTAGCTGTTGGATTATCTAGATTGGATTGGATTTCATTGATAGCATTTTTAAGTTCTGCCAATTCACCTTTTATTTTTGCCCTTAGAGACTCTATGTTGCCATTAATTGATTTCCCCATTCTAGCCATTGTCTTCACAATTGCTAGCCCGAATTCCATCTCCGACATCTTGGTTATATCTGCATCCATTTGTAAATCTGCAGCATAAGTCATAATCTCTGAGTCTTTTCTGTTTTGGGGGCTCCTCTTCTTAGTTATTCTGTTGATGGGTGTTTGAGGGAATGTATAGAGTCCAATTATTGACCAGAACTCAAGCAAGATGCACCTGTTTTCTTGGGACCTTAGGGTTGCTGGCCTCTTGTTTCCCCAGCCTGTCTTCTGCGGGAGGGGCCTGCCATGCTGTTACTGAGGCAACCCTGTTTGGGCGGAGTTGCCCTGCGCCCCTGTGGCGGGGGATGGGCTCAGTGGGAATCAGTCTTTGGGGCTTTTGTTCTCTGGCGCCTTTCCCTGGCGGCTTTCCGCGTCTCTTCCGTGAGTCAGAGCAGAAGAGACCGTTTCCCACCCTCTGCCTCAGAGCAGAGAGACCTCAGTCTGTTCTTCAGCGAGCTCTCCAGGCCACACTGTCTCCGTTTCTGTCCGTGCTGCTATAAGCTGCAGCGTCCTGGGTTGTGCGCCCCTCCGCAGTGCTCCCAGTCCTGCCTCCAGGTCGGGGCACGTCTCTGCCCTTTGTGCTTCTAAAACCGCCAGCCGCTCCCAGTTCGCGCGCGGGACCCCGCCGCACTGGTTTTCCACCCCGGGGGCTGCCCTAAAGTCCTTTCCCCACTGCTACCAGTCTGCGAGTCTGTGCCCTGACCCCAGCGCGCAAGGCTGTAGCTCACCGGCGGTGAAGGATCCCCATGGCCGGGCACCCTCCCCCTGCCGTTTATCCTCCGATATCTGCCCGCAGGATCACGGCTCCCCGCTTCGTACCTCAAAACCAACCGCCTGCGATATTCTGTTTGTAGAGATCCAGATCTTCTTACATCTCAGGCTGGTTTCGTGGGTGCTCAGAGTGGTCTGGTAGATATCCAGCTCAATTCCGGGGACCAGTTGAAATAGAGTCCCCTACTCCTCTGCCATCTTTTTTCTCTCAGGATTGATTTTGAATCTTGACTCATTTATTCTTCCAGCTCTTTCTTCCAGTATGGCAATAATGGCAGATGTAGTATGCAAGCTTCTGATTTCTTTATTTCTCAACCCGACTATGTTTCTCTGTAAGAGGAAGGAGTGGGAACTGAATAACATTTACTTACCATCTATTATTTGCCAGGTACTATGCCGGGTACATTATGTATATTTTATTGTTTAATCCTCATAATAACCATATATGATCATAACTTCCTCTTCTGTAGAAGGAGAATGAAAATTCTCATCTCAAAGAGTTTTGGAGAATAAATGAGATGATTTGTTTATTTAACTGACATAATTAAAAAAAAATTATGTACTTATTACAGTGCCTGGCAGATAGGAGGCACTTAGTTGTCTTTGCTTCTGTCCCTCTTCCTTCATCTGCTTTTTGGACAGACACAGGCAAGGACAGAAAACTATGATATTCCATTAAAGGGCCCTCTCTTGATGCCACAGAAGCACTGGTCAGCTCCTACTAGTCTTATTAGCCAGTTTTCATACCACGTGAATGTTACTTATTGCTGCATTACAAATTACCCCCAAGCTTAGCCCCTTAAAATGAGACACATCTATTTTTTTCCTATAGTTTCTGTGGGTCAGGAATCCAAGCATAGCTCACCTGGGTCCTCTGCTTTAGAATTTCTTACGCGGCTGCAGTCAAGGTGTTGATTCTAATCTGAAAGGTTGACTGGGAAAGAATCTTTTTGAAGCCCACTGATGTGGTTAATGACATGAATCAGTTCCTGGAGGGTTGTTGGATTGAGGGCCTCAGTCTCTTGCTGGCCATCAGGGGGAGGTCACCTCAGTTCTTGGTCACGTGCACCTCTCCAGCTTGCTTCCTCAGAGCAAGCATGTGGGAAGAATTAGAGAGTGTGAATCAGGCAGAAGTTACAGTCTTTTCGAACCTAATTTCAGAAGTGACATCCCATTACTTTTGCTGTGTTCTGTTTATTGGCAGTGAGTCATTAAGTCCAGCCCCCACAGAAGAGGAAGGAATTACACAAGGGAGTGAAAATCAGTAGGCAGGGCCACTGAAGGCCATGTCAGCAGCTGCCTATTACCACATGCCATAATCTTTATCAGGCAGACCTGGGATACATATCCCGGTCTCCGAGTCCTTGCTCTTTCCTGAAGAGTCTACCCTGGAGGCATCTTGAGTGTTGGTTGTAGTCATAACTGTGAGCTGATTATGTGGCCATGTTTTCCTCCTGGCTTTGTTTTGGAAACAGAGCAGTTTCATTGTAACCACATTGGCATGGTGAGCTGTGGGACTTTCTTCACCTTTAGTTGTCCTCGATCCCCTCCGTCTTATTCCTTCAAGGGGTGTTTCATCCTCTCAAGACCTCAAGTCCTCGGGGCGCCTGGGTGGCTCAGTTCATTAAGTGTCTGTCTATTATTGGCCCCCAACCATGTACATAATAGGTGAAGAATAGCAGTAATGAAAGGTACTTTCTTCAGATATTGGTGTGTGTAGCAACTAAGGTCATCCTTGGCTTCTTCCTTCCTCTCACACCTGATATTACACCATCAGCAAGTCCTGTTGGCTCTAACTTCCAAATAACCTATTTCATTGAATCTAGGATGACGTTGATTATAACACATATTATTATGTTGGAAGATATTATATATATAATAGTATTATATACTATGTATATTATATATTAATATTGTATATGCTATGTATCTACTATAGTATCATAATACTACTAAGAGAAAATGCTGCTAATGAAACTATGGCATGCCCTGACTATAGAACGCATCTTGATTGCATGGGTATAAAATATGAAAAAATGAGCATCTTAGAATTGATTAAATATATACATAATACTTTTGAACACTTCCCACCATTTCCACAGCTACTACGCTTGCCTAAAACAATACTACGTCTCATGTCGAACATGCAATAGTCTTGTCACTGGTTTCTCCAGAGACTGTTCTTCATAGAGTAGCCAGAGGAATTTTTTTTTTTTAAAGTCAGTCGGCTCATAGCACTCCTTTTTTCAAACATCTTCCATGAACCAGCATATGCAGAACAAAATCAAATTCCTTAGTATAGTGTACAGATTCTTGCACAACCTGGCCAATGCTTACCTTTCCACTATCATATTACTACTGCTCTTCCCTTTGCTCACTCTGATTTAGCTACTCTTTCCTTCTATCTATTCTTCGATCATACTAAGCTTATTCTCACCTCAGGGCTGTTGCACTTGTTATTCCTTCTGCCTAGAATGCTCTTCCCTTAAATGTGTACAGTGCTCCTTTCCTTACTGCATTTATATCTGTTTACATATCACAACCTTGAAAAGATCTTCATTCACAACTCCCTCCCCTATTTAGATTTTGTCATAGAATTTGTCATTATTCGACAGTGTGTCTGTGTGTGTCCTACCCTAAAATAATGTTTTTTTTTTTTTTAAGATTTTGTATATTTATTTATTTTGGGGGCAGGAGGGACACCAGGGGAGGGAGAGGGAGACAGAGAATCTCAAGCAGACTCCTTGCTGAGCATGGATCCCGATGTGGGGCTCAATCTCATGACCCTGAGATCACAACCTGAGCTGAAACCAATAGTTGGCCACCCAGGCATCCCGATAATATAAATTTTTTGAGAGCAAGAATTTTGTCTGAATTGTCCATTGTTGTATCGTATCAACGATTTAATTGCATCTAAATAAAATATTTTTTTTTAAAAGATTTTATTTATTTATTTGACAGAGAGATAGACAGAAGAGCACAAGCAGAGGGAGCGGCAGAGGGAGAGGGAGAAGCAGGCTCTGCACTGAGCAGGGAACCCGATGCGGGACTCGATCCCAGGACCCTGAGATCATGACCTGAGCCGAAGGCAGACGCTTAACCATCTGAGCCACCCAGGCGCCCTAAATAAAATATTTTTTAAATTAAATATATATTTTTAAAGATTTTATTTATTTGACAGAGAGAGAGACAGCGAGAGAGGGAACACAAGCAGGGGGAGTGGGAGAGGGAGAAGCAGGCTTCCCACTGAGCAGAGCCTGATGTGGGGCTCCATTCCAGGACCCTGGGACCATGACCTGAGCCTGGGTTGTCTCTATGTGTGTACTCTAGGCTGCTTGTGGTGCCGGAAGGGACTAGGGGTGGAAAGAGAAGGAGGGGTGGGCCACTTTCAGGCATGGATTTCTGGGAATCTGAGGATTCTGAATTTAAATATATTTGTTAAGGTGCAAGTATAGATGTTTTCACTAATGATGTTGGTTTGATATATAACTTTTTTTTAAAAAAAAGATTTTATTTATTTATTTGAGAGAGAGAGAGAGAATGCAAGCATGCAGGGGGAGGGTAGAGGGAGAGGGAGAGAATCTTCAAACAGACTCGACGCTGAGCACAGAGCCTGACATGGGGCTCTCCCACAACCCCGAGACCATGATCTGAGCCAAAATCAAGAGTCGGATACTTAACCTACTGAGCCACCCCGGCACCGTGATATATTTTTTAAAATATGGTATACATGGGCTTCCAAATGTACTCTTGGCCAAGGCTCTATAAATATAAGGGGTGAGCTTGGGTCCACAATTGTATTAATAGTGCTGCTGCCTTAGCCTTATGTCTGTATGGCCTCACTGACTCTAGATGAAGTGTTTGCAATTTTTTTTTTAAATAGAAAATCAAGAAATTAAGCTGAATTTTTAGATAAATGAAGTTTTATCTGGAACCTCAGCGTATAAATATAGAGATGTAGGATTATTCTGGCTGCAACAAGAATAAAAGCTCAGAACTCTTTTCACTCAGGGACAACCACCCCCGTCCCCTCCCTCCCTCAGGGTGGCCTTGAGGCATGGTTTTGGAACGTCAGGATTTCACAGACAGATACGGTTTGAAAATTATGGCTTCTTAATACTGGTGTTGGGTGCCCTTACGTTCTGTGAACCTACCTTGAAACACTACTACATAATCAAACAAGTTTGGGAAAAGCAAGGCACTGTTAGGCCTCTTTGGCAATCACAGGGCACAGCAACGTGAAATATCTTTTCCCCTCCCCAGCTTGTTGGGATATAACATTGTGTAGGTGTCAGGTGTATGAGATGATGATTTGATCGACGTATATATTGTGAAATGATGACCACAGTAATGTTAGTTAACACATCCATCACCTCACATAGTTATTTGTTTTTGGTGTGTGTGTGTGTGTGTGTGTGTGTGTGTGTGTGTTGAGAACTTTTAAGATCTACTGTCTTAGCAACTTCCAAGTATACCATACAGTATTGTTAACTATAGTCACTATGCTGTAATTTGGATCTCCAGAACTTATTTGTCTTGTAAGTGGAGTTTGTACCCTTTGACTGTCTTCACCCATGTCCCCCACCCCACTGCTCCTGGCAACCATCAATCTACTCTCTGTTTCTAGGAGTTTTTTTTTTTTTTTTAGATTCCAGATATAAGATCTGTCTTTCTCTGTCTGACTTATTTCACTTAGCATAATGCCCTCAAGGTTCATTCATGTTATTACAAATGGCAGGATTTCCTTCCTTTTAAAAATATTCCATTGGAAGTCATGTACAACAGAGTGATTTGATGTATGTATATATTGCAAAATGACCACAATAAGGTTAGTTAACACATCTATCACTTCACATAGTTATCTTTTTTTTGTGTGTGTTGAGAACTCTTAAGATCTACTTGCTTAGCCACTTCCAAATATACCTATATGTATTTTATTTATCTTTTTTATTTATCTATTCATCCATCAACAGACTGTATTGGCTATTGTGAATAATTTTATAGTGAATATGGGCATGCAGATATCTCTTTGAGATAATGATTTTGTTTCCTTTGGATATATACCCAGAAGTGAGATTTCTGGAACATATGGTAAATCTATTTTTAATTTTTTGAGGAACTTCCATACTATCTTTCATAGTGACTGTACCAATTTACATTCTCACCAACAGTGTACAAAGGTTTCCTTTTTTCCATATCCTCGCCAACACATTATCTCTTGTCTTTTTGATAATAACCATTCTAACAAGTGTGAGGTGGTATTTCATTGTGGTGTATGCTAATGTGTACTAATCTGATGATGAGTGATATTGAATTCCTTTTCATGTACCTGTTGGCTATTTGTATATCTTCTCTGGAAAACTGTCTGTTCAGGTCCTTTGCCCATTTTTAAATCAGATTATTATTTTTTTGCCATTGAGTTATATGAGTTCCTTCTATATTTTGAATATCAGCCCCTTATCAGATATATGGTTTTCAAATATTTCCTACAATTCCATAGGCTGTCTCTTCATTTTGTTGATTGTTTCTTTTGTTGTGCAGAAGCTTTTTAGTTTTATGTGGTCCCATCTATTCATTTTTGCTTTTGTTGCTTATACTTATGGTATCAAATTAAAAAATCATTGTGAAGACCAATGTCAAGGAGCTTACTCCCTATGTTTTCTTGTAGGAGTTTTACTGTTTCAGGCCTTACATTTAAGTCATTCAATTTGAGTTAATTTTTGTAAATGGTGTAAGATAGTTGTCCAGTTTTGTTCTTTTGAGTGCAAGTATCCAATTTTCCCAACACTATTTATTGGAGACCATCTTTTTCCCATGAATATTCTTGGATCTCTTGTCAAATATTATTTGGCTATATATTAGCGGATTTATTTCTGGGCTTCTAATTATGTTCTCTGGTCTATGTTTTTATTTTATGCCAGTATCATACTGTTTTGACTACTATAGCATTTAGTATAGCTTGAAGTCAGGAAGCGTGATGATGTATCTGCTTTGTTCTTTTTTCTTAGGATTGCTTGGGCTATTTGGGGACTTTTGTGGTTCCATACAAATTTTAGGATGTTTGTTTCTATGTCTGTGAAAAATGCCATTGGAATTTTGATACAGATTGCATTGAATCTATAGATGTCTTTGAGTAGTAGGGGCATTTTAACAACATTAATTCTTCTGATTTATGAACACAGGATATCTTTCTATTCATTTGTGTCTTCTCAGTTTCTTTCATCAAAGTCTTATAGTTTTCAGTGTAGAGATCTTTTACCTCCTTGGTTAAATATATTCCTAGGTATTTTATTCTTTTTTTTTTTAAAGATTTTATTTATTTGACAGAGAGATAGAGAGAGCCAGAGAGCACAAGCAGAGGGAATGGTAGAGGGAGAGGGAGAAGCAGGCTCCCCGCTGAGCACGGAGCCCGATGCAGAGCTTGATCCCAGGATCCTGGGATCATGACCTGAGCTGAAGGTGCTTAACCATCTGAGCCACCCAGGCGCCCTGGTATTTTATTCTTTTTGATGCTGTTGAAAATGGGATTGTTTCCTTAATTTCTTTTTCTGATAGCTCATTATTAGTGTAAAGAAGTGCCAAATGATTTTGTGTTTTAGAGAGGGGGAGAGGAATCTTAAGTAGGCTCCACGCTCAGTGCAGAGCCCCATGCAGGGTTTGATGTGGGATTCGATCTCAAAACCCTGAGATCATGACCTGAGCTGAAATCAAGAGTTGGATGCTTAACCGACTGACCAGGCACCCCACAACTGATTTTTGTATGTTGATTTTGTATCCTACAACTTTACTAAATTCATTTATTAGTTCTACCAGTTTTTTTGGGTGGAGTCTTTAGGGTTTTCTATATATAATATGTCATCTGCAAAATAGACAATTTTACATCCTATCTGATTTGGATGATTTTGATTTTTTTTTTTTTCTTGCCTAGTTGCTCTGGCTAGGACCTCCAACACTATGTTGAATAAATATGGCAAGTGTGGGTACCCTTGTCTTGTTCCTGATCTTAGAAGAAAAGCTTACAACCTTTTCCTATTGAGTATAATGTTAGCTATGGGCTTGCCAAATATGGCTTTTATTATGTTGAGGTAGATTTATTCTATACCCAATTTGTTGAGAATTTTTATTATGAAAGAAGGTTGACTTTTGTCAATGTTTTTTCTGCATATATTGAGATGATAACATGATTTTTATCTTTCTGCTAATGTGATGTATCACATTGGTTGATTTGCATATGTTGAACCATCTTTTCATCTTAAAGCTGAATCCCACCTGATCATGGTGTATGATCCTTTTAATGTGCTGTTTATTTCAGTTTGCTATTATTTTGTTGAGAATTTTTGCACTTATATTCATCAGGGATATTGGTCTGTAGTTTTCTTATCTGGCTTTGGTGTCAAGGTAATGCTGGACTCATAAAGTGAGTTTGAGAGTATTTACACTTCTTCAACTTTTTGGGAGAGTTTGAGAAGGATTGGTGTTGATTCTTCTTTAAATATCAGGTAGAATTTGCCAGTGAAACCATCTGGACTTGTGCTTTTCTTTGTTGGGAGGATTTTGGTGACTGATGCAGTCTTCTTACTTGTTATTGGTCTGTTTAAATTTTCTATTTCTTCATGATTTAATCTTGGTAGCTTGTGTGGTTCTAGGAATTTATTCATTTCCAGGTTCCTGATAGTTTCTTAAAATCCTTTGTATTTCTTTGGTATCTGTTGCAATGCCTCCTCTTTCATTTATAATTTTATTTATTTGAGTCCTTTCTCATTTTTTCTTGCTTAATCCAGCTAAAGGTTTGTCAGTTTGTTTATTTTTTAAAGAACCAGCTCTTAGTTTTGTTAATATTTCCTATTCTCTTTTTTATTTATTTCTGCCCTAATGTGTATTATTTATTTCTTTATGCTAACTTTGGGATTAGTTTGTTCTTCTTTTTCTGGTTCCTTGAGGTGTAATGTTAGGTTGTTAGGTGAGATCTTCCTTTTTTCTTGATCTATGAATGTATAGCTATAAACTTTCCTCTTAGAATTTCTTTTGCTGCCCCCCATAAAGTTTGGTATGTATTGCCATTTCCATTTGTCTCATTCAGCTCAGCTTGGGGTACTAGATAGGTCAGTTGATAGCACCTGCTGGCAGGTGGGCTTATTATTAGGATCTCTAGTTGGGCAAAGCCACTGCCTGAGCTCTGAGGTTGGAGAAAGAGGGTGTTGCTGTCTGGGCTTCATGGTTGGGTGGGCCTGATGGCTGGGCTCCATGTTGAGGGAGGATGGCTGGGTAGGCTTCCTGGTTGGGTGGGGCTGCTAGCTATTTTGTGATCAGGTAGGGCCACTGGTTGGGCTCTGCAATCACTCTGGTCAGGCAGGGTTAACTGTAGGGTGTGTTCACTGTCAGGAAAGTCCCACTAACTGGACTGCACATTTGGACAGGACTGTGGGCTAGTGCTCCACAGTTGTTCCTGGTAAGATGGCCTCAGGTTGGGCTTTGTGGCCTCAGGCTGTGCTCTGTGATCAGGTGGGGCCACAGGTTATACCCTGAAGTTGGGCTGGGCTGCTGGTTGAGCTTTACAGTCCAGTAAGCTGTTGGCTGTGCTCTGCTGTTGGGAGGGGTGGCTGGTTGGGCTATCCAGTTGGGCAGGCCCTCTAGCTTTATCCTGCAGTTGGGTGGGACTGGAGACTGTGCTTCACAGTCGAGCAGGGTCGCTGTCTAGAGCTCCCTTGTTGGGTGGGGCTGCAGATTATGTGCCATGATTGGGCACAGTCACTGGCTGGGCTGCCTGCCTAGGCAAGGCCACAGGTTGTGTTCAGCAATTGGGCAGAGTTGTACTCTCAGCTCTGCTGTTGTAGACTGGCCTCTGAGGCTGCTCAGGATGACTATTCAGGTTTCTTCCTTACATGGGGCTGGAGGCTATGCTTAACAGTTTTGCAGGTCTGCTGGCTTGGCTCTCCACCTGAATGGGCTGTAAGTTGTGCTCTGTGGCTTCCAGGCATCTGTGGCCATGCTTCCTGGAGGGATGGGGTTGGAGGTTATGCTCGGCAATTGGGCAAGGCAGTGAATTTTTTTGCCTGCTCGGTCAGGGCCTTAGAATTGGGTCCACACTGGTATAGCCTGTTGGCTTGGGATCCAAATCTGGCAGAACTGACAGCCAAGCTCCCTGGCTAGATGGAGCCACTGGCTCAGCTCTGCAGATAGGCAGAACCACTGGCTGGTTTTTGCTTGAGGGCTGCTTCAAGCAAGAACTTGGTCTACCAAGATTGGAATGCTGGTTGCTGTAAGCCCCGCCCCCTGCTCCATCTCTATCTGATCCCCAGTGGTTTACCTTGTTTAATCCAGAGTTTTTAATATTTTATTTTTTAGATGTAATCACATCTTACCAGGAAACTCTTTTCTCACAGAGGCCCTTTTAATATCCATGTACTCCGCTTTGAGAAATGTTGTCTAAGATGATTCCCTAATGTGAAACAGAGCTAGAACCCCATAAGTTCTATTCATTTGTGTGTTCTCTACAAAAATTTGGTAATCATAAGTGACTAATATAAAATTTGTATTTAAAGGAATATAGCCTTTATAGAAATATTGTGATAAATTTCTCATTACATTAAAACTATTTGTTGTCACTTCTTTAATTTCGTATTATGTATTCTAATAATATATTTAAAATTGTATTTTGCTCTAAGGAGAAATGTTTAACTGTCACTCATTTATTCAAGGTGTAAAAAGGCCCTAAGCCTTATTCACAGTTCCTACTTATTCTTGCCACTATGTTCTGTTGCTAGAGTTAAATGTGTCTGCTGCAGATTCTAATGGCAATAGCAAAAGATTCTAATCTTATGTTCTGATACTTTTAGGCTGCCAAACTTTCTGAATATTTTTTGGATGTATGAGAACTAATTTTCCATTCAAACAGCTGCTGTCTGCTTCCCTTCAATTTGGCATTAATTTGGAAGGTAGAGACTTTTGAGCACACAGTGGTTAGATTGGCTCTGGGGTGGGTCCCTCATGATGATCTCTTTCAGACAGAAGATTCTTAGTCACCTGATTCCTTGTCATACCTGCAGCGATGTTGTTCATTAATTTCATTTCATGCCTACATCAAACGCAATGGGATACTTCTGTTCCAGCTGTTCTCTAGGGCTAATGTCAACTTTAGTGTTTGATTTTTAATCTCACCAATGCTTTGTGCACAGACTGCTTTTTTTCTCTCTCTCTCAAGTTTTAAAAGGATTATAGACAGATCAGGAAAAACAAGTATAGTTGTTGTTTTTTGGTTTATTTTTCATAAGTTCCCAAGAATATGACATTGTGGGCAAAAATCAGTTCTGCAAGGGATCTGACCTGCTTCCTGCAGTTGTCTCTGGCCCATTCTCTAGTGTCCCACCCTGGTGATTCTCTGTTGGTGGTGCAGCATGGGTTGCCATGGAAACCCTGTGGGCACACACACACGTGCAACCTGGAAATGTTGGGGCATTAACAGGTGGGATGAACTTTGATCAACTGGCATTGGGTAGATACAAATTTTTTCTCTCTACTGACAGTTCTAAAACATATTTCATATGGTTTGTCAGATGGTCCTTTAAGACCAAGAAGTCGATTGTCAACAGTGGAGGCCAACTTGATGATGGATATTTGTAATGACTCTTCCTCCTGGCCTGCTTTGCTGACACTGTCACTCATACTTTTCCTTGGTTTCATATATCTTCCGAAAGGACTGAAGCACGAGTCTTCGAGTCTCTGTCTCCAGCTCTGCTTTCAAGGGAACCCATGTTAAGATAGTGACCAAGTTATAGTTCTGGTTACCATATTTCACAAAAATAAGGGTTAATAAAAACAATAATTATTTTATGATTTTAGCTGATTTCTGAAATAAGTTTAGAGAGCTATATACATTGAATTGAATTTATTTTTACATTTAACAATTTTCCTTTTAAAGAAGTAGGACTGCCTCAAAGCTGTATCCATTAGCTCTTTCTCCCATGCCTGGTCTTTAAGACCATTTTAAGGATACACCTTTAAGACATTTGGTAAAACTCAGATTCAGTGAGTGACCCCAGCATGTGGATCCTGGTACTAGACTCATTGGGTGCTGTCATAGAATTTCTTTCTCAGGTCACTTGTTTTCCAGTTTATGGTGATGCCATCTACTGACCTGCATAAATTATAGACAGATATATCTCAACATTTATTCTCTTTGGCTGGGCTTTTGTTTTTTATATCCTACAGAAATAGTAAAAGAGGCTAAGGAATAGATGAACAATGAAATAAGGGTGAAAAAAATGAGGGTAAAAAAATAACACCGAATACATGCCATAGGTCCTGGGCAATGACTAGAAGGACATTTCAGTTGTATGTGTGCTTCCTGGTAGCCAAAGCAAAAGTATAAATAGGGTAAGTAATGACAGTCACAGTGTCCATAAATTTTTTTTTACCTTTTTTCCAGGAGATTTATCTGTCTTCTACCAAGATCTATGAAAAACTTCCCTAGACATTCCATGGAAAAAGTGAGTATTGTATGATCAGTCAATTGACACTCTTCACGACATGCCTGCTGTACGGGCAGGAAGGACTTTATAGGACTGTATCTTTTAGCAAGAATCTTCCAATGTTGCGTAGTCAGCTCTCTGATGGTCACATTCACTGTGTAAGTGGAGAGCCCCTCATCTTTGAAGCTATCTCCCACAAATATGGTTTTTCCCAAACGAACTTTTGATGAGAATTAGGCTAGCCTGGAGTTTGCCCTGGGAGGGCTCGTTAGGTCTAATTGGACACATGACTTAAATGTACATCTCTTAATGTGATAAGGGCTTAACCTCTCTCTGCTGTTTTAGGTTTGGGCGTGAAAAATAAGTGATTTGTTCAACAATGAAACAGGACCACATTGTCTGGACAACAGAGAGTCCTTCATCCGTTTTAGTATTTCTTACATTCAGACAGACTGCCCCTCTGTGACCATGTTGATGAGCTTGCTCTTGCATTCAGTTGAATATTATATGTTCTCTGTCTTTGTGACATATCTGTGGGGATCTTGTCATCAAACAGGCTCCCTACTTAAAATATTTCCTCACTCTATTTCAGGGGCTAGGGTAATGTGGTTGGTGGATCCTCCCTGATGACTTGACAGTCATCAGAGAAGGGCTAGCTGTCTGGGGGAAATCTATGTTCTGACATTCTGCTGCCAAGTGCAGTCTGTAGGAGTGGGTGGGATGCAGGGAGTGTGGAAACATATGTTGCACTCCTGGGTTAGTAATGATTTCCATTTTATCAGGAGTGTCACAGTCATTTCTCACAATATCTATGTGAGGGGAGGTGATGTCAGGCCTGTTTTACAGATAAATCGTTGACAGATATTTATATCGAAGGAGACTTCTGAAGTCAAACTTCTCATTGAGGAAATTTTTTTTTTTAATTTTCCAAGATGGCCCTTTTCTTCACTTCTATCCATGGTTTTAAAACTTTCAAAACTAACTCAAATCTCAAATTTTCTGCAAAGTTTTTCCTGACCTCTTCTGATTGAGCATAATTTTCTTCCTTCAGGAGAAGGAAGCTTCATGCGAACCTTTATTTTAGAGTGCATTATAGTTATTTGCTATTGTGAGATCCTTAAGGTCAAGGGCCAATCCTTTTTCATCTCTGTAAGCCTGTTGCCTTGCATGGTGTTTGAACATAGAGTTCCTTAATGTGACCTTCCCCTAGTGATTAATTTATTCTGGAACTTTCCTTTTCGTGTAAGGGATTACCATATATATGAGGTCTCATTTTAGAAACCAACAGTTATTTTTTGATAGACAATAAAAACCAGATTTGACTTTCTTTAACCTTTTAGAAAACCAAGAAATTTCACTGTTCATATGAGAACCCCAGAGGAATACTAATGAAGTCATGTGTTTGCAATGGGAAAAGTAGACAGTTCCATAGAGCTCTTCCTTTTCCTCACTGATACCTTAAAAGCAGATATTACTAAGATACAAATATTGTGTTTCTAAAGAGTGTTGCTTTGTTGTGCTGGATCACTGCATATGGTTAAGGGTTGGAAGTCATAAAGAACTACAGTAACTGCAGAGTAGTCCCTGCACAGACACGAAATGGACCTTACTATAAGCAGTATTCCAGTTATCAACTGGCCTGTGCCAAACAGTAAAGATTACTTTTATTGAGGATTGAAGCTATTTACCCTAAGTCTATGTTTTGGAATACCTGTGTCCATCTCCTCTCTCCTCTACCAACTGAGTAGAGTGATATATCATTACTATGACCTGAGAGTTGATGGCAGGATTAGTAGGGGAGAATGGTTAAGGTCTTTCAGGTTGGGAAATTAGGGTGGATTAAGTGGCTAGTCATTGTTAGAAAATAAAAGACTGAGGTAAGAGAAGCAATTTCCATAAAGGAAGATGGAAAAAGGCATTATAGCTCAATTTTACCTATTTTTAGCCTGTTACCTTGAGTTCTGTGACTGCTGTAAATAATCTGAGAGATTCTCAAAATCAGGGCCATGTTTTGCTCACCTTTGTATCCCCGAGATTAAGCAGAGATTATCAAGCAGATGGTAGATATTGTTAAAGATGTATGCAATGGCACTGTAGAAAGTCTTGGGCTTTGGATCAAACAGATCCATGTTTAAATCTTGGTTCTACCTCTTATCATCTGTGTGTTCATGGGAAAATTACTTAACTTACCTGATCTTCAGTTACCTTGTATATAGAAACGAAGATAGCACATATTGCATAGGTTTATATGAAAATTGAACGAGATCTTGTCTGTAATGTGCCAACATAGAAAAAATGCTCAATAAATGATAATTTATTTGATGAGTAAATTTTTGATGAGTAAAAATAGAGGTCAATGCTTCAGTTTTTACTTATGTGAAATGTTCTTTTGTATTTTTTTTGTGAAGGATAAAGTAATAATCACAAATGTCTGCACAGGACCTAGAATAGCTGAAACAAATTCAGAAAAGAAGAATAAGGTGGGAGGAATCACTATACCTATTTTTTAACACATATTAAGTATCTATTATAATCAGTGCAGTGTGATGTTGGTGAAAAGATAAACATATGGATCAATGGAATAGAATTGAGAGTCCAGAGTTAGACCCACACAGATATGCCCAACTAATATAAAAATTATTTAAAAAATTTTCTTAATTGTGGTAAAAAACACATAAGATTTACCACCTTAACTATTTTTAGGTGTATAGTCCAGTAGTGTTAAGTACATTCATATTGTATGACAGATCCCCAGAACTTCCTGCCCAACTAATTTTCAACAAAGATGCAAAAGCAATTCATTGGAGAAAGTTAGCATTTTCAACCAATGGTACTAGAGCAATTGGACATTCATAGACAAAAAAATGAACTTGACTTAAACCTCACATCTTATAATTAACTCAAAATAGATCATGGACTTAAATAAGTAAAATATTAAAGTACTAAATTTTCAATTAAAAAAATAGGGGAAACTCTTTGGGATGTAAGACTGGGTGAGGATTTCATATATTTAGCACCCAAAAGCATGATATATAAAAGGAAAAATTGTTAAATTGACCTCATAAGAATTAAGAACTTTGGAAAACCCTGTGAAGAGGATTAAGAGCTACAGGCTGGCAACTTCTTACTAGACATGTCTCCAGAAGCAAGGGAAACAAAAGCAAAAAGGAACTATTGGGACTTCATTAAGATAAAAAGCTTCTGCACAGTGAAGGAAACAATCAACAAAAATAAAAGGCAACCTACGGAATGGGAGAAGATATTTGAAAATGACATATCAAATAAAGGGTTAGCATTCAAAATCTATATAGAACTTACCAAGCTCATCACCCAAAAAACAAATAATCCAGTTAAGAAATGGGCAGAAGACATGAATAGACATTTTTCCAAAGAAGACATCCAGATGGCTAAGAGATGCATGAAAAGATGCTCAACGTCACTCATCATCAGGGAAATTCAAATCAAAACCATGCTGAGATAACACTTCACACCCGTCAAAATGGCTAAAATTAACAACATGGGAAAAACAGGTGTTGGCAAGAGTAGAGATAAGGGAACCCTCTTACATTGTTGGTGAGAATGCAAATGGGTGCAGCCACTCTGGAAGACAATATGGAGGTTCCTCAAAAGGTTAAACATAGAACCACCCTACAACCCAGCAATTGCCCTACTAGGTATTTACCCAAAGGATGCAAAATACTGATTTGAAGGGACACATGCACCCCGATGTTTATAGCAGCATTTATCAACAATAGCCAAACTATGGAGAGAGCCCAAATATCCATCAACTGATAAATGGATAAAGAAGAAGTGGTATATATATATATACACACACACACACACACACACATATATATGCTGGAATATTACTCAACCTTAAAAAGGAAGGAAATCTTGCCATTCGCAACAACATGGATGGAGCTAGAGTGTATTATGCTAAGTGAAGTAAGTCAGTCAGAGAAAGAAAATATCATATGATTTCACTCATATGTGGAATTTAAGAAACAAAACAGATGAAATAGGGGAAGGGAAAAAAAATGAGAGGGAGGCAAACCATAAGAGACTCTTAAGGATAGAGAACAAACTGAAGGTTGATGGAGGATGAGGTGGGTGGGGGATGGGTTAAATGGGTGATGGGTATTAAGGAGGGCACTTGTGATGAACACTGGGTGTTATATGTAAGTGATGAATCACTAAATTCTACTCCTAGAACCAATATGACCCTGTATGTTAACTAACTAGAATTTAAATAAAAACTTAAAAAAATAAAAGCTACAGGCTGGGGAAAATATATGCGAACAGCATATCTCACAAAGACTAGTATCTAGAATATACATAAAGACCTCAAATGTCAACTGTAAAAAACACATACAATCTAATGGAAAATGGGCAAAAGACATGAACAGACAGTTCACTGAAGAGCACTTGGCAAACATGCACATGAAAAATGTGATGAGCGCCATTAGCCATTAGGAAATGCAAATTAAAACCACAGGGAGATACTACTACACACCTATTAGAATGGCAAAATGAAGATTAGTGCCAAGACCAAATGTGGATGAGGATGCAGAGAAACTGCATCACTCATACATTGCAGATAGGGATGTAAAATGGACAGCCGCTCTGGAAAAGCATATGGCAGTTTCACACAAAACTATACATGCATTTACCATATGGCCCAGCAATTGCACTCTTGGGTGTTTATCCCAGAGAAAGGAAAACTTATGTTCACACACAAACAAGTTTTTATAACAGCTTTATTTGTAATAGCCCCAAACTGGAACCAACTCATATGTCCTTAAATGGGTGAACGGTTAGTCAAACTGTGGTACATCCATATCATGGATAGGTACTCAGCACTAAAAAGAATGAACCATTGATACACTCAACTACTTGGACAAATCTTAAGGGAATTATGCTGAGTAAAAAAAAGCCAATCTCAAAATGTTACATACTGTATGATTCCATTTAGATGATATTCCTTAAAGTGACAAAGTTATAGAGATGGAAAACAGATTACATGTTGCCAGGAGTTAGGGAGAGGGGAGGAGGTATGGTAGTTGTAACTGTAAGATGGTAGCATAAGAGATTCTTGTGATGGAACTCTCCAGAGTCTTGACTGTGATGGTTGTCCACAAATCTACACATGTGGTAAAATTGCACACATGCATAGACATAAACACAGATGAGTGGATGCAAAACTGCTAAAATCTGAATAAAGTCAGTGGATTATATCAATAGCAATTCCCCAGTTGTGATATTGTTCTATAGCTATTTAAGATGCAACCTTTTGGGGAAACCAGGTGGAGGGGATTTGGGATCTCTCCGTATCATTTCTTAGACTTCCATTTGATCTCAAAACAAAAAATACAAAGAAAAGAAAAATCTGAGCTAGGTTGTAAACTCCACTACAAATCAAATGCAAATGGCATCCCATTTTGGCTGGGCTTAATAATAATAAGAAGTTGGGTTTCAGAGTTGCAGGGTTTGAGAAGACTAAGGGATTCACAGTCTAGTTGGGAAGAAATCTGCATCTCCTAGAGCACTGCTGTGCAATAGACCTTTCTGTGATGCCGAAAATGTTCTAAATCTGTACTGTCCACTATTGTAGTCATTGTAGATGTGTGGCTAATGTAACTGAGGAACTGAATTTTCAATTTTATTTAATTTTATTTTTAAATTTTTAAGTGATATTCTTTATTTTTAAAAATGATTTTATTTATTTATTTGAGAGAGAGACAGAGCACAAGCAGAGGGAGCTGCAGGCAGAGGGAAAAACAGGCTCCCCGCTGAACAAGGAGCCCGATGTGGGACTTGATCCCAGGACCCCGGGATCATGACCCGAGCTGAAGGCAGAGGCTTAACTGACTGAGCCACCCAGCCGTCCCATCAATTTTATTTAATTTTAAATAATTAAAATTTACATTCACATGGCACATGTGGCTAGTGCTACTATTGGATCGTGTAATTTTGGAGAAATGGTAGGTTCCAAAAATAGGAGGAAGTTTTTAGAGCACAGGCAGTTCAAGGGAGTTAATACAAACCATGTTTTGTCATTGAAACATGACAAGTTTCCATCAGAAGAAAAAATTTTTGGTTAGACTTTTGGAAGTCATTGAGTCAGATGGCTTTAAAGGAAAACAGACCTGGAGTGGAGAGGTGGATATAAGAGACATTACTTTTCCCGTGACCTAGGGCAGTGTCTGTTCACTGGGGTTGGGCATCATGGTAAACTCTGAAGGAGAACTGAAAGACCATCTGAACATAAATTACATGTAGGCAGTTCTGGACAAAAGTGAATAGCATATAACTTTGAATTCCCCAATTGGTACATCACATGTGTCCTGAGATTCCTTTGTTCTATAGGGTTAAGGAATATGGTGCATAGAAAGGATTCTGGTCTGCTGGTCACCCAAATCTGAATTCCAGGTGCTTGGTGGCTCAGGCCCTCACCATGATATTCTGGGCCCCTCTCTGGCCCCAATAAGAGGGTTTCACTAGTGACTTTTATGTTTCTTTCCAATTCTCAGGTTTTCTTTTTTCTTTTTATTTATTTAGCATGCACACTTTAATCTATCAGATCTGAGAATCATCTGTTTGGGGAACACTTTAATGGGGGAGGTGCTGAACAATGACTATGAATTTTAGATGTGAAGATGCTTCCCTCCATCCCATTCCATTTCAAAGTGATGAAAGTAGAATTTATACTAATAATAAAAAATCAGAAGAGAAATCTTCTGTTTGGGGTCTTATCTGGATTGCGATACCATGAATGCAGTATTTGATTATTTTTTAAAATTATAAGGTTGGAAAAGCCCAATGATCCAGGGATGATTTTATATAAAAATAAATTTTTCCTCAAGTACCTTTGAGGGTCTTGGTTTCATAGAGAAGAGTTAAGCTTAATGGAAAATTTGCATATGCAGGACATATTTAGGTTTCCTGGGATAAGAAACTCTGTTTCTGTGTCTCTAAATGCCTCTGGGGTAGCTCTAAACAAGTTCCCTCAGGGTCTCTAAGACTTGACAGCACCAGGAGACATCTTATAATTCCTGCTGGCTTTGAAGGTGACATTTCTGGGATTTGGTTTTCAGAGGAGAATGCTTTCAAAAGAGAATGAGTGCCTAGGCCTCTTTCCCCCAAGGATCCAGAGCACATAATTGTCAGTTTCCTGTGAAGGGCACAGTGGGGCTGAGGCTTTTCCCACTCAGGGTGAACTCAAGGCCCCCAGCCTCCAGGCTGACTCGTTCAAGGTCCCTCTGCTCTCTTGACTAATTAGACTTACTCTCTTGAGTTAGAAGTCTGGGCATTTAACAAATAAGATGGTGAACAGATGGAGAAGACTGAACTCTTTGATGGAATTGAGTCCCAGAGATCCCTAAGGAAGAGTTTTGGTGAGAGAGCCTTTGGTTTTTACTTAGGAGTTAGGCCGATTTCAGTTGGATTTTGGCTAAGACAACTTGTAGGTTCAATATAACATGGTAGGCCAAACTTTTACCCCATTCAACTGCTCTACCCACAAAAATGGATGCCTTTAAGTAAAAAGAGAATTAACTACTCAGATTAGCAAATGACACATGGGATTTGGCCTTATGTCTCCAGCTGTGTTTTTTTTTAATGAGGACCAAGCAACTTAAAGGTCAGGTGAGACATTGCTGCTTTGTCATTTCCTGTCTTGGACTCTGAAGTTCTCTTTCTTTTGGCTTGAATCAGGTGTGTGAGTGTATGCATGTATGTGTGCATGTGTGTGCATGCCTGTGTGTGTGTATGTGTGTGCGTGGTATTGGTGGGAGACAGAGACTAAGAGGAGATCTCTGTTTTTTTCTCTGAGCTTACTGGCTACAGTCTCCTGATCTATTAATTTCTTCAGGCTAGTTTTTTTCTTGGCCAGTGTATTACTGCTGTTCAGTAATTAATCTTTACATGACACAGGAAATAAAGCCATGTTATGAAGGACTCCAATTATTTTAATGGTGTGGAAGACTTTTCAAGATCTGACTTGCTTTCGTTAAGTCATTTTACAGGTTATGAATAAAGTGTAGATTATTTTTTGGTGATACCCTCAAGTTTTGTCTTTTTTTAAAAAAGATTTTATTTATTTGAGAGAGAGTGAGAGAGAGAGAGAGAGGACAAGCAGGGGGAGAGGGAGAGGGAGAAGCAGGCTTCCTGCGGAGCAGGGAGCCCAACGTGGGGCTCCATCCTAGGACCCTGGGATCATGACCTGAGCCGAAGGTAGACGCTTAACTTACTGAGCCACCCAGGAACCCCTCAAGTTGTGTTCTAATAATGAATTTTTATGTTGAAATGGTCAGCAGTTAAGTGCCATTATGAATTGTGGGCCTATGCACATTTTCCACTGGTTATTCTTTTATGTAACAGTCACACATTCTTTATCGTGTCATTGGAATAAAGCTATGTGAGTGCAGGGACCACATATCCAGCTCAAGCTATTAATTTTCATTGCCAACGACTTTCTTAATTAATTATGATTTTAAGAAGTGAATTTTCCCCTGTCCATTTTTAATCTTACAGAGAATTGTGGATGGAGTTTTAGGAAAATTTGCTCAGTTCTTTGGGAGATATCCAAATGCAAAAGCAGAAAAAGTGTTTGTCAGCCATTCAAAAAATTATTCAGATCCTCTGTTGTACTCAGAAACCTTGAAAATAGATCAATTTACATATGACATTTATTATAGCTATTTATAGTTTGATTTACAAAATATGCTCAGCATGCAAACTTGCTGTATGCATACTAAACGAATGAATACTTAAAGGAATTTTTCACTGAAGATAAAGTTTAAGCTGAACTCTTGCTTAGCCAGGCTTGGTGGAAATGTGTGTGTTCTTGGATATGTCTTGTCTACAAAATAAGATAAATGAATATGCCTTTATTAAAATAAAGTATTATATATTAAAGGATTAAAATGTAGCTTTTTTTCCCTTTAATTCTATTACTTCCCTCATTAAATTCTAATTTAGAGTAGTGATACCAGACACTGCAGGAAATACAAGAGAAGTATAAGACATGACCTCTTTGTTTGGAATCCTACAGTTTAGTTAGGGAGATATGACTCGAATGTGTGAGGGCATTGTCGCTGTCAGCAAGACAGTATGTAATTAGATGGTACATTGTGATGTATGGATTGTAATTACCAAAGAACTTCAGAGAAAAGAGAGAAGAATGTAGATTGGGATAATCAGAGAAGAGTTAGTGTACAGTTGTTCCAACTTGAACAATTTAAAATTCAAGCTTTTTTAGATTCATTTGGGTCTTCAAAAAATAAAATCTATTCCACATTTCCTTTGGTTAAATCCCCTTCTAGAACTCCATTAGGTGTATGTTCATCCTCCTTATTTTATCCTCTGTCTCTTAACCTCTGCCTGATATTTTTATCTTTTTTTTGTCTCTTTGAGATTTATGTTGAGCAATTTCCTCAGCTCTATCTTTGTGTACATCAATTCTGGCTTTTTCTATGTTGACTCTGCTATTTAATGCATTTGCTGAATTTTATAATTTCAATGGCTATATATATTTTTTATTCCTGGAAATTTTACTTATTTGTATTCAATGTGTCTTCTTTCTGAGTTTTCTTGGCTGATTTTAATTTTTAAACAGTATACTGCTCTTCAGCTTTTTGCGTATCTTCTTTTATGTCTTTAACCATTTAAAAAACTTACTTATTTGTTTTGTCCTTAACCATTTTAAACATTTTTGTTCTCTAGTCTTATTCAGATTGTTTAATTATCTGAATTTATTGAAGATCTAATCCCAGTTTATTGTTATTGTGCCAATTGTGGATAGATTTGTATTTATAAAATGTTGCTCATGTATTTTCCAATTAGTGGGCTCAAGTGTATCTTCATTGGTACTTTATCTGTGGGACTCCTGTGAGGCCAGGATTGGGCACATAGCCTTTCAGAGTTGTTTGACATTAGTATTCAAGTGTATTAACAACCTGGGACATATTTTTATGTTGATTTCTTGGATCGAGGAGTTAGCCCATGATGTGGCTAGTATAAACTCAAACCAAATATCTGTATATGGCCTAGACCCAGGTATATGCATTTATAGGAGAGGCTATTTTTATCATTCAAGGTTAGGCCTGAAAAAGACAACTTTTTTTGAGGTACTTTCTGAGGTTGGTTTGTTTTTCCCCTAATCCACCTTTCACGAGAGTGCATCTTTAAAGTGACCTAGGTTGAAGCAGAGGACTGCATTCTAATTCCAACACAGAAAAAAATATCAAAACCCCTAGGGTACCCAAAACAACTGTGTTCCTCCTTCCTCCAGCCTTGCAGAGTGATGCCAACTGGGAGGCTTACTTTTCTGGTTTTCAGGAGTTTCTTGTTTCTGGAAATTGAGAATTTTGTTTTCTTGCAAACTTACTTACATTTTTAAAGAATGTTTGTAATATTTTATGCAGCATTGTAGAAGAAAGATTGTCAGGATTTTTTTCCCCCCCTCAGAAGCAGAAATCCTTAATTCCTTACTAATTCTCCTCATAAGGGACATTCTAAATCTTGTTAACCTTTTGAGCATCATGACTCAGTGACTGCAATTAACCCTTTGCTTTCTAACATTATCAATGGATCTTTTTGGGGCATCCTTCTGTCTCCCCGGAAATAAGCACGGATCTCCTCCATTTGGAAAAAGTTTTTGCTTGACTGCCTTTTCTTTTTCTGTTAATTCTTTTCTGCTTTTTACAGTAGAAGCCATTAATAGAGTTCCATGAATATATTGCGATTTGGGGCGCCTGGTTGGCACAGTTGGTTAAGCGTCTGACTCTTGGTTTCCGCTCAGGTGGTGATCCCAGGGTCATGGGATCTAGAGCTCTGCGTTGGGCTCCACACTCAATGTATTGTCTGCTTAAGGCTCTCCCTCCCTCTGTCCTCCCCTCCTTCCCTCTCCCTGCTCTGCTCACTCTCTCTCTCAAATAAATAAATCTTAAAACAATATATTGCAATTTGTATTGTCTGATTATCAACTCATTTCTGAATGTCTTATGATATGACTTTCATCTCTAGCACAGTACTAACACTGTTCTCTCTACTGTCACCAGGGACAACATAAGGTTACACCCAGCAGGCTTTTCTCCTCTGCCAGATCTCACACTCTTTGGCTTCTCTGAGGTTTTCGTGTTGACTGTCTCCTGCTTTAAACTTTATTTCTTTGAGCCTCATGCCATAATATTGTTCTAATTCTCCTCTTTCCTCCTCTTACCTATCTGGCCCCCTCTTCTGTGACTTCGTCCTTGAATTCATCTTCCCATCCATTAAATAGGGGTGGCTTTTCTTCTCTTGATTCTACAGTGTTCTTTCTCTATATTATCTTCATTCCCATGTTATTTTTTTGCAGATGATTCATAAATCTCTACCTTTAACCTAAAATCCTTCTTTTTCAGTTGTCTCTCAAATACTTTCCCCTGAATGTCCTGCTGACATGCCCAAATCATTGGATTTAAAACCAACTCATTCTCTTCCCATCCCCAATAACCTTGTGATTTACCTAATTCTGTCTGGGTTATTATTTTTGTCTCCTGAGCTTAAAAATGATTAGAGAAATCTTTCATTCCTGTAAAATTTTTCTTTTCCAATTTCTCTCTGATTTATCCCTTATTTGTCAATCTTATTGTATCTCTCCCTGTGTGTATCACTCTGCACTATTTGTCTTCTATGTGGTTTGTTACCCTTTCACTCACTTTTCTATAATCCATTCCACCCACCAGGTTGAGATTCGCCTATTTAATTCACCAATGCCATGCCATTACCCAGCTTAAAAACTTTCAATGATTACCAAATACTAACAGGATTAACCCCAAACTCCTTATTCGGGTGGTTTAAAAAAAAAAAAAAGTCTGGAGAATCCAGTGCTGTTGTGCTGGGCCTGACTTTTGCTCTATGACTAATTAGTTTTGTGAACATGGTGAAATCACTGGTCACCAGGTAAAAGGTCTCTTTCCTCTAAAATGAAATACTAGCAAGAGAAAAATAACCGAAAGAGACTTTTCCGAAAGAGGAGAAACAAATGGCCAATAAAAGATGAACAGATGCTCAATTACAATGAGATATGACTACACACCACCAGGACAGATCAAATAAAAAAGATAAACATTATCATATTTGGACAGGGATGTGCTTGCAGCAACAGGAATTTTTATACACTGTTGATCCACGAATAAGCAATTGTATTCCTAAGTATAGACTCAACAGAAAAGTTTGCATATATTCACCAAAGGGCATGTATAAGCATGTTCATAACAGTACTATACAAATTAGCCTAAGACTTGAAATTACCCACAAATCATAGGATGGGGTAAATAAATTGTGGCACGAATGAAAAAACATGGATGAATCTCATAAACATGATCACAGCAGTCAAACACATAAGAATATCTGCCATATGATTTCATTTCTAGAATGTGTAAAAACAGGGAAAACTCATCTGTGCTGTGGTTACCCTTGGGGGTAGGAAACCAGCTGGAAGGAGCCCAAGTTGGTTCGGTGGTATTGGTAAAGTCTTTTCCTTGGTCCTGTGTCTGGATACACAGATGTGTTCAGTTTGTGAAAATTTATTGAGCCACATACCTACGGTATGTGCACTCCCGCCATGTATATTATCTTTTAATAAAAGATTTTTTTTAATAAAAGATTTTTAAATGATGACTCAGGGGAGCTGTGAATAATGGCAGCAATGAGGTAAATAACCTCCCCGAGTCTCCTCCCTAAATGATGTGAAATAATTTTTTATCTACAAAAATTTGATGAAAACCACCTCTCAACGTTAACGTAAATAATGCTGAAACTGTACGGTAGCTAGCTGTGAGTAAAAAGAGAAAAGTCAACGAGTCCCAGTTCTGTGGCCCATGTGGTCCTTTCTTACACTCTGGGTTTTCATGGTGAGCAAAGGCAGATGGAGAGAGGCCGAAGGACTCATAGGAGGGACTCTAATGGAGGGACCTGTGGGTGGGTTGGAGCGACCACCAAAAAGATTGTATCCACCCTAAATCTGAAAATCCTAAAAAGGTAACCAGACAGATCAGAGCATGACAACAAAAAGGGATTTCAAAGTATTCAGTGCTTAAAGGACCAGATAGACTTAAAAAAAAAAAAAAAAAAAAAGACCAGACATACAATTTAAAGGGATAGACTCTATTTTAAAGGAAAAACCTGGGATGCCTGGATGACTCAGTTGGTTAAGCGTCTGCCTTCAGCTCAGGTCATGATCCCAGGGTCCTGGGATCGAGTCCCACTTTGGGCTCCTTGCTCAGTGGGGCGTCTGCTTCTCCTTCTGCCTGCAACTCCCCCTGCTTGTGCTCTCTCTCTCTCTGACAAATAAATAAATAAAATCTTTAAAAAAAGAGAAAAAACCTGATTTCAAAGCGTTGTCTTCTGGGGGGAGAAAAAGTCAAAAGGGAAGGAAGAATCACCCTTGGGAAATCAAGTGGTAAGGGGGAAAAGATGAAAAAGGGAGAAATTTCGTGTCCTATAAGACAAAAGGGAATAAAAAACCTGGAAGCCTCGTAACCTCCCCACCACCACTAAAACAGTCTGACAAAACCCTGCTTAAGTATTTGGACATTTCTAAGTTGAAAAGGAATTAAACTAGGAATCTTCTAAAATGCTGCAATATCATGAAAATGAACAAAAGGAAAGTTTACAGAGAAATATTTCAGAAAATCAGGAAATGAATTTGCATGCAAATCAATGGAGGAAAATTCCTCTCCTGAAAAACAGCCATGAAACAGAAGAAAATTTTAAGTCTACACTCCCATAATGAATGAAATATACTGAAACAAGCATTTGCAGATATGAAAAACCACTTTAAATCGGAAACCCAGAAACTAAAAGGAGAAATGGACTAAAAAAAGAGAGAGAGAGAGAAGAAAAAAAAGAGAGAGAGATAAAAAGAAAAAAGTTAATTAAATTCAGGAAAGAAATGGAAGGAAAAATTATCTCAGAAATGAAGAATAATTTACGAGATGCACAAGGGAAAATGGACCAAATGAACATTTAATTAAAGGCAGGAAAACAACCAAGGGAATAGTAATGGGTAAAGAAAAAAGTAAAAAGGCTCAGTTGTAGAAATGGAAGACAGGCAAAGAAAGAATAATATTCATGTTATCTGAGGCCCTGAGGAAGAAAAATAAAACAATGGAACAGATCTAATATTTAAAATTATAATCCAAGAAAGCTTCCAGAAGTAGAAAAAGACTTAAATCAACACATGGAAGGACTCATCTGGCAAAATTAACCCAGAGCTATCAATTCTCAGACACAGCCTGGTCCGATTAATAGTTCTTGGAAATAAAGATAAAATCCTCAAGGTCTTTCTCTACACAAAAAGATCAAATTACTTACAAAGACAAAAGAATTAGAGTAGCATCAGACTTTTTTTGTCCCTAAAGATTTTATTTATTTACTGGGGAGAGAGATAACACAAGCAGGGA
The DNA here is from genome assembly GCF_964656455.1 of Halichoerus grypus. Taxonomy (NCBI): domain Eukaryota; kingdom Metazoa; phylum Chordata; class Mammalia; order Carnivora; family Phocidae; genus Halichoerus; species Halichoerus grypus. The sequence continues at coordinate 181,225,934 of NC_135714.1, forward strand.
GTGAGGCAGAAGGGAGGGAGAGACAGAGGAAGAGGGAGAAGCAGACTCCCCATGGAGCAGGGAGCTCTGACATGGGGCTTGAGCTTGATCCCAGGACCTTGAGATCATGACCTGAGCTGAAGGCAGATGCTCAACCAACTGAGCCACCCAGGCAGGCACCCAAGACTAGCACAGACTTTCAAAACCAACATACAAAGCAAGGCAACAATGGATATTTTTGTATTTCTATATACATCTCTTTAAGCTTTGTGCTGGGATGCAGTTAAAGTTGCTTAGAAACACTTTGATCCTTTCCAATCTTGCTTTTATAATTTGCTAGGTGGGTCTGGAGCAGAGTTTAATGCAGGGCTGATTAATTTCCCACTACTGAGGCTAGACCTTTCTGAGAACGCTCCCTAGAGTTTGTCCCTGGGGAGTTTGTCTGGCTTGGCTGGTGGGCATAGGCTCTACCCTCTGCTCTGTATGAGTGCTTCGTCCTCTAATCTTTTGGATGATCCTTTCTCTTGTCTTGGGTGGTTCTTCATTATGCATGCACTGATCAGTACTCTGCTGAACAGCTTGGGGGGACCCTTTGCAGACTTCTGGGGTTCTCTCTCCATGCACCTCTCTCTGCTCTAGTGTTCTATCCAGTGAACTCCAGCTGCTTTGATCCCCCCAACTCTCAGTCCCATCTCAACTCAGAGCATCCCCTGGGTCTGCCTCAGTCACTGCCCCCCCCCCCACCAGTCAGGGCTTGGAAATCCTCTCAAGGTAGTAAGTCCAGACAATTTTAGGGCTCACCTCATCTGTTTCCTGTTTCTTGGAGATCACTGTCATTCATTGCCTGATGTCCAGTGTCTTGAAAACTGTTGTTTCTTGTATTATTCAGATGTTAATTTTCTGGCTTTGGGAGATTTTCTGGCTATGTAAGATGTTAACATCAGGAAAAGCTAGGTGAAGGGTACACAGAAATTTTCTGTACCACTTTTGCAACTTTCTGTAAGTCTAAATTCGAAATAAAAAAATTAAAAATATTTAAAAATGAAGGGTTTCACTTAATACTTTTAAAGTTATTTATTTATTTATTTTTATAAATTTTTTTTTAAATTTTTGTTTCTTTGACAGAGAGAGAGAGACAGCGAGAGGGAACACAAGCAGGGGGAGTGGGAGAGGGAGAAGCAGGCTTCCCGCGGAGCAGGGAGCCTGATGCGGGGCTCGATCCCAGGACCTTGGGATCATGACCTGAGCCGAAGGCGGACGCTCACCCAGGCGCCCCACTTTTAAAGTTATTTAAAGCACTTAGATTCTTTTTATCTTTTTATTTTTAACTCTATTGCTTATTAGTCTTCCATTAAGTCTTATAATTGAACATTTCTATCTTTGCTCATGCATTCAGAAGAATGCCATTCTTTTTTTTTTTTTTTTTTTAGAAAAATGCCATTCTTAATACAATTTTGTCTTCTGTCTGCACCTTCTCACCTTAGACCCAACTCAAACATCACCTGAGCTATGGGGTCTTAAGCCTCAGTTGGAAGAGATTTAACTTCATATAAACACTAGAAACACTTTGCTTATATCATAATGTGGAGTGTAAGACTGTGATTTTAATCAGTAAAAAGAGTTCATAAGTGAATAATCCCTCTAGTCACCTCTTTTATACATGTTTGGTGTATAGTTAGGTGACTGAGCCCTAACTGAGTCTTGAGGATGGATTAGATTTGGAAGCCTAGAGAGAAGGAAAGAAGAGATTTCATGTAAGGATATTATCATGGGCAAAGGCCTGGTGTAGAAATAAGCATGGCAGAAGCAGGGATAAGGAATGCTGAGGAGAGGACTCTATTGGTTGTATTCCCATCTCTTGAGAAAGAATGTTAGAAAGGAAATTCTGATTTGGAACAGGAGCAGAGAGATTTTGGATTTATTGGTTATGTAACCTTGGAAAGCCACTTAGCTATCTCTGGGCCTCAGTGTTCTCATCTATAAAACACAAATAATAGAACATACTTCACAGGATATTTGTGAAAAACAATGTTTAAAATATGAGTTAAAGTACTTTGGCAACTAACTATACTATGATGCATGATTTATTTTTCTTAACTTCTGGTTTTATATCTAGAATAAAATGTATGCGAAATGATTTGCTTTTTAAAAATGAGTAAGCTATTGAGTCTTGTTTGAAGATAGATATTTTCTTGGAGTATCTGATTACAGCAAAGTGCTTGCAAAAATTAGAATTCTCTTTTCTCTGCTTCTTTTCTTCTTTAGTAAATGAAGAGCTAAGAAATCATATCACTCTAGAATACTTGATAGTAACCACTCCCCTGACCAAGGACAGCGAGTATAAGCATCTTAAAAATCCTTGGTGTTTCTCTTGGGACAGTAATTCAATTCTGGGTCAAAGAGTGTATTCTTTTTTAGAAGGGTGGGTGAGGCCTCCCCAAGAATTATCAAAAGTAGGGGTATGACAAGTAGCTTCCTTACCCAGGGAAATGGAATGCAATAGAACTCTTTGTGTTTTGTGGATTAAAAAGAAAACCTGCCCAGTATTTATGGTAAATCCTTGGGAATCAAGTTGGAAAACGGAGGTCCTGGAATCAGCGGGCACACCAAGATGGTTGTGGATGTGGATCACAAGAGCTGAGTATGTAGAGTCACACCTCTGTGGTCCAAAAATGAGGCCTCTGGCCAATCCAGCCCTCAGACTATGGGGTTACTTTTTGTTGAAGAGCTGTGCCATGTGCCTTATGCTGGAATTTGAGGAATCATCACCAAGTAGATTAGCATCCCCAGTGACCACGAAGAATCAGTCTTCAACAGTGACATTGTGGCACCAAGAAGCAATGGCGTTCAGTTCATTGGACTGTGCCCATTCTTTTCTTGCCTGCCTCTGTGGCTAGACTATTTCCTCCAACCCTAAAAGTTTTAGGATAGCATAAATCCAGTGATGTGCTGATAAATTTTTAACAACTGGCTCTGTGGGAGGAAAAAGCCCTTGTTTATAATATTGCCAATCTTCGGGGTGTAAATACTCCCACCATGGTGGATTTCAAGGTACCAATGTGGTGTCACTGACCAGGCTGTTAGGAAAGGATGTGACACAGTCCACCATTATGTAGTACTTCTGCCATAGGCAGAAATAACCTCAAAAGCATTTATATAACAGTGAAATGTAGTATAATAATTAGGAAGTGATAAGTTTCAAATATTTATTATCTTTGTTTTTAGTACACAGTTGACCCTTGGACAACACAGGGGTTAGGGGCGCTATCCCCCTTCCCCCACCCCATGCAGTTGAAAATCCCCATATAACTTTTGAATACCCCCAAACTTAATTACCAGTAGCCTACTGTTGACCAGAAGCCTTACTGATAACATAAACAGTTGATTAACACATATTTTGTATGTTATACATATTATATACTGTATTCTTCTAATCAGGTAAGCTAGAGGAAAGAAAATGTTATTAAGAATATCGTAGGGGCGCCTGGGTGGCTCAGTCGGTTAAGCGTCTGCCTTCGGCTCAGGTCATGGTCCCAGGGTCCTGGGATCGAGCCCCGCATCGGGCTTCCTGCTCAGCGGGAAGCCTGCTTCTCCCTCTCCCACTCCCCCTGCTGGTGTTCCCTCTCTCGCTGTGTCTCTCTCTGTCAAATAAATAAATAAAATCTTTAAAAAAAAAAAAAAAAAAAGAATATCGTAAGGAAGAAAAAAGTACATTTATAGTACTGTACTGAATTTACTAGAAAAAATCCACATGTAAGTGGATCTGTGTAGTTCAAACCCATGTTGTTCAAGGCTCAATTGTCATTTACTTCTTAATATACGTAATTGAGTTTTGGAATAATGGCTGTATTTGACAACAGCCTTGAAAAATTCCTGAAAATGTAACAGCCCTCATGAACTGATGAGAGTTAGCTCCAGCACATCACTGGATAAATCCATGAGGATTTGGGATGGAAGGGACCTCAAAGTTGAGATAATGGGCTTGAGGTAAAATTGGAAAAATGACAGGTAAAATCGCTTTTGATCCTGGGCTTATAGTCATATAGGTTATACAGTAGTGGGTCCCAAAGCCCCCAAGCCTGAGACAAAATAGTGAAAAAAAGGACATGGCTTTGAAGATTTAATGATCCCAGAAGTCTAGATGTACTTTTTCTTAAGTTCTAAATGTTCAGAATCCCTGAGCATTTAGATAGAGTTGGATTGTTTCCCTCATTGGAATGGGGTCTCTTTATTATCAGAGTTCCTATCCTGTTTATTCAGACTGTTTTTCTATGAAGGAGGCATGGCAGTGCATATTTTTGTTATGGCTAATGTCATTGCTTCCTTAGGACAGTGGCCAGAGAGATAAATGAGCTGACTTGACTGAGCTGGAGCCAATGACGTATCCGCTCAAACCCATGTGGTTCTGTTCAGTCCTTCTTTCATTCACTCAACAAAGATCTAGAGCCCCTACTATGTGCCAAGAATTGTATTAGCATCAGGAATATAAAGATGCACAAGATGTGACTTGTGCCTTAAAGGTGCTGGCAGTGTCCCATGCAACCTCCATTCACCTTGTATGAGAATGAGCACCCCAGGGAAGCAGATGTGAAGCGATGGAAATGTTTTCACAGAAAAGGATCTTGGTTTGGGTCGCCACTGTGGTCCTGTTAGAGCACTGTGTTTTAAACATCGGGATTGAAATGTCTTACTGTCCTCAATATCAAACTTCCCTTCATTCTATCACAGTGACTCTTCTTAAAATGCTACCCTTACACCCCTATTGGCGTATTTGGAGCAAGTATGAATTAAGTTTTTAGAAGTTAGCCAACCAGGTCATGGAGAAGTGAGGCAAAGGGGAAGGAGGCCAAGGATGAGGGCTCAGTCTGGAGCAGGGAGCCAAGTCTGGGAAGGGCAGATCCAGACCAGGTGGTGTTTGGGGGCCTTGGATGGTTATGGACCATAGGAGGGTGCCAGAGGGGTGTGAGGTGGATGGGGAGAAAGAATGGAGAGACTGGTAATAAATTTGCCCATTTCTCATTGTTGCCTAACCCAGGGTCTGCTTTTGGCTCATCAAGGCAATATGATGCACTGATTAAGATCTGCTTTGAAACTTAGGAGATGAGTTCAAAGCTCTGAGTTTTTATTTAATAGACTTCATGGCCTCTGCCAAATCATGAACCTCTTTGAAACTTTATTTCTTCATAAAATGGGAGTAATAACAGCAGGGTATTGTAAGAATTAAATGAGAGTGCCTCTCTAAGGTGCCTAGTATGGTGCCTAATTCACACCATAAATGTTTGTTTCATTTCTCTCTAGACATCCAAAAGGACAAGCATTGAGGCATAGAAAGTAGTCTCGAATTCTCCATCTACATAGATAGTACCATCTAGCAGCTATCCATATAAGTAATTATATGGCTGAAATCAACTGTTCACTTGGCTAGGATTGCTGCTCAGTCAAGTGGCTATTAGCAGAAATGAGTTACCTGCCATTGCTTCTGTTGAAAAGGACATCTTGATTGTGGTGCACGTGAGTTTCCCGATTAAATAAACCTCAGTGATTATTGTCATTAAACAGCTCCTCTATTACCATGGGTATAAGATGTAGGGAAGCAGATTTGGCCTGAATATAACATAGCGGAGATTTTCTAATTATTACTGTTTTCTGAAAGTACAGTGCACTGAAATAAGTTCGGCGTCCTGGTTGTCTTTAAGAACTTGGGTTTCCACTTACCCAAAATGGAACAGAAAATTCATCCAAATTACTTTCTGACTATGATGTTTCTTAGGTGGGTAATTGGGGATTTATTAAATCCACAGGAGGAGAGTCTAGCTATCTGTCAAAAGGGTCTTCCTGTCAAGTAAAAATTATTATAAATAGCCAATTTTCAGCAAGCAAGTAATATTTTTGGAATGCTTATGAAGAATCTAGGTTGTCATCTTTGAAATGTGTGAACTTGGTAAGAAAAAGCATTTCTTTAAGTGTTAAGAAAAATTTCTGATGTTTCAATAACTTAGCCATGGCTAAATGTTTTTGACTTTGCTTCTGATTTACTTCACTTCTGGGTTCACCCAGAAAGCAGGAATAGGAATCTTTAGTTCTCTATAAAAGTTCTACAGTGTCCAGTATAAGGAATCAGGAGAAGATAGTGGGAAGATAGTGGACTCGGGATCAGGAGTTTTGAAATTATGTCTTGGTTCAATCTTTGGCAAGTCATTTAATGTGGCTGTCTCATTTGTAAATATTACCTACTTCTAAATAATAATGAAGGTTGCCCTACTGTCTTACCCAGTAGGGTCACTCTGTCATCAAATGGGTAAATCTATATGGAAACACTCTGTAAATTGGCTTGAGCTATACAAATGGTGGTTTTGCCATGACTTCAGCTTCATACTTGAATAAATTAGCAACTAAACAAATATTATCTTTCAGTCATGCCCCAAGCAGATGGTTTGGTTTTATCTTTCCAATTTTATTGTTTTATATTCTTTTTTTTAATTAAAAAAAATTTAAAAAAAAGATTGAATTCATTTATTTGGGAGAGAGAGAGAGAGCATGAGCGGGGGTGTGAAGGGGCAGAGGGAGAAGGAGAAGCAGGCTCCCTGCTGAGTGCGGAGCCTGTGTCAACTTGGGGCTCGATCCCAGGACCCTGAGATCATGACATGAGCTGAAGTCAGACATTTAACCGACTGAGCCACCTAGGTACCCCCAGATTGAGTACTTTTTTTTTTTTTAATAATCTCACTATTGGATTGTTAGTTATACCTCTTTTTTGTTTTTTAGTGGTTGATGTAGAATTTTGAAAACACATATTATTGTATTATGGTCTTCCTCTAAATAATATTATGCCACCTCCCATTTAGTATAAGAACCTCACAACAGTATACGTTTGTTTTTTCTCTCCCATCCTTTGTGTTAGTTTTGTCATACATTTTACTTCTACGTATGCTATGAACTCCACAATATATTGGTACAATCAATTTTAACAAGACTAAAAACAAGAAAAAAACCACTTTTACATATTTTGGTTTTACCAGGTTCATTGCTCTCCATTTCATTTAGTGGATCCACATTTCCATCTTTTCTCATCCTCCATTTTTCTGCAGAAATTCCTTTAACTTTTTTTTTTTTTGAGAGAGAGAGAGGGAGAGAGGACACAAGCAGGGAGTGGAGGAGGGGCAGAGGGAGAGGCAGAGAGAGAACCATAAGCAGTTTCCATGTTCAGCACAGAGCCTGATGTGGGGCTCAGTCCCATGACCCTGAGACCATGACCTGAGCCAAAATCAAGAGTCCAAGACTTAACTGACTGAGCCACCCAGGCACCCTGTTTTAACTCTTCTTTTAATACAGGTCTTCTTGTAATGAATTCTTTCAGATTTTGTTTTTTCAAAGTGTTTTTATTTTGCCTTTATTTATAAAAAGATATTTTTGCTGGGAGTTGAATTCTAGGTTGACATTTTTTTTTTTTTCATTTTAAAAATGTCACTCCATTGTCTTCTGTCTTACATGATTTCTGATCAGAAGACCACTGTAATTTTTATCTTTGTATTTTTGTATGTAACATTTCTTTTTCCTCTAGCTGCCTTCAAGATTTTTTCTTTATTTTTGATTTCAGCAGTTTGAATATGATGGGTCTAGGGATCTGTGCGTGTGTGTGTGTGTGTGTGTGTGTGTGTGTATGTGTATTTATCCTGTCTGTGTTTCTCTGAGCTTCTTAAATCTGGTGTTGTCTTTGTTAATTATGAAATGTTATCTGCCCATAATCTCTTAAAATATTTCTTCTGTAGTGTTCTTTCTCTCTTTTCCTTCTGGAATTTCAAATATATGTATATTAGACTGTTTGATATTCTAACACAGTTTCTTAATGCTCTACTCTGTTTTTTCTTTTATTTTGTGTGTTTTTATGTGTGTTTTTGTTTTGTTTTTAGAGGGGGATGGGGGGAGACAGAAGGAGAGGAAGAGAGAGAATCTTAAGCAGACTCCAAACTCAGCATGGAGCCCACATGGGGCTTGATCTCACGACCCTGAGATCATGACCTTACCTGAAATGAAGAGTTCAATGCCTAACTGACTGAGCCACCCAGGTGCCCCTCCTTTATTGTGTTTTAATTTGGAGAATTTCTTTTGACTTATCTTCAAATTTACTTATTCTTTGCTAAGCTATTTGCCATTTCAAGAATTTTTTATTTTCAAATTTATTTTGAAATTTTCATTTCAGGTATTTCAAATTTCAGATTTACTGAAGGTAACTACAACAACCAAGCCTAAACTCAACTGAAATCATACTTTTTTCCCTAGCTTTTCCACTTGACTATTTTTTATAGTTTTCATTGCTCTGCTGAGATTTTCCATCTCTTCATGCATTTTCCTTATTTTATTAGATAATCCAACATATTAGTCCTGGTTATTTTTAAGACACTAATACTGCTAGCATCCAGATCACCCCTGGGTCTTGTTCTGTTGATTGCTTTATCCCTTGATAGTGGTTTGCTTTGTCTTGTTATTTTGTGTGTCTCATTTTTTGATTGACTGACAGACATTATGTGTAGAAGAATAGTGAGTCTGAGATAAATAGCATTTATGTTCTGAAATGAGCATGGCTTTTCTTATTTCACGGTGCTAGTTTGGAGGCTTGAATTAGTATTGTCAGTAGATACGCTGAGTTTAGGCTTTGTTGTCACTGTAGTTAACTTCAGTAAACCATAGACTTTAAATTACTTCAGTGATGGATTGCTTTTACTTTATGCTTAATATGGGGCTTGGTGTACTGAGGGTTTTCCTCAGTTTATGCTTCATTTTCAACTTTTAGTAGGCCCTGCACATTTACATCACAGATAGGATCTCTTTTCACACTCTGGCCCTTTTCCCCATAGAAATAGACCGCTGTTACTTGTTTGGTGTGAGGCTTGTGGTGGTGGCAGCAGGGAAGGTTCTTCATTCTCTTGGTTCAGCTTTAGTATCAGGCGGGCCCTGTGTCCTTGTGTCCCAGTGGTGGCACTTTCTCAATATGCCTGTCACTTTTCCCATTGTAGCTAAACTCTGCCTTGTATCTGTGGGAGCTATCGTGTGAGACATATTTTCCCCCCTGTTTTCAGTGGTAAGAGAACACTGCTTTGTATCAATGCGGGATCCTGGGCTAGAGAGGGTTTCTTATCCCTCCCACAGTAGTAGAGAGCTTTTTGGTTCCTTTTCTCTTGAGAAACAGGGATCTTTGCCAGGGTTCTGAGAGTGGGAGGGTTTCCTGCCTTTCTCCTAGTAGCTTTAGGGTTTTGTTTCTCATGGAATAAGAATCTAGTAAATGGGTGAGGCTTTGTTCATAACCAGAACATTGGCACCACTGAAGGGCACTCACTCAAGTTTCCTGTTCTGCCCCAAATCTTCCTCAAGAGTACCTGGGAAAGGTTCATGAAAAAGAACTGGTGAGTGGGTACAAATTCTGCTTGTATATGGGGTTCTAAGAATTCCATACTATTTCATTAACCCACACTTGACTTTTAAGAATTTGTTAAAATTTTAGCTGTTTTTTTTTTTTTTTAACCCACTTTACAGCAGCTGTCTCTTCCTTTCCTGTTCTGCCAAAAGGGAAACAGTTTGTGAATTCTGTCTCTCCTTGGAGGGGTTTACCACTCACTGGAATTTCATTCACTTGGTAGCTTTGTATTCTTACCTCTCTGATGGGCTTAAGGAAAGTTATAATTGTATAGATTATTTGGCTTTTCCTCCTTGTTAGGGTGGGTTCAATGTTCTTTTGTGGCTTTCTATATTCTAAGTGGAAGTGGAACTCCAGGAGAGTTTAGTACAGGAAATATTTATAGGAAGGCATGTAGAATACATGAAAGTACAAGTGATAATACAGCTGGAGAGGGGCAAGGAAGGATCCTCATAGACCCAATCAGGGAGATCATGATCCAGTTAACACCTTCATTTCAAACTTCTAGTCTCTAGGACTGTGGGACAAAGTTTTGTTCTTTTAAGCCACTCAGTTTATGGTAGTTTGTTATGGCAGCTCTAGGAAATTAATACACACCCTTAGGCCTGAAGGAGCAAGGGAGGGAGACAAAAAGAGCTGTGTGGAGTTGTAAACTCAGGGTGAATGGACCCCAGAGATAAATACCCTCACCTCTGTCTCTTCTATCCCTTCATCCTGCTGGGGCTCCCTTTGACTACACTCAACTGGAAGCCAGAGGGCAAAGGGAGCTAGTTTAGGTAGTCCATGTAAGTCAGCCTCCTGGGGTAGAGAACAGAGTGGGGAAGTCTGGATGGGAAATATGAGTAGCTAAATAAAGATAGCCAGTCCAGTAGGGCTTTGTACAACAGACAATGTAACTTTATACATTCATTTGGGTAGGTGGTGTGGGGTCATTGGAAAGATCACAGAGTTATAGCAGGTCTGTGGTTTTGTCCCAGCTCTGCTCTGACTCACTGTGGCCTTGAATATTTCACTTAACCTTTCTGATTCTCTATTTTCTCATCTGTAGGAGGGGGTTAGACCTGATGACTTTTGTGGTCCCTTCTCCGCCTTGTGTTGGGTGTATGGGAAGGAATACTCTTATATCAAACAAAAAGAGGTCTAAAATAAATTTTTTGAGATTTAGAACTTGAGGCTTTTATGATTTTGAGCCAGGTTCAGTGATGAAAACTATCAATGCTACTGATAATAATTGTACTGTTACTTGACTTATCTATAAAATAAAGAAAATGTTTCCAGGGCACCTGGGTGGCTTAGTTGGTTGGGAGTCTAACTCTTGATTTTGGCTCAGGTCCTGATCTCAGGGTCATGAGATCGAGCCTTGCGTCAGGCTTTGTGCTTAGTGGGGAACTTGCTAGAGACTCTCCCTCTCCCTCTGCCCTTCCCTCAGCTTCTGCTTGTGTGCATCCTCTCTCTCAAATAAATAAAATAAAATCTTAAAAAAATGTTTTCATGTCTACATTCTCTTTTTAATGTAGCAAGCAGTTCTGTGAAAATTTTGTTGTTTAGGTGTTAAAATTCTTTTGTCTGTGTGTTTACAGTCCAAGTAGTCGATCTAAGAGAAAAGTTCATTTCTTATTAATGCCATTTGCTTTTGTCAAGGAACTCACCACTTTATCACTTATTATTATTATTATTACTTAGAGTCTTTTCAGTTATTCTTTCAGCAGAGAGAGAGTGAGAGAGAGCGAGCATGCACTTGACCTTCTGTATTCTCTCATCATTAAGGAGCCAAAGAGTTGCTTATTGATTTTCTTTTGGTCTTCGAAGTCAAAGGTGAAATGTGCTTTACACTCTCTGTTCTTCCACATGGGCCACAGAATTCTTGGTGTGGTGATGTCCCTGGGGGCCCTGATATCATTGATCCAGATGCTAGACTTGGCTTTGAGCAAGCACAAAGACTAATGATTCAGTATTGTTACACATCACAGACAAACCAGATGGAATTAGTTTTCAGATTTCCCGGTGTCTGCAAGGTGAAATTTTTTTTTCCCTTGTGTGAGGCCCAACTCAAATCATAGCTCATTTACAAAGGGTTCTTATCACACAATTCCACTGTTATCATTTTTCTTCTGCTCTCAAAATATTCTCAGTTAACAGTTCATCACAGAAGACCTTCTGATGTCAACTTATTTCTCAGGGAAAGAATCAGGAGAACTTCCAATATGCTGATGTGGGGGAAGATTACACTTGCTTAGGGACAAACAAAACAACCGAATTAATGATAGACACATACTCAGGAGAATATATGACTATGTTCTTTTTTTTTTTTTGCATAGGTATAACAGGACCATAACACATGGATGTAAAGTGGATGACTGAGGAGCCAGAAGTAACTTTGTAGGAAGCAATAGGGCAGGAGATGTTGGCACAGGGCAAGTGGAGAGAGTGAGAGTAAGGATGGAAACAAAGAGGAGGAGGGAAGGCGGTATTGTTTTATGGAAGTTCACTTTTCTTAACTTAGCCTGCCTCTTGGAAACTTGGTGATGGCTCATCTGATATGGAGTCGTGAATTGTCAACTATGTGTATGTCAGTGGGAAGGAGGCACTGAGGCAGAGGGAAACACAAGATTCAGAGAAACCATTTCGTAGAAGAGAGAGAGAGCCTATCCATTGGGGAAGGTTTTGTATTTGCCTCCACAAAGAGTATTTGGAATGTTAGGAGAAAGTCTATGTCCATTTGCCTGATCTCATCTGAAATATCAGGAGAAAGGAGGAAGTCCCAAGTAACCTGGGGTCCATGCACCAAGGGGGTCTTTGCACGGAACTCTATTTTCATGTATTGGTTTCTTTTTTAATCCTATGTCTTTTAAGAACACTATACCATAGCAGGAAGGGAAGAATGAAGGGGGGAAATCGGAGGGGGAGACGAACCATGAGAGACTATGGACTCTGAGAAACAAACTGAGGGTTCTAGAGGGGAGAAGGGTGGGGGGTTGGGTTAGCCTGGTGATGGGTATTAAAGAGGGCACATACTGCATGGAGCACTGGGTGTTATATGCAAACAATGAATCATGGAACACTACATCAAAAACTAATGATGTAATGTATGGTGATTAACATAACATAATAATAATAAAAAAACAATAAATGAGAAAATATAGAGGGTAAAAAAAAAAAAGAACACTCTAGCACCAAAGAGGTAGAAAGAAAGGTTAAGAATCCCTGAATCAGGAAAATAACTTAATAAAGAAGTACCTAGGTGACCGATGTCAGTGCATTTACTACGTCCCATGCCATCAGATGAACTGAGGCCAGAATCAGCAAGCTGCACATGATTCAAGGTCATCATGTAGGCAAAGAGCTGGTAAAGGTTGAAGTAGCCCAGGCTTACTCAATATGTGAGATATGCACAATATAAATTTTTTGTTACTTGAACTTGATAAAGTTTCCTGGTAAGGGTAACTGTTCTACCTAGTAAAGCTTGATAACCTACTTCCTTTCTCACACCAAAATAAACTCAAGAAAGATCAAATGTTGAACTGTAAAAATATGGATTGACACAAACGCTAGAATACAGCTTTTATGAATTTAAAAACAAGTGGGTATGGCTCTTCTACACATGATATGAAATGCAGAAACTCAAGGAAAAGAATAAGCAAATTTACCTACATAAAAATAAAGAATTCTACTTGAAAAAAAATACTGTAAGGATAGTCAAAAGACAGCCTGGAAAAGAAATAACAGCAACACTTGTAACAAAAGGACTCATTTTCCATAATACCCAAAGATCTCCTAAAAACAGAAAAGACAAAGAACAAAAATTCAGAGAAAAATGGGCATCAACCATGAAGAGGGAGATCGCATAGAAAGGATGAAAAGAGACTCATGCTCACTGAAAATAAACTACAAAATAAATGGACAGATGTTCATTTTACCCCCGTTGGAGTGGCAAAGATTAAAACGTTTGATAATCTCAGCTGGCGAAGATCTACATGCAAACAGATATCCTTGTACATTGTTGTTTGTGGGAGAACAAATTGGTACAAGTGTTTGAAGATAAACTCGGCAATATCTATAAAATTCACTTCCTTTGACTCACCATCTCTACTTTTATGAATTTATTTCATAGATGAACTCACAGAAATATGCAAAGTTATATGTACAGATATTCCTTGCTGCTTTCTAATAATAACAGCAACAAACACATAGACAGTAAGAAATAGCCTAATGCCCATCAAAATGTGGCAGTGCGCATTCATTATGGTACGTTAATGCAATGGTTCGCAGCTATTAAAATGAAGTAGAGATATGTATATTAATATGGAAAGCTGTCTAACATATATTAAATGAAAAAAAAAAACAAGTTGCAGAATAGTAATGTATAGAATGATCCTATTTGTGTTAAAAAAACATTCAGAATATTCCCAGAACACGAAGCTGTTGGCAGTGATTACTTTGGTGGTGTAGACCAGTGAGTTGAGATGCCACGTGGGAAGAGGGTGGGGGAAGATTGGAGAATTGCAGAACCTCCACACCCATTCTCACTTTATAGCTTTCTCTGCTGTTTGATTTTCAAAATTTAAATTTATAAAATATTTTGAAAAACATTCATAAGTGTTTCATAAGAAGGGATTATTTACCAAGAGAACAGCGAATGCCTGTCTCATAGATTAGCTATTCCCATTTGTGTGATGTTGAGAGGTTGGAGAGAGACCTATTAAGGGAAGGTTGGTGGCTTTGGGTCATGCCTGTAGATCTCCCTCAGCACTTGCATTCTTGGAGAAGGATAGACTGGTGTTTAAGAGGGCAGTCTCTTGACGTCACTGAGGCTTTGAGAGAATCTTAGCTCTACTATTTATTTGCTTTGTCGCCTGGACAAGTTACTTCACCTTTCAGGGAGGAAAATAATAGAGTCTCCCTGAATGATGCGAGTAAAACAGATAGCAAAGTAAGTTGCCCTAAATGGGGTTAATTCAGTGGAAAACCATGAAGAATTTTTGTATGTTCTAATTTTCAAGGTGTTTTTACTAGCATTATCTTATTTGAGTCCCAGAACAGTCCAGTGAAGTAGGTAAAGAAGGTATTCGTCCTTCTTGTTTTACAGGTAAAAACAGAATATGGGAAGGGGACATGTGTGAGTTATGGAGGTAATAACGGGAACAAATTGCAGACTCCTGACTCCTATTTCAGACGCTTTCCTGTACATCTCAAGGCCTAGAGAGCATTACTGGGCAGCAATAAATAAAGAGAATGAGACATTTCATGTGGTTAGAAGCCAGCCCAGCCTTCTTACGGTGTGGGTGGGATGGTCTCCTACAGAGGCCATTACCAGTTTCCCCTCAGCTCTGTGCACTGTGGGAAATCAGACAGAGGAACACTTTGCATGGGAAACAGGTAGGCATATTGCATCTTGTCTCAGTTTGCCATCCTGTAACTTTCCCGGACAGAGGTTGTTTCCTTTTGGATTCAGGGGCATTTGATTCGACTGTATCTGTGTTGAGTGAAAACTGCCACGTTCCCAGCACCAACATCCACTCTGGACTCAGACACATATTTCTTGGGCTTAGGGTTATCGACTAGTTTGGGAGTAAGGGCAGTGCTCTAGACTTCATGTTTATGTCCCTTCCAAATTTTGGTTTTGAAACCTAACCCCCAGTTTGACGGGATTAGAAGGCAGGGCTCTTAGGAGGTGGTTTGGTCACAAGGGTGGAGGTCTCATAAATAGGATTAATGCCCTTATAAAAAAGAACCCAGGGAGTTGCCTTGCCCATCCACTGTGTGAGGTTGTAAAGGGAAGGTGGCTGTCTCTGAACCAGAAAGCACCCTGTCACCTGCTGGCAACTTGATCCTGGACTTCCCAACTGTCAGAGCTGTGAGAAATAAATTTTTTTGTTTTGTAAGTCACTCATCCTCTGATATTTTTTGTCATAGCAGCCTGAACTCAGGCAGCATAAAAGAACTTTAGAATGATTTTTTGGAGATAGATCTGTAGCCAAAGAAGTGTGTACAGAATTGGGGAAAATGTCAGTGACTTTTAGGCAGTGGTAAAATTTGTGTTACCTAGGGAAAAAAAGTAAGAACTCGGGGATGTATCATGCTTTAATAAGAGTCCTTGAGACAGAGCTACCTGAATCTTCCTAAGCAGAGGGAAAAAAAAGAAAGCCTCTATTTTCAGAGTGAAGGGAAAGGAGAAAAGGCTGAATTAGCTTCTCATTCCATCTAAACATCCTTAAAACAGCTTTGTCAAGCATCTGCAAGTTGACATAACGTTGATCCGTTCAATCTGGTTCTAAATTGTTCTGTTAAATGCCAGACAACTTTTGTCACAGAAGCTGTCCCCCCTCCTTCAGAATGATTGTCTATAATTAAGGAGGAAACCAGAAAATAATGATAGGGTTCTCTTTTGCTTTTCTAATGGCTTTCTTATTAAGTATGTCTGAAAAAGCTACTGAGATGTTGATTTCCCACGTAACCAAAAGAAGTCAGCCATTATATAATTATTTCTTTTTAAAGACTACAAAGAGAAATGTATGAGAAGTGCTTTCAATGGGCTAAAGACACCATGAAGCACAAAGGAATAAAAATCCTTTTTGACAAAAAAAAAGCAGTGAATAAATTAGTTATTAGAAATTGTCTTTGTGGACAACCTGGAGGAGCCAATGCCTATCACCCACGGTGTGCTTGTTGGAGGCGTGCTTGTGGCGGGAAGGGGAGGTCAGAAAGGAGGGCACGCGGAGGAGGGCAGTGGGGCTGTGGGTAGGATAATGGTATTTGTACCTTTTAGTGAAGCCCTCACTTATAGAAAGAGTCCTCGCTTATATTTTCTCTATTGGAGGAGACTGAAATGTTCACAGGCTGAGACTTGATTCAGATCCCTGGTAATGTCATTGCTGTTTGTCACATTTGTTGGGAAGGAGTGAGGTCCACATTCTAAATACCTGCATTCTCAACTATCAACTTACTACTATACTGGGTGCCTGAGGGATTGGATAAATGGGGGGCAGAGTGGGCTACCTACCTCGTTCACTGCCACTTTCTTTTCCCCCACCCCACCTCCCAGACAGAAGAAAGAGAGAGGCTTTGTTAGTATGGTTACCCATTGAAATGAAAGATGGCCGATATGAGCAAGAACAAGGTTTGTTTGTCTTGTAGATGTTTTATTCTGAAAAGTCTGAGGGGTAGTGATGCTTATCTAACCCACGGGTTCCTTTCGGCCAACGCCTCACATTATGAACAGCTGGGATTCATTCCCAGATTCTGCCATAATTTCCTCTCTGGTGATGTGGGCTTCTCCTCTTTAGGTCCCTTTCCCTTGGACCCCATTATGGGCCTTTCAGGTTGGTCATGATGCCGTGACAAGAAAAGGAGAGTTGATCCAGGAGAGCTTTTGTGCTAGTCCAGCATAACCTGGATCCTTTCTACAGTAGCTTCACTTTGATCTTGGGGTCCATTTTGTGCTTTACTCATATAGGACTTGCTCCTCCTTGAAGGTGGATTGATGAGCACGGGAGCAAGGGAATGGCTTCTAGAAGTGAATAGTGTGTAGCCCGTGATTATCTTGAAATATCTCCTTAGCATCTTAGGTCACATTATAGTGGAAAGAGCCTGGACTGGAAGACCTAGATTACAGTCCTAGATGTATCTGCATCTCTCTCCATATATATATGTTCTGTTTCTCCAGAGAACCTTGTCTAATACACCCAATATGTCAGCCTTCAAATATTTGAAGAGGGCTTTCATGTTGTGCCATATTAAGTGGGTCCTGAGAATGGGTAGATGGCTTGATGGACTTCTTTCTGGGCAAATAAGAGCATACTTGCCGCTGGATTCAGGAGGGGTAGAAACAAAATGCCAAGAGAGTAAAGAGAAAAGAAAGAACTGGAAGTCCTGAAGGTGTTAGCACAGAGCTTTGCACCTATTAGAGCCTCCTTTAAAACGAGAATTGTTCCAATTACTAAAGAAGCAGCAGGCCAGGGAAGACAATCATCCCCATCAGTGTCCTCTAACATTTGCAGAGCTTGTTGGGCTATCACAATATTTGCTTTCACGCTTGGGAGATAATTGGCACTTAGCTGTTACAGAAGCAGCAGTAGGGGAAAAAAAACATGAGGAAGAGGGTAGGTCTGGTTCTCATCTGCTAGATCCGGCACATGCCCATGTGAATGAAAAATAACAGCTACGTGATGGCTCAGCGCCTGGACATCTGTTGTCACCCTGTCTGGTAGCTGCGCTTTCTTCCTTAAGCATGAATGAGGTGACTGAGGGGGAACTGGAAAATCTTTGCAGCTTGGAAGCCAAGGACAGAGTCCCCGAGGCAGCACTGAAGTCTGCCTGTGCTCCGCTTCTTTGTGTGGGAGCTTACCGTGGAGCGCGTGTCCCTGGAATGGGGACTGAGGCGATTTTTGCTGGTGCTTCCATGGTGGGCTCCCCCTGCCCCAGTTGTGTCTCTGGTACCAGCATGTGGAGAATATGACAGAAAAAGAATCAAATAACAAATCTTACAAAGTCCACAGCCCAAGCACAACAGTTTTGAGTTTTCTTCATTTTTATCCACCTGCAGATATACTTTAGTGTAATTATAATCAGTGGATGAATAGAGTTTTGTATTGTATATTTTTTTCACTTAACATTCTATGATAGACATGTTCTTATATTGCTTCTCGTCATCAGTACTATTTTATAGCTGTGGTATTGTGATGTTTCAGGGCTGATGTACCACGGTTAAGCTAACCATTCCTCATTGTTAAACATTTCCAGTACTTGTTATAACAAAGCCCTACGATGAATATCTTTTTGTGTGTAGCTTTCTTCCTCTTTTGAAAAACGTCCTTCAGCAATTCCAGAGAATGAGTCAAGGGATGTGAATATTTTAATGTCTTGATATACGGTTGATCCTTGAACAGCACACATTTGAACTGTGCAGGTCCAGTTACAGGCAGATGTCTTCCAAATACACAGGACTGACCTGGAAATGTATTTTCTCTTCTTTATGATTTTCTTATTAACATGTTCTTTGCTCTGACTTACTCTATTGTAAGAATACAGTAATATAATACATATAATATATAATATATGTGTTAATCGACTGTTTATGTTCTCAGTAAGGCTTCTGGTCAACAGTAGGCTGTTAGTAGTTAATTTTGGGGGGCAGTCAGAAGTATGTGGATTTTCGACTTTCGTACCCCTAATCCCTATGTTGTTTATGGGTCAAGTGCATATTGCTAATTGTCTCCTAAAAGGATTTGCATTGGTATAAATTACAAAAACAATATGCAAATATGTCACTTCTGCCAGAACATTGCCAGATTGAGTATTAATTATAATGAATATAGAGTAAAATTCTAGTGTGGTTTTTTTCTTTTTTTACTAACAAAGATAATGATTTTCCATATATTACTTACTGATTATATTTCTTATTTTGTATATTATCTGTGCCTGCTGGGATCTATTGGGGTGTTGATTTTTACAGATTAATTTAAATGAGCTCTTTACATATCAGTCATAATTGGTAGAAATATTTCTCTAGTGTATTATTTTTAATTTTATCTTTATTATTTCTTTTTGTGTAAAAGTTAAATTTTTTTCTTATTCTTAGTGGGCTTTCCAATCCTTTATTGTCTTATTAAGAATAGCCCTTTAATCAATCCTGTGTTATCTTGAACTTGTTTTTTTGTTTTTATCTGTGACTTGAACTTGGTTAAATGTTGCCCAACTATTGAGAACATTTTCAGGTTCAGTTCCGGCTCATGATGGTTCTGATGATCCCACACTCAGCCAACCAACAAACAAAAAACTTCAAAAATAAACTTTGGCTCATTTCATTATTCAGTATATGCAATTAAAAGTTTAGTTTCTGAACTATTGAAGTGTGGGTCATTCCCACTTTTTTGTTACACAGGGTGCTTGAAATCCTCAAATGGTTTTAGTATCTTTCATATGTGCTCCATATGTATTCTCCACGAAGGGAAAATATCTTTGAAGACAGGGTTTCTATGCTTCATGTACTTGGTGGGGAGCCCCAGCTTGAGCGATTTCCAGCTGTATTGCCTGGAATGCCCTTCAACCTGGTTCCTGTCTGGGTCAACACCTGTCACTGGCCCTGAAGCAACCATTGCTCTAGGGCTTCCATTCTGGCCAGTTGGTTTGTGTCTTGCCTCCCTCCCACATGGCAGCTGTGAGGTTGGACAGGAACTCTACCCCAACTTGGTGGGCCTGTATTTGCCCTCCTCTGTTCTTCTGGGCTAAGGCCAAGAGTCTGCTCTTCCTAGCAAAGGCTATGGTTAATTTGCAAGTGGACTCCAGAATAGACGGTTGGAAGACATTGCCCTATGGTGTATTCTGCTCACAGTGTCTTGTTTGTAAGTGGGTCACTCATCTGTCAACAATCTGGAGATCCTTTCATGTCTTAGCCTGCAGACTTTCTTAGAACCCTATAGTAGCAGTACAGACATATAGCCCAGACTGAGAGCAGACTCCCCAAAGGGTTCTGTAGTTCAAGTTAAAATGTTTAGACTGTAGTAAGCAGGTCCCAGCCCAGGTTGGAGTTAGTACCTACATTTTGGTGGATGAAGACAAAAATTCTGGGTTCTCTGGGATAAAATTACTCATCAATGGGCAGGTGCTGTGTCATGTCTCTCTCTCTTTCTTTCTTTCTTTCTTTCTTTCTTTTCTTTCTTTCTTCCTTTCTTTCTCTTCCTCCCTCCCTCCCTCCCTCCCTCCTTCTTTCCTTCCTTCCTTCCTTCCTTCCTTCCTTCCTTCCTTCCTTCCTTTCTTCTCTATGTCCAATGTGGGGCTTGAAATCATGACTCTGAGATCAAAAGTTGCATGCTTTACTGACTGAGCCAGCCAGGCACCCCTCAGTCATGGTTCTCGATTGAGTGGGAAATGGGGAAAGAGAACATCTCGATGAAGCAAAATTCAAGGTTGTGGAGGGAGTAGGTTTCTACAATCAGGGGTGAGGCTGTAAATCAAAGCCGGATAAATGGTCTGGGTTTAGAAAGACTCTGACTTCCAGCAGGGAATTGGAAATCAGTAAGAACCCAAGATCTTGACAAAAGTAGAGTCAGTTAAGTGGGAAGCCCACTGGAGAGGGTAGAAGGACAAATTGGTCCTCATAGAGGCTCACCCAGGAACTCTGGGTAGTGGGGCTAAAATTGCCTACTTGGGTCTTGCCCTGTTTCTCTGCCCAGGCTGTCTGTCTTGCTGATCTGCCCCACTGGATTTTTTGGCAAGGACTCAGACTGACTTCTGAGGAGGAATTTTAGTTCTGGGCTTCCTAGAGGAGGTGTCAACTCCTGTCTTTCTTTCCAGACTGGATTATATGCCCTGTCTATGCATTTCTAACTACTCTGTGCAGATTCCTAACATTGCTTTTACCGTATTTTTTTTAATCATCATCATCATCATCACCATATCTCAGTTTTCAAGATAATATTTAACTATGAAGTATTTCTTACAGAATAAAGCAGAAAAATAATATGTAAATACCCATGTACTTCTCATCCAGATTTAGCAAATGCTAATATTCTTTTTATTAGGTTTTATAAAGAAGTAAAACATTACAGATATAGCTAAAGTCTCACCACTCCATTACATCCCTTCCCTCTCTCTCTGGACAGAGGTCAGCACAAAATGATTCACCATTTTAGGATGTGAGTCTCTGGAGTGCGTGTTCTTAGAGGTAGCACCATATCTTATTCATCTTGAATTCATAGCTAATAGTAGTGCCTAATGTGAGCTAGAGGTAAATAAATATTCAAACAATGAAAGAATGAATGAATGGCAGAGAATGTTTTTATTATTATTATTGTTACTATTTTATTCTTCACTGTACCAGATAGAGGCTCTATAAATGTTTGATGAGTTGCAGAATAAAAAAAAATCTTGGTCTGTTACTGAGAATAATTTTCCCTGTTTTCTCATGTTTCTTTCTCCTTTGTGTTGACTAAGAGTATGCATATACTTCTAGCTCTTACAAAGAGATAATGTTTGAACTTTGTAAATATGTGACACAGAAACATGATCTACTCTGAGGAACTTACAATGTACATAAACACCAACTTGATTTCCTCAGAATTAATTTCAGATGTAAAAGAGAAAGGAGAGAAAAGAATATGTGTGAAGGCATGTGATGTATCCAGGAAGAAATCAACTAAATTAATGTCATTAGAAACTATCTACATTTAAGCTGAGTGGAAAATACTCTAGACTACCATTTCACATAATCTCTTATTAGAAAATGCCAGCCCCAATAACTTGATACACACAGATATGGAAGCATACACACACACTCTGTTCAATGGTGTCTCTTTTTTTTGTGTGGGGTTCCATGAAATCTCTGGGGAGACTGCTATGGACTGGGATGTAATGTGTAGAAAAACTAGATTTTTAGCTCTTATTATAGGAAGCTTCTCATGATATGTTAACACAACCAATCATACAAGATGCACATTTTTGTACAGGGTACTGGCAGTCTATTCCATGCTTCCATGTCTTCTTAATCACCTGTTTTTTTGATTGAAGGATATTGATGTTTCCATACAGATTGGGAGCAAAGGCTTGGTTTTATTCATTTTCCCCTCTGAAAATGAGTGATGTTTTTCAAAATGAACAAACTGAACAGCAAATTATTATCCCATTAAGTGCTTAAAATTATAGACTGCTGAGCCAAACCTGCTACCCACTCCTTTCTCTGGATACAGTCTAACAAACCAGCTACAAATTCCAGATCATCAATTTGCCTACCTGTAATGGTAATTTACAAAACCCAGGGTTTTGCTTCAAAGCCACTGAGAGGCAGTCTTGAATGATAAGCTATGCCTCAAGCACTCTTTGGCAAAAAGCTTTTTACTGGGCCTCTTGCATTTTTCATGATTTTGATGTTCAGACCCAGCAGTTCTTGATATTTGAAAGGAAACTCCTCCACTGTTGCTTCCATCACCACATCAACCATTAGTACAATGTCTCTCTAAATGAAATGCAGTTGGTGCCCAGTACCTTTTGCACAACACAAGTGTCCATGAGGGATGCATGATCTTATCCATTAACTCATTTATTAATTAATTTGCTCAACATTTACTGAGCACCCACTATGTTCTAGGCACTGTGCCAAGTACTAAGGATTAGAAGTTGAATAAGAAACAGTCACTGCCCTCATGGAGCTCACAGTCTAGCAGGAAAGAGACACACACACAAAAAGAAGGCAATGCAATGGCCTCTAATAGAAACAGGGACAAGGTGCTACTTTTAGGTCTATATTGATCGAGTAGCTTCTGAAGAACATAAGGAGCCCTTCTAACAACCGTGTTTCCTCCATTCTTTTTTTTTTTTAACATACAATCAAGTATTTATTTATTTATTTTTAATTTAATTTTCTTTTATGTTATGTTAGTCACCATACAATACATCATTAGTTTTTGATGTGGTGATCCATGATTCATTGTTTTCGTATAACATCCAGTGCTCCATGCGGTACGTGCCCTCCTTAATACCCATCACTGGGCTAACCCATCCCCCCACCCCCTTCCCTCTAAAACCCTCAGTTTGTTTCCCAGAGTCCATAGTCTCTCATGGTTCGTCTCCCCCTCCGATTTCCCCCCCTTCATTTTTCCCTTCCTTCTCCTAATGTCCTCCATGCTATTCCTTATGTTCCACAAATAAGTGAAACCATATGATAATTGACTTTCTCTGCTTGACTTATTTCACTTAGTGTAATCTCCTCCAGTCCCATCCATGTTGATGTAAAAGTTGGGTGTTCATCCTTTCTGATAGCTGAGTAATATTCCATTGTATATATGGACCACGTCTTCTTTATCCATTCATCTGTTGAAGGGCATCTTGGCTCTTTCCACAGTTTGGCTATTGTGGACATTGCTGGGTGCATATGGCCCTTCTTTTCACTACATCTGTGTCTTCGGGGTAAATACCCAGGAGTGCAATTGCTGGATCATAAGGTAGCTCTATTTTTAAATTTTTGAGGCACCTCCACACTGTTTTCCAAAGTGACTGTACCAACTTGCATTCCCACCAACAGTGTAAGAGGGTTCCCCTTTCTCCACAACCTTTCCAACATTTGTTGTTTCTTGCCTTGTCAGTTTTTGCCATTCTAACTGGTGTAAGGTGGTATCTCAATGTGGTTTTGATTTGAATTTCCCTGATGGCTAATGATGATGAACATTTTCTCATGTGTCTGTTAGCCATTTGTATGTCTTCTTTGGAGAAGTGTCTGTTCATGTCTTCTGCCCATTTTTTGACTTGATTATTTGTTTTTTGGGTGTTGAGTTTGAGAAGTTCCTTATAGATCTTGGAAATCAGCACTTTGTCTGTAGTGTCATTTGCAAATATCTTCTCCCATTCTGTGGGTTGCCTCATTGTTTTGTTGACTGTTTCCTTTGCTGTGCAGAAGCTTTTTATCTTGATGAAGTCCCAAAAGTTCATTTTTGCTTTTGTTTCACTAGCCTTTGGAGATGTATCTTTTTTTTATTTTTTTATTTTTTTAAAGATTTTATTTATTTATTCATGAGAGACAGAGAGAGAGAGAGAGGCAGAGGGAGAAGCAGGCTCCCAAGGAGCAGGGAGCCCGATGCAGGACTCGATCCCAGGACGCTGGGATCATGACCTGAGCCGAAGGCAGATGCTTAACCATCTGAGCCACCCAGGCGCCCATTTGGAGATGTATCTTGAAAGAAGTTGCTGTGGCCGATGTCAAAGAGGTTACTGCCTATGTTCTCCTCTAGGATTTTGAGGGATTCCTGTCTCACATTGAGGTCTTTCATCCATTTTGAGTTTATCTTTGTGTATGGTGTTAGAGAATAGTCGAGTTTCATTCTTCTGCCGTGGCTTTCCAATTTTCCCAGCACCATTTATTGAAGAGACTGTCTTTTTTCCATTGCGTATTCTTTCCTGCATTGTTGAAGATTATTTGACCTTAGAGTCGAGGGTCCATATCTGGGCTCTCTATTCTGTTCCATTGGTCTATATGTCTGTTTTTGGGCCAGTACCGTACTGTCTTGGTGATCACTGCTTTGTAATATAGCTTGAAATCTGGCAACGTGATGCCCCCAGCTTTGTTTTTCTCTTTCAACATTTCCTTGGTGATGCGGGGTCTTTTCTGATTCCATACAAATTTTAGAATTGTTTGTTCCAGCACTTTGAAAAATGTCATTGGAATTTTGATTGGGATGGCATTGAAAGTATAGATTGCTTTGGGTAGCGTAGACATTTTAACAATGTTTATTCTTCCGATCCATGAGCATGGAATGTTTTTCCATCTTTTTGTGTCTTCTTCAATTTCTTTCATGAATGTTCTGTAGTTCTAGAGTATAGATCCTTTACCTCTTTGGTTAGGTTTATTCCAAGGTATCTTATGGTTTTTGGTGCTATTATAAATGGAATCGTTTCTCTAATTTCTCTTTCTACAGTTGCGTTGTTAGTGTATAAGAAAGCAACTGATTTCTGTGCATTGATTTTGTGTCCTGCCACATTACTGAATTGCTGGATGAGTTCTAGTAATTTGGGGGTGGAGTCTTTTGAATTTTCCACATAAAGTATCATGTCATCTGTAAAGAGAGAGAGTTTGACTTCTTCTTTGCCAATTTGAATACCTTTTATTTCTTTTTGTTGTCTGATTGCTGTTGCTAGGACTCCTATACTATGTTGAATAATAGTGACGAGAGTGGGCATCCTTGTCATGTTCCTGATCTTAAGGGAAAGGCTCTCAGCTGTTTCCTCCATTCTTACAGTCCATTGTGTTGTGTAATTGTTGTCCTCAAAGGTAAGCAAGTGAACACCCATTCATGATGGAAAGAGTCTTCAGGAATTCCAGTTCCCCAATATTCCCTCCATGCTCCTCCACATAGTATACTCCAAATGAATTGGATTTACTCATTATCCCCAAATATACATTGTCCTGCCTTCCTTCTGCTCATGTTCTCTCCTCTCCTTCCTTGGAATGCCTCCTCCCTGTTGCTTTATTTAGAAATCTGTGGTACTTCAAGGCCAGGCTCACTTTGCTCTGAGCCCCTAGAGCACTTGGAGCTATGAAACATAGAATATGGAGCATAGAGCATGTGATTGTGCTCCGGTGTTTTAAGTTCATTGGAGTCTCCACAGTGGACTGTGAGCTCCCCAGGGGCCCTTAGTCCCTAGGAGAGCAGAAAGTACCCGATGCAGTTTTCAATAACCACTTGTTTACAGAAGAGGAACATTTTGATATCAAGGAGAGAAAATTCAATTCAGAGTTTCCTGGCTGAGCTGTTATCAGGAAATACCTTAGATTCACAGTTAGAATTTCATCACCCTTAAAGTGAGGAATATTTACAAGCCTAATTATAAAATCTCATTGTCTGGAGACATGACCTGAAGAGATATCAAAAAACTTGCTGTCTGTGTTCTGATTTTTTTTAAAAAAGATTTTATTTATTTACTTGTCACAGAGAGAGAGAGAGAGCACAAGTAGGCAGAGCAGCAGGCAGAGGGAGAGGGAGAAGCAGGCTCTTTGCTGAGCAGGGAGCCCGATGTGGGGCTTGATCCCAGGACGCTGGGATCATGACCCGAGCTGAAGGCAGCTGCTTAACTGACTGAGCCACCCAGACGCCCCTGTGGTCTGATTTTTTTAGGACATAAATATTCCAATTAATTTTATGCCATGCCAGAAAAAATAAAAGCCTCTAATTAGATAAGAGATAGTGCCTCCAAACAGGGGTTTTGACTCAGAGATCTAAATTTGCATGCATTGTCTTGGAACTCACTTGTCACTAGTCTGACCTGTGCAGCTGTGGGCGAGGGTCATTCTATCAGCTAAGAGGGGTTCTTTTCCTGAGACTTGGTTGATAGAGGCAGGATCCTTCATCCTGTAGATCCTGATGTGATCTTGATTGTGATTTGTTGGGGTCATACAATCCAGGCCCCTGATATCTAGTAATCTCACAGGGATTTGGTTACCTTCCTCCGAGTTGACATTTTCATAGTTAGCATAGTAACGATGTTTGATAAATTGTAATGAGACTACACATGGTTTTTAGCTTCAGAGTCTTACAATTTCACAGGGGGAAAAGACAAGAAAAACACATGTTTCAAAGGCATGGAAACAAAAAAACAGACACTAAAAATTCCATCCAGCTTCGATGCTCTGCCCTTTGGTCTTGGCTGAGCCAGGTGGTCACTTAAGTCGGGGGGGTCTGGGTGCCTGGAACCTCAGCTGGGGACCATCTCCATTCAGTCCTATGATGCTGTTAGACTCCACAGATAGTCCCAGTTTTGAGGAAACCAAAGGGATCACAGCACAGTAATGGGTTCAAGCTGGTATTGTGTTGCAGAAATCCTTTGGCTGATTTTATTTGCATGGATAGGGCATATCCAAGAGTAGATATAGGTGAGCTAGATATCTGGGTGTCAGCAGGCATGATGGGTGGCAATGCTGACCATTTTGGATTTGGATTATCTCATAACCAGATCTTGGGATGGTGGTCCTGACCCAAGGGAGAGATATCTGCAAGGTTAGATAAAAAATCCACAGACATAAAAGCTCAAAGCATGGGGTCCAGGATCCTAGGTTAGGAGGTTAGAGTTTGGGTTGATAGCTAGAAAGAGCCTTCCACGGCTTCACAGAGTGGTGAACTTTAGCAGGGTACTGGAAGAAAGAAGGAATATCTTTATGAAGAGGTTGGACACTTGGGAAGCAAAGGAAAATGGCCAGTGGCTCCCATCCTGCTGAGTGAGAAGACTGGTCCTGGAGAAATCTGAAGCATCAGCCCCGGGGCCTCAGGGACGACCTGGAAGTCAATGGGTCAGGGTGACATTGCCATGCTAGTAATTGGGCATTTACTTCTCATTTCAAAACCACTGTCGGGGATTATTTATTTGTCTTCCTTGGCAGTCAGCAAGAGTTGGCAACCCCCTTGGCATGGCATAGTCATGAGGGAGTCTTGAAAAATCTGTTGCATTTTAAAAATTACATTTGAAATTCTGAGATATTTTAATCCAGTTTAGGATCAATCTACCTCAGAAAAAGAGGATGCAAATTTGAAAACCATGCCATCAAAGCTCTTTAATAGCTAATTATGCTATAGGCAAGGAAATGGTTGGGCAGTGACCGTTAGAATGAATCATGACATGAGATGAAATACAAAACAAATCCATACCGGTTTTATTGGATTGGAAGTAAGAGACAGAGACAGGATGAAAATTTACCCAAATCTGATTAGGGAAATAAACCTTCAGACAGAGAAACGATGGATGGTGTGAGCTGATTAACTTGAGCCCCATT
Organism: Halichoerus grypus; assembly: GCF_964656455.1. Taxonomy (NCBI): domain Eukaryota; kingdom Metazoa; phylum Chordata; class Mammalia; order Carnivora; family Phocidae; genus Halichoerus; species Halichoerus grypus. Next base: position 181,253,572 of record NC_135714.1, read on the forward strand.
GGGAGGGAAATATCCTCAGACAATGCACCACTAAGTTTCAGAGCTGGAGAGAGTTTAGACATTTAATCCAGCTATGCTCATTTGTACAACTGAGAAAAATGAGGCTCAGAGGAATAAACAACCTGACAAAAGTCCTCCCAGCTAATAAGGGACAGAGTTTGAGCTTGAACACACATCTTCTGACTATTAAATGGTGTTGAGGCAATTTGATGAATCATAGTGCTTAGCCCATTGATAGACCTGACTGTAAGAAGTCCTCAATAAATATGTCAGGCTATGCATCAGTTTTCCTTGCCATCTAAGTCCCTTTGTCACCTTGTCAAACACTTGGATTACCAGTAGGAGAGCAGCTAATACCAGGTACCATCCTGTGGCCTTTACTCTTTTCGGGTACAGCAGGACCCTGAGCTGGGTCATGGTTCTCTTGGTTCTCAGAGAAAGCTCTCCATCTCCAAGCTGACTCATTTGACTTAATTCGTGTGCCTCTGCCTTGCTGGGCACCCAGTGGGCTTGAAGCTGCTGTCAGATCAGAGAGCAGATGTGGAAAACTGAGCAGCGTGTGTCCCTCCTTACTCTCACCTGGGCTCACGTTGCTTCTCCAGGACTGATCAGAGTTACCACTTTCCCACAACTTCCAGCTGGGGAGCCTTTAGGGATGTTTGTCTTTCTGCGTCCTTTATTTTGTATGTGGAATCACTGTTAAATTCAGATTCTTCTTAAACTGGGCATTGACATCTCAAATACCCTTTCTTCTATTTCTTTGGCCACTGCCTTAGATAAGGAACGAAGTGTTTCCTAAGCAACCTCTATCATCACGGATAAAATAATTTTCTCTGTCATGGATCTGGCCATAGCATCTTTTTCGTTAGGCTTGAATGTGGGTTTCCACTCCCTTTTGGATCAAGTGTAAGATTTTATCATACCCCTTTTCTTTTCTTGTCACCTTTTAAATTGAATTTCAATCTCTTTCAGTCTTAGAAATATGAATCTATGGAAACACTTGGGACTTACAGGGAGTAAAATGTGGGCATGTTAATATCAAAGCAGGCTCAACCCACAGTGGCTGGTGAATTTCTTTTCTAGTCCAGGAGCCTGAAATATAATTCTGTATTTTTTTTTGACATTTCTTAAAAGGGACCTCTAGAGAGTAAAAAGTAGTTAGTTTTCTATTTATGGCACCTTATCATCTTTGTTTTGATAAAAAATGCCTTATTTTAAAAAGATTTGAAGTAGCACTTTACTCTCCATGCAGTCTGTTTTTTTTATGGCTGAAGATGCTTTTAGATTTCTGGAAGCTTTTTAGTCTCCAGACATGTATGCTGGAATGTGAAATGGCTAAGCCTTTCCCAAGATGACACTTCTTTAATTATAATGGTCAAAATGAAAATTCTGAGGTTTTGGCTTCTGGTTGAAGATGAAGGAGTGGGTGCAGAGCTCTTGGTAGCTGGCCATATAGTGGGTGGGCAGCAATTGGAGGGGAGGACACCAGCAGACACGATATACTCGGGGGAGGTTTGGGATGCCACACAGCCCTGGCCCCAATTTTTTAAAAAGAATTTATTTATTTATTTGAGACAGATTGAGAGAGAGAGAGAGAGAACAGGAGAGTGGGGAGTGATGGAGGGAGATGGACAAGCAGACTCCCCACTGAGTGGGAAGCCTGACTCGGGGCTCGATCCCAGGACCCTGGGATCATGACCTGAGCCGAAGGCAGACGCTTAACTGACTGAGCCACCCAGGTGCCCCAACCCTGGCCCAAATTTTGTTTTTCCCTTTCATGTCTCCAAAATGCTATCTCATTAATTCTGACAATATTTATTTATATCCAGGATCACTGGATTCTGTATTAGGTGCTAGGGATTGAAAAGTGAATAATATCCTCTTACCTCACACTGTGAACACAAATCAATTTCAGATGGTTTGCAGATTTAGTTGTGAAAGATAATGCAGCTTTTAGGGTATAGGTAACTATTTAGTGACCTTAGAGTAAGGAAAGAGTTTTTTTTCTTCCAAGATTTTATTTAAATTCAAGTTAGTTAACATGTAGTGTAGCATTAGTTTCAGGAGTAGAATTTAGTGATTCATCACTTGCATACAAGACCCATCCCAAGGAGTGGCCTCCTTAATGCCCGTCACCCATTTAGCCCATCCCCCATCCCCCTCCCCTCCACAACCCTCAGTTTGTTCCCTATAGTTAAGAGTCTCTTATGGTTTGCCTCCGTTTTTATCTTATTTTATTTTTCCTTCCCTTCCTCTATGTTCATCTGTTTTGTTTCTTAAATTCCACATATGAGTGAAATCATATGGTATTTGTCTTTCTCTGACTGACTTATTTTGCTTAGCATAATACACTCTAGCTCCATCCATGTCATTGCAAAAGGCAAGATTTCATTCTTTTTGATGGTTGAGTAATATACTACTGTGTGTGTGTGTGTACCACATCTTTTTTTTTTAAGATTTTATTTATTTATTTGAGAGAGAGAGCACATGAGTGGGGGGAGGGGCAGAGGGCGAGGAAGAAGCAGACTCTTTGTTGAGCAGGGAGCCCAGCTCGGGGCTCGATCCCAGGACCCCGAGATCATGACCTGAGCAGATGCTTAACCAACTGAGCTACCCAGGTATCCCCACATCTTTATCCATTCATCAGTCAGTGGACATCTGGGCTCTTTCCATAATTTGGCTATTGTTGATAATGCTGCTATAAACATCTGGGTGCATGTGTCCCTTTGAATCAGTATTTTGAATCCTTTGGATAAATACCTAGTAGTATAATTGCTGGGTTGTAGGGTAGTTCTATGTTTAACTTTTTGAGGAACCTCCATACTGTATTCCAGAGTGGCTGCACCAGTTTGCATTCCCACCAACAGTATAGGGGCGTTCCCCTTTCTCCACATCCTCGCCAACATCTGTTGTTTCCTGAGTTCATTTTAGTTATTCTGACAGGTGTGAGGTGGTATCTCTTTGTGGTTTTGATTCGTATTTCCCTGATGATGAGTGATGTTGAACATTTTTTCATGTGTCTGTTAGCCATTTGTATGTCCTCTTTGGAGAAATGTCTGCTCATGTTTTCTGCCCATTTCTTAACTGGATTATTTTTTGGGAGTTGAGTTTGATAAGGTCTTTATAGATTTTGGATACTAGCCCTTTATTTGATAGTTCATTTGCAAATATCTTCTCCCATTCTGCAGGTTGCCTTTTAGTTTTGTTGATTGTTTCCTTTGTTGTGCAGAAGCTTTTTATCTTGATGATGTCCCAATAGTTCATTTTTGCCTTCCCCCCCCCCCCCCCCCCCCCCCCCGCTGCCTGTGGTGACGTGTCTAGGAAGAAGTTGCTATGGCCAAGGTCAAGGAGGTTGCTGCCTGTGTTCTCCTCTAGGATTTTGATGGTTTCCTCTCTCACATTTAGGTCTTTCATCCATTTTGAATTTATTTTTGTGTATGGTGTGAGAAAGTGGTTTAGTTTTGTTCTGCACACTGCTGTCCAATTTCCCGACACCATTTGTTGAAGAGACTGTCTAGAGTACGCAAAGATATTTTCCAAAAAAAAATTATTTATTTATTTCAGAGAGAGAGAGAGAGAGAGATTGACAGTATGAATGGGAGGAGCAGAGGGAGAAGGAAAGAGAATCTCAAACCAACTCCACACTGAGTGCAGAGCCTGATGTGGGGCTCAATCCCAGGACCTTGAGATCATGACCTGAGCTGAAACAAAGAGTTGGAGACTTAACTGACTGTGCCATGCATGTGTCCCTAGGCAAAGATTTTTTAAAAACAGGAACACAAAGAGGAAAAAGAATATATAAAGTGATTAAAAAAAGGACTCTATTAAGAAATTCTATTCACCAAAGAGTGGAAAGGTAGGTGAAAAAGATATTTGCCATACATATATCCCCCTAAGGATTCATATTCAGAATTTATAAAGAGCTCTTATAAACCAATAAGAAAAAAAGACAGAAATGCAATAGAAAAATCTGCAAAGTACTTGTGTAGAGAATTCACAAAAGAGGATATCTAAAAAGCCAATAAATGTGGGAAAATTTGTTCAACGTCATTAGTCATCAGGGAAAAGTCAATTAAAACCACAATGAAGTACTAGTACATATACACCAAAATGGCTAAAATGAAACAGACAAAAATATTTAAAATTGTAAGGATGTGGAACAGCTAGCACTCTCATACGCTGTTCCTGGGAGTGTAATTTGGAAATTGGAAATCGTTTTAGAAAACTGGTTAGTACTAGCAACTGAAAAAATATTGAACTCTGATCCAGAAATTTCAGTCCTAGGTAGATTGAACTCACACACCCAGCAGATGATCCATTGTAAGGGTTGAATGAGGAGTACCAGAGAGAAAAGGAACGCAGATGGAAAGTGCAGACTATTCTTTTGGCTGATCAGGTGGGAGAGATGGCAGAGCAAGAGGGCAACTCGAGGTTAAGTGAGAGCTTTTGTAAGAGAGAGATGGTCAAGAATAGGGGTTAAAAATACAGGAGAGATGAGGATTAATTTATGAATTCAATCCCCATATAAGAAGAGATTTTTAAAAAGATTTTCTTTATTTATTTGAGGGAGGGAGAGAGAGAACCAATGGGGTGGAGGGGCAGAGGGGGATGGAGAAGCAGACTCCCCTGCTGAGCAGGGAGCCCGATGTGGGGCTTGATCCCAGGACCCCGGGATCATGACCTGAGCTGAAGGCAGATATTTAACTGACTGAGCCACCCAGGGGTCCCCACAAGAAGAGATTTTAAGTCACCCCCTCTCACCCTAATTTAGGAAAAAAATATAAGAATTAATGTAGATGTGGGTACACTATCTGTGTGTTGCTGTGTGGAGGGAGTTTTCTATGGATAGCTTCTACTTTCTTGGTGAAGTAAGATGCCTGTTACTTTGCAAAGTGAGATGGAAGAGGGGTTAAGTTAGGGACTGTAAAAATGGCTGAACTTTTAGAACTGTACTATGGGAATGGGGGAGAGAGCTGGTCAGGGAGGGTAAGACTGGTAAGTGGCAACCAGGACTCAGCTGCTGTGGGAGAACGTATGCTTGCAGGGGTATCAGCTGACATCCTCCATGTCTTCCTCAAGGACTACTCAGTGGCCGAGAGTCCCACAGAGAGGAGTTCAAGTGAGTTGTGCTTGTTGGCAGAAGGAGTTGAAGACGTGATTTCTGGAAACGAGGTGGGATAAGAAGGGATGAAAAGTAGTGAGAGAGGTGGTGGACTGGTGAAAAAGAGAGCAGTTGAGAAACCGCAGGTGTTGATGGGATGTAATAATGAGGAGAGAGCCAGACCTGAGGGAATGAGCTGGCTAGAAGGAATGGTAGTTTTGCTCAGACAGGGGCATTTTGGCCTTTGTTTTCCCACAATGATGATGTCCCATATGGCTGTGATAATGGGTGTCTGATAGTAAGGGCTGTTCTCTTGGGCACCAAGACCAGCAGGACGAAGTTGGCAGTAGGACAGGAGAGGAAGACCAGGAGAAGGATGTTAATGTTCCCATTGGAATTAGGGCTAGTGACCAGGTGTCCCGGGACGAGGGTGCAAGAGAGGCTCAGTGTGCTGGAACTGGGAAGCACGGGTTCCGGAGGAGGGAGTATTTTTACATGTGGATAAAAGAGGAAAGCCTTGAAGAGGTGTAAAAAGGAATAAAGCAGAATCTATTGCTAAACATGTGTGTGAAGAGATTCAGAAAAAAAGAGGCTGCTCTTGAGAGGATTCTTGTCCCCAAGAATTCTCCAGAGCGATCCCGTAATCATGCTGGCACCTGGCATCAGAGGACGGCGTTGGACTTCTAAGAATAGGTTACTCAATGCAGTTCACAGAGCAATGGGCAAGAAAAACAGTACCCAAAGGAAGGTCACACTAGGCTGTAAGCTCCGTGAAGGCAGGGACTGTGCTTTATCTCCCTCTGTCCATTGCAGCTCTTGGGGCGCACATATGAATGCAGTGTGTGTATGTGTGCTTCCATATGTGTATATATGTACATACACATATGTGACAGGGTGGATATATGTCTGTACATGATTATACACATATCATACACATCTCATTTGAATTTCTTTTTTTTTTTTTTAAAGATTTTATTTATTTGTTTGACAGAGAGAGACACAGCGAGAGAGGGAGCATAAGCAGGGAGAGTGGGAGAGGGAGAAGCAGGCTCCCTGTGGAGCAGGGAGCCCGATGCGGGGCTCGATCCCAGGACCCTGGGATCATGACCTGAGCCGAAGGCAGACGCTTAACGACTGAACCACCCAGGCGCCCCTCATTTGAATTTCTAAACATCACATAAATTGTCTAAGTATTGTACCCCCTTTAGAGGTATGGAAACTGAGGCTTAGCTAGGTTAAGTATCTTGTATGAGTTTGGGGGGAGCGGTAGGACTAGGATTTGAACCTGGATCTTCTGACTCAACCAGGGTAAAAGCACTCAAAAAGGTTGAATGCATACATTCAGAAGAAATACATTGCTTTAGTGGGTTATATTTTATGTGGGATAGGACCTTGATACTTTTTAGACTACACTGCAAGATATTTTAAAGTGGCCTTCAAGTGAAGAAAAAAAACCAACCCACAACAAAACCCAAAACCTATCAGCCCATATTTTTTTCTCTTCTTGGTAGCTCTATAGATATTTGTACTTGACCTGTGAGGAAGTGAGAGAAATCAGTTTCCCCCTGACCTATCATAAATTTACTGACCTGAGGCTGCTATAAAGTGATATGAACACTTAAACCATACTGTGATCATTACAAATTAATAGGGCCACTTTACCACTTTCCCATATACAAAAGTGGTTCAATTTGAATTAATCACTGTGATATTAATAAAAAGAAATGTTCTGTAAGGTGGCCTCTTTTGAGCACATCCAATATAAACGGCTTCAACTTTCAGGGAAATGACATCTTTTCCTCCGAGAACCCCAGAGGGCATTGCCATTCGGTTCTGAATATTTTGTGAAATGGTTCACAAGCTGATGGAGCAGGGTTATCCACCACTGCGTTCACTCAAATTCCAATTCAATCCCTTCCCTGAATCTACTGGAGATTTTATTGCCACTCGGAAACCCTGACATTCTGCAGATTGTATGGTGAACCCTTAATGATTTCTGAAACAAGAATGAGGTAATCTTCACAGCCATTTAAAATATTGCAGAGGTCAAGGGGACATTTATGGTTTCCTTAATCACAGACCGAATTGACTTTTTCAGTTAATCATTTAAGCAACAAATTGCATATATTATATATTATCACACAGGAATCTGGTTTTTGTGTTCCTTCTAGGTGTGTTGGGTATCAGTCAGGAAGGCAGGAAAGTCAGACCAGATGGCATGGATTATTATTGGAAACAGATCATTGATTCATGTGAGCCTTTCTCCTTTTCCCCTTCCTCCACTCTGTCTTCAGTTCTATCAGCAAAAACAGTAATTGGCTCTCTGGAAAAAAAGGGAAGTTGACTGTCTTGGAATGGCTGCCTGAGTACATGAACGGTGCTCCTCCTCCATTATATGACCATATGTGTGCTTTGTTCTAGGCTTGGACCGAAAATAATTAGCTTTTGTCCATAGCGTGATGGAGGTGCAGATAAGAAGAGGATTTGAATGTACTTTTATGGGTTAGAATTTCTGCGTTAAGCCTCTCAGGCTTGGATAGGTTAGGTGTCTTTTTTTTTTTGAAAATGTCTTTATGAATAGGAAGCATTTGTTAATCAGGTTATTTTCATCTCTGTACAATTTTGGAAGGCAGAAGTAAGGGACATACCAGCGTGGTGCCGGGTCCAGGGCTCCACGTGATAAGGTGCTTTTGGATAATAATAACAATGATGTGAATAAAAACAGTAATAGGTCACACTTTCGGAACCCTAACATGAGTGTGAGAGGGCATGGGGTTTTCAGATGATTGTCAAGGCAAGGCATGACACTGTGTTATAAGGTGGGATTCCGTGTCCACCAGTCCAGGGCAGCTGAATTTGTAGCTTTAGGAATTGCTTTCAGAGTCCTATTTTCAAATACTCCAAACACTTTTACTCACAAAACTTGCAAAACCTGGTCATTAGGGAAAGGCTGTAGAAAGCTCAGCAGAGTCGGGAGTTGGGTGTGCCGAGCTAGCCGGCAGGTGTAACAGTCATGGCCTTTGGATGCTGTTTGCTAAGGTTGCCTGGCTTGAGCCGGGAGGGAGGGGTGTGGTCGGGAGGGCTTCCTAACTATGCTCAACATTTCCTCACTACATGCACTGGTTTCACCTCAACAAGCAGGTAAAATGGAAATTTCAAGAAAATCATCCAAGGAATCAAATCCCCCCATTCCTTGGGGTCTGAATATAATTTGAATAATCGAGGTGGGATGGGGGTAAAGAGGACAAGACTAAGAAAATACCCAAGCTGTTGCCTCCCCTCCTTTCTCCACTTCGCTTTCTTAATAGAAAGCTGACTTGTGAGGGTTTCTTTCAGGACCCCTCCTCCTTTGGTCCTCCTCTCCCACCCCCAGACTAATGTTCTTTTTTTTAAGATTTTATTTATTTATTTGACCGAGAGAGACACAGCGAGAGAGGGAACACAAGCAGGGGGAGTGGGAGAGGGAGAAGCCGGTTTCCCGCTGAGCAGGGAGCCCGATGTGGGGCTCGATCCCAGGACCCCGGGATCATGACCTGAGCTGAAGGCATCCGCTTACGGACTGAGCCACCCAGGCACCCCTCGGACTCATGTTCTTTTCGAACCGGGAACCATCTGTGTGCGTAATAGCTGTAGAGCTATCACGAGACGGTGGTGGCAAACCAAACTTCCTCTCCCCTCCACCAGAAGACACTTCAGAGTTGAACAGCGCTGCAGGGTCACAAGTTATTTTCCACGTTGCATGAAGGCAACCATTTTTTTTGTATCACAGCTGCTCATTGTGGCCACTCTTAGTAGAATCAACCAACTCCCCATATTAGAATGAGTTTATCTCCCTGGAGAATCGGCCCATGTTGGGGCAGCCATATGTGTTTTTTGTTTTGTTTTTTATTATTATTATTTTTATTTTTTGAATTGTCAAGGCCTGAGCCACTCATTCACAGGCCTCTGATCTGAAAGCAGGCCTCTCTGAGTAGGTGGTGGCTACAGCGGAGATATTTGCATTTCTGACCTGCTGCATGCCTTTGCTGAATGAAATTCATATAATTACTACACACCATGACTTCCTCTGGAGTTGTATCCGTTCTGGTTGGCTTTTTTTCTTCCTCCACTTCATCAGCATCCAATTAATTAACAGTTGCCATAGTAGCTGTTGCCATGACAGCATAAAATTCTCCCAAAGGGCTTCTCATTCATATTCTAATGAAATACAGGCACAGAGCCGGGTGGTTGGAAAAAGTGGTAAGGAGAATTCAAGAAGAATGGAAGAGGAAAGAGGAAAAGTCGGCTTTGTCTCGAAGCTCTCCCCTCTCTGGCTTCAGCCTCAGACTGCCTGACTTTAGGAAGCGTATCTTTATTTTTCTTTATACTTTTTCCTAATTTCTATTTTTTTCCTAATTTTTTCCTCCCGATTTTTAATGCCTGGCTGGCTGTTCCTGGGGCCAGGAATAAGTATTACTGGGTAACATGGGCTTTTCCTGCCTTAGGGCCAGGTTCTTCTCTCATTTTTTTTTTCCTGGTTCAGAGAGTGAGGGGCAAATTGATTTTCTTCTGTTGTTTAGCCTGACAGGTCTGCTGGTGGGATTTCTAATGGATTCTTCATAGGTCAAATAAAGGAAGTGGGGCTTTGTCACTGACAGCCCCTGGCAGCCTCCACCTCTCAAGAAAAGATCATATCTGTCACCTGCCCACATAAAATTTCCCAGAAAGCAATAGTTCTAACGAGATTTCTTCACTGCCCTGGCAAATCTGCCCACTGATTACACACCTCTGTTTGATATCAAACTGTACTCATTCACTCTTTTAGTTTCTTAGAAAGGTCTAAAAAATCTCTGGGATCCCGCGACCTTCACCCACCACCTCCTCCTCACAGGAGTGCCTCATGCGTTGGCCTGAGGTGCTCAGAGCCTGAGCTGTAGTTCAGGCCCCCTCACCTTGCTTGTTTTCCTGCCTCCAGGCCCTGCCCCGTCCAAGACATTCTCCACATAGCTGTCTCTTTCTAAATCACAGTCTTTACTATCACCCTTCAGGGGACCATATTGGCTCTAGCAATGGGCCTCAAACATCAGTGGGCATCAGGATTGCCTGTGAAATATGCAAATCCCTGGGCAACCCTCCCAGAGGTGATGATCCAGGGTGAGTCCAGAGTATATAAGTCAGGGTAGAGCCAAGGACCTGCTTTTCTAACAAACACTCCAGGTTATTCTGGTGTAGACAATCCATGGACCCCATCTTGAGAAACACCAGCCCAAAGATGAAGCATAAATTCTTAGCAAGGCATCCAAAGCCCACGACAATTTGATGCCAGTCAATTTCTGCCTTTTTAACTTCTCTTCTAGTGGTGATCCTTCCTCAGATCTTCCACCCCCATATGCCTGGAGTTCTAATCATATCAGATTCTTCCTTTTTCCCCCATGCATGCTGTACATAACTCAAGCTCAGAGCCTTTGCTCAAACTGCCTTTGCCTGAAATGACCTTGTTCTCGAAGGGAATCAGAATATGCCACCTGAAAATAGGCCACTTTGGCTTAAAGATTATTTTGGCTGAAGGCTATGAAGAAACAGCAGATATGGAAGGAATTCTCTGCCCTCCCCTTCTCTGCCTAAAAGCAGAGCAGAAATTTCCCTTTGTGAAGATGTACTCCCTCCTCTCTCCCATATCAGGAAGAAGAGAATGACTCAGTCACCAGAGATGACTAGACTCATATCACTGGAGATCAGGTTTAGTAATATTTCATTTAAATTTAATTTTTAAGATTTAATTTAATATTGTAAGAAGATTTAGTAAGGTTTGTTATGCAGACTTGAGGCTTACTTACAAACCTTGCTAAATGACCCTTATGTTCCATTAGATTTTCTCATGTATTTACCTTCCCACAATTTATTGCCTTTATAAGTTCAACCCCCTTTTTCTTGTTTTGTCATTTCTCCAGAATTTATTGTCCTTTGTTAAAATGGTATATAAGCTTACAGGCCTAACCACCTCCTGGGGCTTCACTTCTTTTCATGAGGCTCCCCCCATGTGCCTAGGAAATAAACCTTTTTCTTATTAATCTGTCTTTTGTTATAATTCACAGGCTCCTGAAAATAGAGGGTGGAGGAAAATTTTTCCTCTCTTACACTCTCTGTGATCCTGGTCAGACTCCTCAGTCCAATGTTACCTCCTTCTCGAAGCTTCGTTGTCTCTTCCAGATAGAGTCACCCTCTCTTTGTGCCCCGTAGCACTTTATGAGGCCTATCTTTATACTTAACCACATTTTAATGTCTCTTTAAGAGTTGTATCCTTTGCTTCATGAAGTTTCCTGCTGATGAAAGAAAATAGGTAATTACTTAGCATCTACTAAATATTGGTCCTGATGCCAGTTAACTATTCTCCCCATAAGCTGCTTTTTAATCAAAAACAACAACAACAGAACTACCTGAATTGAGTCTCCATTCTGGGCAGCGTGCCAAGGGATATACTCCATGTTATCATTGCATATTCATAGCAACTTTATGAAACTACCATTAGGATTCCCTTGTTTTTTGCTTTTTTGTTTTTTTAAGATTTTATTTATTTATTTATTTATTTGAGAGAAAGAGAGAGGGAGCCCAAGAAGGGCGACAGGGGCAGAGGGAGAAGCAGACTCGCCGCTGAGTAGGGAGCTTGATGCGGGACTCGATCCCAGGATCCTGGGATCATGACCTGAGCCGAAGGCAGACTCTTAACCGACTGAGCCACCCAGGTGCCCCAGGATTCCCTTGTTTTACCAGTAAGGAAAGGCCAATAACTTACACAAGGTGGACAGCTAGTAAATGGCACAGGTGGGATTTATCCAAATTAGTCTGACTCCAGCTTGCTGGGTTATTGACTTTCAGGTGGAGAAACTTGGCTGAGGGTCCTCAGCTGCAGAGTGGGAGAGCCAGGCCAGTGGGATTCCGAAGCTTGGTGATAGGTACCCTTCACACGTTGAACCCCAAGCTTCTCCTGTGGTTCTTGACACATGGCTCTTTGGATTGAAGTGGGCCTGTCAGGTACTAACATGATCTTACTTTAAGGCTCAGAGTCGTGACTCATCCAGGGTAGTGTAGTCAGAAAATGGCGGAGCAGGAGTGAACGCAGGTGTTCACACACTAAAGAGAAATTTCTGCCAAGTCTCAGTTACCACCTCAATACAGTGGGTGCTTGGAATGATGTGGGGGTACTGACCACCACTTAGGGTATTCTTTCAAGGGAAAACTAGATCCTGGGGATATTATTTTTTTTAGACCATTTAGTGAATGTTGGGCTATGTGGGGACTGTGAAACAGACATGCATCTCAGGGAGCTGCCATATTGTTTGCCTATCATTGGCAGCATTTGAATCCAGATCCAAGCAGGTATCTGCAAAGTAGTTATGGTCTTTGGAACTAGGTGACTTCAGTCAAATGTTTGCAAATTAGTCCGTAAAAGACCATTTGGAAGAGGATTCAACAGCACCCAGCAGCTGATGAAGGAAGAAGATATTTTCTCACCTCATTTCCACAAATGGTTTCCACAACTTCACCTTCAAACCCTTTGCCAAACACAGTCTGCATGCAGAGAAACTTAAAAAAAATGCCCTTAACCCCATATGTTCTATGTAGAAGAGCATCTGGGTGACAGCATCTGTCTCCCAAGCATCTGAAGTCAGCAGGGCCTCACATCATTGGTACCCAATCTTGCTTTTGTGTTTTGCCCCATGGCAATGCTGCTAACCCTGCCTGGGATCGCTGTTCGCCTGAGGCTGGAGCTTCGTTCTGCCTGGGCTATTGGGGGATGGGCGGCTGTTGGCTCTTTTCCAAGGTAAAGCCTGCATTGGGAGGTCACTGGGTGCTGAGGAGAGAGACAGCCCTGTGCAGGTGATGGAGCTTTATTGATTTCCACCTTGCCCAGCTGTATCACTCCGATGCACCTGCTGCCGGCTGCCAAAGTGAGAACATACCCTGCTCAGGCTCCAGGGGAGGATGTTGTGAACAATTCATCTCCTGGATGATTCATCAGGCCCCTGCTTCCCGATCCGCTCCCGCCTTCCCCTACCCCCACCCCCAATGTTATTAGCAGGAATAGCAAGGCATCTGATTTTGAAGAGGTGGAGGTCAGAGGGTGAAATTATTAACCTCCACGTCAATTCTAATTAATGCAGCAAGCCACCTGGATATTTAGTGACTGGAAATGAAATCAATTCGAGTTTTAAAATTTAATTTACATACAGCTGGTATGATAAATCAGTGACCCAATACTAGGTAACTCACTTCTCTGTAGTTAGGGGGAGAATTTCTGTCCTCATTGTTATCTGGGTATTTTGCAAATTCAGAAATTAATCTAGAGCTGTCAGCCTCCCAAGAAAGGGCATGCTGGTGTAATGGCTTTGAAAAATTTAACTCACTACAGCTTGGCTATGACGAGGCAATGTAATTTCTATATTTTGTTTATAGCTGTTTTAGTTTAATTCATGATTCCCCCTTTCCCCACCCCGTAGTGGAAAAAAATAACTAAATGTCTAATTTGGTTTGAGCGAATGTCTGATTTGAGTATTTAAACAGAGCCTTCAAGGAAGGCTCAGTCTTTCTAGGAAAAAATGCTTTGAATCTCAGATTGCCTCCATTCTCCTACTGCTTCTCTTCCTAAAATGGCATCTGGTGTCCGGGAGACATCCGGTGGGTGGGGGAGGGGCTGTGGTTCTTATGACCTCAGCAGGGAGGGGAGGAGCTGGGGGCTGTAGTGTCAGGTGGCTGCCTCTTTGTACTGGTTCCTGCCTGCTTAGGACATTCTGCTGCTAGTGCACCTGGTGTAACCTGGGCTGGTCAGGGGCCCCCTCCTCTGGCTAACCCTTGACCCCCGCTGCTGTAGTCATCAGACCTAGGTCCCTGACAGGCTCCTGGCCATCAACTCTAGATCCACGCCTGGCTAGGAGGGAAGGTGGCTTGGAGAAGTGAAATCTGAGGGCTCTCCTTGTTTCCTGCCTTGTTTCATAGCCACACTGCTGCTGCCTGACCCTAGGTTGGTGCAGGCAGTCTGGGAGTTATTCTTTAACCAGAAATCTCTATGGGGACAGGGGCCAAGCCTCCTGCTCTGTTAGGTTCACTTACTCAATACCGAAGCTCAAAATGGGGAATGGGGGACACGGGTCCAATGGCTTTGCTCTCCTCATGTCCTCTTCCAATAACCTCCAGGCTGGAAATGGGATGGATCTCTCCTTTCCTCTCCTGTGTGATGGTCTCCTTCTTCCCTGGGGTGGCCAGCGTTCCGGCCTTCCTGCCATGGTGGAAGGGGCATACAGACTAAGCGACCATTGGATTTTTATGCATTCGTGTCATCCGGGCTGGGTCCTTGACAATTTTAAGTGTGTGTGTGTGGGATTTACAAAGGGGTTAAGGGGATGGGGGCAGAATTGGGAAAATCTTTTAAAGACAAAAGCCTGGGCTTAAAGCTAATATTTTGCTGTTTAACCTGGTTTCTGAATGCCATAAATTGATAATTACTCTTGCCATTCTTCTTGTATTCTTTCTGTAAAAATTCTGCCTTTTCAGGTAGATGGGAGTCTCTGGGTGCCTTTGGTAATTCTAGGGCAATGGCAACATATTCCGAAATCCAGAAGAAAAAACTGCATGATTTTAAACAAAATTTCACCTTCATTATAATAGTACTATGTGAGGTTTTGTGACATGTTCTCATCTGACTATAGTTCATAGAAGGGGGACCCTTAGTCAATAGCATTTCAGAAGCATCAACAGCAACTTGACCATGTCAGTGCATGCATGTGTGAGTGCATATGTGTGTGTGAGAGAGAGAGAGAGAGAGAGAGGGAAGGGGAGGAGGACAGGGAGGGATGGAGAGGGGAAGAGAGAGAGGGAGAAGACAGGTAGGCAGTTATGGACTGAGTAGTATGGGGAAGGACATCAAAGATAAAAAATCCAGGATTAAACTTGCAAACAGAACATAAAAATTAAAATATTTAAGAGGCCACAAATAGGCGAGTGAGATTAACACAGCCCCAAATTAATATAGGAGTTCCAAGGAAACACGGGACAAAGAGGTAATTAGAGTTAGACATTTTTCACCAGAGAAAGACTTTCTAAAAGACGTGAATTTGGGCTCAGACTTGAAGGCAAAGTTATTTACATATAGAGAAACAAGTCGGGCTATAAACCCAAGGATTAGGTGAAGGGCGCTAAAGTTCCCAAGAAGGAGATGGGGCTGGTGAGATCAGTAAAGGGAATGGTGTTTGTGAGAACCGGATCAGCTGAGGAATGAGGAGGCCCCCTCAAACCGGTACTGATGAGCTGTGTGACTTGGGTGAGCTCCCTGACGCCTGTAGCCTGGGTTCTTCGGCAAGTGCAAGAGGGACCAGAGGGTTTCTCGGATCCCTTCCGGGTGTAGCTGGCTCTCACTCTGTGGCAGAGGGAGCCTGGTCTGGGTTTTGAGCTGTGGTGGAATGTGATGACAAAGTTGTTGACATGGGTCCTTCCAGCCACTGTTGGTGGAATACATTGGAGCCCAGGGGAGCAGTGACCCTGGCATGCAATGAGGTAGACATAGTGTAATGGTGGCCCCCCAAAAGCAATATGTAGGTCATCATCCCTGGAACCTGTGAATGTTTCCTTAGCTGGCGAAATAGGACTTTATAGATGGGATTAAGTTAAGGAGCATGAGATGGGGAGATTATCCTAGAGCAGGTGGGTGGGCCCTAAATGCAGTCACAAATACTCCCCTAAGAGAGAGGCTAAGACAATTTTGAGGCAGAAGAGGAGACAGTGTGGCCCAGAGAGATTAGGATAATGTTGGCCACAAGCTAAGGCATGCATGGAGTCATCAGCAGCTGGAAGGGGCAAGGAGGGATTCTC
Organism: Halichoerus grypus; assembly: GCF_964656455.1. NCBI lineage: Eukaryota > Metazoa > Chordata > Mammalia > Carnivora > Phocidae > Halichoerus > Halichoerus grypus. The sequence continues at coordinate 181,269,515 of NC_135714.1, forward strand.
TGAGGGAGACTCTGGAGGGACCACGGCTCTGCTGACATCTTGACTTTGGACTTCGAGCTTCCAGAACTGCGAGACAATACATTTCTGTTGTTTTAAGCCTCCTATTTTGTGGTAATTTGTTACAGTAGCCACAAGAAACTAATACATATGGATTAGAGGGGAAATAGAAAAGAAAGTGAGGGCTTAGGAGATACTGGCTCTTTTCTCCAATACCTCCTCATGGAGGGTCTGTGAGAGGGAAGGACAGTAATTGGAAATGACTGCAACATTGTGAGCCATGAGGGTGAGGTGTTCATGAGAGTGTCTATTTTTGACAGGGAATGTTCTATGCTTCTTATACATATGATCTCATTTCATCATCCTGGGGTTACATATTTTTGTCACCAATTTTAAAAGTAAGCAAAGTTTTATTTACCTCATAGTCACAGATACACACATAAAGGAAAACTGTCATAGAGCTAGAAGGCTTATGATGAACAAAACCTCAGACCTTACCCCACCCTTCCAACCTCCAGTCCCACTTCACAGTTACTTTCAGCTCTACGGTAAGGTTTTTGTTTTGTTTTTGGTACTTATCATCACCTATTACTCTTTTTTCATTTATCAATTTTAGACCCTATCTAGTGATTTTCTCTTTTGAGGGATTTTCTTCTCTTTCAACCTCTCCCTTGTCTGTGTCCCTGTCCCTTCCAGGAGGGCTGAGGTGACAAGATGTCATCTTGGAAGTTTAGATCAAGTCACGGTAGTAGACTCTCAAAGAAAGTGACTGATTGCTGGACAGCTGACCCTGAAACCCATAAAAGGGACAGAAAGTTGAACGTGGGAATGGTGTGAGCATGTTGTGAAGAATCTTCAGGGAAAGTTGTGCTGACTCCCCACCAGGAGTGTCCACTCTCATCTCAACCCTGTGAGGGGATGTCACTCAGGATTAGAGGGAGGGCTCTCTAGGGGTCCCCTTCAGCAAGGGCTGAGTGGACCTGTGTGGGTGACTCCCCTGGGGACATCTAGAGGCTGAGAAATAGGCTCACTGCTTTGATGGGAGAGACTTGCTTCTGGTTGAGATGGGCCTGCACTCTCAGAATCTGGCAGGACAGAAGACTACCGTCTGTGGAGGGCACCTTGTCAAACCAGGGGCTGACAAAGGAATCAATACATGCCCATGTCGTGGGAGTTGCCGTCTGACCAGCAGGGAAGTCGACAAAGAACCAGTGAAAGTACCCTTGAGAGAGAAGAGGAACCATCTCAAAACCATTCCTTTAGGTATGAACCTTCTGCTATCCCTTCCCTCTTCCTCCCTCCCAACTGCGAAGAAGAGGTGAGTGACAGAGGGGAAGCTGATCACGCCTCCCCCCAGGTGGTAAGGGCCTTTTTCAACTGGCCCTACCTGAGGAAGAGAGACTATTTACCTCTAAATTAGTGAGGGAGATTTGATTATTACACACGGGTGGGCATTCTGATTATGAAATGGGGACTGTGTTTCTTGACATAATGACTTTAGGACTGAAGGTCAGTGGGAAAATCTCGGGGCCTACTGGGGCTTTCATCCAGGGTCAAGAGAAACTTTCTTCACCGAATGCAGTTTTACAACTTAAAAAAATTATGCCTTTTGAGGTAATTGTAGATTCCTCATGTAGTTGTAGTTGTAAGAAATCATACAGAGAAAGAAATTATACAGAGAGATTCCTTGTACCTTTTGCCCAGTTCCTCCCAAAGGTAGCATCTTGCACAGCGAGAGAGTACAGTATCGGGCAGGATTGTGACATTGATACAGACCATTGGCAACAGCACAAGGATCCCTCCTGGTGTCCTTTTCTTAGCACAGGTAAGAAGTTCTTTCCTTTTACTGCTGAGTATATATTCCATGGTATGGATATACCACAGTTTGTTTAAGCCATTCACCTGTTGAAGGGCATCTGGGCTGTTGTCCATTTTGGGCTATTACAAATAATGTAGCTACCAATATTTGTGTCCATATTTTTTGGGTGAGCCTGTCTATATTTCTCTGGGATAAATGCCCAGAAGTGTAATTCTTAGGTCATATGGTAGTTGCATGTTTAGTTTTTTGAAAAACTGCCAAACTTTTTCCAGAGTGGCTGAGCATTCTACATTTCCATCAGCAGTGTATGAGTGACCCAGTTTCTCTATAAATGTTTTTAAGATTTTACTGATTTATTTGACAGAGAGGGAGGGAGAGAGCGAGCACAAGCAGGGGGAGTGGCAGGCAGAGGGAGAGGGAGAAATAGACTCCCCGCTGGGCAAGGAGACCGATGCAGGACTTGATCCCAGGACCCCGGGATCATGACCCGAGCCCAAGGCAGACCCTTAACCGACTGAGCCACCCAGGCACCCCTGTAAATATGTTTTAAAGAGATGGTGGGAGATAAAAATAAAGTTGCATTTTGATGGCATCTTCTAGGAGATGCCACTCTGGCCTGGATCAGTAGCAAGTTTGACATGCCCAACCTGTACCAAAGCCATGGGTCTGCAGGGCTGGGAGTGGGTCTGACAGGGTTCTGGTGCTATGGTGCCAGGCAGGAACTGGCCTGAACTGACCACCAACCCCCTTGGTGGGAGAGCTTTGAGAGAGCTCTGCTCTCTCTCTCAGGGGTCTTTCACATCCATTGGTCAGGGCCATGGTGGTATCTGGGATTTGGGCTACTCTTCCCATTGTGGAAATCAGAGTCTCTTTTTTTGTTTAGGCATAGTAGTTACTATTAAAAGCTACAGTCACACGGCAGGCTGGAAGTGGTGATTCAGAGAACTTTCGTGTTCCCCCTCCCTGAGTGGAGCCAGATGGAGGAGTTATATCAGTGTGGAGAGGGAAGAGAGGGGCTGGGATCAAAGCCAGGAAGGGGGACGTTTCCCAAAGAAAGCCCCGTGCAAGTCAGTGGAACCCTTCAATCGCTGGGGTGGCGGTGGGGGGTGCCTTCTCCCCAGCTTAGCCCTCTTGTAAAGCTCAGCTATGAGTCTGCAAGGCTTATATGCTTAAGCCTGGGGCCGAATGCCTCGGTCCAATCCCAGCTTGATCCCTCACTAACTGTGTAACCTTAGCTGAGCTTATTCTAACCCCTCCAAGTCTAAGGAATCTCCTCCGTAACCTCCCAGGTTTATTACGAGGACAAAGGGGGACAAAATATGTAAAGTCCTTAGAACGGTGGTCTGAAACTTGGCGGCACATTGGAATTACCTGGACATGTTTAAAGAATATTGGTGCCTGGTCCCAGAGATTGAGATCATTACAATTGGCCGATAGTGCAGATTATAAAGAAGTCCTTAGGTGATGTACTGGCTTGAACTGTGTCCCCTTCCAAATCGATGCCCTTCCTGGAACCTCAGGCTGTGATCTTATTTGTAAATAATGTCACTGCAGATGTAATTAGTTAAGATGAGGTTATACCAGCGTAGGCTGAGCCCTTAATCTGATATGACCGATATCTTTGTCAGAAAAGCAGAGGCACAGAAACAGAACAATGTGAAGAGACGCAGGGGACAATGGCATGTCACACAGGAGGCAGATTCGGTGCAGTGCATCTACAAGCCAAGAAATGCCAAGGATTACCAACAATCACTGGAAGCTAGGGGGACAGCATGGAACAGACCCTCCCTCAGAGCTCCCCAGAAGGACACTTTTCTCCAAACTGGGAGACAATACATTTCTGTTTTTAGCCATCCAGTTTGTGGATACTTTGTTATAGCCGCCCTGGGAAAGGAATATGTGTTATTATAACACACAGCCAACATTGTCGCTCATAGCTGTAGATCGTGCAACATAGTAAGTGCTCAGTTCAGATCAGCTCTTGTCATCACCTTGAAGCAGTTAGCCTTAGCCATGTTCAAGAGTCCGCTGACCCTCAGAAAAGCATCCTGGGGAGTAGTGGGTGCTGTTTGAGGGAAAGAGTCCTTCCTGTGCAACCCCGTTCTCTGAGGAAGGGCTAGGGTAGCACCTCAAGGGGAAGCGGTCGATTTGACCACTGGGAGGGGAACACAGAACATTCTGTCTGCCCTGCATTACATGCTCATGACAGTCTGGAAAGGCATGGGCTCTGTGTCAATTTGGGTTATAAAAGCTTGGGAAACTCTGCATTCCACAGTCCCTCCTTTGAGGAGTCATAGTGCACATTGGTATTTTCAAGGCTTTGGGAAGTCCTGTGGTAAAGAGACCTTTTTCACTTTCCTTATCCCAGAATTTTCCAAACCTTTTGGACCACAGGAGGCCCCAGCTAATTTTTACGTAACAAGTACTATCCTAGCAGAATCGGTGCTTGTGAGTCTCTCTTAGGAAATCTAGATTGAGGCCACACCATCACAAGTAGGTATGTACTTGCCTAGAGGGAAAACCTAGAAGAAAATGATCCCTTCATTTGTCACCAGGCAGGGCTCAGCATGGTATGGGGAACAGAGCTTGAAGAGGTTTGTGGTTCAAGGGCACAAGGGCCGGGTCACACACAGAGGTTGGCTGTGCCCACGGTAGCTGCTCTCTAGAATAAGAATCACTTTCCCCTGCCATGCAAGGGGCTCTTGGTCAGGTTTTAGGTCAGGATGCCGGCACCCAGTCAGCCTGTCAGCCTTGAAAATAGTGGATAAATGCAAGCTGGGCTCATGAAGTATGGTTTTCAAAGAGCAGTATTGTTTGGTCTTCAGGAGGTTGAGGGAAGACTTAAGTTAGCTACTGGAGAGTGGGAGGTGGGATGGTATCAGCTGTCCTTCCTCCTCATGGAGGGCAGAATGAGAGAAAATGGAGCAGAGAGGTCTTGTGAGATGTAAGGAGGGGTTTTCCAATAATTAGCACAACCCTGCCGTGGTGGAGTTAGGACCCGGAGCCAGGTCCCATTCTCTAAATCCTGTGTTCTTTCCATTGTGGGATGCTGGTAGGGATGACTCTCAGGTTATAGACCCAAATGTGTAGGGAATACAACTGTCTTTCTCTATAGCTCAACTCTTTCAGATCCCCCTTGTGACAGAGTGGCAGAAACTTAATTTGAGTCCATTTAAGACTCTTGGGGTTATACCCACTTCCAGCACTAGGGTACCATGTAAGTAGGTAGGTAGTAAGTAAGTAGCACTACGCTGTGGTCCTTAGTGTCTTTTGTCTGTATAGGTGTCCTGTGGGGGTGTCTATTCTTCCAGTCTGGTCCTTTGTCATCTGTTCATAATGATGGTCCCTGTTACCATGGTCACTTTAGCTTTGGTGGCTCTACATATGTGCCAGGTGAGGGCATGGGGCTCTGACAGGCTTTCTCTGCTCTTGTTAGTCTTGATAACTTATGTAGTCATGTTCTCTCTGGTATCTTACAACCTCCCTGGGACTCACCAAGAGGCAGGGTATAGGGCCTTGCTCTCCTTTCCCTTCAGGGCATCAGCTTTTGGAAACTCAAACCAGGAAGGTAACTTTCCTTCCTCGTGTTCCACTCTGTCATATGCTCTCCCTGGGTAAATGAAACAGAAGAGCCAGGGGAGGAGGGGGAGGGAGAAAAAAACCCCATAAGACTCTGGGAACTATTGGACTACTAGAAGGAAAAAACACATCGCTGAATATTGAGTAACAGTATTCTTCCAGAGCTCTCTCCCATTCAATGAGCTCTGGAGGAAGGGTGTAGAGTCTCCTATTTCCCTATTTGTGTAGATGGACAATTTCTGGGACTCTGGGTCTCTACAGTGTATAAGTATTGAGGCGGAGCCCATTGACCTCCAGTTTTTAGTATTAAAAGACTTCCCAAGGGGCGCCTGGGTGGCTCAGTTGGTTAAGCGTCTGCCTTCGGCTCAGGTCATGATCCCAGGGATCCCTGGGATTGAGCCCTGCATCTGGCTCCCTGCTTGGCTGGGAGCCTGCTTCTCCCTCTCCCTCTGCCTGCCACTCCCCCGGCCACTCCCCCGGCTTGTGCTCTCTCTCTCTCTGTCAAATAAATAAATAAAATCTAAAAAAAAAAAAAAAAAAAAAAAAGACTTCCCAAGCTAGGATGACCAACTGTCTGGTTTGCCTGGGACTGAGGGGTTTCCCAAGATGTGGGACTTTCATTGGTAAAATTGATATAGTCCAAGGCAAACTGGGTCTGTGGGTCACCATACAAGGCTCTTTGTTTTCTGCTGGGATTAAGATTCTGCCTCTGTGTTTTTCCAGTCTGTCATGCCTTCTCTCTGCTGTTCCTTTAATGTGGTAGGGACAATCATTCGTGTATTGAGTGCTTGTTAAGAATCAAGCACTTTGTCTCCTGGATTAGTCTGACTTCCCTCTTCTGATGGCCATAGGATTCACCTTTCAGGGCGAGTGTCATGGTTCTGGAGCTTGTCTACTGGGAGTCTTGAAGGCCCTCCATTTATCATTGCTCATTATCACCAGCTTGCTATCAGCATCTCATCTGTTTTTACTCAAATAACTATTAATTTCTTCGTCTGCTCACACTCAAGCCAAGGGATGGCCTTCCAATTAACTACTGAATATGGGAAGGAGACAGATTTCTCTATCAGTGGATTAGTTGTCAGTACTGACAGGCAGCAGGGAGCACATGAAGTGTGTGTGTGCATGTGTGTGTGCACTTGGATGAGTGGGTGAGTGGGTGTAAGAAAGAGAGAATGGAAGGTGGGAATTCAGTAGAGAAGACCATCTGTTCCTTGTCGCCAATTTTAACTCTTTCCCCCCTTCCTCCAGGCTTTGCATACTTTATTGGTTACATTGTCTGAAGACAGACTTACAGTATTAGATGTTTCTGACTTACTGGGCTGTCAAAAAGAAAAAGTGACTCCTGTTCCCATTCTTCTTTAAGATACCCAACCAATAGCTGGGACAATGGAAGTCCTACAATTGAAGGAAATCAGGATTCTGTTACATTTTCACACTAATTTCCCATGCTCCTTTTCTTGTTTTATAGTTTTGAGAAAATCATTTAACTTCTCTGATCATTATTTGTTTTGCAATAAAATGATAGTAAGGGCACAGATCCCCAGACATATTGACATATTTTCAAAATATACTTTCGATGATGCTGATTATAGAATCTTTATTATACCATTCCTCTGCTCAAAGACCTATATATAACAGGCACTAAGAAAGCCCCATAGCCTACAGAACACAATTTAAACTACTTAATATGTTAGTCCATGCCCTAGAAAATCTGGACTCTGAAAGCCTGAAATGTTTATCATCTATTGCCTCATTTGGCCCTCTAGCATATATTAATTTGACTTTAGTTACTTTTATTGAGTATCTGTCTTACTTTTTATTTTATTTAGAAATTTCTTGACAGATGGGCTGCTTCTTTTTTTTTTTTTTAAAGATTTTATTTATTTATTTGAGAGAGAGAATGAGAGACAGAGAGCACGAGAGGGAAGAGAGTCAGAGGGAGAAGCAGACCCCCCGCTGAGCAGGGAGCCCGACGTGGGACTCGATCCCGGGACTCCAGGATCATGACCTGAGCCGAAGGCAGTCGCCTAACCAACTGAGCCACCCAGGCGCCCCAGATGGGCTGCTTCTTACCATTTAAAAAAAATCCCCAACCCCCAGCAGCTGTTTTGTACCTAGTAAGTACTCAATAAATATTAAGTTAAATTCAAAGTCTATTTGGAATATACAAATATTTTTAAAAATACAAATAGGTTATGGATTTAAAAAAAATTATCCTGAACATATTCCCAATCTTAGGAGGAAATTCAGTATTTCACCAGTAAGAATTATGTTAGCTGTGGGTTTTTCATAGATGCCTTTTATCAGAATAAGAAAGTTTCTTCTATTCCTGTTTTGCTTAGGGTTTTTATTAGGAATGAATGTTAGATTTTGTCAAATGCTTTTTCTGGACCAATTGAGATGATAACATGATTTTTTTCCCTTTATTCTGTTAATGTGGTGAATTAAATAGATTGATTTTCGATTGTTGAACCAGTCCTGCATTTCTGGGATAAATTGTACTTTGTCAATCTCTATTATCCTTTTTATGTATGTCATAAATTGTATTAGTCTGCAATGTTCTTTTCTTGTAATGTTCTTTTCTAGTTTTGGGATCAGGCTTCTGTTGCCTTCATAAAATGAATTGGGAAGGATAGTTTCAGATTTATAAAAAAGTTGTAAGCTTATAACAGAGAATAGCCATATAATCTGTGCCCAGTGTCCCTATTGTTACCAACTTACTTTACTATGGTACATTTGTCATAACTAATGAACCACTATAGGTACATTATTATTATTAACTAATGTCCATTCTTTGTTCATATTTCCTTAGTTTTTAACTAATGCCTGTTTTCTGTTTCAGGATCCCATCCAGAATACCACATAACATTTAGTTGTCATATCTCATTCGGCTCTTGTGACAGTTTCTCAGATGTTCCTTTAGCTATTGTTTTTTGGGTTTTTTTTTGGTATTTTATTGATTTCTGCTCTTAATTTGTTATTTCTCCTTTTTAAAGCTTTTTTTAGGATATTTTTTATCCTTTTAGCTTCTTAAAGTGGAAATTTCAATAAATGATTTTTAGACTTTTTATTTCCTAATACAAACATTTAAAACTATAATTTCCCTCAAAGCCCTGCTCCATCCCACAAATTCTGATTTGTTATTGTTATTATCATTTAGTTAGGAATATTTTTCTAGTGTTATTTGTGAACTCTTCTTTGACCCATGGATTATTTAAGAGTGTGCTGCTTAATTTACGAATAATTGGGAGATTTTCTAGCTATGTTTTTGTTATGATTTTCTAATTTAAAGTGACTAGGGTGTGGTTAAAGCACATATTCTGTATATTTTAAATTAAAATTTTATATGGGCTAGCTGGGTGAATGTTCTGTGTACTTGCAAGAATATGTATTCTGCATTTGTCTGGTATAGCATTCTATAAATGTCAGTAGGCCATTTGGTTTGATATAGTTGTTCTGATTTAAATTCTTGTTGCGTTTTATCTAGTTCTATCAATTTACTGACACAGGAGTGTCAAAATCTCCAACCATGATTGTGAATTTGTTATTTCTCTCTTTAGTTCTGCCAATTTTACTTCATGTATTTTGAAGCTCTGTCATCAGGAGCGTATAATTTAGGGTTAGTTATGTCTTCTTGATGAATTGACTCTTTATCATTCAGAAATGACCATCTTTATCTCTGATAATGTTCCTTGTCTTGAAGTCTACTTCATGTGATATTAATATAGCCACATCTGTTTGCTCTTGTTTTCACCCACTCAAACTTTCATTTTCTACTTCCTTCTATTTTTAATATTTAAAGTGTGTCTCTTGTAAATAGTATACAGTCAGGTTTTGCTTTTTTAATCCATTCTTAGAGTTCCCTTATTACCCACCCTTCCCTATTTTTAACATCTTGTACTGTTGTGGCTTTTGTTACAATTAACGAGTCAATACTGATATATTATATTAACTGACTATGGTTTTCATTAGGACTCACTCTTGGTGTTGTATATTCTATGAGTTTTGACAAATGTATAATGACATTGTCTACCATTATAAGTATCATGCAGAATAGTTTCAATAGTTTCACTCCCCTAAAAATTCCCTGTGCTACACTTATTCATCCCTCTCTCCCTCTTCCAAACCCTTCACAACCAGTGATATTTTCCTGTTGTCATAGTTTTGCCTTTTCCAGAATGCCATAAAGATGGACTTATTCAGTATGTAAACTTTCTTTAAATTGGCTTCTCTCACTTAGTAATATAGGTTTAAGTTTTTTGCATGTCTTTTTGTAGCTTGCTAGCTCATTTCTTTTTATCACTGAATAATATTCCATTATTAGTGTATGGATGTTCCAGAATATGTTTATCCACTCACCTACTGAAGGATACCTTGGCTTCTTCCAAGTTGTGGCAATTATGAATAAAGCTACTATAAATATTTGTATAGGTTTTTGTATGAAGATAAATTTTCAACTCCTTTGTAAATACCTCAGAGCACAACTGCTGGGTCATATGGTAAAAGTGTGTTTAATTTTGTAGGGAACTGCCAAACTCTTCCAAAGTGGCTGTACTATTTTGCATTCTCACCAATAATGAATGAGAATTCCTGTTCCACATCCTTGCCAGCATTCGGTGAGGTCAGTATTTTGGATTTTAACCATTCTAATAGGTGCTTATCTAACAGATATATCATTACTTTAATTTGAAAGTTGAATTTCCCTAGTGATATATGATGTTGAACATCTTTTTATACGTTTATTTACCATCTATATGTCTTCTTTGGTAACATGTCTGTTTAGATCTTTTGCTCATTTTAAAATTGGCTCATTTGTTTTCTTATCATTGAGTTTTAAGAATTCTTTGTATGTTTTGGATGAGTTCTTTATCAGATATATGTTTTGCAACAATTTTCTCCAAGTGTGTGGCTTGTCTTTTTTTTCTCTTAATAGTGTCTTTTGCAAAGCAGAAGTTTTCAATTTTGATGAAATCAACATATCAATTTTTTTCTTTCATGGATCATGCTTGTGGTGAAGAGTAAAAATCCATCAGCAAATCCAAAGTCACCTAGATTTCCTCCTATGCTATCTTCTAGGATTTTTATAGTTCTGCATTTGACATTTAGGTCTGATCAATTTTGAGTTAAGTTTTGTGATGGGTATAAGGTCCGTGTCTAGATTTATTTATTTTTTCATGTGAATGTCTAGTTTTTCCATCACCATTTGTTGAAAAGACTATCTTTACTCCTTTGGGGTGCCTTTGCTCCTTTGTGGAAGTTGACTGTTATTTGTGTGGGACTATTCCTGGGCTCACTTTTCTGTTCTGTAGATCAATTTCTATTCCTTCACCAATACGACATTGCCTTGATTACTGTAGCTTTAGAGTAACTCTTGAAGTTGGAGAGTGTCAGTCCTCCAACATTGTTCTTCTCTTTCTTTCTTTTTTTTTTTTTTAAAGATTTTATTTATTTATTTGAGAGAGAGAATGAGAGAGAGAGAGCATGAGAGGGGGGAGGGTCAGAGGGAGAAGCAGACTCCCTGCCGAGCAGGGAGCCCAATGTGGGACTCGATCCCGGGACTCCAGGATCATGACCTGAGCTGAAGGCAGTCGCTTAACCAACTGAGCCACCCAGGTGCCCCTGTTCTTCTCTTTCAATACTGTGTTGGCTATTATGACTTACTTGCCTTTCCATATGAACTTTAGAATCAGTTTGTCAATCTCCACAAAACAACTTGCTGCCATTTTGATTTAAATTGTGTTGAATCTTCAGATCAATTTGGAAAGAGCTGACATCTTGACAATACTCAGTCTTCCTATCCTTGTACCTGGACTATTTCTCCATTTGTTTTGTTCTTTGAATTTGTTCATCAGAGTTTTGTAGTATTCCTCATATAGATCTTGTACATATTTTGTTAGCTTTGTATCTAAGTATTTCATTTTTTGGTGCTAATATAAATGGTATTGTTTTTTGTAATTTTAAATTCCACTTGTTCATTGTTGTATATAGGAGGGCCATTAACTGTTGTTATATGTTAACCTTATATCTTGCAACCTTTCTATAACCAATTATTAGTTCCATGAGATTTTTTATTGTTGTTTTGTTTGATTTTCCACACAAATAATCATGTCATCTGTGAAAAAAGGCAGTTTTATTACTTACGTCCAAATCTGTGTATCTTTTATTTCTTTTTCTAGCCTTACTGCATTAGCTAGGACCCCCAGTATGATGTTGAACAAGTAACAGTGGGCATCCTGTCTTGTTCCTGATCTTATTGGGAAAGCATGTAGTATGCTGTTAGTTACAGGTTTTTATAGATGTTCTTTATCAGGTTAAGGAAGTTCCTCCTCTATTCCTAGTTTGCTGAGAGTTTTTTTATCATGAATGGGTGTTGGGTTTTGTCAAATAATTTTTCTACATATATTGATTTGATCATATGATTTTTTTCCTTTAGCCTACTGATGTGATGGGTTATATCAATTGACTTTTCCCCTCCTTTATTGATTTATAATTGACATATAACATTGTGTAAGTTTAAGGTACACAACATAGGGATTTTATTTATTTATTTATTTATTTATTTATTTATTTATTTTTAAAGATTTTATTTATTTGAGAGAGAGAGAGAACAAGCAGGGGGGAAGAGCAGAGGGAGAGAGAGAGAGAGAGAGAGGCAGACTCCCTGCTGAGCAAGGAGCCTGATGTGGGGCTCGATCCTAGGACCTGGAGATCATAACCTGAGCCGAAGGCAGATGCTTAACCAACTGAGCCACCCAGGCGCCTCTACAATGTAGTGGTTTTATATATGCATATGATGCAGAATAATTACCACAGTAAGGTTAGTTAACACAGCCATTACCTCATCTAGTTACAATTTTTTTTTTGTAGTGAGAACTTTTAAAATTTACTCTGTTAGCAACTTTCAAGTATTAACATAGTCACCATGCTGTATATTGTATCCCTAGAACTTATTCATCTTATGACTGAAAATTTGTATTCTTTGACTGCCTTGACCCATTTTCCTTACTCCATACCCACTCCCACTGCCCCAGCAACTGCCAATCTGTTCTGTTTCTACAAGTTTGTTTTTTTCAGATTCTACATGTTAGTGAGATCATATAGTATTTGTTTTTCTCTGTCTGACTTATTTCATTCAGCAGAATGCTCTCAAAGTTCATCCATGAGGTTGCAAATAGCAGGATTTCCTTCTTTTTTATGGCTGAATAATATCCTATTTTACATTAATTGATTTTTGAATGATGAGCCAGCTTTGCATGCCTAGGATAAATCCCATTTGGGAATGATGTATGCTTATTTTTATATATTTTTGGATTTGATTTGCTAATATTTTGTTGAGAATTTTCACATCTATGTTTATTGGTCTGTAGATTTCCTTTCTTATAATTTTGGTTTTGGTATTAGGACAATGTTGCCTTCATAGATTGAATTAGAAAGAATTGCTTCTCACAGAGAACCCCTCTCAAAATCAATAAAAATAGGTCAACACCCCGACATCTAATAGTAAAACTTACGAGTCTCAGAGACAAAGAGAAAATCCTGAAAGCAGCTCGGGAGAAGAGATATGTAACCTACAATGGTAGAAACATTAGATTGGCAACAGACTTATCCACAGAGACCTGGCAGGCCAGAAAGGACTGGCAGGACATATTCAGAGTACTAAATGAGAAAAATATGCAGCCAAGAATACTATATCCAGCTAGGCTGTCATTGAAAATTGAAGGAGAGATAAAAAGCTTCCAGGACAAACAAAAACTAAAGGAATTTGCAAACACGAAACCAGCCCTACAACAAATATTGAAAGGGGTCCTCTAAGCAAAGAGAGAGCCTAAAAGCAACATAGACCAGAAAGGAACACAAACAATATACAGTAACAGTCACTTTACAGGCAATACAATGGCACTGAATTCCTATCTTTCAATAGTTACCCTGAATGTAAATGGGCTAAATGCCCCAATCAAAAGACACAGGCTATCAGATTGGATTAAAAAACAAGACCCATTGATATGCTGTCTGCAAGAGACTCATTTTAGACCCAAAGACACCCCGAGATTGAAAGTGAGGGGGTGGAAAACCATTTACCATGCTAATGGACACCAAAAGAAAGCTGGGGTGGCAATCCTTATATCAGACAAATTAGATTTTAAACCAAAGACTGTAATAAGAGATGAGGAAGGACACTATATCATACTTAAAGGGTCTATCCAACAAGAAGATCTAACAATTGTAAATATCTATGCCCCTAACATGGGAGCAGCCAATTATATAAGGCAATTAATAACAAAAGCAAAGAAACACATCGACAACAATACAATAATAGTGGGGGACTTTAACACCCCCCTCACTGAAATGGACAGATCGTCTAAGCAAAAGATCAACAAGGAAATAAAGACTTTAAATGACACACTGGACCAAATGGACTTCACAGACATATTCAGAACATTCCATCCCAAAGCAACGGAATACACATTCTTCTCTAGTGCCCATGGAACATTCTCCAGAATAGATCACATCCTAGGTCATAAATCAGGTCTCAACTGGTACCAGAAGATTGGGATCATCCCCTGCCTATTTTCAGACCACAATGCTTTGAAACTAGAACTCAACCACAAGAGGAAAGTCGGAAAGAACTCAAATACATGGAGGCTAAAGAGCATCCTACTGAAGAATGAATGGGTCAACCAGGAAATTAAAGAAGAATTAAAAAAATTCATGGAAACCAATGAAAATGAAAACACAACTATTCAAAATCTTTGGGATACAGCAAAGGCAGTCCTAAGAGGAAAGTATATAGCAATACAAGCCTTTCTCAAGAAACAAGAAAGGTCTCAAGTACACAACCTAACCCTACACCTAAAGGAGCTGGAGAAAGAACAGCAAATAAAGCCTAAACCCAGCAGGAGAAGAGAAATCATAAAGATCAGAGCAGAAATCAATGAAATAGAAACCAAAAGAACAGTAGAACAGATCAACGAAACTAGGAGCTGGTTCTTTGAAAGAATTAACAAGATTGATAAGCCCCTGGCCAGACTTATCAAAAAGAAAAGAGAAATGACCCAAATCAACAAAATCATGAATGAAAGAGGAGAAATCACAACCAACACCAAAGAAATACAAACAATTATAAGAACATATTATGAGCAACTCTATGCCAGCAAATTAGATAACCTGGAAGTAATGGATGCATTCCTAGAGATGTATCAACTACCAAAACTGAACCAGGAAGAAATAGAAAACCTGAACAGACCTATAACCACTAAGGAAATAGAAGCAGTCATCAAAAATCTCCCAAAACACAAAAGCCCAGGGCCAGATGGCTTCCCAGGGGAATTCTACCAAACATTTCAAGAAGAATTAATACCTATCCTTCTGAAACTGTTCCAAAAAATAGAAATGGAAGGAAAACTTCCAAACTCATTTTATGAGGCCAGCATTACCTTGATCCCAAAACCAGACAAAGACCCCATCAAAAAGGAGAATTACAGACCCATATCCCTGATGAACATGGATGCAAAAATTCTCACCAAAATACTAGCCAATAGGATCCAACAGTACATTAAAAGGATTATTCACCACGACCAAGTCGGATTTATCCCTGGGCTGCAAGGTTGGTTCAACATCCGCAAATCAATCAACGTGATACAATACATTAACAAAAGAAAGAACAAGAATCATATGATCCTCTCAATAGATGCAGAAAAAGCATTTGACAAAGTACAGCATCCTTTCTTGATCAAAACTCTTCAGAGTATAGGGATAGAGGGTACATACCTCAATATCATAAAAGCCATCTATGAAAAACCTACAGCGAATATCATTCTCAATGGGGAAAAACTGAGAGCTTTCCCCCCAAGGTCAGGAACGCGGCAGGGATGTCCACTATCACCACTGCTATTCAACATAGTATTGGAAGTCCTAGCCACAGCAATCAGACAACAAAAAGAAATCAAAGGCATCCAAATTGGCAAAGAAGAAGTCAAACTCTCACTCTTTGCAGATGATATGATACTTTATGTGGAAAATCCCAAAGACTCCACCCCAAAACTGCTAGAACTCATACAGGAATTCAGTCAAGTGGCAGGATATAAAATCAATGCACAGAAGTCAGTGGCATTCCTATACACCAACAACAAGTCAGAAGAAAGAGAAATTAAGGAGTTGATCCCATTTACAATTGCACCCAAAACCATAAGATACCTAGGCATAAATCTAACCAAAGAGGCAAAGGATCTGTACTCAGAAAACTATAAAATACTCATGAAAGAAATTGAGGAAGACACAAAGAAATGGAAAAACGTTCCATGCTCATGGATTGGAAGAACAAATATTGTGAAGATGTCAATCCTACCTAGAGCAATCTACACATTCAATGCAATCCCCATCAAAATACCATCCACTTTCTTCAAAGAAATGGAACAAATAATCCTAAAATTTGTATGGAACCAGAAAAGACCCCGCATAGCCAGAGGAATGTTGAAAAAGAAAAGCAAAGCTGGCGGCATCACAATTCCAGACTTCCAGCTCTACTACAAAGCTGTCATCATCAAGACAGTATGGTACTGGCACAAAAACAGACACATAGATCAATGGAACAGAATAGAGAGCCCAGAAATGGACCCTCAACTATATGGCCAACTAATCTTTGACAAAGCAGGAAAGAATGTCCAATGGAAAAAAGACAGTCTCTTCAACAAATGGTGTTGGGAAAATTGGACAGCCACATGCAGAAGAATGAAACTGGACCATTTCCTTACACCACACACAAAAATAGACTCCAAATGGTTGAAAGACCTCAATGTGAGACAGGAGTCCATCAAAATCCTAAAGGAGAACACAGGCAGCAACCTCTTCGACCTCAGCCACAGCAACTTCTTCCTAGAAACATCGCCAAAGGCAAGGGAAGTAAGGGCAAAAATGAACTATTGGGACTTCATCAAGATAAAAAGCTTTTGCAAAGCAAAGGAAACAGTCAACAAAACCAAAAGACAACTGACAGAATGGGAGAAGATATTTGCAAATGACATATCAGATAAAGGGCTAGTATCCAAAATCTATAAAGAACTCATCAAACTCAACACCAAAAGAACAAAGAATCCAATCAAGAAATGGGCAGAAGACATGAACAGACATTTTCCCAAAGAAGACATCCAAACGGCCAACAGACACATGAAAAAGTGTTCAATATCGCTCGGTATCAGGGAAATCCAAATCAAAACCTCAATGAGATACCACCTCACACCAGTCAGAATGGCTAAAATTAACAAGTCAGGAAATGACAGATGTTGGCGGGGATGCGGAGAAAGGGGAACCCTCCTACACTGTTGGTGGGAATGCAAGCTGGTGCAGCCACTCTGGAAAACAGTATGGAGGTTCCTCAAAAAGTTGAAAATAGAGCTACCATATGATCCAGCAATTGCACTCCTGGGTATTTACCCCAAAGATACAAAAGTAGGGACCCGAAAGGCTACGTGCACCCCGATGTTTATAGCAGCAATGTCCACAATAGCCAAACTGTGGAAAGAGCCAAGATGTCCATTAACAGATGAATGGCTAAAGAAGATGTGGTATATATATACAATGGAATATTATGCAGCCATCAAAAGGAATAAGATCTTGCCATTTGCAACGACGTGGATGGAACTGGAGGGTATTATGCTGAGCGAAATAAGTCAAACAGAGAAAGACATGTATCATATGACCTCACTGATATGAGGAATTCTTAATCTCAGGAAACAAACTGAGGGTTGCTGGAGTGGGGGGTGGGGTGGGAGGGATGGGGTGACTGGGTGATAGACACTGGGGAGGGTATGTGTTCTGGTAAGCGCTGTGAATTGTGCAAGACTGTTGAATCTCAGATCTGTACCTCTGAAACAAATAATGCAATATATGTTAAGAAAGAAAAAAAGAAGAAGAAGAATGTAGTAGGAAGGGAAGAATGAAGGGGGGGAAATCAGAGGGGGAGAAGAACCATGAGAGACGATGGACTCTGAAAAACAAACTGAGGGTTCTAGAGGGGAGGGGGTTGGGAGGATGGGTTAGCCTGGTGATGGGTATTGAGGAGGGCACGTTCTGCATGGAGCACTGGGTGTTATGCACAAACAATGAATCATGGAACACTATATCTAAAACTAATGATGTAATGTATGGGGATTAACATAACAATAAAAAAAATTTTTTTTAAAAAAAAGAAAGAATTGCTTCTGCTTCTATATGTTTTGGAAGTGATTGTAGAGAATTAGTATAATTTCTGTCTTAAATATTTGGTAGAATTTGCCAGTGAACTCATCTGGGGCTAGTACTTTTTGTTTTGGAAGATTAATAATTACTGATTCAATTTTCAATAGATATAAGCCTATTCAGATTATCTACTTGTATGGTAGATTATGTCTTTTAAAGAATTGGCTCATTTCATTTAGGTCATCAAGTATATCAGCATAGAGTTGTTAAAAATGGTCCTTATTATCTTTTTAATGTTCATAAGAGCAGTAGTGATTTCTCCTCTTTCAATTTTGATATTAGTCATTTGTATCTTCTTTCCCATCCCTCTTTTTTTTTAGTTAGTTAACTTGGCTAGAGACATTAATTCTCTTGATCATTTAAAAAAAACTTTTGGTTTCATTGATATTCTCTATTGATTTTTTCTATTTTCTAAATTTCTATTCTAATTTTTATTATTTCTTTCCTTCTATTTACTTTGGACTTAATTTCCTCTTCTTTTTCTAGTTTTTTAAGGTAGAAGCTTAGATTACTGATTTTAGATCTTTTTTCTTTTTAAATTTATGAGTTCAATGCTATAAATTTCCCCCTAAGCTTTGCTTTTGCTGCATCATCCTTAATTTTGATAAGTTGTGTTTTAAGTTTTTAGTTCAAATATTGTAAATTTCTCTTGAGACTCTTTTTTGGTCCATGTGTTATTTAGAGGTGTGTTGTTTAATTGCCATGGAATTTGGGATTTTATCATAATCTCTCTATTATTCATTTCTAGTTTAATTCTGTTGTGGTCTGAGCATGCTTTGTATGATTTTTATTCTTTTAAATTTATTCATGTTTGTTTTATGGTCTATCTTGTGGTCTATCTTTTTTTTTTTTTTTTAAAGATTTTATTTATTTATTTGAGAGAGAGAATGAGAGACAGAGAGCATGAGAGGTAGAAGGGTCAGAGGGAGAAGCAGACTCCCCGCCGAGCAGGGAGCCCGATGCGGGACTCGATCCCGGGACTCCAGGATCATGACCTGAGCCGAAGGCAGTTTCTTAACCAACTGAGCCACCCAGGCGCCCTATCTTGTGGTCTATCTTGATGAATGTTCTGTGAGAACTTGAGATTGCGTGTTTTGCTGTTGTTGAATGAAGTATTCTATAGATGTCAATTAGATCCAGTTGATTGATGGTGTTGTGCATTTCAGTTATATCCTTACTGATTTTCTGCCTCCTGGATCTGTCAATTACTGATAGTGGGGTGTTAAAATCCCCAACTATAAAGGAGATTCATCTGTTTCTCCTTGCAGTCCTATTAGTTTCGCCTTACATGTTTTGATGCTTTATTGTTAGCCACTTACATTAAGGGTTGTGATGTCTAATTGGAGAATTGACCCCTTTATCATGATGTAATGCTCCTCTTTATCCCTAATTTTTCTTGCTCTGAAGTTTTAGGTAGCTACTCCTGCTTTCTTTTTATTAGTGTTACTATGGTACGCTTTTCTCCATCCCTTAACTTTTAATCTACTTGTGTATTTATATTTAATATGGATTTCTTATAGACAACATATATTTGGGTCTTTTTTTTTTTTTATTCTGACAGTTTCTGTCTTTTGACTGGTATATTTAGACCATTGACATTTAAAGTATTATTGATATAGTTAGATTAATATCTACCATATTTGTTACTGTTTTCTACTTGTTACCCTTCTTTTTTTTTTTAATCTGCCACTCCTTTTCTTACATTTTATTGAGCATTTCATGCTTTCTCTCCTCTCAGCGTATCAGTTATACTTCTTTAAGTGGTTGCCTCTGACTTTGTAATATCTACAACTTATCCTCATCCTCTTTCTAATAACACTACTGCTTCCAGGGTAGTGCAAATATTTTATAACAGAGTATTCTCAAATACTCCTAATTTGAAAAAACATGATACCATATATGCATTCTTTGATTACTATTGAGGATTAACATTTTTTCACTTGTTTTTTTTTCCCTTTCTCTCCTTTTTAGTTATTTGTTGGAATGTAGTTTTTGGTTTTTTCTTCACAACAAATTATTCGATTGGAATTATTGTTTTAATGAGAGTTTCAGACCAATCAAATCCAATTAGTTGGGTTTTATATGAAGACTCCTCACTTAGGCTAAGGAAAGAAAGGTGCATAGAAGTACAGCCTTGTTGCGAACCTTGTGGTTTAGCTTAGCCTGATTGGTAATGAATTTATCTCTGTTGGACCTCACGCACTTTGCCCTTTGAAACTCCTGCTTTGTGAAGACTAGAGACATGAAATGTAAAATGTTGGCTGAAGCAACAATTCTTCTGAGCCAAATGGTCAGTCCGGGAAGTTCCTGCATCCTTCTGGAATAAGGTTAACACTTCAGACCGGGTGCTAAGGAAGAATCTGGAATGTTCACTTCCAAATGGCCACTTGTAATTGTGACGGCCTCAGGCCTGCTACTTGCCCTTTTAAAATTGAAAGAACAAAACATTTAAATTGTTTGAAGAATTCAGAGATTTTTGAGATCCTGGAGTGTTAACTTTGTAATACTATGGCAAGAAACCTCCCTGTGGGGTGAGCATAGTTTTGGGGGGCAAGAGACCAGGCCCTTTAAGGACTGCTAGCCCTGAGATTTATTTTCTCTTTGCTATAGGGAAGCAGTTCACCTGGTTTAGTCAGTTTAGATGTCAACATTGATAAATAAATGATGGTGAGAAATGTCTCATCCTCTAAGATGAATCTAAAAGTTGCTTCTAGAAAATGCACTGAAGATTTCAGCCTTGTTTAAATGACTGTGAGCTAGCAAGGACTCATCACTCCCTTGAGGGCAGAAGGATGGAGAGTTCTGGGAAATGAGTATACAGGAAGAAGTCAGGGATTAAAGGTTTCACGGGCAGGGAAAGCTAACGAACAAAATATTTGAGTGAGTCTGACATAGGAATGCAGGTCTGCAGGATCCAGTCCCTTTTTATTTATTTATTTATTTATTTAAAGATTTTTTATTTATTTAGTTGAGAGAGAGAAAGAGAGAGATCATGAGCAGGTGGGGAGAGTAGAGGGAGAAGCAGACTCCCCGCTGAGCAGGGAGTCCGAATTGGGACTCTGTCCCAGGACCCCAGGATCATGACCTGAGCCAAAGGCAGACACTTAACCACCCAGGCACCCTCTAGTCTCCTTTTTAACTGAACTTGCCAGCTGGATGTGAATCTCTATCTAAGGAGTTGTGATGAGTATCGGCAGTTTTTGTACACCCACCTGCTCTTTAGGTCATTCTCTCCCTAGCCTGTCCCCATCCCCCAATGGTGGCGTGGTCCCCCCAAAACCTTTCTGTGGAAGTTTCTTGGCCAGGCCTCATTGTCAGGGAGAAGCTGGAGCCTCACACAGAGTCCTAAAGTCTCTCCCGCCCCAACAGGTTACTGAGAACTTTCGAGATCCTGTTGCCTTCCCAGGTTAGTAAGTGTAATTTCAGACTCTGAGGAGGGCAGAGGCAAGCCAGTCAAGGTAGGCAGCATTAGCTGTATTCTAAGGTGGATATAAATCATTTTGGCATCATGATTCATTTGACATTTTAAGGCTGAGTCAATTCTCTTTGGCTTGGCCCTGGAGCTACTGTGATGGAAAGTGATGCTGCCGGCCGAGCAGTCATTTCCCTATGAAGGTGGTGAAGGATGGGCAGGGGCTTCTAGACTTGGCAAGTAATCAATGAAGACGAAAACATGATACTCTCCCTTGAGTAGTTTATAATATACTGGACGATTAGGCCAAAGATAAATAATAGTAGCAAAAAAAAAAAAAAAACAAACCCAAAAAACCCCAACCACACAATGGTGCTAGATAACACTGTCTACTTACTGTGAAGCAAGCATTATATTTACATGTCTTTCCATTACTATGGAGGACGCTGTGATGGTCAACTTTATGTGTCGATTTTGCTGGGCTAAGGGCACCCAGACAGCTGTCAAAACATTATTTCTGGGTGTGTCTGTGAGGGTGTTGGCTCACTGGCTCCCCTGGTTCTCAGGCCTTGGACTTAGACTGAGTGTTTCCCCTGGCTTTCTTGGCTCCCCAGCTTGAAGACAGTGGATTGGAGGACTTCTCAGCCTCCATAACCACATGAGTAAATTCCTAGAATAAATCTCTTGTTTTTATTTATTTCATTTATTTTTTAATTTATTTTTTCTTAAAGATTTTATTTATTTATTTGAGAGAGAGAGCACACATGAGAGGGGGGAGGGGCAGAGGGGGGAGATGGAAAAGCATGATGTGGGACTTGACCCTGGGACTCCAGGATCATGACCTGAGCCAAAGGCAGTCGCTTATCCAACTGAGCCACCCAGGAACCCCTAAATCTCTTGTTTTTAAATTAAGATATAATTACCTATATGGTATTATGTTCGTTTCAGGTGTACACTTAATGATGTGATATTTGTGTATGTTACAAGATGATCCCCACAGTAAGTCTAGTTCACATTCTTTACCATACATGGTTACAAAAAATTTTTTTTGTGATAAGAACTGGTGTTTTTAAAAGATTTTATTTCTTTATTAGAGAGAGAGAGTGAGCATGAACAGAGGAGGGGCAGAGGGAGAAGCAGGCTCCCCACTGAGTAGTGAGCCTGATGCGGGGCTCAATCCCAGGATGCTGGGATCATGACCTGAATCTAAGGCAGACATTTAACTGACTGAACCACCCAGGTGCCCCAAGAACTTTTAAGATTTATTCTCTTAGCAACTTTTAGATATGCAGTACAGTGTTATTAACTATAGTCACCATACTGTACATTACTGGATGTCTGTACCTTTGGATCCTCTTCACCCATTTTGGGCCCCTTTCAGCCCCATCTCTGCACCCTCACCCCATGGGCCCAGCAGCCTGTGGTCTGAAGCGGCACTGTCCAGTAGAAATATTATGTAAGACCCCAATTTAAGGCAAGCATATATTTAAAATTTTTCTAGTAGCTACAGTAAGTAAAGGAAAAAGAAACAAGTACAATTCATTTTACTGATATATTTCATTTAATCGATATACCTAAAATATTATCATTTGCACTTGTAATCAATACAAAAATTATTTATGAGATATTTCTACATTCCTTTTTTTCAACTAAGTCTTCTAAATCTGGTATATATCTCTTTTTTAAAAAAAGATTTTTTTTGTTTATTTTAGAGAGAGAGTGCAAGAGAGGGGGAGGGAGAGGGCCAAGCAGACTCCACGCTGAACTTGAAGCCCAATGCGGGGCTCTATCCCACGACCTTGAGATCATGACCTGAGCGAAATCAAGAGTTGGATGCTTAACTGACTGAGCCACTCAGGTGCCCCTAAATCTGTTCTGTATCTTATATTTATAGCACAGTTTGGACTAGCACCCTTTTAAGTGATGAACAGCCACATGTGGCCAGTAGCTACTGGATTGGACAGTACAAATCTAGAAGGTATCAAGCATGTTCACTTGCCTATCTATGCATATTCATTTGATACTCATTCAACAAGTGTTTCTTGAGTGACCACTCTGCCAACCACTGTTCTGGGTGTTTGGGTACACGGTTAAGTCCAGAAATTGTATTTTACTGAGGGGAGGGTGGACAAAAATCATAAATAAATACACAAAAAAATCAGATATCAAAGAGTGATATAGATACAAAGAGGAGGAGAGCGACAGAAGGGAGGGCTGCTATTCAGATAGAGTAGTCAGGGTAGGTGTCTCTGGGGAGGTGACACTGGAGGTGAAGTCTGCATATTAGGAAGAAGTGTGTCATGTGGCAATGGAGGGAAACACACTCTAGGCTGAAGGGACAGTATATAGAGGTACAGGGGTGGGGCCAAGCTCAGCATTTTGAGGATGAGATGAAAGACCAGTGAGGTGCGAGAGGGGGGTAGGGCTGATTTGGTAAGTTCCTATAGGTTGTAGTGTGGAGCTTGGCAGCCAGGGGAGGATTTTAATTTTTGTTTTGTTTTGTTTTGTTTTATTTATTTATTCATGAGAGTCAGAGAGAGAGATAGAGAGAGGCAGCGGCAGAGGGAGAAGCAGGCTCCCCACCTAGCAGGGAGCCCGATGCGGGACTCGATCCCAGGACCCTGGGATCGTGACCTGAGCCGAAGGCAGACGCTTAACCATCTGAGCCACCCAGGCGTCCCAGGGGAGGATTTTAAGTAGGCAGTCCCGATTTGAGGGATGCTTTTAAAAGATCACTCCGGTGCCATGTGGAGAGTGGGCTGTAGGGGAGCATGAGCTGAATCTGAGGGACCCATCAGGGGGCTGGTTAATGCTGGGGTGCCAGGGGAAGCTTCAGTGGTGGGGAGAAGGTGGTGGAGTGTCGCAGTGAGTCTTCCGGCCATGCTGTGACTATAGGGCCCACAGGACTGTAAGTGGGCTAGGAGGGAAAGGGTGAATTTGGGGATGACTCCAGTGTTGGGAACCAAGCAAATGGGGGCATGAAGTCATTAACTGAGATGGGGAGGTGGGTTTAGGGGGAACATCAGAAGTATGAGTGTTTAGAGAGAGAATCGCTGCAAAGGACACTAATCGGGGTAGAAGTCTAGGCCTAGCTCCTCATTCCTGGCCAGGCCTCTTCCAGATAGGGTTCTCAGATAAAAAACAAGATGTATAGTTCAATGCGAATGTCAGATAATCAAAGAGTAATTTCTTAGTATATGTCCCATGCAATATTGGGGGCATATTTAATGCAAATATTATTTATCTGAAGTTCAAATGTAACTTGGCATCCTGTATTTTTGTTGGCTAAGCCTGGCAACCCTCCTCCAGACCTGTTTTGCTAAGTATTTTGGAGACTGAGGTGAAGCAAGGGCAAACACCCTTTTTATAGCATCGCATTAGTGCCCCATGAGCTGAGGACCATGGGAGAACCACTCTATTATATCTCTTGTGTATAGAATTTACAGTTTTTTTTTTTAAAGATTTTATTTATTTATTTATTTGACAGAGAGAGAGCACAAGCAGGGGGAGCATCAGAGGGAGAGGGAGAAGCCGACTCCCCGCTGATCAGGGAGCCCATGCGGGACTCCATCCCAGGACTCTGGGATCATGACTTGAGCCGAAGGCAGATGCTTAACCAACTGAGCCACCCAGGCGCTCCAGAATTTACAGTTTTTAAAGTGCTTTTATTTCCATGATCCCTTTTGATACTTCTGTGGGGCTGACATTTGCCCCTTTTTTACATAAAGCTGAGGCCCAGAGAGGTCAAATGACTTGCTTAAGACCACACAACAAGTAGGGAGCGGAGCCAGGACAAGTATGCTGGAGACTGTTGTGTGCCTACCCAACCTCATGGCATGCTTTCCCTTTCCTAGCAGAACTTTGGGGTCATTTAAATTCTGCTCATGTCAGCTCTAGAGGAGAATGTGGTAAGTCTGAGCCCGTCCCATGGAGCATTGCCCCTGGTGGCTGTTATTGGTCCGGGTAGACTTGTGACCTAAGTTGGCTCAACCAGACCAAAGGGAAGGACTTATATGTCATGGTCAGTGGGGATGATTTCCCTCTTGTGCTCTCCATCCAGACATAAATGAGGCCATATATAGAACTCATTCCTAGTGGCAGCCATCTAGCAATCATTGGGAAACCAGCCTGGAATGAGGCGAACACAGAGTAGAGCAGAGCAGGGAGACAGAAAGAACCTGGGTCCACAATGACATCTTGAGCTGCTGGTCTTCTCGTGGCCTGGAGCCACCCACCTCTGGGCCCGGAGTTATGTAAGATAATAAATTGCTTAGTGGCTAAGCCCCTTGGACCCTGGATTTTCTGATGTTTGCCACCCAAATCATTCTGACTGCTGCAATAAAAATTTAGCTCTTCTTCCTCCAGTGTTCTCCCAACTACACCACCTGGCTGCTATACACAAAGGGAACCAAGTGCTCATGGTTTGCACAGAATTATTCAGGACTATCTTCAAAGATTAGCACAATTTAAAGAGAGTTTTTGAGTGGGAGGAAGCAGGGGGCAACGTGGGGGCTGATTGGTACTTGTGATTGCTCAGAGGCAAGAGCATTTTCTTTTTTCTTAAAATTATTTTTTAAATTTAAATTCAAGTAATTAACATGTAGTGTATTATTGGTTTCAGAGGTAGAGGTCAGTGATTCATCAGTCTTATATAACACGCAATGCTCATTATATCACATGCCCTCCTTCATGTCCATCACCCAGTTATCCCTCCACTACCCTCCCCTCCAGCAACCATCAGTTTGTTTCCTATGATTAAGAGTCTCTTATGGTTTATCTCCCTCTCTGATTTTATTGTTTTATTTTTCCCTCCCTTCCCCCATGATCCTCTGTTTTGTTTCTTAAATTCCACATGAGTGAGATCATATGGTAATTGTCTTTCTCTGATTGACTTATTTTGCTTGGCATACTACCCCTCTAGTTCCATCCACATTGTTGCAAATGGCAAGAGTTCATTTTTTGATGGCTGCATAATATTCCAGTGTGTGTGTGTGTGTGTGTGTGTGTGTGTGTGTGTGTGTGTGTGTTTATACACCACATCTTCTTTATCCATTCATCTGTTGATGGACATCTGGGCTTTTTCCATAGTTTGGCTACTGTGGACATTGCTGCTATAAACATTGGGGTGCAGGTGCCCCTACAAATCAGTATTATAGGTAAATACCTAGTAGTGCAGTTGCTGGGTCATACATAGAGTAGCTCTATTTTCAACTTTTTGAGGAACCACCATACTGTTTTCCAGAGTGGCTGCACCAGCTTGCATTCCCACCAACAGTGTAGGAGGGTTCCCCTTTCTCTGTATCTTCCCCAACATCTGTCATTTCCTCACATATTAATTTTAGCCATTCTGGCTGGTGTGAGGTGGTATCTCATTGTAGTTTTGATTTGGATTTCCCTGATGCCAAGTGATATTGAACATTTTTTCATGTGTCTGTTGGCCATTTGTATGTCTTCTTTGGAGAAATATCTGTTCATGTCTTCTACCCATTTCTTGATTGGATTAGTTGTTCTTTGGGTATTGAGTTTGATAAGTTCTTTATAGATTTTGGATATTAGCCCTTTATCTAATAAGACATTTGCAAATGTCTTCTCCCATTCTGTCGGTTGTCTTTTGGTTTTGTCAACTGTTTCCTTTTCCGTGCAAAAGTTTTTTATCTTGATGAAGTCCCAAAAGTTCATTTTTGCCTTTGTTGCCCTTACCTTTGGAGACGTGTCTAGCAAGAATTTGCTGCGGCTGAGGTCACAGAGGTTGCTGCCTCTAGGATTTGATGGATTCCTGTCTCATATTTAGGTCTTTCTTCCATTTTGAGTCTATTTTTGTGTGTGGTGTAAGGAAATGGTCCAGTTTCATTCTGCATGTGGCTGTCCAATTTTCCCAACACCATTTGTTGAAGAGACTGTCTTTTTTTCCATTGGATATTCTTTCCTGCTTTGTCAAAGATTAGTTGACCATATAGTTGTGGGTCCATTTCTGGGCTCTCTATTCTGTTCCATTGATCTATGTGTCTTTTTTTTGCACCAGTACCATGCTGTCTTGATGATTACAGTTTTGTAATAGAGCTTGAAGTCTGGAATTGTGATGCCTCCAGCTTTGGTTTTCTTTTTCAACATTCCTTTGGCTATTTGGGGACTTTTCTGGTTCCATACAAATTTTAGGATTATTTGTTTCAGCTCTGTGAAAAAAGTTGATGGTATTTTGATAGGGATTGCACTTAATGTATAGATTGTTCTAGGTAGCATAGACATTTTCACAATATTTGTTCTTCCAATCCATGAGCATGGAACGTTTTTCCATTTCTTTGTGTCTTCCTCAATTTCTTTCACGAATGTTCTATAGTTTTCAGAGTACAGATCCTCGAGGCAAGAGCATTTTTAGACTTAAGAGCCAGGGGAGCCAGGGGAGGTGACATTCAGGATGATCATTGAGCCTCCTGCTTAGGAGTTGCAGTTGATCTGAGGGCCACCCGGGAATCCTGAAAAAGGAAGTAATGTGAGAGAACTGAAGGCATGAGAAATGCTCCTGGTTCATATGTTTTGGGAAGAGCAAATATACTTCATCCTTTTAGATGCATAGGAAAGTTTCAAAAAGCAAATGGAGAATGGGCACTCTTGAGATCACTCTCTATGGGTTGGTGTTCATGCAAGTAATTGCCTGGAAGGAATAAGTCCTCTTTGTTTTTCATTTTTTTAAAAGATTTTATTTATTTATTTGACAGAGAGAGAGCTAGCGAGAGCAGGAACACAAGCAGGGGGAGTGGGAGAGGGAGAAGTAGACTTCCCGCTGAGCAGGGAGCCTGATGTGGGGCTTGATCCCAGGACCCTGGGATCATGACCTGAGCCGAAGGCAGACGCTTAACGACTGAGCCACCCAGGTGCCCGGAATAAGTCTTCTTTCTATTTGTACAAAGATACACTCTCCAGCTCTCTCAGTGTTTGCACAGAGAAGGTTTTGATGATGTCAAATATCCACACAGATCCTTCATTTCCTTCAGGTGCCTTTGAACTGTTGCTCAGCCTACAATGGGTTGTGGGTGGGGACCTCTCTTTCAGAAAGGACAAGGGTTTTTTCTTTATTTGCTTGGTTTGGTTGGGTTTGGTTGGGGAGAAGGCAGGGCAGATGG
The DNA here is from genome assembly GCF_964656455.1 of Halichoerus grypus. NCBI lineage: Eukaryota > Metazoa > Chordata > Mammalia > Carnivora > Phocidae > Halichoerus > Halichoerus grypus. Next base: position 181,297,680 of record NC_135714.1, read on the forward strand.
GACTGAGGCCTAAGGCTTTGGGCTTTGTAGAACTCCTTTCTAAGGCTACCATGGGCCTTATGTCAGGGTCTGGGATGGTAAAGTTGATCGTTAAACCATCAGAATTGGGTCGCACGTTGTACCGGTTGTCTAGGGCTGCTATAACAAACCTCCCCAAACTTGGTGGCTTAAGACAACAGAAATGTTGGGGCGCCTGGGTGGCTCAGTTGTTAAGTGTCTGCCTTTGGCTCAGGTCATGATCCCAGGGTCCTGGGATCGAGTCCCACATCGGAGCCTGCCTCTCCCTCTCCCACTCCCCCTGCTTGTGTTTCCTCTCTCGCTGTGTCTCTTTCTGTCAAATAAATAAATAAAATCTTTAAAAAACAACAAAAACAACAACAACAGCAACAACAACAGAAATGTATTCTCTCAAGGTCTGGAGCCAAGTATTCTGAAATCAAGGTATTAGCAGGGCCACGCTCCCTGGGGAGGCTCTGGGGGGTTCTTTTCCTTGTCTTCCAGTCGTTGGTGGCTGGCTGTGGGTGTTCCTTGGCTTATGGCCATATCCATCCCGTCTCTGCCCCCTTTTCCACATGAGCTTCTCTTCTATCTGCAAAACCTCTCTCTGCCTCACTCTTATAGGGACAATGTCACTGGATTTGGGGCCCACCCAGATAATCCAGGATGATCTCACCTTGAGATCCTTAACTTAATTATATTTGCACAGACCCTTTCCTAAAAAAGTTCACATTCACAGGTTTTAGGATTTGGACAGATCTTTTTTGGGGGGCTACCCTTCCACTCGCTACAGGCCCCTTTTGAAACTATTGAGTGATGCCATTTAAATTCTTTGAGTCTCAACACTCTCACCTGTGAAATGGGTATACAGTCACTGACTTTCTTGTCTTACAGGTTTGTTGAGACCCACCCCTTCACCTGAGTGAACGATGAGGGGATGGAACGACAGGATGGGTTGGGGGTGAGGGAATGGTCGCTGTTGTTTGGGTAGCCATGGGGTGGAGGGAGCAGGAGGGATTGGAAGACAAGGAAAATGTGGTGTAGCTCATCTTATGAGGGAAGGAACACTTCAGAAGAAGCTGCCAGAGCAGGGGACTGTGGGCCAGGTGATGCAGGTCGCACTCAGACACATGTATACACATCTGTTCTCTCCTGGCTCCTCGGCTGGGAGCACCATCACTGCTCGCTCTGAAGGAGGATAGTCAAGAAAAACTGAGGAGCTGGGCGAGGGATGGCAAGAAGGAGGATGGAAAAGGGAAAATAAGGAAGAAAGTACTATTCTTTTTCTGGTTTCCTATGAGGCTAAAAATGGGACATTTCTGTTCTTCATTGGAATTTTTTTTTTTAACCACAGAAGGAGAAAAGAGAGCCCTCAGCTCAAGGGCTGTGATGACCTCTTTAGAGGAAAGTGTCCTGGGACACTTGGATGTCCCTGGGAGCAAGAAGCAGGCAGAAGTGAGGTTTTCTGTAGTGTCATTTGCAAATATCTTCTCCCATTCTGTGGGTTGCCTCCTTGTTTTGTTGACTGTTTCCTTTGCTGTGCAGAAGCTTTTTATCTTGATGAAGCTGGTATCCAAGATCTATAAAGAACTTCTCAAACTCAACACCCAAAAAACAAATAATCAAGTCAAAAAATGGGCAGAAGACATGAACAGACACTTCTCCGAAGAAGACATACAAATGGCTAACAGACACATGAAAAAATGTTCATCATCATTAGCCATCAGGGAAATTCAAATCAAAACCACACTGAGATACCGCCTTACACCAGTTAGAATGGCAAAAATTGACAAGGCAAGAAACAACAAATGTTGGAGAGGTTGTGGAGAAAGGGGGGCCCTCTTACACTGTTGGTGGGAATGCAAGTTGGTACAGTCACTTTGGAAAACAGTGTGGAGGTGCCTCAAAAAATTAAAAATAAAGCTACCCTATGACCCAGCAATTGCACTCCTGGGTATTTACCCCAAAGACACAGATGTAATGAAAAGAAGGGCCATATGCACCCCAATGTTCATAGCAGCAATGTCCGCGATAGCCAAACTGTGGAAAGAGCCGAGATGCCCTTCAACAGATGAATGGATAAAGAAGATGTGGTCCATATATACAATGGAATATTACTCAGCCATCAGAAAGGATGAACACCCAACTTTTACATCAACATGGATGGGACTGGAGGAGATTATGCTAAGTGAAATAAGTCAAGCAGAGAAAGTCAGTTATCATATGGTTTCACTTATTTGTGGAACATAAGGAATAGCATGGAGGACATTAGGAGAAGGAAGGGAAAAATGAAGGGGGGGAAATCAGAGGGACAGATGAACCATGAGAGACTATGGACTCAGAAACAAACAGGGTTTTAGAGGGGAGGGGGGTGGGGGGATGGGTTAGCCTGGTGATGGGTATTAAGGAGGGCACGTACTGCATGGAGCACTGGGTGTTATACGAAAACAATGAATCGTGGATCACCACATCAAAAACTAATGATGTATTGTATGGTGACTAACATAACATAATAAAATAAAATTAAAAAAAAAAGAAGTGAGGTTTTCTCGGGTTACACTCTCTGCAGTTGAAAGAAAGTGTATGCAGGGGATTTTACCAGCAACAAAGCCCAAGAAGAGCCCTATTTCAAAGAAACAAACCAGAGTATCTCTGAATACCAAGAAAAAAAGGGAAAGTAATGTTTATTGATTGTTGACTCTGTGGGAGGGCTTTTATACATGGCACCTTGCCTCATGACAATCTCAGAAAAGGAGTTTTTTTCAAATAGATGATGAAACTCAGGCTCAGATGAAGAAATTCAGGGACTTGCCTGAGGTCACCTGACAAAATCCATCTACTCCAGGTTCCCACTCGAGTATGTCATTGAAGTTTATGTTCTATCTACTCCCACTGGCTGCCCTTGAGGATGAGATGGGTGTAGTCACCCGCCAGTGCTTACATATGGCATCTTTTTACCTCTTGCCTGAACTTTTGTTTTCTCTCATTTTTAAAATGTAAATTTCCATCATCTGTGCCTAGTAAAATTCTGTTATTTGACTACAATTTTTTGTTTCATGGCAAAGGACAATTGGCAGACTGAGTCTGCTCATACTCATATTATTTCAAGGGCATAAGATAATCCTCTGTGGCTCCGCAGATACAATGCCTTTGGGGGTATCCAACTTGATGGAGAAGTGCATCTTGCAGATTCAACCCTGTCAGGTACTTGCAAATGTCATAGCTATGGTAGCTCCGGCCTAGTTGTCTATCTCTTCATAATCTTATCATCGAGGGCAAGGCCAAGAACATGACCTACAATTCTGCATTAAGGATGAACAGTAGCACCACAGAAACATGTATATGTTTGTGTGTGTGTGTGTGTGTGTGCGCGCATGTGCACAAATCGAGATGTCCAGAACGATTCCATTCAAAAACTTTCCCACACCGATGACGTGTTTCGGGGAAGTGAATTGTCTACCTGAGTGGAGGACCAAGAAAAGAAAAAAGAAAAGAAAAAGAAAAAAGAAAAAAGTATTCTTCCTCCAGGTCCAGGAAAATCAGCTGGCTGAGTCACACAGACAGCCTGTCAACGTTGCTGGTCCTTAAGTTGTGTCACATTTTAATCTTCTCTTTGGAATTTCAAAAGTTTAGAAGGAAATGTTTCCGTTGCTTTCAGAGCCCCAGTGTGGGTGAGGACTCACTTGTAGCCCTTACTCTCTAAGTTTGTACCAGACAGAACGGAGGGGCCCCGCTCTTAGGGGGAAAGTAGTGGATCTCAAATTTGTGCCCATATGGGACTGGCTGTGTGGGCGTGGTCCCAATGCCAGCCTCCAGAGGTTTGACATGAGAACCAAGTAAGCCTCCAAGGGTAGGTCTGAACTGGACAAGAAAAATGATGATGGTAAGAATGGCAGCATTGGTAACCATGTTCCCTGTTTGTTAACATAGCATGTTACAGCTGGATATGAACCCAAATATGCTAAAAATGAGCATGTTCTTATTGAGAACTCCTAGGATTTTGGATTGATTTTGTACAAAGGACCAGAATAGATGAAATAGTCCTGAATATTTGTGTAGCAGTGACAGTAATCCAGGGGCAGATACAGATATTGTCATGGACTCCATGCAATATCATGAAGGAAGACTCTAGAATAAGTGTCATCCAGATCTTGCTCTGCCTCCTTGAAATGCATAACCTTCTCAATGCAGGGTTAATTATGGGCCTGTTGTTTTATTAGATGCTTCTTCCAAACTGTCTGCAAAAATCCTTCTTAAGGAATCTGATAGTAGAAAATTTTGTTGTTTTTCTGTCTGTATTGCCCTTTCTTCCTAAAATGAATGGATCCTAAAACTGGGAGCTTTGGTTTGCTGATCCCTGGACAAAGAGCTTTGCGGCTTTGCAGGTAGCAGCTGGGAGAAAGGGGTGAGAGAGGGAGACCCAGAGGAAGATTTTGGAGTTGACGGGCTGGAGCCCTGGGAATGAGAGCTGAAAGAGAAGAAAAAGAGACCCATTGACTGAAAGCTGGGGGGAAAGCAAGTATTCAATGGAGGTTCGAAGAGTTTGGTGGATGTGATATCAACCCTCCTCTACCTTCCCTAGAAAATCTTCAGTAAACTCTAACTCACACTGTTGGTGAGATGTGACTAGATTCTTTCTGGAGACTGGAAAGTTCGGGTAAGCCCTGCACGAGGATGAGCAGACAAAACTGACATGAGAGTTTCCGGGGGGTTACTGTGGGTCATCACTGCTGCTCAAACCAGAGGATCTTGTTTAATACGTGCACATGCGTGCACACACACACACACACAGACATACACACACAGCTGCATGGACACTCACAGCCTGTGCTGGGTGTGTGTGTGTGTGTGTGTGTGCATGCACGCGTGTAGGGGTGTGTGTGTGTGTGTTTGTTGCACTAACCTCATCCATCTAATGCACACACACCACTGCATAGGTCTCTACAGCCATGCATTTGACGCGCTCACTTTACTTCCTGGCTTTGTCCCATAGTTTTTACCTTCCTCCCTGGTTCCTCACTTTTTATTTTATTGGGACGTTCGCTGCTTTATAACCGGCGCCTAATCTCTCTGCTTGGAGCTGGTGTAACCAAGTGTCCATCAGCCAGTTCCAACCGCATTCTACAGGTACAATAGCCAATGTCATAGTGGACAGGCTATTACCCTGTGTCTGATGTTACCTGGACCTCTCAGATCACTTTCCTTTCAGCTGTATTGCAGTTGGAAAAAGGGTGTGATTAAAAATATGTGGTGACCCAGTGACTGTGGTAACTAGTGCTTCCTGATGTCCCGGCTGCTGACGCTTGTTACCCTGGTTCACGCCCCTCTGCCGGGAGGGGAGTTTCTCCCTGGCAATACCATCTGTGGTCTTAAGCATCCCGAGGCCTGGCCTCCTTAACTTCCTCTAAGTGTGACTAAGGCACCTTGATCAGATAAAAGCTATTTTTGCTCTGGCTCTGCTAAGCTAGATTCCATCTCAGATTACATTGAAGAAACTGCCTTCTTTCTTTTCTCTTTGTTGCTAAGAAATAGCTTTTCCTTTCAGATTGATTTTTTTTTCTCGAAGAAGAAGCCCCAACCTACACAACACTTGGTAGTAATTTAAAATGAGCCAGAGATCTGCAGCTCCTATTAGAAGCATAAAGCGACCCGCCAAGTGTCTTCAGGGGTCCGCGGGGCCTGTCTTAACTCAACACCCAAGTGCTATTTTAGAACAAAGGAGACTTCTTCTCCTTGGCAAAACACTGATCTACTGCTTGGTTTTTCCAATTATGGGCTGAGCTCCCCCCTGCCCATGAGCCAGCTAATCAGACTTTTATTAGTCTTACTATCTCATGCCCAGGGCTCCCAGCTGAATGCTGGCGTCTGTGGTGGGGAGGAGGGCATATGCTTTCACTGGAGCCTGCTTCCCACTCTGATCTATGAGTCAGGAACTGGTTTGGGCTGTTCACCTGCTGTGGAACAAAATGCATTAAGTGCCTGCCCCTCCAGATCCTGTGCATGTGTGTGTGTGTGTGTGTGTGTGTGTGTGTGTGTGTGCGGGCACACGCACCCGTGATTCCAGGTGTGGTGGGGAGCTGGGCTGCAGAGCCCGCTGGGAGCAGCTAACACAGGGTACGAATGTTGGTCTCACACAGGCTCTGTGGGTTGTTCATGCCTTGTCTCTCCCAGCAGTGCCGGGTTCCACACCTAGGCCCACTGTCAGCTGCTGTGGCCCTGGGGATCAGAGTGGGCTTAATTTTGTGACAAAACTAATTCACAAAATTCTATTGTTGCTGAGGGAGTTGTTATATGAAGGCTGGGCTTGGGGAAGCTGGTGTGTGGGTAGAAATACACCCTTTTTTTCCTTGGTAGTGGACATGGCCTGGTACTTCCTCAGTGAAACCTCCGGATCTCTGCAGAGAGGCTGGCTCCATTAGCAAGCTCTGCCTACCTAGATCCCAGCATCTGTGACCTGTGAGGTGCACAGGCCGGGGCTCATCATCTCCAGAGGGAAGCAATAAGTCAGGCTTCGCTGGATGTTGGTGAAGAGGGGAAGACAACTAGGTTATTCAGTTTGCTGACTCAAGATGTAAACACTAATTCTCTAATTGATTTGGACAAACTCATTCAAATGCATGTGTGCTTCCTGATATTTTCTTGCTCCCGTACAGATCCTAGTTTTCTTCCACGACTCTCTTCTTTTCCCTCTTGGCCAGAACCCTGGGACCCTGAACCCCACTCTAGTTCCCAGGGCTCTGAGCTTTTCTAGGAGAGTCTAGCTTCCACTGACAGGGGACAGCAGGATCCTGGTGCGAGGGAGGGCCTGGGAGATGTGCCAGCATATCTGGCCTCGGAACTTGGGATGAACTCCCCTGTAGAGCCACCCGAGAGGTGCTTCATGTGTTGCATGATCAGGTTATAGGCTAGACCTCTACATATGTGTGTTTTTTATATGTTCTAGGAGAAACTGTGCTGATTGCCCAAATTGAAACATAAATGGAAATAGCTAGAAAGGGCTTGAACACATGGAAAATAGTGATAATTCCAATTATTATTTTTTGTAAAGCCCAGCGAAGCCCAAGTTTTACAAAAAATACAAGCTTTTCTTTAGAGTGTTCTGAACATTATAGTGGCACGTTATATGGACTAACAGCTGACGCAAGGAGAGAGCAAGAACAACAAAAGAAGTGGTGGTGGGTGAATGGTAGGCTCTCTGCAGCAGCAATTATGCAGGGCACAAAGAGCCCGCCGGCACAGTTCTGTCGTGGAGGGAGGGAAAGGATAGAAACAAAGAACAGGGCGCTTCTCTGCAGAGGGTTGTGTCTGCGTGGCCAAACGACCCTGCGTAGGAGGGTTAATCACGAAAGCTGGGCCCACGGAGACCTGGGACCTTGGCAGTTTCTTTTTCAAAAGCGATTTCAATTTATAGAGCAATTCCTATTTTAACAATGTCTCGGGTGAAACCAGGCTCTAAGATTTTGAAATCTTGATGAGTAGAAACTAGAAAAAGGGTTTGAAAGCTGCTAGCCATTTTGGTGAAAGCATCAATTTACTTTTGACAGACATGGTTGTTTCCTGGCAGGCTCTGCAGGGGCCCGGAAGCTAACCCGTGTCGAAGCAGGTAGCCACTGTCTGAAGGGGGAGCTGGGTGTCAGTCACATGCGGACGTCTTAGACCAAGATGCAATAATGTGCTTGGTGATGTTTATCTTGGGGCATGGTTGGAGGTAGATCTGGGCCTCTGTGAGTGTGTGACTTTTTAGTAGGTGACAAAAGGAGCAGAAAGGTGGGACACATTTCTCTCTTAGGAGCCATAGCAGACTGAAAACTCAGCAGGAAGGGACCCCAGATAAGGCTGTTCTGTTGAAATATAACTTAGTTATATTCCAAGCGCCTATACTCTGTTCCTCTTCTCTTAGCCCCAAAACCTTCGGTCAAGTCTTGGCCACATTTTCCATCTGGTGTCAGCAGCTGCTGTGGGACATCAAGGGAAAGGTGCTGTCTCTTCATGGGACCATGAGTTAAGGAGGGAGCAGCCGAGGTGACTCACAGCTGAAGGCTGGAGTTTCAGAGAGGAGGTCACTGCATGGGGCTCAGCAGTCGGTCTTGGGGGCGAGTCTTGGAAGAATGTAAGAGAATTCTTGGTGGTGATGGAGGATGTCTCAGGAATACTCGGGAAGGGAAACTGGGTGAGACATTGAACTTTATACAGTGATGGGGTGGATGTTGGGAGCCAGTGAACTTTGTGATATTCACAGCTACATGACTTCACAGGCTGATAGAGTCTGGGACTTCTCAACTGACGATGAGTATCCCATGGTTTCTGATGGCCAGGCTTGGTTATCTAAGACTATCAGGGCAATTTCATTCTTTTCAAGTTTTTGCACCTGCTTTGAGTTTGATTGCCATGGACTCTGCCTCAGGGTCTGTTCGGGTCTGTTTTAGTGTGTTGAGAAACCTCTCCTAGGTGTTATTTAGATAGATGACTGATGGAATAGAGTCTGACCGCTGCATGGCATGCTGATTAGTTAACTCATTTCCAGCCACTGCCTCTGCCACAATCACCACGTCAGAGCAGGAGAGGATGATTTTTATAGATGGTGCATATACACCTAATGTAAAATAATACTCCTAAAAATAGTTCATGTATATTGAACTTCTGCTTTATGCTGGGCATTGTGCTAAGGGTTTAAAAAGCATGATCTTATTTTATCTTTACTAAGACCCTATTTAGTTGAGACTACATTATCATTGAAAAAAAATGAGGCTAAGGAGATTTAGGTATTTGGCTCAAGGTCACAGAGGTGATAAATGGCAGAGCCGGGACTCAGGCCTGGAGCTGCTGAATGCTGGACTGGATGGTGCTGGGACGGCTGGTGTGTTGCCAGTGCCGGATTATATAAGGAGAGTACGAGCATTGGCTGTGCATCTGGGAAGTCAGCAGAGGGTGTTAGAAATCATACACCAGCCTTGGGAGCTGGAGAGTCAGGTGATGGCAGCAGCACCATTAGAAAGGCTACAAAGGAAGAGAAACAGAACCTGCTAAAATACAGGCCTGAGTCAACCACTGTATTTGTGTCACGTTAAGATAAAATTATAGTCTGATCCACACCTTGGAGGCACAGGATGTGACAAAGTCGGAAGCATGACACAAGTTTACAAGATTCACTATTTGGGGCTGTTTTTTTCCTTTCAATTAGTCTCTCACCTTTTTCTCATCCAGTGGTCCCCAATTCCTCATCTTGGATCCCAGTAACTCCTTTTCCACTCTACCCTGATCTCTGCCTCATTCAGTAGTAAAAGTGATCTGCATGAAGTCCATCTCAAAAATGAGGCACACCTTCAAGGGGGCTGGTGAGGAGGAGAGATTCAGAAGTTCAAGACCACTGTCCAGTTCCTTAGAGTAAGGAGGAGTGAGGAACATTCCAGGTCAACCATATCATCTCCACCTAAAGGCCAAGGCTCCCTTTTCTACTGGCAATTTCAAAGACCTGAGGCTGAACTATCTCATGTCATTATTTTTTCATTTTCCCAGAAGGGGGTGGAAAATGAATGCTATCTATCTACCACATGGGAAGATAAAAATGACTCTAGAACAGGTTGTTTGTTAAAAAATATTAATGTTTATCACCTGAATCCTCACTGCAGAAGCCCCAAGGAAGAAACCCAGAGAGAAGTGTTATATGAGTGTAAGCAATGACTGCATTAGCATCTTGGCATCCTGGTGGTTTATGTAACACTAGATTTTTTAGGATTCTCACGGACTGGAAAAATGAAATATGAAAGAACAGACTCAAATGGAAATTACTCATATTGATTATATGTGCACGCACACACACGTCTTAATTTAATTCTTGGAAAGCATATTGGTAATGAATGACATCTGAGACTGTAACTGCAGTGTTTGGTATTCTCAGGCTGATTAAATTTTACCTGCCATCATTGGTCCCACTGAGTTCTTTAGCGGCCTCAGTCACTAGATGGTCTCTCAAAAGCCACAGTAGCTGGAGGGTTGAAATTTTGATATCTTCAGATGCCTACAGGGTCCTACAGGCCACATGAGAAGTCATTTTAAGAAATCTATGGTTCCAAGGATATCTAGTTTGGTTCATTTTTATCTCACAGGGCAGTGATGGCACCTGCTATATGAGGGCTGGGTCTGCCCAGATCCAGAGAGCCCAGTAGAAACCTACCCAAGTTTGTTTTAAAAAATAACTCAACCCACACAAAGAACAAAATCCAACCAAGAGCTATAATATCAGCAGAAGACTTAATGTATCAGTTAGAAAATTCAGATTAGCAGGACAGCATACATCAGAGTAGCCTGATTAAATGGATCAGCATGTGAAGGTGCATTTCCTCATCAGTTTTATTGGTGTATCCTTAGTTCTGACCAGCTGTGTGTTCTCCTCAGCTTGTACTGGGCCTCGGTAGCTGACAGTTTCTTTTTTTCTTAACACATCTACTCTTTTTTTTTTTTTTTTAAAGATTTAATTAATTTATTTTTTTGACAGAGAGAGAGAGACAGAGCACAAACAGGTGGAGCAGCAGAGGGAGAGGGAGAAGCAGGTTCTCCGCTGAGCAAGGAGCCCGATGCGGGACTTCCACAGTTAGCTTCACCCCTCCCTTCAAGGTGAAGCCTTCCTGGCCCTCCTGGCCATGTGTCACACACTCTCAAATGCTGCCACTGAGTGTGCCCTTAGGGGGTGTATTAATTGTTCAGCTGTGGATCTCCCCACTTCCCTATCCCTCCTAGACTGTGGGCTCCTCAAGGGCAGGACTGACTTTTACCTTTGTATCTCCAGCACCTAGTACTTTACATGGAGCATGAGCCGCTCAGTAAACATTTGTTGAACAAATAGTGGAAAATAGTGGGTGAACTTTCTACACATAGCACTTTACTTGGAATGTTAGTTGTTGAACAAATAATGGGAAATAATGAGAGAACTTTCTACTTCTGTCTCTGTCAAAATTATACAACACTAATTGGTTTTTTAAGGGGATATATTTATTTTACCTTGTACCTGCTACACCCTATCAGCCTAAAGATACCAAAATCATTCGGCAGATATGTTCTGTTAGAACATCATTTCCAGCATTATCCTTAGGCTCTGTCCACTTGAGTGGATGTGACCTTCCTATGAGACAAAAACAACTGAGTTTATTTCATGTAGGTTGGGAATAGGCAGAAGAGAATGAATCCATGCAGTATAAGCCAACTAGTGAAAATAAAAGGTGGATTTGCAACTACTCTTAGGGTCCTTTAGATGAAAATTTCAGTGCAGATTCAAGTTGCTTTTAGCATTATCTTAAGAGACACTTGAATCAACCTTCCCAAGGTGGAGTTGTTACTTTATCTGTCCTTTGTCAGCCTCCGCTGGAATATATTTTGATTATAGATCCATTTTATAAACTTCAGTTTAACAAATCACCTGAAGTTGTTCTGAAACACTCTAGAGACCAGAATTTTTGGGCCCCTTAAATCTTACTTGTGGAAGACAAAACTCAAGATGGGCAAAGCTTAATTAATACTGGGGAGTTTTCAGTGAGAGACCATTTACCATTGGCAGCAATCACAAATACCCCAAATCTCATTTTCCAAATCAAAGCTGTCAGGGGTCCAGCTGAACAGTTCAGAAATAATCCCTGCTTCACACTTTGCTTTTTAGGTCCACAGAGGAGGGGCGGTGGACACAGCTGTACCCATACAGTTTTATGTTTGTTGCTGTCAGGCCCTTACTGCCCAAATCCTGCATGAGAGGTCATGGAGACTGGAAATGGCATGTTCAGTCCCTGAGCCCTGCAGGGCTAGAAGTAGTGTGCAGCCCCTAAGCTTGATGTCTGAGGTAAGCTGACCCTAACCTCCTTCTGGATTTCTGCTCTGGTTCCTGGTATCTTAGTTTTTTCTTTTCTTTTTTATTGAGAGGTAATTGATTCATAAGTTTAAGGTGTACAATGTGTCAGTATGTTGCATTTTTATATTGCCATATGATTACCACTATGTGTTAGCTAACAACTCTATTGTGTTACGTAGCTATTATTTCTTTTTTTGTGGTGAGAACACTTAAGATCCAATCTCTAAGCAACTTTAAAGTTTTTAAGACAATGTTGTTGTTGACTATAATTCTCTGCTGTGCATTAGGTCTCCAGGACTTACTCATCTTCTAGTGGCAAGTTTGGACCCTTTAACAATATTTTCCCAATTTCCCTCCACCCCTCAACCCTTGGTAACCACCATTATGCTCTCTGTGTCCATGAGTTAGGTTTTTTTAGATTCCACATGTAAGTGATATAATGAGGTATTTGTCTTTGTCTGTCTTATCTCTCTTACAGTAATGCCCTCAAGGTCCATCCATGTTGTTGCACATATCCTTCTTTCTTATCACTGAATAATATTTCATTATAGATGAATAGATAGATAGATAGATAGATAGATATCACATCTTCTTTATCCATTCATCTGTCCCAGTGTTGCCTTGATGTGGGGCCAACCCTAATGCACTTGCTAAGACCTCGATATCCTTCTTGTCCTACATGTCTAGATGTGACTTTGACCCTCTTTCCACTGCCTGGAATCCTGCATCCAAGAAGGTGGACTCTCTTTGTTCCCAGAACTTGCTGTCCACTTGGCTGCTAATAGAGCCACTGCTCAGAATCTGCAACCATGGGGAGAACTGATACTTGCTTGCTGATATCCCTGTTGTCACATTGCCGTGAATACTGTAATTGGGTTGGGAGTCGCTTTTTTCAGGGGTCAGTCACAAAGTTGGATCAGCTCTTAACACAAACCTGTGCAATCCTGTCTCTGCTCTGTGTTATCTCAGTAAGTCTTGCAATCATGTCTGCGCACATCATGGTAACAGCTCTCTGTTTGAGTTGGAGAAACCAATGATTAAATGAGATGTTTTGATGATGTACCCTTTTCAGTGAGCTCTATCCCCCATCATCATTTTTCCTGTCACCATGAAGAACTTAAATTTTCTTTCTTTTTTAAAAATTTTGGTTAACCATTTTACTAGTTGTTGCAAAGACAGACAAAGGAATCTGCTGTTTGGCCTGGAAAATGAAATCGAAGCCAAGTTGGCTGGTTTTTTTCTTGGTAAAGTTTAATTCTTATGTTTTCATCATGGCCCCAAATGAATGATCCATATGAAACAAAGAAGGGCTGGAAGTTCAGGAAAAGGGAGGCAAATGGGGGGTGGAGGTCAAATGTGGTCCATGCTAGACTTAATTTGCCTGGCAGAAGAGCCATAGCTGTGGGTGACGTGGGCAAAATGATTTTTAAAAGAAAGCAAACAAGTGGAGACACCATTTGGGAGATTGAATTTGGTTTTGTTTGTTTTGTGTGCAAAATGAGATTGTGTGGGAAACAGAGACATTATCCATGAAGAATGCTAAGGTAATTTATGTTGCTTCCTTCCATCAATTACATTCTGTGAGCTCGGAGTAGAATTGCGTTCCATTGAGTTACAGCCTTTGTACAGCCAGTCTCTATAGAAATGACTCTCTAGAGTAATTTCATAACCTGCACTGACAAAGATATAATTCATACTGTGTTGCCTTTTGTGGGGGCTTTAAAAAAGCAAACCATGTACCATTTCACAGTTATTTATTTATTTTTTTAAGTTTGACCAAGGAAAGGAAAAATACATTTCTCCTTACCACTAAATTATAAAACCAAATAGACTTAAGGGGGGAAGGCAAAATCAGGCTTCCTAGCCTTGGGGGAAAATGGTGAATCACACCGCCCAGAGTTTTCTCATATGAAAAATGGCAGGTTTGAACTCTATCACTTCCAAGTTTAATTTCTACTTCTCAGAGTCTCAGAACCTCTGATTCTAGGTTTATTTTTTTCCCGGGAATGTGACTGCTGAATGAAAATAGAAAGTTCCTCTAGAGACTTTTCTTTAGATGAGAATTCCTCTTCTGCAGATGGCTGCCATGGCATTTTGGCCCACGGGCTTCCTCTGTGTGATCTGGCAGAAGAGCTGGAGATGAAGATGGGAAGGAAAAGTGCCATTTAAGGAAGGTTTGCACTTAGTAGAGGATCCACCTGGCAGGTGGGAGGTAAGATGGTAGAGAGTCAGAGAAGAACCCACGCATCTGTGTGGCTGCGGACTGGATCCAGGGCATGGATCTGTGAAGTCAAACAGTGGGAAAGCACCCCAAGGAAGAAGGGTGGTGAAAGGAACTAGGAGATCCCACCAGGGAGGCCAAGGGGCCAACAGCCTTGGAATGATGTTGATTGGGGAAGCAGTGTGCCATTTTGCCTTTGTCACCCCATTTCTTTGTGGTGCCCTCAATAGCCAACAGCAGGCAGTCTGCCCTGTGGGTTGGCAGGAGACCATTATTGAAAACAGTTCCCTGTGGAGTAGCAGAGGATGTGGATCATTCTCCTGGCCCAACTGATTTCCACCAAAGGGCAGAGCATTCTGTTTGAAGTCATGGGATGGGTCTGAAGCTGCCTATTTCATTGATCAGTGAGCTGGTGGTATTTGTCCCTCTCCATCCCTCAGGCACCTCTGTTTCCAAACAAAACTTGTACATTTTCTTCTCTATCAGGGTATTTAAAATCTTTCTAGGCCCCACGCACTCTAACTTTTGGGTTCTTTCAAATGTATTACAATAATTCATAATTTGCTTATGAAATTGGCCACCCATTTAATTTACATCTGGCCATGACTTCTCAGTCATCAGCTGGCAGACTTGGGAATTCTTCTGCAGTGAGAAAAATCTAATAAAACATGCAGATTGTTTTCAGAGGTTATAAAATTGTATGAATAATCAATTTAACAAGGGAGGAAGTTGACATACTGTTGCTTCACTGAGTATTTACCAATTTGTTTTTTTAAAAATGTTTGGGGATCAAATTTTCTTTAGCTTGTCAATGCCCTCAACCAAAGTTCACCAAGAACGTACCTGTATCTGAACAAGTTAGGTTTATTACATGTTGCAGTGAAGGAGAATATACACCATGGGGAACTATGGGGCATCTCAATAGAAGGTGATAGCAAGGAGCTTTCATAGGATTTGGGCTAATGTGAGGAGATTTGGAAGAGAGTTCAGGGAAGTGGGGCTTTGCTCTGGATTGGATGTTTTCAGGAAGTGGGGTCATTCCGATTGGTTATCTTTGTGAACCTTATCTAGAAGGAGGGAATATTAGTGGAGGCTAACCTAACAGGTAGAGGAGCCTGGGTCCCATTTTAGCCAGGACAGGGGGCTGTTGGGTATATTTTGGCTTGGACAATGTTCATGTATTATCTGTGTTTTGACATTATTATGGAGTGGTCTTGTTTTGTCTTGATTCACCCTGCTTACAAAATGACCTTGTCTGATGCAGGTGTTCTGTGAAATTCTTTATGTTCAGCAGGAGAACATCAAGGTTCTCATATGGGTTTCTTGAATGGGCTTCTCTTACACACAGCCTCTGGGACCCTTTCCACAAATAAGGAGGATTTGGAACACTTCAGGGAGAACAGGTGGCCACCAGGGGCGCCCTGTTGTGTGCTCACCCAGGAGGGGACGGGAAGAGTAAGTCTTCTGTGTGCTGGGGAGAGGGGCAGTCCAGGCTGCAGCCTGGTGCATCTGGTGGGAGTGGAAGGTGGTTTAATGGAAGCTAGATATAGCTAAGCTCTTTATAACACCAGGAAAAACTTTTTTGGCATTACTGACTTTTGTTTGGAAAGAGAGAAAAATCCAACATTTCTCCATGTCATAAAGCATGTCAAGAACATCATTAAAAGTATGATCTTTGGTTCTGGGTTTTCATTCATTTTTTTTCCCTCCCACTTAGAACTTCTAGAAACTTCATTTTTTATGCCACTTTTTATCACTTGCCTTCTCCCCCACTTTTTATTTTGAAACTTTTCAAGCCTTCAGAATAGTTGAAAGAATGAACTCAGAGTCCTCTTCACCTGGATTCACCAAAAAGTTGACATTTTGCTACATTTTCTCTTTCTCTGCCAAATCATTTGACAGTAAGTTTTAGACATTATGACATTTTGCCCCTAAATACTTCAGCATGTGTCTCCCAAGAACAGGGCCACATTCTCCTACATAATTGCAATACTGTGTATGTAGGTGTGTATGTGTGTGTGTGTGTGTGTGTGTGTGTGTGGTATAAAGATCTTTCTTCTGAACCATTTGAGGATAAGCTGTCAACATGATGCGCCCTCACCCCTGAATATTTTAGTGTGTATCTCTGACAAACAAGAATATTCTCTACAGACCCACAATGTAATCACCAACACCAGGAGATTAACAATGATCTACTACTAGCATCAAATACCCAGATCCCATTCACATTTCTCTAGTTGTCCCAATTATGTGCTTTATAGCAAAAGAATCTAGTCCCAAATTGCTGTTACTCAGTTGTCATGTCTCTTCAGTTCCTTCCGTTTGTGACAGTTCCTCACTATTTACTTGACTTTCATGACTTTGAGACTTTGGACTTTTACAGGCAGGTTATTCTGTAGGATGTTCCTCGATGGGATTGTCTCATGTTCCCTCCTGATGAGGTACTTAGAAGTGATGCAGGACTCTTCTGGTTGGATGCTGTCACGTGGGGCATCATTTCCAATTTATCCCATTCACTTTGATTATTTGATTAGGTTGGTTTGCCAGGCTTCTCAAATTTAGATATACTCTTTCCCTTTTTGTAATTAATATGTTTGTATGTGTGTGTTGGGAGGGAGATACTTTGAGGCTATTTAGATAACTTATTCTTCATCAAACCTGCAATTTCTTCTTTCTTCTTTTATTTATATCAGCATGGACTCATGGATTCCTATTTTATTCAACAGGGTATAATCCAGTATTATCCTAACTTATTTGATACTCAAATTGTCCAGAATTTGGCCAGCAGGAGCTCCTGCAAGCTGGTTTCTGGATCCTTTTTGATGTGTCTCCATCATTCCTTCCTTTCTTGCAGAGGAAGATGTTCCTGTATTATTTTACCTGCCCACCCTTGGAATCAGCCATTTTTCCCAAGAGCCTGTGTTCCTTTTTAGTGAAGAATGGCGCTTAAACATCAAAATCTGGGTGCTGTGTGCTAAAATGCTCTTAGTGAGTCACTGCTTCCAGGCCCTCTCAGTGAACACAACTAGGCAATAAAAGTATGCATAGACAATACATGTGAATATATATGAACATAAAGACATTTACATTATATTTCTGCATCTATATGTATGTATATACAAATTTTTAAAAATTACCAATTCATACTCTTATCTCTAATTCAACCCAACACCACAGAATTCATCCTAGTTTTCTGCTCTTCCATATATGTAAGTCCCTTTTCTGACCATGAGAAATCTGGCTCTCATTTTCCTTAATATATTTTCTGATTTTATTAAGCTCCCATTGTAACCAGTCTGCTATACTGCTCTTGTCACCTGCCCCTGTGGGGGTGCCCTCTTGCCCCAATTAGGCTCTAATGTCTTAGGCTTGGTTGCTTCTTCCCTTTGCTTGGGAAGCCTGATTTACCACGTTACCATGTGGATATCCTCACTCTGCCCAGGCTCTGACTCCCTGCCCTGGGCCACTCCTTTGCCTGACTTAGGCTCTCATGCCCTGTGCCAGGATATCTTCCTCATCCCATTTGGGTAAGTGTGGCTTATAGATAGTAGGCTGACTTCCTGGGCTGGCTACTGTAGAAAATAGGTTGGTTTCCTGAGCTGGTTGCTGCACACTGTGGGTCAGAGTTCTATTTTTATATATTGTCTGGTCATTATTTATTTGGATATTCAGTCTTTCAGTAAATTACCACCTAAAGAGTCTTCTCCTCACTCCCCCTTTGTGTTAGTCTGACCTCTCCAGAGAAACAGAACCAATAGGATGTATATACATATAGAAAGAGATTTATTGTAAGGAACTGGCTTACACGATTATGGAGCTGGTGAGTCCAAAATCTTGGTGGGCCAACAGGCTGGAGACCCAGGGGGGCTGATGTTCTAGTTCGAGTCTGAAGGCCATCTGCTGTAGAACCAGAAAAAGCTAGTGTTACGGATGAAATTCGAAGGTAGTCTGTTGGTGAATTCTCTTTTGCTTGGGAAATATTCAGGTTGTTTTTCTAGTCAGACCTTCAACTGATTGAATGATGCCCACCCACATTTTTTGGTGCAATCTGCTTTACTCAAAGTCCATTATTTAAATGTTAATCTCAGCCAAAGCACCCTCACAGAAATATCCAGAATAATGTTTGACCAAATATCTGGGCACCTTGTGGTCCAGCCAAGTTGATGCAAAATTAACCATCACAATTCCCCCATCTAGTCTCCTAGAAATGTGTGAATCCCAAGGTCTGCCAGTGACTCTTCATTTCTCTCAAGCTATGCCCCTGCTTCAAGTTTATCCAACAAAGCAATATAAGTTCTTGAGACTCTCCTTGGCTTCTCTAGATGCTTGTGCAGAGTCACCTCTGTGTTTGTGGCAGGACTGGTGAATGGAGATGCCTTCCTTAGGGCCTTCGTTCCAACTGGAGGTGGGGAGAAGGTGCAAATTCATTGTTATAGGAAAGGACAAGTTTTCCAAATGGAAGGGGTGGTGATTATTATATTATTATATTATATTATTATACATGCTTCTTTCATGTTTACTTGCCTTTGAGCCAAATGGCCTCATTTCATCTCTCTGGGAAGGTCTGAGCCAATTGTGACAGCAATGAGGTAGGCAGTTTAGAAAACTGACAGGATCTCTCAGGAGCCTTTGACTTGGGGCAGGGGTCTCCCAGTGCCTCTGGGGGATCAAAGTGCTCTGACTCACTGGAGCTGACAGGGCAAAGATTGAGCATCTCAAAGCAGGCTGGCTGCAGCATTGCATTAGCATATTATCTACCACGAGATCACCCCATTTAAAAATCATTCTTTTAAGTCTCTTACCAGTTTTTTTTTTTATTCTCCTTGTCAGTCAAGAATGTAAACATAGAGTCTCACCACTAGTATGCAAAGCAGATTTAAAATGTGATTGCTCTTTGCTCTCTCCTAGTACAATCCAGTCTGTATCATCATCTCATTTGATTTAAGGAAGCATCTCTTTGAGCTGAAAGTGAAACCATCCATTCCTCTTCCCTCCCTCCCTCTCTTCCTTTTTTTCTTCCCCCTCTATTTCTTCACTCACATCTCCCACCAAAAGTTATTTATTAAGCACAATGCCAATCATTAGGGTATAAAGATGAATGAGGACCAGTCCTTGATTTTGAGATGATCACCTTCTGGTGAGGGTGACAGAAATAAAAACAAACCTTTGTAATGGGCTGTGGTGAAAACTGTGACTCAGGATGACCAGTTCTGGGGGAAGCGAGGCAGGAATTTCAAGGAAGGCCATATTCTGCAGATTCTTAAGAGATGAGTTGGAGTTTTCTAGGCACACACAGGGCTGGAGGTTGAGCTATTGTCCAAGGGAGAGGTGACAACATGATGATCCAAAGAAATAGGACTCTTGGATAAATCAAGACAATTTCTGCTCTGGGTCTGTGCTGTGGGGCTCTCCTATAGCATCCAGGACAGTCTAATGCCCCAGTCTGACTAATGCCCCAGTCAAGCGAGCATTTTTTTTCTCTTTTCCATGTTCACGGACCCCACTACCCACTCTTCCATTGCTTTACCAACACTCGGGGTACTGTCTTTGCCCTCTGAAGTGTCTTTCTGATGTGTGACAGCTTGTCTCCATGGGCACGCTAACCTTGGCCTTGTCCACCTTTCCAGCTTTCACTCAGGGCTCAGGGCCGTGAGTGATCCCGCTGAATTCTTGTGACCCAAAAAGAGCTGTAGCAAGAGCCAGCTCACCATCCCAGCTTTAAGTGAAATATCGAGCGGTGATTCACCATTACTCAGAAACTTGTCAGTTCATAAATTTAAAGCAACTCTATTTCCTCTGCTTTTGAACAAACAAAACTGGGTGGTGCATATACGAGGACCATCGATCGGGATATGAAGTGTATCTGTGCACAGGTCTATTTCCCATTAGTCCAGTGAGGGAATGCTTAAGCTTTTGTGTACCTATGTAAAATAGGCAGGCTGTCGTCCTTTGGGAGAAGTAGGAGTGTGAAAATGTGGCTGCGTTGCCAGTAATATGGGAGGAGGATGAAAATAGCAGATGGAAGTTGTGATTAGGGCCAACAGAAATAGGAAACTGTTGCTAGGTCATCTGTCTGATACCCAGTGCCGGCCTATTAGCTGTCATTAGCCCTTATCCAGGAAACAATTTACATCCGTTGAAATCCTTATAAAATTGGATTTCTGCCCATACACCCATCATCCTGCTTTTTCTTGTGGGTTAAAGGAGAAGTGGCCCCTGGACTGCTTCTTTCCATGGGCAGAAAGTGCTAGCCTCTGGCCTAGAAGTGGTTGGATCACCCCTCCTCACAACAGTACAACCATGGGGTTATATTATCACAGGTTGGAAGAAACTTTAGAAGTGTATCCTGTCTCATCTCATGCCCAGCAGACTCCATCCTCCTCCACAAAACTGGGAGGTTATAAATTTGCCATTGGAATGTAACAACTTCCCAGAGAAATCCTTTCCAAGGACCTTCACCTTGAGAATTTCTTTGTGTGTTTCCTTTGGTTATTCTCAGTCTTGAATTTGGCTCCAAGAGACATATATAACTGGGTGTCATGGGACCCAGCTTTCAGTGAGCCTTCTCGACCAGGAGGATGACCCATCTGAAGCAGGTCACCATGTTGGGTGATCCTGTTCCTCGGTTCCCCTTGGCTTTTGCTCCTTCCAATCTCCTGTGGGTCAGTCTGAATCCTCTTCCTTCTGCTCAGATAATTTAAATCTCGATTTTTCCTTTTCAAGAGTAATCAGGCCCAACAGAAGAAGCACCAGCTATGGGCCAAGAAGCCTGGCTTGGGGCGGTGCTCTTGCCCCTTATGGAATATGTGCTCCGGACCTACTAACTAACGACCTAACAGCTCTGGGCTCCAGCTTCTGTCTGTCTCTCCCTTCTGCCTTCCCTTCCTTACAGAGTTGTTCCAAGGCTATAAAAACATGTTATGAGGAGTGTTGAGAACTCTTATAAGTGGACTATGAAAGACATTTAAAGAGGTTCACCTGCCTTTCTACACCAAGGGTTAAAACTCAAGAAGGTCTGCCTTTTTTTTCAACACCATTTGACACAAAAATCTGGTGCCTCCCCTTCAAAATTGGACACAAAATCTTTATGAGGACTTACCACCTTCTCCTTCTCCCTCTCCATTTTTACTCACCTTTTAGGGGTTGCCCGCTCAAGTAAGTCTTTTATATTCATCCTATGGTAGTCTCCTTCCTTCCTGATCAACACTCACAGAACATGGTGGTCCTTAACCTGTACTTTAGCGCCTGGTTGTTTCCTGCTGGTGTTATTCAAAAGTCGTCTTAGATTTTTAGTTTTCTCTCCTCAATTAGAGAGTGTAGCTCCAGATTTCACCTCCATCAAAGCACTTATCCCATTACACTGAACTTTTATGCTTGGGTTTTATTTCCCCGCTAGCCTGCAAGTGCTTGAGGGCAGGATGGATGGGTCCATATTAATTTTTATATCTCTGGTGCTCAGCACGTAGTAGTTGTCAATAAATATTTGTTGCAATGAGCTGGTAAACTTCATTGAGATCTTGTCCTAGCAGCATGTGGGCTAGGTAGCGGAAGCTGTGTATGTGTATGCTGCATTACATGGGATCATACACTGTCTCTTTTGAACTTCTAATTACTTCGCACACACAAATGTGGCAGTCGGAGTTACTATTCCTGGAGACCCCTGCACTGTCTGCCTCTGCTGAGATTCTGATATGCCTTGCCCCACTCTTCCGTGTGAGCTCTTAGACTCAGAATGATACAACTGGGAGGGTCTGTGGACCATACTCTTAGGCGGCCCCAATCTCATTCTCCCTTTCTTCCTATAGAATTTCTAGCTGGCCCCATGTTCTTCCAGCCATCCTGGCAGCCAGCTGTGGCTATGTGTCCAGGTTCTCAGTCATGAGTGTGACCTCCTTAAAGAGAAAGAGTGTGGCCTCCACTTCTCTTTTCACCATTCCAGTGGAGGAGGGCAAACCTCTAGGAATGGCAGAGCAGGAAAACAGGTACCAGGGACCTGAGCCCCTGCGTCATCATGGAGCTGAGCCATTATACCCAGCTTTTGGGTGGGAGACAATGTTTAAGCATTGTTACCGTGGGTCTGTCTCAGCAGCCAGAGCTATGCTCACCTAAGCAGGGGCCATGGGGGCGGTTCAGCCTTATCTCTTCTCTTACAGATGAGGACGTTGAGATCCAGAGTGGCCAGCCTGCTTACACAATGTGGTGCTGGGTCCCTGCCTCTAAAACTCCAGCCCAGGCTCCAATCCTGACTGAGCAGCACACACTCAAGTGTGAGCCTCCTGAGTGCTCCTCCAGTGAGGGCAGGGAGGACGGGTCTCTAAGATCTTGCAAATTATGATCCTGAAGAGGTGTAAGCAGGGATGGCTTCACTGGACAATACCCTCTTTCTGAGATGGGCAGAGTGGATGGAAATCCAGGGCCCAGCCCAGCCATGGAGGGCTCAGCCGCAAATGCCATCTATTTTAATAGGGTCAGGACAAGGCACCAGGCAGCTGGGAGTGTAAGAACACGGATGATTTAACCTATATACAGGTCTAGGAGAAAAGTAGGATTTTGAACCACATTGAATTTTGGAAGGTAACTGAACAGAGAACTGGCGGGGCCAGAGTTCTCACTATTGGTGGGAGGACGAGAGGAGAAGGAAGCTCCATGCTGAGGTCTGGGCCCCAAGGACTCCCCTCCAATGCTGTGCCTGTGCTTATTTCCTTGTTATGCAATTATGCCACGAGGCGGTGTTTTCACCAGCGTGTGTCTCAATGGAAGATCCTGTGATTAGGCTCTTTTATAAATCATGAATTCTGTATACAAAATAGGGAGATGTTGCATGATGACATCAGTGTAACAAAGGCAGGCTACGTGCTTTTGAAACTAAACATACTCAAGGTGGGCCAGCCAGCTGGCCAGACAAAAAGGCAGTGTGGTCTCTGAGAGGAGCTGTGGCAACCCCATCCTCAACCCAGGGACTCAGCTGAGGTGATCTGACTTCTCTGGGCCCGGGGCTCCTGTCCACAGGGTCTCCAGGCTGGGGTCTTCTCTGTAGCTGTTGCCTTCAGAGTGCTTTTTGAGGCACTGGAGCAGCTAAAACAGAGGGGCTTACACAGCAGGGCAATGTGGTATTTGCTTGGACCAAAGAAAAAACTCCTAGAACTGGAAAGAAACTAATAATTCACCAATTAATCCCTCCCCCACCCACTCTTTTGACACAGAAAAACTCAGGCTTAGGGAAATAACATTTTCAAGTTCATAAAGCAGGTCATTAGAAAGTCAAGCAAGCCAAGACCCCTGCTGCCCAGCGTGCTTTTCACACTGCCCCAAATGCAAATAGGATCTTGGCCATCAGCTTTATAATCACCTAAAACACAGTTTAGGGTTTATTTATCCTTAAAAGAAGCAAACACATATGGTAATCTGTATTGAAACTGAAACAGAAGGGTAGCAGTCACCTATATACCTGGAGAATGTACCCCTTAGAGGGTTATGATTTCATGCCCTGACTGGCTGTGGGTAAGCTCTGTAGAGTTGAAGCCAAGTAGTATTGGGCCAGGAACTTGAACAATGGGATGGAGCAAATAGACTCTCTTGACTATATCTTGAAGGAGAGTAACTTTGCTTTAATTAGAATGATGAATGGTGTGGCCTGAGGGGAGAATGCACATGTGCGCGTGTGTGCGCGTGCACTCACACACACACACACACACACATTGCTCATTAGTAAACTATGGAGATCCCTCCATGTCCAGGCCAATGGTTTAGAAATGAGAGCATAGTCGTTAAAGCGAAAGGTGAATGGCTAAAAGGGAGGCTGAGTTTTAGTCATGAAAAGGGTTTTAGTTCTATAAACTCAGGGACTTGAAGGGTTATAGTTCTCTGATATCTCACGAAGCCACTCATGCTGGACTAGGGATTGATGCTGGTTGGAAAGAGGGGGATGCTGTGGAGGGTAGGAGGGAACGTGGTGAAGAGAACAAGGTCTTAGTGAGCTGGAGAAGAAAGAATTTTTGGGTCAGTCAGGCAAGGAAGGCTTGGACTGGGTATTTGCTTGGGTTTTTTTGCCTAGGATGGAAGAATCCAAATTAGTCTAGTCTCAGTTGGCCTCTTCCACAAAGCTGGAAGAAATTGGATTCTCTCTTCTTTTCTAGAGACACGGACTTGGTAATCCATACACAGTAAATGTCCTCAGTCTGTATGTCAGTCACCTGTGATAAAATGGGTTGGTTGTACGCAGGTCAGGTCTGGAAGTCTGCTGCTGCCATGATAACTTTAAAAAAATGTACATACATAGTATCATGGTGAAATATACATAAAATAAAATTGCCATTTTAGCCGTTTTTATGTGTATACTTCAGTGGCATTTAGTACATTCCCAGTGTTGTGCAATCATTACAATGATTTCTTTCCCAAACTTTTTAATCATCTCAAATAGAAATTTTGTACCTGTTAAACAAAAACACCCCATTTTGTCCTCTCCCCAGCCCCTGGTAAACTTTAATCCACTTCCTATCTTTATGAATTTGGCTATTCTAGATATTTCATACAAGTGGAATCGTACAATATTTGTTTTTTTGGTCTGGTTTATTTCACTTAGCATAATGTTTTAAAGGCTCACCTGTGTTGTAGCATGTATCAGAAATGCATTCCTTTTTATGGCTACATGATTTTCCACTGTATGTTTAAGACAACATTTTGTTTATCCATTCATCTGTTGATGGACATTTGAGTTGTTTCCACCTTTTGACTATTGTGGATAATGCTAAAATGAATATTGTTGTATGATGTTTGAGTCTCTGTTTTCAGTTCTTCTGGGTATGTATCCAGAAGTAGAATTCTGGGATCATATGGCAATTCTGTGTTTAACTTTTTGAGGAACTGACAAACTGCTTTCCACAGTGGCTTTACCATTTTGCATTCCTACCAGCAATGCACAAGCGTAGGATAGCTTATTTCTATTATTTATGTAGGCATTGGAAAGGAGTTGGTTAGAAAAACAGAAACCACTCTGTATGTGCTGGAGATAAAGAGTTTAAAATCGAGTTGGGATCTTACTCATAAGTTGGAAGATTTAGGGGAGTGGAGATCAGAGAAGCTGCACCAAAGGTTTGGAAGAGTTGTCCTTGAAAGTCAGAGAGGTTGACACTAAGGACCTCAGCCGGAAACTAAAGCATCCAGCTCTCAAAACCTTGCCTGGCATTCCTGAGACTCTCCAAGAAACTCCCACCAAATGTCTCAGTCTCCAGTGGTGAAGAACTTACCAGGAGCCTGTGGGGAATCCCTCATCTGTCCACACATGTGGCCATAACTGTTTCTGGAGACTAATGGCTCTCTAATCTCATGAGAGTTCCCCTCATTGGAAAACAAACCCAGAATTATCCAGAGAAGAAGATCTTGGGGAGCATGGTTGCCGTTCTTAGAAGGGAGAGGTGGTGGTGCCATTTGACGACAGGTAGACCAGCACAATTCACACTCTTCTTTGTTGCAGAAAGGATTGTAAGTAGTTTATAAAGATGTAGAAAATTTGACCAATGGACATAAATTCATACTTGAGCAAATGAAGACAAAAAGACAGGAGGAAGGAGTAAAAATAGAGCCAGAAATAAGGCTAAGCATAACAGCCACAATCATCTACACATTTACCACAGAGTTCACACTCTCTGCAAGATAAATTTGCTTGGGAGGTTGAACAATGTTCTTAAGATGTTAAGGTCAGACGAGAACCTCTCTCAAGGGACAAGAAGTCTTCCCCTGAGGAGATCAAGAAGAGGTCGTAGCCGTGGGGTGGCTTGTGAGCAGTAGCTCTTAGCTGTGCCTAGAAAGAAATACATCACAGGGGTCATAGATGCTGCTAATTTCCCTCCTGTTGTGGATGGAATTGTGCCCGCCAACCCCACCCTCGCCATACATACGTTGAAATCCTAACACCCAGTGCCTCAGAATGTGACTATATTTGGAGATACTGTCTTTATTTTATTTATTTGTTTATTTGTTTATTTATTTAAGATTTTATTTATTTATTTGACAGAGAGAGACACAGTGAGAGAGGGAACACAAGCAGGGGGAGCGGGAGAGGGAGAAGCAGGCTTCCCGCTGAGCAGGGAGCCCGATGCGGGGCTTGATCCCAGGACTCTGGGATCATGACCTGAGCCAAAGGCAGACACTTAATGACTGAGCCACCCAGGCACCCCGGAGATACTGTCTTTAAAGAGGTAATTAAGTTAAGATGAGGTCATCAGGACAGGCTAGAATGGTGTCCTTATAGGAAGAGGAAATTATGACACAGACAAATACAGAAAACAGACCATGTGAAGGCCCAGGGAGAAGATGCCCATCTAGAAGCCATGGAGAGAGCCCTTGGAAGAACCAGCCCAGTGGGCACCTTGATCTCAGATGTCCAGCCTCCAGAATTATGGGCAAATACATTTCTGTTGTTTAAGCCACCAAGTTTATGGTACTTTGTGATGGCGGCCCTAGCAAACTCATACACTCCTGTATCTAAAGTTGGCATCATTTCCTGAGGTGGGGTTGTGCTCAGGATTCGTCGGGATACATTGTCTTTAGCTTCTAATTTGACAAATGCTTACTGAGCATAGAACTATGTGGCCTCTGTGCAAGGCCTACAAGGAATACAGACATGAAGAAGATAGTCTCAGGCCTCAGGAAGCTTACAAACCAGCAAACATAACTCCAGTGAGATGCAGCAAGTGTAGATATAGAGGATGTGCTGTGTGAGCAAAGAGGAAGAGACTCATTGCCACCGGGGGAGTAGGCAGGTCTTCAGAGTGGTGGTAATCGTTTAACTTGAATCTTAAAGGAGAATGGGAAGGGCTTTCCTAAGTGTGTGTGTGTGTGTGTGTGTGTGTGTGTGTGTGTGTGTGTGATGTATGTGGTGTATGTAGTGTGTGGTGTGTATGAATGAATATGTTCAGTGTGTGTGGTGTGGTGTGGTGTGTGTGTATATGTGTGTGTGTGTGTTTGGGGGCAGCGAGTAACTGTGGGGATAAACCTCTAAATTTCTCAGGCATCGCACTCCAGACGGCTCTGTGGGCAGGCAGTGCTGAGGTTAGGCTGGACTGTAAATGCTCCTGCTGGGTGGGAATGACTTGAGGCTCAGAAATGTGTACTTATTTCAAGCTTAATGTCTTGCTTTGGATGACACGATTATGTCCTCTGTGTCTTGAAACAGTGACGGAGGTGCAAACATGGAAACTGGCAGGAGAAGCTTCAAAAGCATTTAGCCATGTCCCTCGTTCAGGAAACTGCCCTCTGCTCCTCAGTGACTGTAGGAATTCCTTTTGGCCTTTCTTGACAAAACTGAGTGATGAGCAAGAGTGTCTGTCTGGGAGTTTATGGGCTAAGCTGGCATAGCCAGACTCACGTACACAACATCTGAGAACCTCTTTAAGGACTTTAAGTGCTTGTGCAGGTACCGGGCTGGGTGTGTGGACACTGGGCTGTGTGGACGCCAGGTCTGTGTGGGCACCAGACTGTGTGGACACGGGGCTGTGTGGACACCAGGGCTGTGTGGGCACTGGGCTGTGTGGACACCAGGGCTGTGTGGACACGGGGCTGTGTGGACACCAGGGCTCTGTGGACACGGGTCTGTGTGGACACCGGGGCTGTGTGGACACTAGGGCTGTGTGGACAACAGGGCTGTGTGGACATGGGGCTGTGTGGACACCGGGCTGTGTGGACACCAGGGCTGTGTGGACACGGGGCTGTGTGGACACCGGGCTGTGTGGACACCGGGTTGTGTGGACACGGGACTGTGTGGACGCCAGGGCTGTGTGGACACCGGGCTGTGTGGACACCAGGCCTGTGTGGGCATGGGGCTGTGTGGGCACGGGGCTGTGTGGACACCAGGCTGGGGCTGGTCTGGGACGAGGCTTTAGCCTCTCCACTTCAGAGTTCCAGCTCAGGCCAAGACTGCAGATGAGCTCAGGCCTTTGGAGTCCAGGTGGCCTTCTCCTCCTTGAGTCCCACCCTTTCCGGCACTGCCACCAACTAGGCGCCACTTGTAAACAGACACCATTGTAGAAACTAGTGAGTGGGAGATGGCTGAAGGCATGGTTGAGGTGGGGTTTGTTTGGCTGTAGTGCCGGAGAAAGCCAAGACAAATCCCCTGCATTTCAAAAGCGTTTCAGTGGTGCTGGTCCTTGACAGATCCCCTGTTGGTTGAATGAATCAATCCAAAACACTCTGACAGAGCGTCTTGAGCAGCAGGAAGGGTGGCTGACCTGGCAGCGACACGGGGGATTTCTCATTCTGGTCACCGTGCCCCAGAGAAGAGAGGCCAGGGCTCACATCCACCTCTCTGCCCAACAGCTGTGCAGCCAGGAGCTCGCTCTGAGAATGGAAATGAGGCTTTCCTGACAGGAAAACAAAGGGCTGGAGAACATCTCTGAGGCTCCTCCCAGCTCTGAGGACCTGGGGTCTGTGGACTATATTCACTTTTCTTTTGAGCAAGTAACTCTTGGTTCACTTTGATTTGGCCCCTGAGGGATGATACGGATTATTCAGGAGGATCTAAGGAAGAGGGAGGAGAGAGGGGAGGGAAAAGAAAAGGGAAGAGGGGAGGGGACAGGAAAGGGACCAGGAAAGGGAGAGGAAGAAAAAACATCCAGTGTTCCCCCCCAAAAAAGTGCAGTGTTCCTAATGAATGGGGTTCATCTGGGTTGGGCCGTTTGATTGACGGAGCTCTGGGATGATCAATATAATGCCTTATTCAATCTCCATCAATTGCTGATTTTCTGATTTGAGACCGCTATTTGCACATATGCGCTATGGATCCCAGGGAGACCCCAAGGAGAGAGCTCAGATGGCTCAATACAAATCCATTCCCAACACCAGAGAAGCAGCTCCACGTCTATGCCTGCATAGTCCTTAGTGAGTGACACTATCTCAGTAGGAGTGGTAGCTTCTAGTTAGTGAACAGTCATAATGAGCCAGACCTGTCTTTAGCCCTTTAACAGGATTCCCTCATTTAATCCTCAAGGCAACCCTATAAACTAGGTACAATTTTTATCCCCAATTTAGACCTAGCTTGGGCAAGTAACTTATCTAGTCACTTAGCTAGTAAGTAATGACAACTGGATCCAGGTTTGTTTGACCCCAGAGCCCACACTAGTATCTATGATAAACTATGGGCTCCCTAAACAAGAACCATTGTCTCCCCAGGGCCAACCTCAAGTGCTCATTGAATGAATGAATGATGGAAGGGCAGTGAAGTCAATGATTGTAAGGCTGGTAAGAAAAATCTGTATCCTGTCCCAAGAATCAAATCTCCCTAATAGGTTTCCAAGGCAAGCTCTAAAAAGAGAGAGGGTGTTTTGTTTTTTTTTTTTCAGCAATGCCCCCGTACCACTCCAGTTTTTAATTGTTCTTGTTGGAGTCACAAGGGGCCTTGGCTGACACAGAGCTCCCTTGTGACTCAGCTCAGCATCCTGAAGTTTCCTAGAGGAACCAACCTTGAGACTCTTGGGGACACTGTGGTCCTCTTCCCAGCCCACCCTCACTGTGATCTGCACCCATGAATGAGGTGTCCTCAAACACAGTCAGAGGAAACACATTTTGGAAGAAAGGACATAACAGAGCCCAGGGCCCCATTCTGCCTTTGGCATGGCCCCAAGGACACTCTACATAAGTTAGAAATGTGATTTCCAGTCGACTCCATGAGATGCTTGTTTCAAGAGAGTTATCATTCTTCTCTGCTTACCGCAGCTCTCTTTGTAGGAGGCTCTGCTTTTCTAGAATTTTTGTATTTTCCCTAGCATTTTGTGTTTGGTAATTGACTTACAAGAATAGTTCTGTAACATAAATCAACAATGAAAAGCAAATTACCCCTGCCTGCCTCCTTCCATTCCTTTTTCCTCTCAAATGGTATTTTCTGTATGATGATGAACCCAGACTGATGTCATTTGTCAATCGATCGCAACGATGTACATTAGAGAATGCGTTCTGCTGGCCCCTGCGTACAGCCCTCCATGTGCGCCGCATTGCTTTAGAAAACCTATTAGTGGAACAGAAATATCTAGAGCCCGGCCCGGCCCTTTTGCTGAGAATATTAGAACTGGTGATAATTACTTTATTAATCATAAGGTGTAACAGCCGTGCTTATGTCACGGCCGCCATAAAATAAGTGCTTTTATGGCAAATGTAGTTAAAAAGAAATGACTGATTGGGTTGATGGCACTCAGCAGTTGAAAAAAAAGGGAATCGTGCATTTTCTTTCTTTAGTTAAATGTTCGTTAAATGTGTACCACGGAGAGCTATTTGTAATAATTCCCTAGTGGGTCCATGTCCTAGGAGAATTTATTTTAAAGTACAAAGTAAAGCTTAAATTAGCCTTATTAAAAAAATAGCTATATATAGTGCATCAACATTTGATCTCCTGAGAGAAGGGGGAGAGAGAGAGATGTAGTCAGGCTGAAGGGAAGGATCTGGTAGCAGGAAGCTGGCGGTGATGTTTACCTTTGGGGTTCAGGTGGAGCCCATTGGCACTTGCCACTTGCGAGGGCAGCAGAATTTTGGAGGCTATGGTCCCGACTGAAGACCCAGCTCAGCCATGTTCCAAAGGCAGGGAAACCGCAATGACCAAGGACATCAATTAGGGCGGTGTTTACATTTTCATTGTTAAAGTGAATCTTGGACTTTTATGTTCCATATTTTGTTTCCTTAAAGTCCCTCTTGTATATAAGTAAATAAAAATAATCTTGAGTTTCCACAAGTCTGTTTGGTTTTCATCTACCTAGCAATAAAACAATAACAAGAAGAACAAAAGAATAAGGATCAGTCAACCTTTCCCTTTCTATTACTGATGGAAGGTGTGTGTGTGTGTGTGTGTGTGTGTGTGTGTGTGTGTGTGTGTGTGTGTACTAGTTTGGAAGGAAGAAAACATTTGTTGAGTGCTGACTGCATTTCACACACTTCATACAGACTCTCTCACTTAATACTCAAAACAGCCCTGTGTTTTAGATAGCGTCATCCCGTATTTACATGCCAAAACCTAGACTCCTTGTTCTCTCTCGAAAAGTAGTTCAGTGAGTGGCAGATCTGTAATTCTGACTCAGAGCTGCCAGATAGCCCTATACCAGGATGTTTGCAACTAAAACACAAGACAAAATTACTGAATGCCAAGTGTGGGTCAGTTTCACAAGCAGCATGGCAAGGGTTTTGTCATCCTCCCCACTTTACAGGTGGATACTCAAAGAAGCCAGGTTGCCCAAGATCACACAGCTAGTGAGCGAATTCAAACCCAAGTCTGTTTGCAGGAATCCCAGGCCACTTCTATACATTCCAAGTAACTTATCCCACCAAACAATTACCAGTTCTAGGAACGTTCTCTTCATGTTAAATCCCTCTTGGCTAAAAGTGAAGTTCATCTGCTTTTGCTTTGCCTTCTGTGATCAAGAGAAAAAAACTCACCCCCGTCCTTGGGGTAACCCCATTCCCAAAGTATCAAATCTTCCAATTGTCCTTCAACACACAAAGGGATTCCAACTCATGATGTTTTCTTTCTGTGGAGATAGTGTTCCTCGTTCCTTGTACCGCCCAGAATTAACACAGAGAAACCAGGCAAAAGAAACTGCTTCATAAAACAGAACTGTTGACTTTTATGTCACAGCTGGGCTAGTTTTGCTTCAAACAGACAGAATTGGAGCTGAGGACTCTGCTGAGGTGAAGACTTGGCACTGAGCAGTCACCTAAGAGATGTTGGCTCTTACCTCTCCTTGGCAGGAACCCTGAGAGGTTCCCGTAGGAGGCAGTGATGGAAGTTCTGACAAGCGGGTGGCCTTTGGAAGACCTAGTAGCAGACCTTAGGGATAGGGGTTCTGGAGGAAGACTCCAGGCACGGAGTGAGGCAAGATGGTCAAGATAGGAACTTAGCAATCACAGTAGGGTACAGCGTAGGTCAGGAAGAACAAGAGCCAGAGTGCACATCCAAGCAAGGATTGATATCCTACACTACTGAGCCTTGGGGCCTCTAAATTCCTTTATGGACATGATAGGTCCCATGGCTTGGGCTAAATCTGAGTCAGGGCCAGCTATATAATTTTATTGTGCAAAATGAAAATGCAGGGTCCTTGTTAAAAAAACTGGAAAAGAGTTCTGTTAAAGGTACTAAAATATAAAACTCTTTCCTCTCTTTCCAGTCTCTCTGTTATGTTGGCTTTTTACTTGCTATTTAATATCACACTCCCTTGGACATGGGATGATTTGCAAGGTCAGTATAAATTCTCCTAAGTGCTGGGAACCCTGTTACTTAGCAGTGCGGCCCACCAACTTCCAGGCTCCCTTCCTGCCAGCCACCACATCACAGGGTCATGCAAACTGATCTCTTCTTCCCCCAGGCCCAAAGCTCCAACTCGCTGAGGACTGGTGTCCCCACAGGGATTGCAACTTCCGCCATTAGGAAGTGTTTGGTCCTGGATTGGTGGTAGGTGAGAGGCTCACACCTGCCCGATTGTCCACTGCCAGGATGGGGACAGCTGTTACCATGCTCTGTCCTGAGACACAACCCTGAACGTCCCAGCAACCCTGCTTGTGCCTAGGCCCCCTCTGGGAGCAGGGAGTAATGGCAGAATGAGGGCCTCCATCCCTGTCTCCTGGCCTAAGTGAACTTGATTGCCACCCTAGGCAGAGGGCAGCAGGATGGGGAGGCATGGTAGGTGGGCGGAGTCAGGGCACCAGGACCCGCAAGCAACTAAGAACCCCCATCCCAGGGAGGCAGGGAGGTGGTGGAGGGCGGGAGCAGTGTGTGAGCTGAGGCTCAGGGTTCCCTGTGCATGTTCTGCTCTCACATGGGATTTCACTTACAAAACAGAAATTAAAGATCAAATGAAGCATTTCAGGACAGTGGCCTTAGAGCCTGAATCCCTGAGCCGGGGGCCCTGGACAGTGCACGGGCCACACATGCCCACGAAGCCAGCCTTGACCCGAGGTGGGGCCTCAGAAGCCCAGGCATAGGTACTGGGAAATGATAGGGCAGGAACACCAGATGGGTCGTGGCAGTTTGAAGTTTTATTTATTTATTTTTTAAGATTTTATTTATTTATTTATTTATTTGAGAGAGAGAGAGAGAGAGATCGAGCGCACAAGCAGGGGGAACAGTTGGCAGAGGGAGAAGCAGGCTTCCCGCCGAGCAGGGAGCCCGATGCGGGGCTCGATCCCAGGACGCTGGGATCATGACTTGAACGGAAGGCAGACGCCCAACGACTGAGCCACCCAGGCGCCCCGCAGTTTGAAGTTTTAATTAAACATTTCTCTTTATATGTGCCTGTGATAAGTGTCCCATGGCCTTTTGCTAAGCTGGTGTGTCGTCCTTGTCCAGGTTTTCTTTCTGTATTGTCACTGCTGTGTCACTAGTTAGTTATCCGACTTTGGACAGATATTAATATGTCTGGTTCTTAGTTCCCTCCTCCATTTTAGCTCCCATGTTCTGGATAGTTCTCCTAACTCAGAAGTTTTTAAAACCTCATCTTGGATATTGAGACTAAGGGCATAATTTGGGGGTAGTTCTACCTGCCCGTCGGTGTGTCTGTCCCCCTTCTGTTCAAACAAAGGAGTTTCCAGTGTTGCCAAATCCATCACTCACTATCTGTGAAACTGCTTTTTGGATGATATTTCAGGAGAGGGAGACCCCTGTGCCCAGGTGTTGATTAATAGGAGAGGGAAAAAAAATGGCCTCGACGCACCTCTCGTCAGGAATTGACCTTTCTTTTCAGCAAGTAGCAGAAACTTCAGGGGGCTCTGGAAGCTATTTCAGCACTCTGGGCACTAAGAATCTGGGCCGGGGGCAGTGGCCGAGAGTGTGTGTATGCAGGGAACAGCAGAGGAACAGCATCTGACGGGCCTGCCCCCCCCACCCCCCCCGCTGTGTGACCACAGGCCAGTCCCTTTGCCCCTCTGGGCCCCTGGGCCCCACTCTTCATCTTTAAAATAAAGAGATTGGACTAGGTCATCTCCAGGGCTCCTCTTGTCTCAACAATTTAAGCTTTTGTGTCTGCGAATCTACAACTTCCGTCTCCCCACTGGCCTCCAGTTAGATCACTGGGGTAGGGGGGGAGATCACAGGCTTCCGGAGTCTCTGGAGCTTCATCCCGCAGAGCAGCTCAGCACATTTCTCAGCTGGTTGGAAAGAGGCGAGGTACTGAGGCACTCCTCAGGCTCCCTGTGCCCTTCCTCAGCTGGAAGGGCCGGGCTGTGGGAAGCCCAGGGGCCGCCGGCGCATCTTTGCCTGCGCTGACAACCGCCCGCAGCAAGAAATCATCTGTTAGGTCGCATCAGCGTAAGTGCATGTGAGGGAGAAATGCAGCCAGGGCCTCAGAGCCTGCCAGGGACCCCCACCCATGAGCAGCCTTCCAAAGAGACTGGCCCCACTTTTCTTGCCCCTGCAGGCAAGGTTGTTCTGCAGAACGTGGCTGAGTTCATTATTGGAACAATACAAAGAAGCCAGCAGTTAATTATATACTGAAGAAGCTCCTTCACATCAGCCTCTACTCAGTTCTCTCTTTCATGCCCTCTGAAAAGACGTAATCATCCATTATAGTCATCACCAGCTTTGTTACTTTTTGTGCCTCTAATTGGCACTTTTCTTTTAGACAATGAGGTATAGTGGAAAATATGCTCATCGCGGAGCTGGGGCCTGGTGTTCTCATTCTGGGTCTATTAATACTTCGCTGTGTAGCCCTGAGCAAGTCCCTTTACCGCTTCGGGTCTCGGCAGTCCGATCAGATGAGGGCGTTGGAGCAGACCTAGCTAAGTAAGCTCTGCTCCGGTTGCATATTCTGTTATTTTCTCCCCCGATGTGCCCAGCGCTATGCTGGTTATCGCGGGAGACCTGGAAAAGTAAGCGTGTGTTGTCGTGTTTGGCCCTGAGAAAGCTCTCAGAGTTGGGGAGGCCAGATGGAAAGAGAGGAGAATGGCGTTGTGCGGTACTCCGTAGAGATGGGAGTTTACAGAGAGGGAAAGTTGGTGTTCGAGCTGGAGCAAGGGTTGGGGGCCATCCTGATGAGAACAGAGGGTTTCATGTTGGGAGCAGGAGGCTGAAAGGAAGGGAGAAGTCAGACTAACAAGGATCCCAAATAAACACAAGGGAGTTTGGACTTCATTGAGGGCCCGATGTAAACGTTTGATTCAGGGAATTACAGCACGAGATAGACTCCCTAGAAGAGGTATCAGTTAGGAATGCATTTGGCTGTACCAACCACCGTGGTCTAAACACATTGGTGTCGATTTTTCTATTTCACAAGACATCAGGAGGTGGCAGGTGCTGGTCTTGGTTCAGCAATTAGGTGATGTTAGGGTTCTTTCTGTGATTCTTTTGGCTTTTTCCTCATGGTTGCAAGATAGCTGCTGCAGCTCCTGCTCGTGTCTCCACACAAGGCAAAAAAGAGTGAAGGTAGTGAGGGTGGTAGCAGCTGGGTCTTTCCGTTTTTATCACAAAAAAAATTTCCAATAAGCCCCCAAGCCTAGCCCCCTCGCTGAAAGAAAACTAGACTTTCATTTTTGTCTTCAGGGGCATAGTTTGATCTCTTGACTCTCCTAGCTGCTGGGAAGTTTTCTAACTTTTATAGCAGCCATTCCCAACCCCACTCTCCCTTGAAGCCTCTTTCTATACATTCTGCTTTGGTTTTGGGGGGGATTTTTTGGGTAGATAATTGTGGGCAAATGAAGAAACTTCTCATCTTCGTACCTCAAGTACTTGGCATCGTGCTGGGTTCACGTGATAACTTCATTCATGGCTGTGGGTGTGAAATGAGCTAGGATGGTTGTGCTGGCACATTCTCTGACTCTATGACTTTTCTCGACGAACTAAATGTCTGATGTGTTGGCCAGAATTTGTTTTATTATTCTGGCCCTATGCCAGCCCGTCTCACAGAAGCCATTAAAAATATATTCTTGGTGTGTACTTATAAAACTTTATTGTCTTCATCCATTTATTAACACGCATTTGAAGCTTGAGCCCTGCAGTGCAGTCCTAGCTTCACCACCACGTCTGCCTGCTCTCGGCGAACCGTAGGTGACAGATGCAGTGACTGTCCCAGACAGGTGATTGTTTGCAGCGGCTTTTGCTCTCTCCTGAATGCCTATATCCAGAGTCACAGTTTGGTCAAATAACTGACCTGGTTTCATGCATAAATTTGCTTTATCTCAGCTGAACTGATGCTAGTAAAGGTCAAGCAACTCTCTGGATTCTTGCTTCTGGACAAGTTGATGTGTGAACATTTTCTTTCCCCTGCTGCTTTCCCCCCTTTTTCTTCACCAGGTTTTGTGGTATAAAACTGATCATTTTTACCGACATGACGGCAGGCTGAATTCTTCCCTAGGAACCTAGAATTTCGTAATCGGGGGGCAAAATGCAGTGCTGGTATAATTGCTCCCCCTTCTCCCCTCCTTGGTCTGGAAGAGTAGCTTTTCTTGTGGTGGAGTTATGATGAGGTCTGTGTTCAGCACTCCAATACTGCAGATGCCTTTCCGAACACTGTAATGGACCATTTACAGCCTTGATATTTTGCCTATTTCTCAACGAATTAAATATTTTCTTCATTTGTGAGCTGAATCTTTACTCCCAATTTTTTTTTTTTTCTCATCGATACAGTACTAAAATACATGTTTCCTTATGCCTGGAGCCTTATGGAATGTTATTACAGTAGGCAAAGATTATTCACACATTCTAATATGCATATTAATCTCACTGTGATCTGGAACGGGTCCCTGCAGAGTGGTGCCTCATTAAAGAACATTTTAACCTGATAATGCTTTCTAAATTGATGGCCCAGCTGCCACACCACTGCTGATGGTGTCCAGGCTAGAAGTGTCAGCAAACATGGCACAGTGGTGGGTTTCTAAGGGGGAGGAAAATCTTGTGAGGAAATCTTGTGAGGAAAATCTTGTGAGGAAATCTCGTGAGGAAAATCTTGTGAGGAAATCTTGTGAGGAAATCTTGTGAGGAAAATCTTGTGAGGAAATCTTGTGAGGAAAATCTGGTGAGGACAATCTTGTGAGGGAAATCCGGTGAGATTGGGTTGCTTACAGAGCAGGGTTGGATGCGCTGGGGTGAGGGCTGTCATGGCAGCCTCCTATTTTGCTGACTGCTGACTGGAGATGGCAGGAGAGGAGAGGCAGGGGCAGAAACACACCGCCTCACGCATTCATATATATCCTCTCTTGCCTCACACTGGATATATTCTTGCCTAACAACGAAGCCATTCTGACATCGCCCCAGCACACAATTCCAAGTTCCTTTGTGTGCAGGGGACAATGACTTGGGCTAGCTGGGATGAACCCGCAGTTGAACCATGGCAGGAACAGTCCCGTGTCTCTCAGTGGATTGAGGAAAACACTTGAGTTTCATGACTGGGATTCATTTGCCTGATGCGTCGGGCGCTGCCAGCAGGGCAAACTGGAAAAATCCCCATGTCTGGCGAGCTGAGTTTCTGCGTTTGCAGTCAGTTGAAGGGGGTTGCTGATGGAAACCCCTCCCCTCTGCTCCCCTGCTCTCACAGACCACACAGGCAAAGACAAAGCTTCGTGGTTGGCCCTCCCTGATGGAACCATCTTAAAATTTTCAAAATGTCCTTATGCAAAGAGCCCAGAGCCTGCATGTTTTAACCCCGAGGTGGCAGAGTCTTGTTTTCACAGTTGGAGCCAGATCTTCCCATCTGTATAAGATAGTATCCGCTGGATGTTGAGGACTATGGATGAAATCATTTAAAATGGGTTTTACCCTCCATCCAGAACTGTTATGCTTTCGTTGTTTTGTTTTTGAAAGAGGGGGTAGATGGGAGCACCGTGCATCCAATATAACTAGTCCTTTGTTGGAATATTTGTAAATGGATGACTCTGAGTCCAATGGGTGCCATTCAGTATGCATTCATCTTATTTCTCTAAGATAATAACATGTCACTCTCCCTTGTCAGCCCCCACCCACAGCAGTCAAGGTGAATAGCGCTTAATAGGTTCGTACTATTCTTTGTGTCTCTGCACTGCTCCTAGGGCGGTAAGTGTGTGGGTACCAATGGAACGAGTCTACAGTTTTGGAGGAAAAGGAGGTAAGGAGGAGAGAACGAACACTTATCGAACCCCTCTGATGTGGCAGGCTTCACATGTCTTCTTATTTATTAAGATGTGGTGATATCATTCCCACTTTAGAACCGAAGACACCACAGCTCAGGCAGATGTGGTGATGTTCCCCGGTGGAGACAGAGCTGGGTTTGCTTGAACACCAACTCTGCACACGAGACTTAACCCCATGTTGCCTAAAAAATAAAGCCTTTAATTCAATGACTTAGTTTATTCGTATTTACCAACTTCTATTATGTAAATCGTTGTGCTTTAGATCATGACATTTTATTAGGATAGTTTATAAAGGGCATCCTACGAATACTGAAACAAAATCTAAACACTCAAACTTTGAAAGTTTATTCATAGTCTTTAGCTCCTGAGAGCTTTCTGGGATTCCTAGTTCATCCCATTTCTTAATGTGGCTGGGAGATTCTATAGGTGGCAGAAATCGGAGCACCCCAGGCCCTGTTGATTTCAGGCCACACAGACCTGTACCTGCTTCTTCAGAGGCGTTGGCTTAAGAACGAATGCTTCCCTGGATTTACCTAATGGTGGTATTGAGGGTACAGGAAGGGAGGTTGGGAGTGGGACCGGGACAGAGCTACGCAGTTGGGGTAGGCGTGGATTGTGCTCGTCTGCTGCTTCCTCCCCAGGCTCGGGGTCCTCTCTCCGGTCCTTGGGCTGGGCTTGCCTCTCACTCTATCTGGCGCATATACCCATTCACTCTGGCTCACCCTTACCCAGGCCATAGCACATGCAGAGATTATATCTGATTAAATGACATCATGGCCTCCGCCGCCATCAGCTGATACAATCAGTAACGAATTAGGCATCAACAGTCTGGTTAATGATAACATTAGGTTGACGCTGAGAACAGACCTTTCTCCTGCACTATTTTAGTCCTTAGTGATCTTTAGAGGGATGAGCCCCAGGCTTTAAGCTGTAACACATCTAGATTTATCGTCCTGTGTGTACTCTCAGTGGAGCACCCTTGGAAGCACAGGCCGATGGAAGGATGGCTCTTGGTGTGGCCGAGTTTGACTGTCAGAGAAGTGTGGGGTAAATACTATTCATATGAGCTTTATGCTGCTTGATGGAGCCGAGTGAGTGGGGCCATATGGCCTGGCTGTCATCATTAATCACAGCAGCTGTGTTCGGAATAGAAAGGTGTCTCTGTGTGCAGAGATGTGGGGGAGGGGTATTTGACATACGTCATGGAACTCTTTGAGGGAAAAAAGAAACAGAATGGAGTCAAAATGTGGGTTAACCCCTTCTTTCTCCCACCTGGCCCTCCGAGAGCAGAACAGGAGTCTCACAGCTGGCCTTCCCCTTTCCTTATGACTGTGGTCACTCTGCTTTTTCAAAAAGAGGAGTGGACTCCAGCTCCTGTGCTTTTCACATTGACTTTGGTGGGGACACCATTTGGATGCTAGGTTGTCCGGCCTGTATTTGGCGGAAGAGCAATGAAAGGCGGGGACGTGATGGGGATTGCAGAGGAGGGGCCGCAGTCCACTCCTTGGGGTGTTCAGTGTCTCCGAGGCTTGGGGGGACAAGGGCTTAAGGCAGTCTCACCTCTAAGGGGAGGCCAGGACTCAGGGCAAGTCATACTGTGGGCTCTCCCACGTTCCTCAGAATTGCTTGCATGTCGTTGGAATCTGGATAAAATGAGCTGCCTTCTCTAGGGAAAGTAAAGCTGTCATAAAAAGCCACGTGTAGCCAGAGAAATGTGTGTGGAGAGAGGAGGTGGGGATTTCTTGCCTGAAAGCCAGCTCCGGGCCTACCTGCATTGCCTTGGCAACGGGGATGCAGTAGAATTTATAGGCTCATTCTTATGTCAGTACCTTAGGTCCTTTTAAATACCTGCTGGCTCCTCTACCCACCCACCACTTCCCAGAATCACCACACAGGAATCTGGGAAATGCTTTTACAGTCAGGGAATGCACGGTGGGGTTTAGGGCTGGAGAGCAGCTTTCCAACATTTTGCTTTGGCCCCTGGAATGTCAGTTCAAGGGCTGAGATGGAAAAGCAATACTTTGAAATGTTACTGTTGGAATCCCCTTCATTACCCTAAAGCATGACCATCAGAAGGGCCTTCTAAATGGCTTGGTGAAGTAGAGGGGAATCAGGGAGTCAGACGTATCGTGTCTACTCTGCACTGTTTAATGGTGCCACTTTGGGTGAGTCTCCCTGTCTCCAGTCTCCTCTAATGTGGGCACTGGACTATCTGGCCCCAGAGGGCCTTCCAGCTCCAGCATTTCATGTGTCCTGATTGGGCTTCTTCTTGGCTAATCATGGCTGGTTTAAGAACACAGCACCTGTCCCACTTCTAGTTGCCAAGAACTTGCAGAACCAAGCTAAGCAAGCTGCCTTGTCAGCGCCAGTGAACAGGAGTCAAGAGCCAGGACGCCAACCAAACTTGGTGCCAAAAACCAGAAAAAACTGAGTGCTCAGCTCCCAAATTACATTTTAAAAAACTGAACTTAGAAACCAAAAACCAAATGTGTATTTTTAAAAATAAAACAAGCCACTTTTTGAACTAGTTAGAACCAGAACCAGTTCTTTATATTTTTGAAAAGTATTTAATTTGAACACCAAAATATCCTCTGGACTGAATCAAACAGATATTTCTATCAGTTTTGGTCTCTGGTTAAAAACAGACAAGCGAGCAAGCAAGCATACAAGAGCTTTTTTTAAAAAAAGCTCTCTGACATTTAGGATGAGATTTTGTTTGGGGAAAAAATCAGAAAAAGGAGATTTTAGTACACATTGGTCACGCAAACCTTCTATAACCAAGTGGGAAAATATCGATCATCTTCACTATTCAAATTATCATGGGTCTACCATGGTTCACCTCTCAGTTATTAGGTCACAATTTCCAATCACTTGTATAGCTCTTCCTTTTTGGTTCACATCATTATTTTTTGGAGGATTTAGGTGACTACCAACTACATAGCATATGCACTGATGGGGATTTTCTAGGATTTTCCAAGGAACTTGTTTGTCCAAAGCTCAGATGGCCTTTGCTCTGGAAGCTGGTCCCTGTGACTTGCAGGGTGATAGGAAAACTAGCTGGTGGCTCTAGTGTATGTGGTCTGGAGCTCATATCCCATGTAGTCTGGGGTATCATACCAATGGGATGGATTTCATGAATGAACCTTTTCTTAAGTAATGACAGGGGAACCATGCTGCTGGATGTGGCAAATCCCTGGATCCCAATAATTTGGCTCAGAGCTGAGTAGGCTGGTTTGTTTGGGTGGTGCTTCTGAATGTCAGGAAATCATTCATGTCCAGAGTCTTTTTGTTCGAACGTTTCCTCTGGCTATGATTTTATTGGGCCTAAGGTCATTCAATCTTGGGACTTGGCAAACTCCTTAACTGAGGGGCATGTTCTCTGAGAGAAGAAAAGATCACCTTCTATTTTATGTTTTATTACAGCGCTTGGCTAAAGAGGTTGACATGGAGCCTTGATGAAAAGATGGATATAATTGCTGGGCTTGGTTTCCAAAGCGACCACTTCTCCAGGAAGCTCTCTTTGACCAGCCCCAAGTCTGAGCAAGGACCCTTCCCCCATTACACCTTGTCCTTTTCCCAGCACAGCACTAAGTAGGCAACTCTTGATTCCTCCATCTTCTTCACATGGCTGAACCCCATGACCCAAAGAGCCGAGTCTACCTTGTTTACCGCTGTGTTCTTGGGGCCTAATATGGGGCATGGCAGAGAGAAGTTTCTCTCTCAGGATGTGGGCTTTTTAGATAGCTCTGTCATGAGATTGTTATACTTTGAGTAATGGAGTCTCTTATTATTGGTTCGATTTTAGAGATGTCAGCATTCACGGTTAATAAGAATAGCTCACATTCTTTGAGCTCTTGATTGCGTATAGCATCATTGTATGTGAATTATTTCTTTAAGTTCACTTTTTTCTTCCATCAAGTTATACCTGCACATAGTTTAAAAAGTCAAATTATCTTCCATAGTTTGTTAGGAAATACATCAGTCCCTAAAATATTCCATTCCTCAGAGGCAGCCATTTTCAACTCTTTTAATGAATATTTGAGTATTAACATTCATATCTTTTTTAAAAAAGATTTCTTCTATTTATTTGAGGGAGAGAGAGTGAGCATGAGGGGGGCAGGTTGGGGGGAAGGGCAGAGGGAAAGGGAGAAGCAGGCTCCCGCTGAGCAGGGAGTCCGATGCGGGGCTCAATCCCAGGACCCTGGGGTCATGACCTGAGCCAAAGGCAGCTGTTTACCCGACTAAGCCACCCAGGTGCCCCTTAATCTCCATATCTTTACATAATGTGCTTGTATTGCTACTTAATTGATCTGGACTTCTTACCTCTGCAAACTGATTTGCTATCAAGACACACACCCCCCCCCCACACACACCCCACATCCCTCCATGGACCTCACATTCTCGCAATATGGTTATATTGTAATTTTGATTGCTATGACAGTCATCATTTTCAATTTATGAATAAATAAGTGCTCTACACAACTGAGCCATGTAGTAAACTGTGATTACTTTCCCTTGCTGCACAATGTTTCTGTTTTCCTGGAGTTCATAATTAGCTTGGGTTTGTGTGTGTGTATGCACATGTGCCCTGAATAATCTGTAACTTACCTTAAGTCAAGCTCAGACTCTCTTCCAGCAGCAAATCTCTCAATCCTTTCAAACACATAGGGTATTCCATTAATGACACCTTTTGAAAAAATTAAATCTCTTTCCTTTATCTTATTTTGTAAGGTGGGAAATAAGAAGATAAATTTTAGGGTTTTTTTCCTAAGTTTTTTTTGGCCATAAGGCCAAACCAGTTTGTAAGGTCCTTAGACCTGTATTTCCAGATGAGAGTTGCTCTAAGTTCAGATATTTTCTTTCATTGTTGAGATACTTTTTTTGTTGTCTACCACCCTCTAACAGCTGCTAGAACTTTCTAGGGTAAGACCTCTCTGCAAAACACTTGTGGGAAATAAGCCTTACAAATTATATGCATAAAAGCAGATGTATTATGGATCTACCATGGTTCACCCTCCTATCCACCCTGCCTGCTTACCTTGTCTTTTCATTCTAAATAAGTCAGAGCTAAACTGAGAATTAAAATCCTTTAATATACATATCACATTGGAAGTACCTGCTACTACTGTCAAGGACTGCCACTCTGGCATGGGGTCTGATTCTAGAAAGTAAAATGGCATATGCCTCTACCTCAAGTGCCACTTTCTATCCAAAATGTAAAGATTACAAAAGGAACCCTGGTATTCTGTACCTTTCCTACAATCCTCTCCAAAGTAAGGATTAAATGCCCTTTGGTTTAGAATTTGGGGAGGCAAAGGGGCATTCCTAGTGAGTCTTAACCCAGTGGGATCCTCAGGGCTAGAACAGAGAGAAAAAGGAGGAGGCCTGCATCAGTAAGGCCTGTCTTTGATATCAGGGTCTTCGTCTCCAAACTACCTGTGCCAATATGGAGCCAGATGCGTCCTTCTTCCTTCTGAATTGGCCAGATCATTTTCTCATAAGATGAGCAACCTAGGTTTCAAGACTGGTGTCTGACTGCATTTCAATCCTACTCCCATTTTTTCCCCTCTCTCCCTCCCTTCTGCCACCTCCCTTTTTTTCTTTTCCTTCCTTCCTTCCTTCCTTCCTTCCTTCCTTCCTTCCTTCCTTCCTTCCTTCCTTCCTTCCTTCCTTTTCTTTCTTCTTTCCTTCTCCTCTCTGCCCTACCCCCTGCTCCTCCTCCTCTTCCTCCTTGTCTCTGTCTCTCTCTTCCTTTCACCTAAGAGGGGTTGGACATGAATGTAAAATTATAATCTTGGTTCAAATCCCTGCCTGGCTGGCTATAGGACTTTGAGAAGTCTACACAGGCCTCAACCATTTCTTCATCTATAATATGAGGATTAGACAAAATTATGCATGAGAAGCACTTGAGGTGCAGGGTTTGGGATATGCTAACTGCAGAATAAATGTCTTCATAATAATGATGATAATATCTTAAAAATGTCACCTCCCAAATTCAGTGCTGCTTGAAAGAGGTACTTCCACTCTAGGAAATTTTGGCAATGTTAATACTACGGTTCTATCTTTCAGGTCTTGGGAATATTTGAATGGCATAAAATATGAGTTTGGTTCAGAGAATATTTTCATCCAGCTTTTTTCTGGTTTAATTGTTTTAGTAAATACACAGATTTTATTTGGGTTTATCTTCTGGATTTATTAGAAATGTAAGATCAGGGTTTGGTTTGGGCTTTCCATTCTGGTGTTTTAGTTATCACCTTGAATTCAAAGCCTGGGGTTTACATGTGGCTCTGATGGGGATCCTAGCCTTCTGTCTTGGGCCAGAACAGAACATCCAGGACTTCTGAAATAACAGCTCTCTGGTTCCTCCAACAAGATACTGCCCAGGTGAAGTGGC
This sequence comes from Halichoerus grypus, assembly GCF_964656455.1. NCBI lineage: Eukaryota > Metazoa > Chordata > Mammalia > Carnivora > Phocidae > Halichoerus > Halichoerus grypus. The sequence continues at coordinate 181,342,194 of NC_135714.1, forward strand.
TCAGAAAGGATTTGATGAGTTTGTTACCTAATCATGCAATGTCTTCATTACCTGGAAAACAGCAGCTCATGGGCCCATTTCAAAAAAGCCTCTTAATGTGGCTCCTGTTTGCAGGATTGCATCTAGTGCTCACCTGCCTGTGTGAGTGGTGGAGGGAGTTGGATGGAAGGTGATAAGGAGGAGGTGTTTTTCAGGCTTTTATCTAGAGTGGCACCTCTCGGCTTACCCTCTCAGTGGCTGTGCGCTGTCTGAGGTCCTGAATCTGGGGACTCTGTGGGCTTTTATCTCAATGAAGCACTCAAAGCTTAATTAGAGAGAGGTGAGTGTTGTCAAGGCAACCTCCTTTTGATTCATTCATGGAATGGAAGTTGGAATATAGAAGAAAGAGCCAGAAATAATGGCAGAACTGGAACTACCCACATCTAGCTAGTTCAGAAAATCCGGGCACATAAATGGAAAGGAAACCAGGATGAGAATATATATAACCAGGCGTGGTTGGGATCTGCTGTTTCTTCTATGGGTTTGATCTCAAGAAACAGTTTGGCAAAGAGAATATTTTAATGTCCCACTTCACTCTACAGTGTCACAAATTGCCACTGTTGCTATGACAGTTTGCAGAAAACACTCCATCTAAGTCTCTTTTCTGTGTAAAATCCTGCATATGTGATAGCTGTCTCTTTCCAGAAGAATTTAATGGCCTCTGTTGGTGCAGTACCCAATGCGTTCTGTGCCTACACGTTACTTATTTACTCACACACTCAGTCACTCATTCAACAGATATTTATTGAGTATCTACTATGTGCCAGACTCTGTGCTCTCACAAAGCTTACGTTTAACAGATATTTGCTGTTGAAGGCAGTTCCGGCATCCCGCGCTGCCAGCACAGGCAGAAAGGATGAATGGGTACCTGGAGGGCACTAAAGAACATGTATGGGGGGCGGAGCCTCTCAAGAGAGAAGCTTCTGAGGCGTCGTGACCCTTCACTGAACAGCCCAACAGAAACCAAACCCCGTTATTTTCCCATGATACACCTGTCACACTACCCCTTCTCTTGAACCAGGACTTCTACCTTTGCAGGGTCTTTATCAATGTATGGACAGGTTGTTGAAAGAGCCTCCTAATGGGTCTTCCTAGCTCCCAGCTTTATCTCACTTAATTCCTCCTGTTCAGTCTTGACCAACAAATTGTCCTTAAACACTATTTCCCCAAGAAATGATAGTAGCTCAAATCCAAACCACTCAGCTTGACTTTCAAATTCTATCATATGTCTTTCTCCAGACAACACATCTGACTTTCTTCCCCTGCTTCAGTTGCCATCCTGAGAGGTCCATTTCCTCATTGTGTCCAGAAGGGCACCTCCCAGATCTTGATCATGTAGTCTAGCCTCCTCAGGCTTTTCCACCTGCATTGCTGGTCTTTTGCCACCACGCTGGCTCCTACTCTTCCCTTAAGCCCCAGGCAAGCCTCCCACTTCTAGCTGAGACTGCTAGTTATTCTTGAACTTTCATTTTCTCCTCCTCTACAGTAAAAGAAGTTTAGTTGAGAATATGGTTACCCAGAACAAAAACCACATGTCCCAGTCTCTCCTGTAGCAGGGCTTGGTCAAATGAGCAATTCATTCATGAGCAGCTTTGCACAACCTATGGATGATATTCTTAAGGGAAAGGGCATGCTCTTTCCCTGCCCCTTTCTGTGGCTGGGGTGTGGACAGGGTGTGAGCTGTTTGAATGGATGGATGTGTACTAAGATGGCAGAACCACAAGGAGAGGAGGAGTCTTGGTTCCCAAAAGCATGAAGCTGTCATTTGAGCTCTGTGTCATATCAACCCTGGATGCTTACAGTTAGACAGAGGAGAGGGAAATAACTTCTGGCTTGTTTAAGCTTTTTGAAATTTGGGTTTCTGCTATAGCAGCAGAACTATACACCTCTTCCAAGAAGCTTTCTTGGCTCTTTCCTTCTTTAAACACTCACCATGACCACCAAGACTGGTTCATATTCATTTTCACTTTATTCTCTTACTCATTTTCTCTTGCCAGCAGGTTGCCTGAGGACAAGGACCACAAATTAGACCTGGACACAGTTTGACATGCTGAAAGAACACTGAACTGGAGGTTAGAAGGACCTAGGTTCTAGCCTTTCCTGATTAATAGTATATATTTGGGTGCACTTCTTCCTTTTTTTTTTTAGATTTTTAAAAAGTGTTTTTCTTTGTGATGAGAACTGTTTTTATTAAATTTCAGCTAGTTTACATACAGTGCAATATTAGTTTCAGATGTGGAGTTTAGTGATTCATCACTTAGGTATAACACCGGGTGCTCATCACAAGTGCCCTCTTTAATCCCCATCACTCATTTAACCCATCCCCCCACCCACCTCCCCTTGCTTCTGTTTATTTCCCCCTATGTTCATTTGTTTTGTTTCTTAAATTCCACATATGAGTGAGATCATACAGTATTTGTCTTTCTCTGACTTATTTTGCTTAGCATAATACACTCTAACTCCATCCACATCATTGCAAATGGCAAGATTTCATTCTTTTTGATGGCTGAGTAATATTCCATTGCACATGTGCAATGGAATATATATATATACCACATCATATATATATATATATATACACACCATATCATATTTATCCATTCATTCATCAATGGACATTTGGGCTCTTTCCATAATTTGGCTATTGTTGATAATGCTGCTATAAACATCGGGTGCATGTGCCCCTTTGAATCAGTACTTTCATATCATTTGGGTAAGTACTTATTAGTGCAATTGCTGGATTGTAGGGTAGTTCTCTTTTTAACTTTCTGAAGACCTTTCATACTGTTTCCAGAGTGGCTATACCAGTTTACATTCCCACCAACAGTGTAAGAGGGTTCCCCTTTCTCCACATCCTCACCAATGCCTGTTGTTTCCTCTGTTGTTAATTTTAGCCGTTCTGACAGTTGTGAGGTGATATCTCATTGTAGTTTGATTGTATTTCCCTGATGATGAGTGATGTTGAGAGTCTTTTCATGTGTCTGTTGGCCATCTGTATGTCTTCTTTGGAAAAATGTCTTCTTCTCTTCTACCCATTTTTTAACTGGATTATTTGTTTTTTGGGTTTTATAAGTTTTATAAGTTCTTTGTGTATTTTGGATACTAATCCTTTATCAGAAATGTCATTTGCAGATATCTTCTCCATTCTGTAATTTCGTTGATTGTTTCCTTCACAGTGTAGAAACTTTTTTTTTAAATGATTTTATTCATTTATTTGAGAGAGAAAAAGTGAGAGAGAGCACAAGAGGGGGGAGGGTCAGAGGGAGAAGCAGACTCCCTGCTGAGCAGGGAGCCCAATGTGGGGCTCGATCCCAGGACTCTGGGATCATGACCGGAGGAGAAGGCAGCCGCTTAACTGACTGATACACTCAGGCACCCCATGCAGAAACTTTTTATTTGATGAAGTCCTAATAGTTTAATTTTGCTTCTGTTTCCCTTGCCTTGGGAGACATATCTAGTAAGAAGTTGCAAGGCCAATGTCAGAGAGGTTGCTGCCTGTGTTCTCCTCTAGGATTTTAATGATTTCCTCTCTCACATTTAAGTCTTTAATCCATTTTGAATTTATTTTGTGTATAGTATAAGAGAGTGGTCCAATTTCATTCTTTGGCATGTTCCTGTCCAGTTTTCCCAATACCATTTGTTGAAGAGACTATCTTGTTTCCATTGGATATTCTTTCCTGCTTTGTCGAAGATTAGTTGACAATATGGTTGTGGGTCTATTTCTGGGTATTCTATTCTATTCTATTCTATTCTATTCTATTCTATTCTATTCCATTGATCTATGTGTCTGTCTTTATGCCAGTACCATAGTGTCTTGATGATTACAGTTTTGTGATATGTCTTGAAGTCTGGAATTGTAATGCCTCCTCCAGCTTTCATTTTCTTCTTCAGGATTGCTTTTTGTGGTTCCAAACAAATTTTAGGATTGTTTGTTCTACCTCCTTGAAAAAGGTTGGTGGCATTTTGATAGGGATTGCATTAAATGTGTAGATTGCTTTGGGTAATATAGGTATTTTAACAATATTTGTTCTTCCAATTCATGAGCATGGAATGTTTTTTTTCTTTTTGCCATCTTCAATTTCTTTCATCAGTGTTTTATAGTTTTCCCAGTACAGATCTTTTACCTCTTTGGTTAGGTTTATCCCTAGGTATCCTATGATTTTTGGTGCAATTGTAAATGGCACTGATTCCTTGATTTCTCTTTCTGCTGCTTCATTATTGGTGTATAGAAATGCAACAGATTTCTATGTGTTGATTTTGTATCCTGTGACTTCACTGAATTCACGCATCAGTTCTAGTAATTTTTTGGTAGAGTGTTTCAGGTTTTCTATATAGAGTAAAATGTCACCTGCAAATAGTGAAAGTTTGACTTCTTCCTTGACCATTTGGATGCCTTTTATTTCTTTGTGTTGTCTAATTGTTGTGGCTAGGACTTCTAATACTATGTTAAATAAAAGTGGTGAGTGTGGACATCCCTGTCTTGTTCCTGACCTTTTGCTCTCCAGTTTGTCCCCATTGAGGATGATATCAGCTGTGGCTTTTTTGTATATGGCCTTTATTATGTTGCGATATGTTCCCTTTAACTCTACTTAGTTGAGGGTTTTTACATGAATGGCTGTTGTACTTTGTCAAATGCTTTTTCTGCATCTATTGAAAAGATTGTATGGTTCTTATCTTTTTTTTTATTAATGTGGTGTATCACATTGATTGATTTGCAAATATTGAACCACCCTTGCAGCCCAGGTTTTAACCCAGGTGAACTTCTTTTTTTTTTTAAGATTTAAAAAATTTTTATTTTAGAGAGAGAGAGTGAAAGAGAGAGAGCGTGAACAGGGGAGGAACAGAGGGAGAGGGAGTGGGAGATAATCTCCAGCAGACTTCATGCTGAGTGCAGAGCCCAACACGGAGCTCGATCCCAGGACCCTGAGATCATGACCTGCACTGAAATCAAGAGTTGGTCATTCAACTGACTCAGCCACCCAGGCGCCCCCCGGGTGCTCTTCTTAATCTTTCTGAGCCTCAGTGTTCTCAACCGCTTAAGGGGAATACATGCTGTATCTTCCATGAGAGGAGATGTGAAAATACTCTCTAAACCATAAAGTCATGTACAACACTGAGATGGTAGAATTGTTCTACTTCAACATTGATTACTATGCTGTGTACACAATGGTGACTCGAGGTAATAATGGGTTTCAGAACCAATTCCACCAATGGTTGTCCACTAATCCACAGTGGCCCATGGTAAACTGACCTGTTAGTAGATTACTGCTTATTTGAATAACCATGGAACACTTTGTAATAGAAATAGTTTTTAACAATTAATGGGAGACCTTAGCAATATGGAACAAGTTGACTTATCTCAGCATCTGCCTTTTGGATAAGAAGTCAAATTAGAGACCAATCATTTACCATGTAGATTCCTTTTGACAAGTTACTGACCTGATATTGTAGAGCACTGTACATAGATACATGGATATTTGGGAGATGTGGATTTATAGAGAACAACCCTGTGTGCATGTCTACCTACCATTTACTAAGCACCTTAAACATTTCTCCTCCACAGAAAAGCAAACGCCCACCTTTGTTTCACCTGTCCAAGGGTTAAGAGGAGTATTATTCTTTCAAGCCCTTCCATAGCAGTTATCCCAAGTGAACTAGGGTTTTTAAATGGCCTTTCACAATAATTAGAAATTTAATTAACCTCCCAGCTTTGGTCAGAGCCGTGTTTTCTCATTACCTTTCCCTATGCCTGTTTCTGAGTCAAGAGCTATTTCTGAGCCTCCCCTTCCAATTATAAAGTACTGTTTATGCTTAATTTAGCCTGGCACAGCTGTAAAGAAAGTGACTCTCCTGCTCAACAGCCTCCAATGACTCCCTGCTGACCACTGAATTAAGTACAAACTCCTTAGCCTGGCATTTGGGCTTTCTATAGCCTGGCCCCAGAACAACCTTCTAATCTCATCTCTCCTCCTCCCATACTTGAACTTTATGACTTGATGTTTCTCAACAGGCACTTGTCTTCCTGCCTTGGGGTCTCTCTGCTGCTGCGCCTTCTGCCTGAACAATTGGCCACTCACATCATACACCTGTCTCTGTAGAAATCTCCCTCTTCCAGAAAGTCTTTCCTCCTGGCTCCCTCCCCACCCCAGTCACCAGGGGTTGTGATCATTCCCCTTCTAAATTTGCACAGAAATTTATACCTTTCTCATCATCCTGTCTTGTATGATGGTTATTGTACATTCACCTTAGTTTCTATGTTTGCATTATAGATTTTAAAGGCAGGAAATATCTTACCCATCTTTGTAAACTTTGGCACTTAAAATAGCATGTTAATAACAATGACCACCACTTCTGAGTTTCTATTTCATGCTAGATGCCTTAAATAAACTCAACTCAAATTCTCATATTCACCATGCAAGATTAGGAAGCCAATACTAGACAAGTGAAGTGACTCCCCCAAATCCACAACCAGGGAGCTCATATGGGATTGTGTTATGTGAGAGGCTGGGCACACTTACATAACACTTGGCAGAAACAGGTATCTGTTGTTACTATTAACCATGCTTTTGAGAATGTGGGGCAACATTTCCAATGGAGAATGATGGCACATGTGTTTTTGAACCTCTGGTCAAGTATAAGGACTGATCCTCAGTAATAATCATGACCTGGATGTTTTCACCAGGTGTCCCTCATTGGTGATGTCTTGCCAAAAGTCTCCTATCACCCTGGAGTCAGGACATGCTCACCTAATGGAGTGTCCCAGAGTATTTGAGCTCTGTTCACATCATTGGTCACCTTGCCCCAATTCTTTGGCAGCTTCTGAAATGTTTGAGCAGTTTTAGAAATTGGGGCCCTGCCCTGGAGCTCTCTTAAGTCTCTGGGATGATTTCTTTACCCTCTACCCTGGGAAAGAGAGAAGATGCTTACCATCCTAATCCAGCATGCCATGGTCATAATCCCTTGAAAAGCCACTAGAAAGGAGGAGGAACTTGCTCAGGAAATGTCTACATGAATAGAGGGAGCTAGGGAAGAGAACTGTGAAACACACACAGCCTAGGCTCTGTCACCCAGTGGGCAGAGGAGGGGTGGGGATGGTGTGGGTGTGTAGAGGTGTTGAGGGAGGGAATTATGTGTCAAGCCTGTTTGACCAACAGCCATATTTTCTTATTCCACACCATTCCCCCTTCCCAGGTAGAAATGTGCCTTCTTTGCACCAGGGGAATAGAGAAATTGAAATTGCCTTTGGGATAACCTACTTTCTTCACCTCTTATGCCCAGCTTTATTATTTATAGTCTCTTACTACCCACTTATCCACTCCCCCCATTTCTGCTAACCAGAGTGGGATCACGATGGACCTCAGATGCTGCAAGTGACACAAAGTAAGCCTTTGGCATCTCTGTGTTTTTCCAAATTATCTAGTGGCTGGTGAGTCACTCAGTGCTGATCCTGCTGCTGAGCGGACCTGGCTGCAAAGTCAAGGACTTCTGCAGTGACTGGTCATGATCTTCTCAGGAATCATCTGGGGCTGATGTAGAACCAGTGAGAACTTCCCTTTTTAGGTTGACTCTGAAGTGGATTTAGCCCAGCACCTTCCTAGAGGATGGGGCCAGAATCCAGTCCTCACAGACCATGACATCAGCACTTGTCTTCACCATCCTCTCAAGCTGTTCTCTCCTTCCATTCTACGCCCCTTCTTCCTTTGTGTCTATTTCCATTTCTCTTTGGCATCATCTCCCATCTTCCCATGTGTTCCATGTCTCCATTCTGCTGCCCCTCAAACCTTTCTTTCCTCCCACATTTCTGTTTCCTCACCTGCATTTCAGCTCTGTGTTCCCTGTGCTCCCCACACTGTGTGCCAAGCCTAGGTTGGACGTGCAGGACACTAAAAGAGAAAGTATGGTCTCTGTGTTGAACTACAAACTCGTGGAGAAAAAAAAATAGTGCTATATGAAATGTGTGAAGTTGGAAGCCAATAGAGACTTTATTTCTTCTTCTCTCTCTGTCTTCTTCCCTTGCGCCATCTTAGGATTCAAAGATGTTTTCCCACTCAAATATGGGCAAGAAAGGCTTTGGCATTCTGCAGCATCATTTCCTGATATCGTGGGTGGACTTTCTGTTACCAGAGAGGTTGGTCCCAAATTTGCATCTTATTTCCTTTTGAGTTAAAAGAAATGTATTTGTAACAGCAATATATGATTATCACAGAAAGTCTTGAAAATGCAGGAAAGAATAAAAAAAGTGAAAATAATTCATAATTCTATGTCATAGAGATAACCACTGGTAAAATTTTTGTATACTGTTTTCCATCTAGGCTTTTCACTCTTGTATATTCTTGTTTTTACATAATAGGGATTATATTCTGCATGCAATTTTGTGTTCTGCCTTTTTCACTTAACATAATGTTGTGAGAAATTTCCCATATCATTAAAATAATATTTGCAAACGTCATATACTAAACTATGGCTATACTGTGATTCATTGAACTGTTCTCTCATTGTTGATTGCTTAGGTTGTTTCTAAATTTGTGTCACTCTGAATAATCCTATAAAGAACTTTTTGGTATGTAATTCCTTGCCTCAAGCACTAATTTCTTCTTTGGAAAACATTCCTAGAAGGGAAATTACTGAGCCATAAATGGGGACTTTAAAGATATTTGATTGCTTTCTCCCAAAAATGAGTCTCTACATATTTCTACTTACAGTGTATGAGAATACCTGTGCCAGTAAAAGATAATTCTCACCAACAGGAATATTATAATTCTTTAAAACATTTGCTAATTTGAAAGGAGAAAGGATAGCTTTCTCTAATATTAATTCTTAGTCCTTTAATTACAAATGAGGGCCACCTATGTTTCTTTCCTTAACCATCTAGATTTCTTCCTTTATTAGATGCCATCTATATATTTTTATTTATTTATAAAATGAAAATTTAATATTTATTTTGTTAAATAGTACATTTTTATTATCTACATATTTTTATTTTGAGGTTTTCATTCATTCATTTATCCATGCGTTCACTTATGAGTAATTATCAAGTGCCTCTGAGGGTATTGTAGTGAAAAAAACAGAAAGGCGGTGGGAAGAGGACATATAGATATAGAAAAGAAATGCTAGGAAGGAGTAAGGGAGTACTGGGGAATATGGTTGAAAATCAGATGGTCAGATAAGTGCACTGAAATGATTTCTTACAGATCTGAGGGAAATTAACAAATCAGTCAGCTAGGAATTTAGAGAAAGAGTTATAGGCAGGAGGTACAGCAAGTGCAAAGTCCCAAGGCAGAAACATGTCTAACATGTTAGAGGAGAAACAGAGAAGCTGGTGTATCTACAACAGAGTAAGAAAGGAGGAAAGTAGTTGAAGATGAAGTCAGAGACGTAAAGGGACCCAGCTTATGAGGATTCTTTTAAATGACTCTGATGACTTTGCCATTTTACTCAGAGTGAGCTGGAAAACTTTTGGAAGTGCATTAGTCAGCTATTCCTGCCTAATGCTGCATAACACACAATTTCAAATTTTCAATGGTGTATAAGAAAAAACTTTATTTTTCACTCATGAGCCTGTGGATCGGTGGTGGAGGCTTTGCTTCAGGCTACAGATAGGATTCTTGACTGCTTTGATTGCCTCTTTAATCTGAGACAGTAGCTGACAAGTTTAGTCTTCTTGGGCAGATAGCAGAAAGGCAAGAGGGAGAGACAAAGCAGCAAACATGCTTCAAAACTCTGCTCACATCATACCTGCTACATTCCACAGGCCAAAGCAAGTCATCTGACCCAGCACGATATCAATGGACAGGAAGGTAATACAACCTACTACAGGAGGGTTTTGACTATAGGCATGAACTGGTTTATATGCTGAAAAGATCACTTCTAGCACCCATACAGATCACCATTAGTTTAAACTATGGTTACTTAATAGTGTCTCTTCAGATGCAATATCTTACATTTCTGGTCTTAAATATTTTAAAAACAGATTTTTAATGGACTAGAAATCACATAATGAACCCTATCATAATTAACACCTTTTCCCACTCTCTATCCATTAAAGTAGAACCCTGGGGAGGAGGAAGAGGACAGAAATCACTGCAATCATGAGTGGGAAGTGCTGTGGAGAGAGATAATGCTTTTCCACTTAAAATCACTCTAATTTTTTTACTTTTATTTTAAATTAAAAAAAATTTTTTTAGAGAGAGAGAATGTGAGTGGGGCAGAGGGACAGAGGGAGAGGGAGAGAGAGAATCTTAAGCAGGCTCCATGCCCAACATGGAGCCGGACACGGGGCTTGATCCCATGATCCTGAGATCATGACCTGAGCTGAAATCAAGAGTCAGATGCTCAACTGACTGAGCCACCCAAGTGCCCCTTAAAATTGTTTTTAAAAAGTAGGGACCCCTGCATCCCAGTTGGATATTTGTTTATGCAGTAGGATGGCTGATCTGCCCCTTCTGCTTATTTGGGGAGTAGGGAAATTTGTCAGTTGACATTATGTTTGGCTAGAAGTAACAAAAACCCAACTATCAGGGACTGAAGCAAATAAGGGATTTGTCTCAGGCAAAAAACTTTTGGGTACAGGCAATCTAGGGTTCAAAATGACATCAATATCCCAGCCTTTGTCTCTCTTTTTACTTTACTATGGCCTTGGGTTTTCATCCTCCTAATTACAAGATGGCTGCACTGGACATAATGTCCACATTCCAGGCAGGATGAATGGGAAAAGGGCAATAGACTAAGGAGATATACCAGCTAAGTCTACGGCCTTAAAAACATTCCCAGAATCGCCTCCCTAACAGCTCCTTATTAGAGCAGTGAGGGGGTGTTGTGAGTGGCTCTTGGGTAGCCAATCTGCAGTGTCCACAACAAGAACAGAGAAGTGGAGAGAGATGTTAGAACAAAGGGGACCTGTGTGAAACAGTGGGCACTCTTGCTGTTTGGCACAGCAGAGAATCTCCCAGGGAGACTGGGTGCCATGGCTGGTAATCTGGCTGGAAACTTCTTACCTAATGAAGGGTCCAGGACTGGTCCTGCCATCTGTGACATAGTCAGGAGTTACTCAATTTCATATTTCCTTAGAAAAACAAATTTTAATAGGCTATTTTTTAGAGCAGTTTTAGGTTGACAGCAGAGGGTATAGAGAGTTCTCATATACCTCCTCCTGTCCCCTCCACCCTCACCGCTCCCCACTATCAACATCCCGCACCACAGTGGTACATTTGTTACCACTGATGAACCTACATTACACGTCATTATCACCCAGTCCGTAGTTTATCTCAGGGTTCATTCCTGGCGTTGTACTGACAAAGACTCTCCTCGACCATAATTTAGTTAGGTTCCTCTGAACCCACTTCTTGACCAGGCCTTGATGCTGGCCCTTGTCCTGTCCTTGCCAGGCCTGCACCCCCCAGTCTTGGCAAGAATCCTGCTAAGTCAGTTTAGTAAGAACCCGCCACCCTTGATGTCTGATCACACTTGATAGCTAAGCAAATTCCTCTTCTCCCGCTGCTGATATCTGATCACCATGGCCTGCCTTCATAAAAAAATCCTGTTAAGCCAGTTTAACAAGAATCCCCCTACCCTCAATGTCTCCTCTTAGTGATTGTCCATCCACTGACCCTTCACTCTGCTCATTGGCTATAAATCCCCAGCTGCCTTTGTTGTATTTGGAGTTGAGCCTGATTGCTCTCCCTTATTGTGATAGTCTTGATTCTATTGCAATAATCCTGGATGAAGTTTCCCTTACCATTTTAACAAGTGTTAGAATAATTTGTTCTGTAACGGTGCGTTTTTTTGGTTTTGACAAAGGTATAATGACATCTACCTTTATAGCATCACACACAAGAGTTTTACTGCGCTAAAAATCCTCTGTGCTCTGCCTCTTCATCCCTCCCTCTCCGGCAACCACTGAATACTTCTTTTTTATTAACTCCAGATCTTCAAAGATGTCCTGATTCTGGACTTGTGGTGGGAGTTAAGGGGGCCTGTGATCATACTTTGCCCCAGAAGTGAATGGGCATGGAGGGGTGGTGTGTGTTGCTCATGCTGTGAGTCATGCCAACAGTTGGGGGGGGTGATGATGTCATCAGAACTGTGATCTCAGGAAGGTTGAGGGCAACAGAGACTATGGGGAGAGCCCGGATGAGAGGCCAGAGTGGGAGAAAGCAAGGCAATGGTTCTAGCCCGGGTGACACAGAGTTGGCCGACTCAGGCAGAGCTGGGACAGTCGAGGAGTGGAGACTTAAGAGCAATATCTAGTAAAAGCTGGCCTAGTTTCTTTATGAAAACTTAACCAATTACACCAAAACCAGTTTTAGAACAATCCTATCTTTCCCTACTGATTATCAATACCACCTTTTAACGGATTGTATTTTATGTAAGATTTACTTCTAGCATGTATATTTACTTCAATTGACCTCTCAGTTTCTAGGGCCAGATACATGGAGGTTTACATATTATAACTTCAAAGTGTGTTTTAATGCCTGATGGGGCTAGTGTTCCCTCATTGCTTTTATTTTATCAAAATTTTCTTCTATGATATCTTTGCCCATTTATTTTTGCAGATAAACTTCAGAACTTCTTTGTTCCCAAAGAATGCCGTTTGGTATTTTAATTATAATTGGGGAAGAATTGGCATTTTTAAAATGTTCAGTTTTTACAAACCACTGTATCACATTCATTGGTTGAAGATGAACAGTCTGTTGGTAGGGTTTGGAGACTAAGGTTCTAACTCTTGGGAGTCTATGTGACAAGGGAGGGTAAGCAAATGGAAACATTTGGAAGCAGCAATTTTTCTCTCTGCTGTGTTTTTCTTCTATAGCACTAACTCCTCCGATAGCTTGCACTCCTCCTCTTAATATTTTCCCTACAGCCATCCTTTGTCTCCTTCCTACCAGGCCCCCAGCACACACAGTGGGGGGAATGAAAGGAAGCCTAAAGAAAGATAACTCTTGTTAATTACAACAGATCATTGTGTAATTAGGTAAGTGAAGGATGTAACACTCCATTCTTTATGGTCTGCAGCATTATTTCCCCTAGACTGATGGCTTTCTCCGAAGGCAGAAGTTTGTCATGAAACTGGTGGGTCTCTTGGATCTGTCCTGGTCATGATCACAGATGTTGGGAATCATTCTATTGTTGGATGGTTCCTCTTCCAGAAGTCTGCAATGTAACCCTGCCTCATATCTGCTGTGACTATTGTTCTGCACTGGAGAATGGGAGCTGTGCCCCTGAACTGGAAGATGAGAATTCTTGCTGGTACAACTATTAGCATCCAAGCTTAGATTTCTTCTTTCTTTTGAGATGGATAGTGAATATTAATGGTTCCTACATCACATTTTCCTTTGATTATAGACTTCCTAGCCCTTTAGGAACCATAGATTTCCCAGTATTACTAGGGGAGCTCTGACCTCTGCTTAGCATGAAATTGTAGCTATTGGATGAGGTTTCCATTGCCTTGATCAAGGAAGCAGACAGAGGTACATGCCCTCCTGAGCAGAGGGAGGTGTCACCCCTGCACAGAAGGCACCTCCTAAAAAGGGGCATAAACCCAAAGACAAGAGCATAAGCTCTCTCGCCGTCAGGCATGAGACATAGAATTATGAGAGAAGAGTCTAGCATAGCTTGAATGGGGTGGCATGGGGCATGGGGTACCTGCTGTAGCACAGGGGTGGGGGCAGAGAAGAGCTCAGAAGAGCTAGGTTCCAGCTCCTATAACTTGAGCCCAGCTAGCTTGGGTGCAGCTGTGATTTCATCACTTGGGGAAGCTGATAAGGAGAAAAACACTCCACCAACTCCGATTTTAAAATCATTGAGCCTTTCTGCCTGCCAAGTAGCTGTGTTTCTGAAGGAGCATTCAGGTGGAAGTTAGGAAGCAGCTCGGTAGAAGATCTCGGGCTACTCTTAACCTAATCGTGCTTGAAAGTCATGAACAAATCACATACACAGTCACAATATACACTCACACATACACAGGATATCCCCACAGCAATCCTTTCTCCTGTTTGCTTGATACTGTGACTCTTCGTTATAGCTTGGGATGTTGACCGTGTTCTCTGATTATAATCACTGACATTGATTGATAGTAATAGCTGGCGTCGATTAATACTTCAAAATCTTCACAAGAACCTAGTAGGTTAGGTTCTATCATAGGATTACCTGTTTCCATAAAGAAAGAAATGCACAGGGGCGCCTGGGTGGCTCAGTCGGTTGGGCGTCTGCCTTCAGCTCAGGTCATGATCCTGGGATCCTGCGTTCGAGTGCCGCATCGCATTGGGCTCCTTGCTCAATGCGGAGCCTGCTTCTCCCTCTCCCTCTCCCTCTGTTGTTCCCCCTGCTTGTGCTCTCTCTGTCAAATAAATAAAAAATCTTAAAAAAAAAGACAAGAAAAGAAAGAAATGCACAGTGAGGTGAGTCAACTTGCCAGTGGCCCAGTGAGGAGCTATATACCCAGTACTCGGACCCCAGACCCCTCACTTTTAACTTCCCCTATCTTCTCTAGGGATTTCACGTCTGTCACATTGGAGCCTGTGTATTTTGAAGGTGTCTCCTGTGGGAAGACAGAGGGAAATGACCACTAATAGAGTCTGGGTGTTCTCATTCTTGCTCCTGGTCCCCAGCTGTCTCCCCTCCCCAACTCTTGAAGACTGTACTTGGTCTGAGCAGGCTGGGGCATTCCAGCCTTATCCAAAGGCTTCCTGCCATGCTCTTTGCTGGGCAGACCTGAACAATGACTGCAGGCTGAGGTGTGACACCTCATTTACTCAGAGATAGGAGGGTGCTGAGGATTGATATCCTTATTGCAGTCATGAAAAGTATTTGAAAGAGGGAAAGAAGAAAGTTGACTGATTGCTGAGAATCTTATATTGATGAGCACTGAGTGTGGGCTGCAGGAGACACTGGGCAATTCAGGCTCTGGCTCCCTTCCATCAATTTTGCCTTCTCTTCCTGGGTTTTAAGCTCCTTAAATAAATAGAACACACCTCCTATCTATAACAGAGGAAGAACAATTTTCCATGATGTCAGGACCTCCATTCTATGGAGGTAAAATACATATAACATAAAATTTTTAGTTGTGGTAAAATACATATAACATAAAATTTGCCATTTGAAACATTTTTAAGTATACGATTCAGTAGCATCAAGTACATTCACATGTTGTGCGGCCATCACCCGTATCCATCTCTAAAACCGTTCATCATCCCAAACAGAAACTCTACCTATTTAACGTCTCATTCCCCCTTCCTGCCAGCTCCTGGAAATCTCTAGTCTATTTTCTGTCTCTGCAGTTGCCCATTCTAGGTACCTCATATAAAAGGGTTTATATAATATTTGTCTTTTTGTATCTGACATTTAATTTAGCGTAAGGGCTTCGAGGCTCATCCATGTGGTAGCACGTGTCTCAATTTCATTCCTTTTTAAGGCTGAATAATATTCCATTGTATGTATACACCACATGTTGTTTATCTGTTCATCTGTTGATAGACATTTGGGTTGTTTCAATCTTTTGGCTGTTGTGGACAATGCTGCCATGCACATGGGTATCTGAGTCCCTCCTTTCAGTTTTTTGGGTCTATACCTATGCGTGAAATTGCTGGTTCATACAGTAATTCAATGTTCTAATTTTTTGAGGAACTGCCAAAGTGTTTTACACAGTGGCTGCACCATTTTACCATCCCACCAGCAATGTGTGAATGTCCCAGCTTCTCCACATCTTCACGAACACTTGTGATTTTCCTTTGTTGTTGTTATCTTAACCAATAATGGTCATCCTAATGGGTAAGAAGTGCTATCTCACTGAGGTTTTGATTTGCTTTTTCCTGGTGATTTGTGATGTTGAGCATCTTTTCGTATGCTTATTGGCCATTTGTGTATCTTGTTTGGAGAAATGTCTATTAAGTCCCTTGCTCATTTTTTTTTTTTTTTTTAAAGATTTTATTTATTTATTTGACAGAGAGACGGCGAGAGAGGGAACACAAGCAGGGGGAGTGGGAGAGGGAGAAGCAGGCCTCCCGCGAAGCAGGGAGCCCGATGCGGGGCTCGATCCCAGGACCTGGAATCATGACCTGAGCCAAAGGCAGACGCTCAACGGCTGAGCCACCCAGGCGCCCCCCCTTGCTCATTTTTGAATTGGGTTGTTTGTGGTGTTTGTTTGTTTTGTTATTGTCTTTGGGCTTCAGGAGTTCTTTATATATTTCTGGATATTAATCCCTTGTCAGATATATGATTTACAAATATTTTCTCCCATTCTGTATGTTACCTTTTCACTCTCTTTGTAGTGTTCTTTGATATACAAAAGATTTTCATTTTTATCAAATCCAATTTATTTTTTCTTTTGCTGCCTGTGCTTTTGGTATCATACCCAAGAAACCATTGCCAAATGCAACATCATGAGGTTTTACCCTATGCTTTCTTCTAAGAGTTTTATAGTTTTGGCTCTTTGTTCCATTTTGAGGTAATTTTTGTATATGGTATAAGCTAAGGGCCCAAATTCATTCTTTTACATGTGGATATCCAGTTTTCCTAGCATGATTTGTGGAAAAGACTCTCCTTTCCCTATAGAATGGTCTTAACACCCTTGTGAAGATCAAATGACCATATAAGCAAGAGTTTCCATTCTATTTTTGAGCATCGGTTCGTTTGGGGGAATTAGTCTCTGATAGTGCTGAAAAAGTTACTACTTAGCTAGAACAGTGAGTAGATTTTCTTGGGTAATACTCTTTTTTCAGTCTACTTAATATTCTGAGTGAGATTATCTCTAACAAACTTTTATCCATGTGTTATTGAGAATTACCTGTTGATGGTGCTATCATTTTCCTAAACATGTGAGTTTAAATCCTTTATCACCCTGCAAGGTAAACTGTGACTTCACTAAATAATCCTGAAATTCTCAAATGAGCACTTGGAGGGGTCTAGAACTTTTGGAAAGTTACGGAGTTGGACTGTGGAGGAAACGGGAGACATTGAGCAGCTAACATCTTGGTCTACTGGGAGATGGTGCTAAATGGCTGCTGGAAGTGTAATTTCTATGATATTAATGTCATGGTGACTCCACATGCCTTTATTCCTTTGGGGCATCTTTTGGTCACCTGAAAACCCATCTTTATTGCACTTAAAAGTTTTCAGGTTTTTTTCAAAGGTGCTGTCTCATAAGGTTTTCATGACAATCCAATGAAGTAAGTCAGTTAAATATATATTTTGAAAATTAAATCCTGAAATACAGGGAAGTTGAGCAATCATGCCCAAAGCTCAGAGCCAGTCAGTGGAGGGCCTAGGACATGAGTCCTGACTCCTGATCCTGAGTATTTCCTTCTATGATGAAGAGCCAGAGTATGGCAACTGCTCTTCTGACTTAAATTGTTTCTAGAAATGGAATATTGGTGGATTAGACACAGTCTTCTCCTTCTTGATCATGGAAAGATGGATGTCAGGCAGGATGATAAAGATGTACCCTATAATGACCGAGTGTACTTTTTCTCAGTACATTCCTGTTATACATGACAGGTCAAGAGCTACCAGAAAAACTTTAGCCATTCGGAAGGAAAGATCTCGGGTTCTGAAAGACCTTCTCCCCACAGGGAGAATTCTGGTTTTACAGGGAGATGGCAGGCAGTGGGACGGATAGTCATTCTCATGAATCATATCACATGCCTAAGGCAGAAGGTTCTCCATTTAGAACCACCCTGTCACTTCCAAGATGAACAACCCGTGGTCCAGGGAAGGAGAGGATTTCCTCCTGGCGAAGCTGCTGGATTAAAGCAGAGCCAGCACTAGTGCGCTGTCCTGCTGGTCCAAACCCAGAACCCTCACTAGGGTATATTCCTGCTTCATAGCCACCTTCTCTGGCACCTTCCTTCCTGCAAATGTGCTGTCATTATTTTTAGACACCAGGATGAATCCTCAGTCATCTTAAAGAAAAAAAATATGAACATAGACTTGTTCACCTAATTGTCCTGAAATTTTTTTCATGAAAGGAAATACTTTGAATCTTGGGCAGAGTGAGTTTAGTGCAAATGGAAGGAAAAACTGCCCATCATATAACAAGCCATACAATATGATTAATACATAAATATAACATCAAAACCAGAGGGAACCCAAGAAAACCTAATATTGATTAATTACTTAATTGATACATTTAATTTTATTATTCATTGGACAAATTTTTATTGAGTGTTAGTGTGTGCCAGGCATAGTGATTGGTGCTGCGAGATACAATGATGAGCAAAAATAAACATGGTTTCATCGTCATTAAACTTATAGTTTGATGGGAGTCACAGACATCAGCCAGATGAACACATAATAAAATGTAAAATTCCTACTTTGGTAGGTTCTATGAGGGAGAAGTATTTGGTGCTGTGAGGGGATTTAGCAGAAGAGAGCCCCTTGAATTTGTGGGGTCAAAGTCTATTCTGTGGTAGAATGGAGCTGGGGAAGGTCAAGGAGTTGAAAGACCAGTGTAGTTGGAATTCAGAGAGCAGGGGAGACCATGGTGTGAAATGAGGCTGTGGGATGGGTAGGAGATAGAGTGCACAAAGATTTTTTTACTGATGATAAGGATTTGATCTTTTTCCTAAGAGCATTTAGAAGCCATTGAAGGACTCAGATGGGGCAAGGAGAAGACATGATGCAAGCCGTCCCTCAGCAGGTTAACATTTTGAAAATATCTCTCTGACTTCATTTTGGAGGATAGGCTGGGAGATGGTAAGCGTGGGCGCAAGGAGAGCACTTTTTTTTTTTACTTTTTTATTGTTATGTTAATCACCATACATTACATCATTAGTTTTTGATGTAGTGTTCCATGATTCATTGTTTGTGCATAACACCCAGTGCTCCATGCAGAACGTGCCCTCTTTAATACCCATCACCAGGCTAACCCATGCAAGGAGAGCACTTAAACACTTGTTGAAGTGGCCCAGTCGGGACATGATGGTGGGATGTGTGGCTCTAGAAGAAGGGAAGCAGATGTATTTGAGAGATGTTTAGGAGGGAAAAGGAACTAGATTTGGTAATGGATGAAATGTGAAGAGTGAGGGAAAGAGAAGCATCAAGAATGACTCTAGGTCTCTTGAATTGCACAGCTGAAGTGACGGCAGCATCATTTGCTGGCGTAGACATTGGAAGAGGACTAAGTCCGATGTAGGGAAGAGGATTTGGTCTTCAGTCTCAAAGTAAATTTGAGGCGTTTAAAATTAAAAGTTAATTTGTAAATAGAGGTGGACATATGATACAGGCCTGGAACTCAAAGGAAAATATTTGCTGGAAATACGCAATTTGGAGTTTATTTATGAACAAGTGGTTACTGAAGCCATGAGCATGGACAAGATAGAAAGTACAGAAAGAAAAAAGAGGAGGATCTAGGATGGCATCTTTAGTAATAGGATCTTTGATGGCCTGGATAGAGAAGGTGAGCAGGTGAAGGAGGCAGAGAGGGAAGGAGGAACCATGAGGGTGGCTAATGTTTCCGAAGAAAAGCAGTGGGCTTCTGAGTCTAACCCTGCTTAGATATGACACAAGGTGAGGACTGAAAAGATCCATTGGATTTAATGACATAAAGATCACTGAACAGGCTTGGCTAAAGGTGCATCAGTGGGGAGTTGGGAGGGGAACTCAACAGGGAGTGAGGTGAGGAATGAGCAGGAGGTGATGGAACTGTGTGAGAGCGGCGCACAAGAGTGGTCTTGATTTGTGCCTCAGTTCCTGGATGGTGCCCTGGGCTGGGAGGTGGTGTGTGACCACTGCCAACCACTCAACGCTTCCCTGCCTTGGTTTCCTTCATCAGTGCCATGGGCCATCACCAGAGCTAATGAGAGACGGAAGAGCTTTGGAAATCAAAGCTCGAGGTATTCTTTTGATTCACTGACCTCTAAATGCCAATTAAAATATATTCACTCCTATGCCCCCAGCTCATTTTTTGGTTTGTTTTTGTTTTGTTTTGTATTAGAGAGGGATTTGTCCACTTTTCAAATTTGGTTAAAAAAAATAGAAAGTTCCAACATATCTTCCCTTTGAGCTTGGTCTAGGAGACCATGTCAAATGTCTTATGTTTAAGCTGGGAACTTATTTACTCTGAAGAACTGTATTCTTTGAATAATCCTGAGGCTTACGTGGAAGAGGAGAGAATGCTTGTCTTTTATTTATTTATTTGTGTTTATTTATTTATTTAAAAAAAATTTTTAATTATGTTCAGTTAGCCAACATACGGAATATCATTAGTTTTTGATGTAATGTTCAACAATGTATTTTTATTTATTTATTTTTTAACAATCATTGGGTGCACTAGAGAGGATTATCTTTCAACAAGTATGACACAGAACTGAAGGAGGTGTCAAAAAAAATCCCTTCGAGTTTTAGAAGTGCTGGCAATGTGATTCATTCTGTATGTTTAATGGTAAATATGATAAGCCTATATTTACCTTTTAATTTCTCTATTTCCTTAATTTCCCAGATTGCCATAGTGGTGAGTAACTGCATATTAAGAGACAAAAATGGAAGTTGTGGACCTGTGCCAGTTGTCTCGTATTAGCTGGCCCAAATATAAAAATTCTTGGCAGTACCCAAAACCTTACAATGGCCTCCCTCGGAGGAATGGTTCCACTAAAAAATGCAAAGGCTGTAGTGTTACTATGGACCAGACAATGGATACCTAGTCTTTTCCTCTTAAAGATATTTTTAGGTCCCAAATCAGTGGGATTGATTGCAGTCCTGTTGTCTTGGAGGGGTGATGGAGATTGGGCTAGGCTGGGTCCCTAAAACTCTCCCACTCTATCCTCCATTCCCCCCCTTTTATTTTACTGTCTATGTGGTTGTGAGTGAAGAACTCCAAGATCTTAGGAGTTCAGCCTGGATCCCTAAGTCACTACTTGGCAGGGAGCCTCCAGGAGGAACATTCTCATTGGACTGTTGCATGCACAAGAAACAGATTTTTGTTGTGGCAAGTCATGGAAATTCTTGAGTTGTTTGTCATAGTATTTCACCTATGCTGAGTGATACACAGTGAATCTTTTTCTTTTTAAAGATTTTGTATTCATTCATTTGAGAGAGGGAAAGAGAGAGCACGAGCAGGGGGAGTGGGAGAGGGAGAAGCAGACTCCCTGCTGGGCAGGGAGCCTAATGTGGTGCTCAATCCCAGGATCCCAGGATCATGGCCTGAGCCGAAGGCAGATGCTTGACAGACTGAGCCACCCAGGCACCCTCACAGTGAATCTTTAATACAATGTGAGTTGTGCTACAGGTGAAATTTATATAAAGTCATAAGAAGAAACAAAGGCCCAATTAATTCTACCTGGGAAGTTTAGGGAAAGGAAGAGAGGAGATGATATTTAAGCAGAGTCTTGGCAAACAAAGAGGAGTTTGCCAAGTGGGAAGGATGGGGAGACAGTTTAAATAAGTGTATTTCCAAGAGGCTCAGGATGGAAATACATCCTAAGCTCAGAGTGTGGCCAAGCGTGTCTACGGGATTTCTGTAGGAGGTGGTTGAAGAAGATGCTGAGGAGGCCAGAGCATGCTCTGTAGGGCTGAATCACCTCAGTTCTTCCAGAAGGCAATGAGGAGCTATCAAGATTTTCAAGTGGGGAGTATGCATTAGAAGGCTACTCTGACAACCATGTGGGGTATGGGTGAACAAGGTAGTACTGAGGCTGGGACACCATGTAGAGGGTCGCTTCAGGAATCTAGGGAAGACTCATACAAGATAATGTACGTAAAGCACATAGTGCCCGGCACTAAGAAACGTGTCATTTGGTTCCTCTGTCCTGGATGAGGGAAATGATCTTGGGAATGTAGAGAAGGTGGGGAAGAAGAGTGTACAAAAGAGGCATCTTGAAGCTATAAATACTTGATGAACAAATATTGAATAAACAATGCAGTATTTTCGGGGCATGCTGAATGTCTTACTGTTAACTGGTGGGACTCAAAATAACTTTGCCCCATGTCATCTCCTTCCACCAAAAGCTCTTTGAAATGCAGGCATCCACCACAGACCAATGAAATGAGCTGCTGCTTTGTGAGCGAAGCCACAACCAACAGGGGCAGTAAGCAGATAGGCCCAGTGTCCTCAGGATGCAGAGGCTCGAGGCTGATTTACCAGCTGGATCCACTAATCAGAGTTGCCTGTTCCTGTAGGAGGGACGGCTTCTCTAGAAGTCTTGTGTGCTGTCCACCTTTAGAAACACTTGAACATAGTTAGGGAGGGTCGGTAATACATATAGACACCTCGAATGAGGAACACGGGGTCACATATCCTGAGTTATTCAGATGGCAGTCAGTTCAGCCTCTGGAAGAGATTCACCCATTTGCTCATAGTATCTAGACTCTTGCTGGTAGGCCTCACCTCCGCAGGGAGGGTAGGGATTGGTGGTGAAGTGGTTTGGTATCGAGGACTGGATGGGAAAGAATAAAGTTATAGTTGGCTAAAAAAACCAGGCCTCTTCAGGCAATTATAAGAGAGTGGATGATAACGTGATGGAATTGCTAGGAATTTGGTGCGATAGGGGGGCAGAGAGATCCTCCGATGGATTCAGTGGTCCGTCTAGGCTTGGTAGGGACACAGATTTCGTCGAATCTATTCCAAAGCCTTTAAGCGGGACTGCATTTATAACCAGACAACCATCCCCAGGACGAAACTGTCTGCTCTTTCTAAAAATATCTTGAGATTTTGTTAACACATTGTCCCTTTTAATATACACCACTGTCTTACCACCACCCTAGGGAAGGTTTTTTTTTTCACCCTTTTCTTCTTTTGTCTAATCTAATTCCTTACAGCTGCATTTTCTTCTGTTTTTCCTTGTAGTTCAGTGGCTATAAAGAGACACTACCCGGCCACCCATCCAGCATTCCTTTGTGGCTGACAGCGGTACTTGTGAAATGCCACATGCATTAGAAGCAGGCACAGATTGTCTGAGGATCCCGGTTGAAATTGCACATAGTCACTAACATTGCACCTACTCGAAGGAGGCTGGAAGAGGGGTGGGTACAAAAAAGCCTCCGCATCGTTTTCCACCAGGCACACGGGAGCTATAAATACCCTCTGAGCCGCAGTGACAGGGCAGGTGGATAGGGGCCGTGTGGGTGCGGGCGCGCTCTGCCTGGGCCAGCTCCCTGCCTCCTTCTTGGCAGAACCGAGTGCTGGAGTACTGACTTTATACCATGGGAGCCTGCAACCCTGGTTTCTGGAACGACAGTAGCCTCTGCTCTAACAACAACCATCGGAGCTGTTCGCGTTGGCTGCTGTGGCTTGGTTATGGCGGGGGGCTGGTGAATTGGAATGGAGTGGGGTCCCTGTGACTTAATCCTGCTTTGTTTTACAGAATCCTTTCATATGGCCAGGGGGCTAGAAGAGGAACTCTGAAATATTGGTTGCTGGCTCCAGCATCATACAGATGAGAAAACAGAGGCAGTTGGTCACACAGTCACCTGGACATAGGGGTTATCAGGGATCATTTGGTTGCCCAGAAGAGAAACCCACTTGGACAAGGTGAGGGTTAAGGCAGGAAGGGTCAGGGCAGGAAGTGTAAAAGGGCTTCAGAAGGGGCTGGAACCAGGATCTTAAAATCTTTAGAAACTGAGGTTTCTCATTTTCATTTTCTCTCTCTCTTTTCCCTGTGGTCTCTCGTATTTGCCTCTCTGCTCATCTGTTTCTAAATCCCTTTTCTCAGCAGCCTGACTTCTCCCTGAGCATGGTGGGAGGTGCCAACCCCCCGTGTGCCTCCCAAGTCCGTGCCCAACAGAGATTCATGGTGGCCTTGGCTCCAAGGACAGCTTTCTGGAAGTGAAGGTCTGACTGCCGAGCCTGGCTCAGGGGCTTCTCCCTAGTCCAATTAACTGTGGGTAACAGGAGAGACACACAATCAGGGTCAGATCCAGGCTTTATGGGCCTGGCGTTTGTACAATTTGGGGGGCTTACTTGAAGAATTGATACAAAATTAGGTACCAAAGTGAGTATTTATTTAAAATGAGAAACCACAATAAGTTCCTGGAATCTTGAAGATTGACCCCCACCCCCCACCCTCCTTCTGAGATCCCCAGGGTCTTCAGGAATCTCATCCAAGTCAATGGCAACCCTCTTTGGCTTCTCTGCAGTAGACGGTTTTCTTTTAAAGAAAGCCTTCTTACCTGTTCCTTTCGCTTCCCAGAACGCTGTGTGCATGCAACCCTGGTTTGCCAGCTGCGAGTAGAGCTCATGGGGCAAGATGGTGGGCAGAAATCATTGCAAGGGGGAGAGCTGGAGGGTAGAGACGTCCTTGGCAGTCCAGTTCTGACGTTGCTGCACCATCAGGGGCCTGAGTACATGGCTGGCTGTCAGTCTGCCACGGCAGTCACCTGAACTGCGGTGTGAAGAGCATTCCTTGGAGTTGTGCGACACACACCTGCGCATACAACATGGCCCGAGCAATGACCCA
Organism: Halichoerus grypus; assembly: GCF_964656455.1. Taxonomy (NCBI): domain Eukaryota; kingdom Metazoa; phylum Chordata; class Mammalia; order Carnivora; family Phocidae; genus Halichoerus; species Halichoerus grypus. Next base: position 181,366,616 of record NC_135714.1, read on the forward strand.
CTTGGTACCAAAATTTGAAACACAAAACTGTGCGCTCCTTGGCTAGTTTTCACTGTAGCCAGGGAAACCCAGGATCCCCACTGGCCTGGCTGGTGGGGTAATGGTGAAAAGCCAGGGCTTTTAATCACAGACTCCGGGTCTGCATTGAGGCTCTGCCACTTCTCAGCTATGGGGCCTTGGACAAATGAAATACAACAAGTGTTCACTAAATCTTAGCAAATTCGTCATTACTCTTATTGCTCTAGCAATCTTGTCTTAATCAGGGGCTGACCTGCCTTTGTGGCTCTCCCTCAGGCTACGGTACACACTTCTGTCTCTGAGGTCCATCTTTTTGACTTTAGTCCTCTTTCCACCTCAGCTTGTCCTCAGTTATTTATTTGACATGAGAAATCCGATTTCTTTCTCACAAAACTCATCACCGACCTTCCCCATAGCTACTTAATGTCTTTTCCTAGAAAATTGTTTTAGCACTGTTTTAAATGAGAAATCCAGAGATGAACTAGCTATTGAGCGCTCATGGATGAATGGGCCCATCTAAAACATCTCAAGGAACACATTCATTGTAGCAACCAACCGACCGAGGTGTCTGAATCGTGAAATGAATCCAAGGTCCCCTGGGGATTTTTTTGCTTGTCTTTTGGTGAGATTTGCAGACAGGGCCTACTCCAAATATTTCTGAGTCTGTTGTTTGATGCTATTTTGAATTCTCTCACATGTGGAGTTTATTCCTATATTTAGCTCTTACACCAGCACCCAGGAGTATTTGAAAATGTTTGCAATTGACCAACTGTAGTGTATTAACAAATCCTTGCATGTGCTTCCCAAAGCACTTAAATCCAGCTGACTCCCCAGCTCAGTCCTCATTTCCATAATCTCCAGCCAGGGCTGTGCTGACCGCACCTTTTGCAAAACTTTGACCAAAGAACAAACCCAGTTCAGGATCACCAGATCCCACAGACAGCGGCAGGCCTCTATTAGTGGGTGAGCCACAAAAATAAAATGTGGATGCCAGAAAGTGAGTTCGCAGAAAAAATTTTAATTGGAGGGACACAGCAGAAATGTACATGATTAAAAGCATTGCCCAGAGTGTGAGCAATGTAGAATTTTTTTTACCCAAAGCCTTGTTCTTCTGTGCTGATGAAAGGATATCTCTTGCCAAGCAACACGGTGGCAGTGGGTCTGACTTCCTTGTACCTGAGCATGAGCAAAAAAAGCACATCAAACACCCACTCACCCTTCCTTTCTAACTGATCAAACAAAGCCTCCTGACTCAGCATTCTCCCAGGTTCAGGAAAGGAGAAACAGTTGCCCACCCAGGCAACAGGGAAGGTGGGCAGTGTCTTACAGTGATGCTTTCTATGGTACAAAAATGCTTTCTGATGCTCCAAACCCTAGAAGATTCAGCCCAAGTTAAGGACTTTGCTAGCAACAGATTGCCAAAGCCTTTCCTTCTTTTATTTCTTCTGCCTACTTGCAGCAAGCTACACAAAAGGAACTTCTTTTTCCTTCTGCCCACAGATTTCTGTCTCGAAAGCCTTTCCAAGAAATAATCCAATTTTGTCTCAAATGTAAGGGCTTTCATTCTCAGTCCTTTGTACTGTTTATCTTGGTAATTTCTTTCCAGTTTTAGAGTTTTTTTTTTTTTTTCTGCCCAAAGTTAAGCACATGGCTTGCAATGAGAGGAAGATTGCACTAGTGACATGAAGTCTCTAGTATCTCGGTGCTGTGACCAAGCCAAAGGGGTTCTGGGCCTAGCTTTTTGTAAGCATACTCAGCAGGGGAAAGTATAGTCATTTTAGTTTAAGAGGCAAATTTTCCACAGTTCAAGTGATTAATCACCTCTTCGCTGTGAAAAATAATGGGGATAAGATGCAGAATTTTTAGGGAGCTAAAAGACTGAATTATTTATTAGCAGGGAGGTGGAAGCATGGGAAACCCGCATCTACCTCCGTGGTGTGTCTGTGTGTGGTGTATATGGGAAGCATAAAGATACAGCTACCTCTGCAAAAATAAACCAGGAAAACATTATACTAAATGCGGTTACATTAGCATCCCAGTTATTAGCTTCTTTCACAAATAATCCAGGCAAACTCAGGTTTTCTTAGTTTCTTTTAAAATATTTTATATATTTGAAATGTCACCCAACAGTATTTGCAAACAAAGCACAGAACCAAATGGCAAAATGCTTAAACATGAATCCTAAAGAGTCAGTACCATGATGCAACATACACAGAATAAAAGCTCTAACTATGACTACTTTACAACTTAAGGTGGTGGCTTGTTATACAAATAAAATCTGTCTTGAGTTTGTGCTATTAAAAATGGCAAATAGGTCAATAGTAAACTTTCCAAATCTTCAAGCTGGCTCAAATACATTTTGTCAGAATGGAGAATATCTTGGCACGGCTGATAACACAGAGGCCAATGATCCCGGAAGGTTGAGAAGGAACATGGAGAGAGATTTTGAGTCTGTCTGTTCTGGTCTGTGAGAGAAGCATCTGCCCATAAATTTGATCAAAGACTGACATTCAGAGAGCAAATTGTTCCTCTTTCTGTTCTCTTCCTGGGGAGTCATTTCTGGATACCACCATATGCCTCAGTCTCTGCATCTAAATGGCCATGAGATTCTGTAGAACCCACCTCTTAGTAGCTCTGGAACTTTCCTCTCTCCTTTCTGCCTCACCTGCCGTGGCCTCACACCTGGTGTTTGGCATCTGCTTCTTAGCTTGCGAGGCCAGCTCTCCCCCACCACCCCCTGTATTGCCAGCTACTAGCATCGCTGCTTTCAATCTATCTTTGCTCCAGCTAAGCTTTCTGGAATAGAAAGCTGCGTGCCACTTGACTGCTGACAAACCTTCAGTGGGTTCTGGTTCTTGTAAAGATGGATTAAGCACACCTCACTCTGTGTCTCCTACTGATTTCGGCTAAAATCCCTGGAGAAAATGCATGGAGTAGTTCCTGGAGGACACAGCGAAGTAAAATAATAGCGAGCAGATTGGGGAAAAGAGAACAGAACTGCAAGTACCACAGAACTGGTAGCAGATGCCATCACAGGAAGAACACAACAGAATGGGGTAATTAAAGCCCTGGATTTTTAGCCAGTTGATCAGGAAAGGGGGTGCCTGGGAGCTCCAAAGTTCCGTGGAGGTCCAAGCAGCGATCCTGTAAGGTTATGTATGAATTCCTGGCTCAGCGCTGAGCTGAGCATGCACAGGCCTGACCCCTGACAGCTGGACACAAGAAGTTAACGAGAATTCGGGGGCTGAAGAGATTAAACAAACCTGCCCTGAAAGTTGCCCAGCAAGAAATTCTTGCTGGCCTGACAGACAAGGGGTTGTTGAGAAGAGGTATATCTAAAATGTAATTGGAAGTTTTTTGCCATTTTTAATGGGACAGATTAAAAAACCATTAACAAACCATGACTTTAGGTGGTGGCAAAACCTCTTTACCATCCACCAACCTTCTCTAAAAGCTCTGCCACCCCAAGTCCAAGAGTGAGACGGGAAAGTGATGAAAAGCGGTGATATTTTTGTGGCCAGGATGGTGAACCATCCAATAAAAACTCCTGTCTCTCACCATAGCACAGAGCTGTTCCTGGTAAGCAGTGGCCCAAACAAGAGTACATTTCTCAAACTCCTCTGGTATCGAGGCGGGACCATACGGTTGGCTGATTTTTACCAAGGGAATGGAAGCAAAAAGGATGTGTGTCCGTTCCCTGAAGACAGCTAAGAAGCAGGTGTACCTTCTCTATTCTACTTCCCCCATCTGCCAACTGGAGTAGAAGTTTCCCCGAACCTGGAAGAAGGGAGGAGTCCTTGAGCATCACATGGAGGAAAGCCACCCGCCAGCCGGAAACAACCATGTTAGACTATTACTTGAGAGAAAAAGAAATCCTAAGCTACAGATTTTTTTTTTTTTCATAGCAGGAACATTACCTTAACCATAACACTTCCACATTTGAGAAGTGGAAGTGTTACATGTGGAGCTAAGGGTTCCATACAAGCCAGGAGGAGCCTTTAAGACAAAGAGCCTTGGAAATATGCAGAAACTGACGTGGGCGTAGGGCTGCCCACTGGACATGGCCTAGGGAGCTGAAGCCAATTTTGTGTAAATCTCCATGGACAGGGTGACCTCAGCTGATATCTAGTTCTGCTCTTCTGCATTTGGACAGCAGGATGCACCACTTTGCATTCCAAAGCTGGCTTAACAGCAGGGGTGCAGAAGGACTTTCTCCAATGGTGTTTGGAGTTAAAGATATCCTGCCATGAGTGCTGGTGTAAAATAAAAGATCTTTTCATAAGGTGAGTAAATCATGTCTAATATGTCCATTTTGCTAAGCTTAGATTTTTTTCTTTAAAAATTCCGTTCACTTATTTGAGAGACAGAGAGAGCACGAGCCAAGGGGGTGGAGAGACAGAGGAAGAGAGAGAAACAGACTCCCCACTGAGGGGCTCCATCCCAGGACCCTGGGATCATGACTTGAGCCGAAGGCAGATGTTTAATTGACTGAGCCTCCCAGGTGCCCCATAACCTTAGATTTTTATGTGCCACTTTCTTAAAGAGGGGCCCACCAAAAATGGGCAAAAGTCCCATTTTAAAAACAAGTATAACTAAACCTTCCTTCCTCTCAAACTTCAAACCCAAGAACCCAGCACTGGGATGGATCCAGGGAGATCCACAGCCTTGTCTTTCACAGCTGGCTTTTATGAAGTGCTGTCTAAGGGGTTCCTCCTCTTTGCCCTTTATGACTGATTTCTACTTAGTAAATTAATTCTGATGCAGGCCCAGTAGACCAGTCCACTCCCGTGCTCATGCAGGAAGGCACTGACCGCCGGTTCCAGAGGTTTGTAGAGGAAATGCCTCACGTGCCCTGGGACTAGCGGACAGGCACTGACCTGGGAACAGAGTAGGGAATGGGTAAGGCCACGATGCTGGTGGCCCTCAGAAGACTTCCCCACACACAGGGACACACACGGGCTGCCCGGGAATGGGCCTGACTGAGCCACACCCACAGGCCCAGGACTCCTGGCTTCCTCACAGGCCTGTGCTCCGACTGGGTGGCACATGGCCCGGAACATACCAGAAACAATAGAGCCTTTGAGTTCTTTCAGTTCTGGAATGTATTCTCAATGTTAATTAACCTCTAACTGTCCACTAGATAGCCTCGCCTGAGGAATCACATCCATGGGCCCAAGAACCCCCGTCCTTCCATTGCTAAAGAGGCACATTTCTTCCCCTGTAGTGTGACAGGAGATCTCTCTCTCTCTTACTCTCTCTCCCTCCGCCCCTCCGTGAACCTTTACACAAGCCTATTCCTTCAGCGTCTTGTTTTCCTTTCCCCTGTGACTTTCCCGTCTGGAGTGTCTCTGCCTAGGCCATCAAGCCCCCTCAGGCCTTAGTGTCCTCCTTGCTTACTCTGGACCCTACTCCCCTGTCCACCCCATTCCAACTCTGTGCTCCTAATTTCTAAAATGTTAAGTTGTTGACCATGCTCTGTGGTCCACAAACTGGAACTGAGCTTACTGTCGAGACATACATATATTCTTAATAAGAGGAACTAATGAATTTTCAGAACTTTTTAAAAAATTTATTTATTTGACAGAGAGAGAGAGACAGCGAGAGAGGGAACACAAGCAGGGGGAGGGGCAGAGGGAGAAGCAGGCCTCCTGCTGAGCAGGGAGCCTGACATGGGGCTCGATCCCAGGACCCTGGGATCATGACCTGAGCCAAAGGCAGACGCTTAACAACTAAGCCACCCAGGTGCCCCTCAGAATTGTTTTTTGTGTGTTTTATGTTTTATGGCACGTGGCTCAGATATAGTGCTAATAAGCTTCCCTTTCACAGCCAGCCATGCCCTTGTGGGGTCAGTAGGTTCTGGTGGTTGGAAGGACACTGAGTGGGGAAGACAGAATGATACGTCCTTCTCCACAGTAGGGTTGAAAGGAAGAGCTCACCTGTGGCCTCTCCTTCCCGTTGGCCTCTTGCCTGCTGCTTGGGCCCCGACCCTCTACTCTGATCATAGGAGCACCTTCTGCAAACTCCCTCCAGCCATGCTGATCCCCAGGCCCCTGGGTCCTGATCTTAAGCCAGTCCTGTTGGTAGGAGAGCAACCGTTTCTGCTTAGTGCCTGGGACACCTGTGAGTGCATCTCCCACTCCAGGGGCAGCTTGTAAACCACAAGGCAGCTGCCAGAGCTGGTGGCTTTGGCAGCCAAGAGACTAGGGTTCGAATCCCCGTTCTGCCGCTCACTGTCCTCACTAGCTGTGTAACCTGGAAAGCCATTTACCCTCTCTGGGCTCCAGTTTCTTCCTCCATTCGATGGGATAATCCGGGCCGCCACCCACCACAGCGCTTTGTGCTTTACTGGGGGGTAGGAAATGTTTCTATTTTCTCTCTGTTTCCATGGCAACCACAGCCCCTCCTCCTGCCCAACCACCCCTCCCCACCCCCAGCCTGGATGTGTGGCCTGGGCCCCAAACATTCCTTTTCCTTTCCTCTCTTGGGGCCGGAGTGGGTTGGCTGTTATGCTTGTACAGTTCATTAGCAGGCAAACGGGCAGGTGATACTTCCTGCTGACAAAATAAACATCTAGAGAAGGCAAATATAAGGGCTGAGCACCGGGGTCAGGCAGCGGAGTGGGGCTTGGGGGAGGGGGAGTAGTTTGACTATAACCTGGAACAAAAGGATGTGCCTGACGGGAGCACCGCCTGATGGCTTCCCAACGCTGACACTGAGGGGGGTTTAATGGGGATGTGGTTGAACAAGAAGACCTTTTGCACCACAGACAATTTCTAGATAGTGTAGGCTGGGTAGGGGAGGGCCTTTAGGGACCGGTTATACATAGGCAGATGATGGCATAAAAAGGGAGCGTAGATCCCAGAAAACACATTTAAGGGAGGGATATTGTACCAACTTCTCTGATTTGCTTGCTGGGTTTTTCAACCACCCTTCTCTCAAAAATAAGAATCGCTCACCTTCACCCTTTGAAGCTTGGAGGAACAGCAGGGTCTTTGAAGGACAGGATAAGCCAACCCAGGGTGCCAGCTCCGTCGACCGTGACATTGGTGGGACCAGCTCCCGCTGGGGGCCTCTTTCCTCTGGAGTAGAGACTCCAGCTCCCATTCCCTTTCTCTGCCTGGATCCCGTCTTCCTGGGCCCACATCACTGACCCCCCATATCTGACCACCTGCTCTATGTCTGCCCCTCTTCTGTTTCACAAGACAAACAGGGGAACAGATGGATGGGGCCTGCCCAGAGGCCAGGGACAGCTGTCCCAGCTGCCTTGTCTTGTGCATGTCCCAGCACTTGACATTGACTCTCTGAGCTTCAGTGGAGAGGGGGAGGGGGCGAGCAGGCGGCAGGAAGACCCCACAGTAACAGTGGCCAGACGGAATGTCTTGCTAACTGCTCCCTTTCCGTTTGGTTGTAGAGACTGACTTCCTTGTCTGCTGAGCCAGGAAGTAGGGGTGCAAGACAGCGGGACGAGGCGTGAGGTCAGGGACAATCTTAGACAGACAGAAAATCTACTGTCCCAGCTCTTTAGCGGTTTGGTCATTGGTCTTTCTTGCCACAATCCTATCAGAAACACCCCAGCTTGTTTGTATGTGTGGATATGGCACAGGAGAGCCAGGGCCCCAGAGTTCAATGACTTCAGCAGGGCGGGCACACCCCAGTGAGGGGCTGTTGAAAATTAAAACACTTGCTTTGCCCAGCCCTTTCTCTCCTAACGTGCGCCCAGGGTCAGGTGGGCCCTTGCTGCTCACGGTTGCCCTTGTCCACAGTGCCCCTGGCCCGGGGCAGCCATCCAGGAATCTGAGGGGAAGGAACAGAAGCACAGCATTGGTGTGTGGCTTAGCTCCCAACAGCAAAATCTCTGGAATCCCATTCTGGTTGGCGAGGGTCTTGGTGCTTGCTTCGGGGCCTCGTGGGTCCCAATGGCAGTTTTCCTGGAGGCCCGTCTCCATCCCCAGCTCTCTGCTCCTCCCAGCTCCCCTCTTCTGGCCTCAGAGTTGTGGGTGAGGTGTCACTCCCTGGGGCCTCCTGGCTGCCGGGGTGGGGGGTGCTCCTCTCGCCTGATGTTTCTGAGTCTGCAGCTGATTTTAGAGTTTCTCCAGCAGACGCTGCGCTGAGTGCGGGCAATGCCTGTCCTTCCCCGAAGCACACTCGAATCCTAGGTCACCAAACCAAATGCCTGTGGGGGAAAGCACTCTTCCGTTAGGTCTCCCTCCGGCCTTTCCCCACCTTTCCTCTCGTCCTCCCTTCTTTCTGCTGAGGTTTCTGGCACAAGCCTCTGAGTGGATGGCCAAGGAGGTGAAGGACCCTGGGCTTTGCTCTTGCATCATTGTCCCTCCCTCAGACCCAGGGCCAGTGTCCCAGGGCCAAGGTGAGGCTCACTGACTCTCAGTGCCTACAGGGGAAGTGTCTTCCTGTTTGGTCCCTTGTCCCAGAGGTTGAGGACATCTATAGCTTCCCAGACACCAGATCCTTCGATCCTGGGGAAATAAACTCTGGCTAACCCATCTCTGTGCACCAAGTTCTCAGTCCCTGCAGAAAAACACTACTATCAGCAGAATCTTGGTTAGCAAGGTTTCTTGACTCCTTTGGAAAGTGGATGAAAAAAAAAAATCATTTCCAAATGTAGGGTTGTTGTGCAGTTTTTTCTCCTCTCTCTGCTTTTGTTATGTGAAGAAGAGGGATAGGTAGCCGGAAGGATAAGCAAAATAAGCAGAATAAGGCTCCCCTTTGGTGAGCACTGTTAGCTGATGGATCACACAGGGACCCCAAAAGGTGGAGGGCAGCTGGCTGGAAGCCCCAGAGTCATCCTTAAAGCCTTGGGTACCATAAGTGTTCAGGTGAGCGAGAAAGGCACATTTTAATCAGCTCAGATGGAAAAACTAAAGAGACTGAGTGTAAGGGTTTGTGAGACAGGTAAATTGTTCTTATGTGCTTATTTAAAAAAAATCTCATTCTGCTTACATTGTTTCAATATACTCTTTGGTGGTCCAGTTAATTCTGGTTTTAGGACCTTATGTTTCAATATCTTGTTTGTAAAATCTAATTGGACAGAAAAGCAAATGATGCTTTTCTTCCCTTCACTACACCAGAACTGCCACGTAAACCACGTGGTCGCCAGCAAGGCCCTGCTTACATGGCGCTGGTAAGGTCCCAACTGCAGGCAGAGTACCTGAGAGGAAATTGCCGATCACTAACAGATGCGGCCTACGTGACTCATCTCCAATTAATAGCATCAGTGTTATTTGGTTTTGCACTATCAGTGTGGTCGGTGAGAGGAAAATGACTTTTCTCTCCTGCCTGGTTTTATCTCCAAGCCACTAATATCTTATGAGAACACAATGAACCCAAAGACAGCTAGCATTTACTGAATCCTTATTATGTATCCGGAGTGTGTTAGTCACTTTCAGGTAGTATCTCATTTAACTGTTCAAGACCACTGTGCTGTAAGCATTATCATCTCAGTGTTATAGGAAAAGTGAGACTCAGAAACCATGAGGTCATTGCTCCAGGTCAGAAAGCAGACAGAGGGTGGGGCTTGGATTCTGACCCACATCTGGTCAGACTCCAGAACCGGGCAGAGTCGCTTCTACAAGGAGGGAGAATTTTTAGGTTGTCCTTAAATCAAAAGCTGTCCTTGGCCTGCCATAGTTTCTAATAGCTACTTCTTAATCAACATTGTACCATTTTTTTTTTGTTATCATTCGATAAGGGGATTACATTTCCTGCCACATTTAAAAGGTGATCAAGTCAGGTTGGAGCCCGTTTCTGTCTCAGGAACATCAAAGATGTTAAACAGTTTGGTTGTCTTCCCAGTGGTTTAATGATCCTGTGAAAAATATTTTTCTTGATGCCACCAAGGTAGAGGTCTCCCTTTTGCACTGCCGTGGGACTTCTTCTGTAAGCCAAGTTTTCATAACACGGGAAATTTATGGATTGGCTAATATAAGCAGACTTGTATATGTGAGAATATGTACATTCTCCGATGTGGGGAATGTAATATTTTTTTAGAATTATCAAATCATTTCAACAAAAACCTGGATATTTTGATAAAAAAAAAATTGTCAGCCACAAAAGTATGTGTGTGATATGGGAAGTTTGCTTGTTACAATATATCTTATACCCAGCTTTTGTCAATTATTTTTCAAGAATTATCTTTTGCTTCTATGATGGTTAATTTTATGTGTCAACTTGGCTAAACCATGGCACCAAGTTTTTGGTCAAACACAAGTCTAGATGTTATTGTGAAGGTATTTTTTTTTTTTTGGATGTGATTGACAAATCCATAGACTTTAAGAAAACTTCCAAACAGTTGAAGAATTTAAGGAGAAAAAGACTGAGGTCCCCTGAGGAGGAAGGAATTTGAATTCAAACTACCTTTGATCTAGAGCTACAACATCAACTCTTCCCTAGGTCTCCAGCTTACTGGCCTGCCTTGCAGATTTCAGACTTGCCAGCCTCATAATCACGACTCAACTCCTTAAAATACACTTCTCTCTATACATACATCCACATTCTATTGGCTCTTGTCCTCTGGAGAGCCCCAGTAGAGCCTCCAGTCAAGTAAAGAATGTGTTAAAAAAAAAAACCCAACAACAACCACAACAACACAAAGCTCATTTCGTTGTATTTAAGCAATAGTGTTTTGGGTTCAACTGTCCATAGATTACTGATGACACTAAAAGTTATTTCCATACTGGTATTTGCCAAGGGAAATGAAAAAACTTTTTTTTTTTAAACCATTGTAGCAAATTTTAGATAGTAGATTCTTTGTGAAAAAGGTATTTCCATTTCTCAAAAAATGTGTTCTCTCAGGCATTGGAAGTCATATTCAAAGGGAAAATTTGCAAAGAAGCTCTTTTCTCCATACTGACAATATTTGGATTAGAACCACTTCATCAAGACAAGAATTCTAATGATTAGCTAAAACTCAAAGCCCCAAATTACAGTATAGTTAATTTTCAAAAGGAAACCCTATCTCCCAGTATCTGGTGATTATATATATATATACATATATATATATAAAATATACACACACGCACACAGTGCCTCAGAAGTAAATCTACTGAGTATATGAATTCATAAATAGGTTTTCCACAATGGAAAGAAAGAGGCAAATAGTGGGTTCTGGTAAAGGGGACTCCATGAGGGGAAGAGTAAGAGCCCAGAGTTAGTGATCGTGGTGTGTATTTGTGGTCTACCTGGGTTCCTTTGGAGGCCAGGTCATCATATCCTTTTTGATTAGGATTACTGATAAGCCATACATCACCAACACAGAGCCTAGACAGTGTCCTTCCCAAGTAGCATCTCAAAACAAAACAACAAGAGGTCTAAAGCTCCCAGATTAACAGGAGGCCCATCATGCACCACCCCATTCTTAGAACTCCCTCCAATGGCATATTCTAGAATTCTTAGATTGTGCACATGTCCAAAGATGAGTACTAATTATTCTCACTTCGTTGCTGGTGCCCAGAACTCTGTTTCACCTGTAGAAGGTACTGCTGCCCTAGTCTTAGAAGACATGCGGCTTGTTCCTTTTCCCTACTGGCAGCTATCCTGACTAGTCTCCGTGTGGCTTCTAGATCTATAATGTCAGGGTGAACCTCACAAAGGTGTGAGCTCCCAGGGTTACACCTCTTTAGGGTCACAGCCCTTGCCTTTCACTCACTCAGCCAGTTCCTGGGGGTGGTAAGCCTATCTCCATGATGACTCACCAGTGGGGACAGATTCAGGTGCTGGGGTTCTTCAACCCCAGAACCACCATTCCCCTTCATTGTTAGGCCCTCAATATTCATATGCCCTCTTTTTCCTCCACATAGTAAATTGTTAATTTTTCACACAATTATTGATGCATAACTAACAACCACAAAATGTTGGTGACATCCAACACGGCATTTATTTATTGATCTTAAGTCTACAAACCAACTGTGGTTTGACTGATGTAAGCTGGCTCCTCTGGGCTTGGCTCCAGGCTCCAGGTTGGTTTCAGGCCTGCTCTACATGGCTGTCATTCTTTTGGAGTCAGTAAACCACTGAGGACATTGCCTTCTCACCCACAAGGGCAAGATGCAAGCCCAAGTGGGCAAGCGTATTTCCAGCTTGCTAACATTCCATTGACCAAAGCAAGTCACATGCCCATGCCCACAGCAACACCAAAGGGAAGTATGTTACTCTTACGGTGTGAAGGGTAGGGAGTGAATCTTGCCTGAACAGAATTCAAACCAGCACACCAAGTGACTTCATACAGCTTTTTCCTAATTTCTACCTTTGTGACTGTTAACCCACGGTGTCTGGCAGTCTCGGTAATTTTGAATCGAAAGAGAAAGAGGGATCTCAGGCTCTCTTCCCAGAAGTCTGCTCTTCTCTCTGGGTACAACCTAGGAGATTGTTGTGTCTAACCACTCCTCAGCAAATTCTAAGCTCCTTAATAGCAACACCCCTGTCGGTTACAAGGTGTGACTCACCAACTGTCTACCTACCCTGAAGTTCAGGCCTGGGTCAGCAAAGGTCATGCATGATAAAGGAGTATAAATCAAAAGAGGTATTGTCTTGATGGATCCAAGCTCTTCTTTATTTGAGCAGAGTCTCAAAATATCCACAATTATTTTACCACTTTGCTGCTCACCCACCCAAAGTATTTTTACTTGTTTGCCAGTTAATTAATATGGAGTTGAATTAATTATAGAGGAATAAAAATTATGGCAACTTAACCACGTTCATTATCTGACTATTTGCCAGCCATGATGTTTGACCAATGTAAAAGATGATTTTTAAACTGTGTAACATTATTATATTTAATTTTCTGTGATTAAGCTAGAGATTAATGAGTACATATTTATTCCCTGTAGACACCAAGAGTATATCACCGATTTAATTTAAATTTGGAAAGATTGGGCAGGCTAGGACATTACTTAGGTGCATGACTACAACAACTCATTTGGCTTAGTTAATTTTGAAGACTGATATTTGCTGGTAAATAATTAGATCATTTATACAAGTCTGTTTTTTTTGTGTGTGGTAAATTTGATAAGTGAATTGTAATGTCATTAGCCAGTAAGTTAATCATATGTGATACATTACCAATTCCAGTCCTTTGTCATTTGGGATGACTTCCCCCCCATAACCATGGGTGGTACTACTGAGAAAGGCCAAAAAGGATGGGATGGCATGAGGTGGTGGGAAGTGGGGGGCAGCCCTACCTTGTTTCTTTCCTAACTGCCAAATCAAGATTCAGTGAGTTCTCAGTTTTGGGGGATTTCACCTCCACACGGGGCCGATGGCATGTGCCATGGTGGTAAAATCGTAACTTTGGTGTTAGAGCCTGGGATGTTTTCCTCATGACATGGCTTCTTATCTCTTTGTTTTAAGTGAGCCACATAACCTAGCCAATTCTCGATTTTGCCTCTGTAATATATCTGAAATGAGGTAATATACCTGAAGGTATTTTGGAAAAAGTAAGGTGCTATGCAGGTATTCATTTTTGTCATTCTTGAGATTAACATCCACAGGAAGTTTTTCTTTAATTACGGTTTTCAAAAGAATGAATGCACTTGCCTTATGCTGTTTCTTTTCTATTTGACAGCAATATTAAAATGGGAATCAGAGGACATTTATGGTTGTTTATTAATACCAAAGCTTTTTTCCCCCCCACACTCCCTGCTTATTTATGTTAAATATATTTTGGTCATTGTTCATTCTTCCTTCAGTCTTGGATGGCATAATTTAGTTTCTTTAATAACACAAACATAAACAGTTTGATGCCTCCATGGAAGGGGGCCATGGGTCAGCCCCACACTCACTCTTTCCATGTTGATTTCTCTAGTTACCACGAGGAGTGAAGGTCAAGTTCTCAGACCAGCCTTGACTCAACTACCTGAGTGGGGGCTGGCCTCGGTGCCATGTTGCCTAATGTTCGACTGGCCAGGACAAGGCTTTGATGCTGGCCACTGACCTCTCCTGTGGTTTGACAGTTGCACCTTCAATTCCCCCTCAGGAATTGGGCCTCACCTATGCCTTGGTTTTCAAATCTGAGCCTGTGCTTAGGCTTCTGCTTTGGTCTGAGACCCAAGTTAGGAGGTCCTCTCAGTGCCCTTCCTTAGAGCCTGAAGTTCTGTCTGGGTGCTGGTCTAGGTCACCTGTGAGTTGATCTGTTAAGTACTGTATATCCACTCTTCCACACTTTGAAAGATATTATTTTAAGGGGTAATGCTAGATTTTCTCTTGGGAGGGAAATATCTTTGTTACAGGAAAATTCCCTGGTAAATCATTAGGAATAGATGGTAAAAAGGGGAGAGAAAAATGTCACCAGGAGCCTAGGATACAAGAGTGTAGGCAAGCTGGTGCATAAAGACACTGGTGGGGTGGTGGGCAGAGGAGAGAAGGGGCCACTGCTAACCATCTGGGCAGTGTGCACATTGATCAAGGACCCCAGAGGCAGGTGACTTCATGTTCTTTTTTATACAGTATATGAGATTGCCCTCAAATCAAACCTTCGAAGTTTACTGCATGGATAACCACTATTTTCGAGTATAGTTTTCTTACAGAGATCAAGGAAGGACCGAGGCAACACCACATGTATCCTTGAGGTTCTGAGTGGCAACAGATGGCCCACTCAAACTGGGTAATGGAGAGTTTAGCCAAGGGAGTGGGCAGAGTGAAGGGAAACCAACCCAGGATGGTGGCATCCCCTGGAACCAGCAGCAGTGGGGAGTGGTTTCCACCCCAAAGTCTGAAGGGATAAGGGGAGGGAGCTGTTCCTAGAACCAGAAGGTGGTAGCTGTCGCTGTAGGTTAGCGGCCCCTGGGAGAGGGATCCCAAGAGGAGGGAGAGTAACTGCCCTGACCTCATCCTTCTCTCACCCTCTGATGTCCTGCTAACCCCTCCCATTGGCCAAACCCAACTGGAAGCAAAGATAAGGAAGCCCGTTGATGTAGTCCATGCATGTTGAATACCCAGGACAAGGGACGATGGAGAAGCAGGGGACATTGATCTGGAGGGCCTGTTAAAGACTATCTAGTATGCCAAGGAAGCAGGGGCCCTGGGAACCTGAGAGCCTCTTAGGAATTCCCCACAGTTTTTGGGATGGCTTTCCTGTTCTACAGGATAGTGTTCAAACCAAAATTACTTAGTTCGAGTGGGGATGGAAAACCCCAGGTGAGCTTGGATTATGAAAGTGTTAAAACTCTAATTTCCCATCTATTGGCTCCTTAAGACATACCATTTCTTCTTGAAACCCCTGCTTCTGAGAGTTTTCCTGAGCTGTGTGGCTGGGGTTTTCTCTACCCCTTGGTCTCCATGCCACATTGGGCCTTCATTATCAGTCAGGCCCACCTCCAATACTGATCCTTAAAAGTTGGTTCATCTAGTGTCTTAGCTTGGCCCTTAGCCTCTGAACCTTGTTATGGCTGAACAGCCAGATGTTCCTGACGGGTCCTAAGATATGACCTTCTGTGTCCCTCATAAACTTTCATCGGTCTTACTCATCTGCCCCTGGACAATATCCATCTGTATCACCCATCTAGATGCCTGTTTTTCTTTCCAGTTCTATGGCCTGCATTTGTATACTAAATAAATATGCCCACACCCATGGGAAATACAGGTAAAACATTCATCTGGCAGTAACCTTCAAAGGCATGCAGGCTTTCCCACGCAAGTGGGGATTTTAAAGTGGACTTTATTGCCATTAATGTTTTTGAAGAACTCCAACGTTTGTATTCTGTCACTAGTTTGCTTTGTAGAAACCTAAGAGGAGGTGATTTCCTATTTTCATAAGAAATGGGTTATTTTGAATGAGGATTTAATTGTCATCCAAAATTTGCTATTTGGGGTTAATTATTGAAGTTACACATTTCCCTCTGCCCACAAAAATCCTGCTCTAATCTTTTTTTTTTTTTTTTTTTGCTTCTATCTGAGCAAACAATGCTGTTAATTTCACCTTGGCATTGTTGAGCAGAACCACAGTGGTATTTTGCTTGAAGCTTGTCTGTTCTGGCATCAGCTTACATAAGCAGAAAAACCTGCATTTCAAACATAATACAAAGGCAAATGGCAGGCACCTGCTTCTAATAGGGATGTGGTGGGAGGCTCTGGAGCTTGGTCTTTTGAGGACTGAAGAGCCTGGCTTCACTACTTACGACCTGGGTGGCCAGAGGAAGATCAGCTGTAAATGGGAGGCTAATATCTCATGAGCGGGTTTGTTGTGGGTTCTAAATGGTCTAGTATATGTACATGACACATGTAAGTGGCTCTAATGTGGTGGTTGTGCAATATATACCTTTGTCTACAAATATACAAAGGCTATTCAAAGGCCCATGAGGATAGGTAGACTTTCCACACTATTTCTTGAAGAAGCTCACACTGTTGGCCATTCCAGATCCTTGGAAATGAATTTGGAAGCCCACTGTTGTTCATTTCCTGCATCGATTATACACTTCCATGCCTCCCTGATTTTCCTCAGGAGGTCCTGACAGTCTGAAATGCCCTTTACCAGACCTGTGTGTTTGACCAACTCCAACTGTGACCTTCATGGCTTAGCTTTCATATCTCTTTATTGCAGCTTTCCTTGACACCTCTGGGAAGAACTCAGGGCTCCTTCCTTTTCCAGTAACCCCTCCCATACTCCCGCCAGAGCACTGGTCAAGCACTGGTAAAGGTACACGTCTTCCATGGCCTACTGAGGAGCAGTGACCACCCCTGATTCCATCTCTATCGTTAGCGCTTGACCCAGGTCTAGCAAAGGATAGGTGGTCAGTGGATGCATGTTGAATTAGTGAGTGAGTGAGCAAGTAGACACGTGCATGAATGAAGAATTCTTTCCCTGAGATTAACGAAGAATGAAGTCTGATTTGCAAGTAGGAAAGGGAACTGCATAGTTGAGGCAAATGCATATGGATTTCTGGTACCATGAATCTAAATAAGAGAACGTGTAAGGAAGTACATAAAATAATCTCAGCAACCAAAAATGCACACAGCAATTATTAGTTCTACTTGCTTCCTGTCATTACACTATAGGACAATTATATTATAGAGATGATATTGGTTCTCTGGCAGTGAAGGAGGGTACTTCATTTAAATTCGGGAGGTGTTGGAAGAGAAGGACAGATTTTCCCAGGTTCAAGGCCTAGGGTCCCAAATGAGGAATTATTCTAAAAATGAATAGAGAGGATAAGTGTGAGTCTCTAGGATCTTAGACACGTGCTGACTCCATCCTGGAGGGCAAGGAAATATTGTGGAGTGCTCACTATGTGGTAGGCAGGATAAATGTTATCTCATGTATATAATAGTTCCGAGGTAGGTGTTATGATGCCAACTTCACAGAAGTCACAGAGTTGGGCTCTTAAAATCCAAAGCCCAAGTTCTCTTCAGGCCACTATAGTGCCTCCAAGACATGTCTGGGCCTGCATGTATGTGCTGAGGGTGGGGGATGGCTCCCATTAGGGGGCTTTTTTTTGAGACACAACATCTCTATAAATCAATGAGGAAGACTCAGTCTCCTTCCTTTGGTGACAAAGAGCAGCATGGTGTCTGTTAGCCCTGCAACCATTCCCTGTCCTCAATGAAAAGATGGGTTCTGGGTGGTGAGACAGCCTGAGGTGACCTGGCTCCAGCAGCTGTTGGGGGGGCGTGCAGCATGGAATCAGAGTAAACAGTTCAGTATATATTATTTTAGAAATTCACAAACCCTCCAGATCCCCACAGCCTGCCTTTCCTGTTAACCTCCCATCCCAACACACACACACACACACACACACACACACACACACACACACACACACACAGAGCCCCTGTGTCTGGCTGCGGTCAGTCTGTGAATATCCCTGCATCCTATTTAAAATGAATCAGGGTTTATCTCTGCCATCCAGCTAATCCCAAAGCAGCTCACTCAGGGGGCCCTTTTCTCTCTTGAAATAGAGAGGGAGAGAGTTAACAGTCTGTGAAATGCCCAAGAAGCACTTGGGCCATTCAGAAATCAGGTAATGGGATTTTTTGAAATAGGTCTGTCTAAAGAGAATAGATGTGTTTGAAAGTTAACTGACGGCCCTAGAGGGTGAGAACTGGGCAATTAATTACTTCCTATTTGGATCCCTGGCCTGTAAACTCTCCTCCCAGCTCACCTATACATTTTTTCCAGCCAGAATGAATCCATTGCTGTGTGTATAAGGTTTCAGTGCCCCTTTAAAATGCCAAAGCCTGCCTGGCACAGAGCATAGGAGCTCATCTCAAGGGATCCCCCCTGGGAAGGACCCTGGCTTGCCTCTGGCCTCGGGGAGCTCCTGTGGTCCCCACCTCTGGTAACTGGCAACTGCCCTCTGGACGTTTCTCATCTAAATCCCAAGTCAAGAATGGAACTGGTGAGGGAGTAGTTGGGAAGCAGTCATAGTTGTTGGCTCCCTTGGGCCCTGCACCCAAGGAGTAGGATTCCTATGATTGTTAAAGTTCTCGATAACTCTTCTCTTACTCTTTGGGGCACTGGAAGCAGCCTAGGGAGACTCAAAACCAGGAGCCCACTGAGGAAATACAGGCATATCCCTGAAGGGCCCATCGTGACCCAGCCACCACCTGGGAAGCTCCTGGTGCCGTCTGGTGGCCCACTCCCACTTTGGCTCTTCCCTTTGGGCTACTGTCTGCCCTGGGTGCCCAGAGTCAGGGATGCTGCTCCACACAAGGTCACGCAGACTGTGCACAGAGAAGCATCCCCACAGCTGCTGCCTAGCCCTGAGGGAGCTGAGAACTACAAACCAGCATGCACCTGCCTTCTGCCAGGACCACTTCCTGTGCCCCCAGCTCCCACGCACTTGAGGCCAGGGAGCTAAGTGAAGTAGCCCCTCTGTGGTCCTTCCCACTGTGACCCAGTCCATAGCGTGCTATGAAGCCTCCAGAATGGAGACATGGAAGAATTACAAGTCAAGAGTGAGTGAGCAGCCCAGTTTGGAAACTTTGTGACTGAGGCCCAGGGAAGGGAAGAGAAGGGAGATCAGCTCAAGTTAGGCAATCTGAGTTGGGAACATGTGAGGTCAAAGGGAGAGTTAGGATAATTACCTGGTAGAATGAAGACCTGTCAACAAGAAAAAGACATGTCATTATAGGCTCTTAACTATATGGTGCTCCTTCTTCATCTGACCTTGCACCTCAGGATTTGGACCTATGGCTTCTCCATGAAGTTCTGGCAAAAGAAACCAGAATGGGCCCCCACCTGTTTCTGGAAGCACTTTAGCTCTTCTTGGCAGCACGTTGCCTTTTAAAAGAATGGCGTGCTCTCATGAGTGATTCACAAGTCACAGGCTCAGAAAGTGCCATCTTACAGATCATTCTCCAGCTTCCCATCTGAATACTGAAGTCCTCTTTGCTCGCTAAGTGGTCCTTCAGTCTGTGGTTGAAGGCATTCCTTCCTGGTCTCATCTCGTTCAACCCCTCGTCTAACAGCTCCTTGTATTGAGCTGCAATCTGTCTTGTTACAGCTTCCAACTACTGGTCACAGTGCTACCTACCTCTAGGAGCCAGACAAAAGTCTAATGCCTTTTCTTCCTGGTCAACAAACATTTATTGAGATTCTATTTATGCTGAGACAAGGAACATAAGGCACGGTCTCTGTCCTCACAGAGCCTACAATCCTGTGGGAGGAAATTAATCTAAATTTCTACCATATTAGAACCATGTAGAAACTTGCACACTATGATATAAAAGCATGGAGGATGGGACCCTGACCAATCTGGACAGGGAGTCTCCTAAACTTTTAAGACAACCCATGCCCTCCCACTGCCTCCCAGGTCATTCCTTTCCTCTTGTTTTGTGGCTTAAGACCTATCAGCATTCTCTCACTCTCTTCTGAACCCAGTCCTGTTGGTCTGTATCCCCTTGAAAGATGGCGCCCAGAGAACCAGAAGCAGCCCTCTGGTTGTACTCTGGCCAGGGCAGAAGAGAGTGTGCCAATGTGTCCATTCTACATTCTGGTAAGTTCATGTATGGAGCTTAGGACTGAATTTCTGGTTAGCACCACAGTACCTGAACCCCCTGGGCACTTTTCACAAGGAACCACTACGTAACGATATCCACCTCTCCCTGTGTTTCTGCCACTGACCTTTGGGCCCAGGGTCAGGGCCTAACTTTTATCTCTATTAGATATTTTCTTGTTATATTCATCTCTTCATTTCATCATGTCAAGATAAGCTTATGGCATAAATCTGTCATCAAAATATTAGCTGTAATTTATGCAAAGATTAGATGAGTTTACCTTTTCTATTTTTATCAATGTCAGCCGGTCTTAACCTTTTTTCTACCCCAGTATCTGAGAGGTATGATACTCTCCCACCCAGAACACTGTCTGATTACCCAAAGCATAGGTGTGTAAGGGGGTGAAAAGCAGGCCTACTTAAATATTAGGGTGCAGGACATGTGTAAGTTGAAGGCCCACCACCTTCCTCTCTGACCTCCACTCATAATTCTGGTTAGCCTTTTGGAGTTGCTAATTCAAACTACATTAATGATTATGTCGAAAATGCAATGTATGTGACCACTTCACTGTAGAGGGGCCTCCATCTACTGATCATTTGGAGAATATTTATGTATGTGTGTATGTATGTTCACCAAGTAATTAATTCATCATCTTGGCTGCAAGGTCGTCATGAGACAACTTGTTAAATGCTGTGTTAACACAAACACAAACACACACACACACACACACACACACACACACTCCACCCTTCTTCACAATTCCTTCATGTGGAATTCAGAATTCAGTACTGATAACTGCTTTTGAAATTGAGCATTTAAAATACCCAGAAGATGTACAAATTTGGAAAGAGACCTGAGCCCTCCCATTAGCTCCATATCCCAGCACCGCACCTGCTCTTTCCGCAACCAAACCAGCGTGTGTAGGTAATTATATAACTTCAACATAATATAATAGATTTCCATATTAGACTTATTTTACCTTACGTATACATTTCCTCAAGACTTTTCCTGGCTTGGTTTATCACTTCTGTTTCTTTTCTTCAATTATATGGTAGCCTTGGTAGCCTTTTTCATTTCCTCCGAAAAGTCAATAAAAATGTAATTACAAAAAAGTTCTGGGAGAGAAGGCTCTCATCCATTTCACTGTCTGGGTTGCTTAAGAAATGTTTATTTGTGGACCGGGAATTTCTTATTTGCATTGGCTCTGCCTTTGTGTATATATCCAACTGTAAAGCAAAAATCCCTTTCCTGAGCTGGTGAGCCTCGGAGGCCTTTGAAATGAAAGCTGAACAGGTGGCCAGGGTGCCTGAAATTAACCCTTTCAGACAACGGGTTTGTTCTCTGCTGCTCACAGAGCTACGGCCGTATTTATCACAAGCCCATGTGAAAAACAGATGATGATCCAATATTATAAAGATATGCCACGTTTTTTTTTTTAAAAGGTAAACAAAACTTTCATTATCCACTGCATTTGAAAAATAACATCATGGGCCTGAACATCACTGGAACTATGGTACTGTGGATGATGTGTTCCATTAAAAAAAAATGTCTTTGAGGAATTTGAAATCCGGCTAAGAAAATCATTATATTAAAACAAAAGTTTTCTGTTTATAAAGATGACATATGTTTATTATGGGAAACTTGGAAAATATATAAAAATATAAGGAAAAAAATTTAAATCACCCATATGCTACCACTCAGAGATGATCACCATTAACATTTGGTACAGTTGCTTTTTTTTTTTTTAACGTGTTAATGTGTTCAAATTTCTTTTTACAAAGCCAGGATCATATTATACATATTTAAATGTGCCTTTTCATCTACTCTACTGATAACATGTCCCAAAGTCATGAAATAGTATTTAAAATTATCTGATTAATATGGGGTATTCCATCATTTGGATGCACAATAATTAATTGAACAGATCTTTTTGCACATTATGTGGATGGAAACCATTGGCTATTACAAATAATATTCAGTGTCTCTGTCTCTGTGCACACATTTTTGGGCACATCTATAAAAATTACCCTAGGAGAATTTCCTAGACATAGGTTTAATGGACCCCAAAATATAAATATATTATAGGATTAAAAAATACACATGCAAGGTTAGAGCCCCTATGTTTCTTCTCTTCAAAAAAGCTATAGGAATTTACACACACACCAATAGGTACCCTATTTACTGCATCTCTAACCAGTCCTGGGTGTTACTGCTTTAAAAATGTTTGCCGAGGGGCGCCTGGGTGGCTCAGTTGGTTAAGCGACTGCCTTCGGCTCAGGTCATGATCCTGGAGCCCCGGGATCGAGTCCCACATCGGGCTCCCTGCTCAGCGGGGGGTCTGCTTCTCCCTCTGACCCTCTTCGCTCTCGTGCTCTCTGTCTCTCATTCTCTCTCTCAAATAAATAAATAAAATCTTAAAAAAAAAAAATAAAAATGTTTGCCGATTTGGTGGTTAAAAATATCTTGTTTTAATTTTTGTTTCTTTGCTTAGTAGAGAGGTTGAACATGGTTTCTTATTAATTGGTCATTTCTGTTTCTTCTTTTGTAAATTGTGTATTTGTGTCTTTACCCCCTTGTGCTCACAGGAGGCTCATAGTTTTCTTATTGATTTTAAAAGGTCTGTATATACTAATCTTATTATCCCTTTGTGTGTCATATAGAATGCAGATATTTTATCTAATTTATTTATGTCTTTTAAAAGCTTTTGTTTTAAGCTTATAGAAGTTTTCCATTTTTATGTAATTAGTACTATTGGTTCTTTTCCTTTGGGATTCCTTCTCCTCTTTTGTGATATTAATGTCTTTCCCACCCAAGATCGGCTGAATTTTAATTTATCTTGTTCTGTTATCGTTTTTCATTCTCTCTTAAACAACTAACTCCTTAGCGCATTTGAAATGTATTCTACGGCATCATACAGAGTAAAATCTGGTTTTATCTTCATTCCAAATGATTCACCCAGTTTGTCATCATCAGCCTTAATTTTTCCCCCTAGCTAGATTTGAAACAGTATCTTAATCACAAATTAAATTCATGCATATAACTAGGCCTGCGTTTTCTTTTTTCTTTTCTGTTCCACTGATCTGCCAGTCTACTAAAAATCATTCTGCTTTATTTCTTGTAGCCAAATATTCTAATATCTGGCCTATGAGCCCATTCTCTCATAATTCTTGTGTTTCAGAATCGTCTTGCTTGGTCTACCATATTGTCTTCCAAATAAACTTGAAATTATTTTGTTGAAATACTCTACTTGTAATTTGATTAAAATTTCATTAAATCTATAAAGTGACTTGGGAAGAATTGAATAAAACTTTGAGAGCCTCTCAGATGAGATTGACAGACTGAACACACATCTATTTTCATTTTTGATACCTCAATAAATGATGGTAGAGCCATAGAAAAGTTGAAGCCTTCAGCAATTCATATCATGGAAAGGGGAATCCAAGGACATGAAATTGCACTAAATTCCCAGAGGATGGGAAGCCGGAAGAGATTACCACCTGCACTGTGGGTCAAGGATGAAGCTGACATGGCCCAGAGAAACCCTGGGCCACGACAGGGCAAATACGTCAGAGGGTGGAATGAGAAGGGGGGTTGAAAATAGGGGATTAGCTTAAGTTTGTATGTGGAACGGATAACTCCTGTGTCCTTTCCAAAACTCCCCAGGGGGAAGAGCCCAAGGCCAGACACTCATGCCTGGGATCAAAAGGAGCTTCTTTCCTTACGGATTATCTGCGGAACCCAGTGTGGCCGTGTGGGGGCTGGCAGATTGTTTCTGCAATGCAGTTCTGTTTCTCATGATGACTCTTGTCCAAATGTTATCATCTTCATGTCTCTTTTGAGGGTTATAGTCTACTTCTTTGTTGCAGAATGCTCTCCTTGACTAAAATTGGTTTTTCTTTTTTCCCCAGGAAGAAAGTGAGTAAATGTTCTCCATCTGTTTGCTGTAGGACACTCCTTTCATTTCTTATGTATGAGAGAAGGTTGATATAAATGTATACTATTACCAGGACTTACTCTTTCTAGTAAGGGTTTCTGCTGACGTCTCCCCCACTAACTTCTCCAAGGCTCCTCCCTGACTTGTGAGGGAAAGATGCAAGGCCGTCTTTTTTTGGTTTGGTTCTATACCTGCACTACGTCTGATGGGTACACCAATGACATCGTAAGCGTCTATAGTTTCTGGCATGTAAATAACATCTATTCCTGGGTTCCAGTCCCAAGAGAAAATTTTCCTACTTTTGTATTCCTTTTTTCATTTTCTTGGCGCATAGAAAGCAGGCCGTCAGACATCTGGGCTCACCTCTTCTTATTTGGCATTGTAAGATCATCATTTTTTACTTATGCATATCCTCAAATTATGTGAGAACTTCCAAATGAATAGGGAAGGTCACCGTGAGCCGGGATGGGCACAGGGCATCACAAGCTAAATAACATCTGAGTGAGGACTTGAAGGATAGATGGGATTCAAATGAGTAGAGCAGATCATGGAGGAGGTTCCAGAGCTGGGCAAAAGCATAGAAATACAGAGCACAACAAAGAGAAGGGATTTGTTCCTGAGAGGGCTCATAGAGGGCATTCATGGTAGATTAGGTTGGAAAGACGGGAAGGGACCAGATGATCATGGGTCCTGAACATCAAGGAAGGGAGATTGTTGTATGTTCTCTAAACCACAGTGAGCAGAGATTTCATTTGTTGAAAGATGTGTTCTGGAAAGACTGGGAGCAACCCCCAAAAGGAAGAATGCATCTTACCTCTGTTAGGGAGGGCCAGGTCAAGGCACCTGCTGGAGAGCTGGCCCCTGAACATTGTGATGTCTGTAATCAATTTCCTAAAATGACATTTAAAGTCAGTGCATGAACACAGAGAGCAAGACAAAAAACAGAGACCTTTTAGACAAAAGATGAAGCATTTAAGGAGTATATGGCGGATGAAAGAAACGATTATGTCTCGATCTCAAGAATTCCACCGCTGGTTTGGGGACGAAGGGGATGTCGCTTACAGAGCAGCAGGGAACATGCTGACCCAGGGTTCAGATGCGCAGGGAGGGTCAGATGGCAATCACAGATATCCCCTCGAGAGGAGAGAGGAGAGGAAGCAATGAAGAGGACTGTGGCTGCACCGAGGCAGGGGATCCAGTCTGACAAGTGTTCTAAGACTCCACAGGCAGCTTTGACGCCCCAAACAATTTCTCAAGGAAGTGATGGAACAAAGTGGCATCATTGACCCACCATGCCCACATCAGCCTGAGGCTTGGCTTATGTTCAGGGTAAATAGAAACATGAGGACTCAGTACTGCTATTTCAGATTGCCTTTATTTGGTTTATTAAGTCAGATGGAAAAGCTAAAATCACAAAGTAAAAGGAACAGTCACACCTCAAGGGGATAATTTTGGTGTTTTCCTGGATGCGAAGAGTGACCTTTAGTAGTAAGCATGTGCCCGAGGAATACAAGTAATTTTTCTTTAAAAAATAAGAAAACATGCTGGTATTTTTCTTCCCACATGCATAATATATGCTCACTGTGGAAAATACAGTCAAAGAAAAATCATATTCTTTTCACCACCCTCAAATATTAGCATATTGGTATATTTCATTCTTTATAAATATGTATATACACACACATATAAATATATAAACAAAATATAAAAATATATGAAAAAGTAAGTATATATACACAGACAGATGAACATTATACAAATAGGATTCCAGGGGCGCCCGGGTGGTGCAGTCGGTTGAGCGTCTGACTCTTGGTTTTGGCTCAGGTCCTGATCTCAGGGTCGTGGGATCGAGCCCCGCTTTAGGCTCTGGGACTCTGCGCTGAATGGGCAGTCTGCTTAAGACTCTCTCTCCCTTTACCCCTCCCCCTCCTTCTCTCTTTCTCTCTAAATATAAATAAATAAACCTTTAAAAAATTTTAAAAATATAGGATTCCAGTGCACATTTTTTTGGTAACCTGAAGCTGTATAAAGTCAAGGATGCTAGGAGTATGATCTCTCCTTGGCAAAACTAATAAAAACAAAATGTATTTTAAAAAAAACCCCTTTTCTGTGAAGATGATCATGACTGTATGCTAAAGTATACCAGTTATGGGGGGCGAGAGAGGCAAGTGAAAGTTCTCACGCTGTACGGAGAGTGGTTTCCCATTTCCTGCTCACCGGCTTGCAGAGGGCTGTGGAAAGCCACGCGGGGGTCTCACGAGAATGTGAATTTGAGCAAAGCCCCGAGGGAAGGGAAGGAGTGAGTCATGAGACCACCTGGCAAGAGAGGTGTTGTAGGCAGAGGGAAGGGCAGGTGCAAAAGTCCTGAGGCAGGAACGTGCCTGGAGCATTCAAAGGGCAGAAAGGCATCCTGGAACCAGAGAGAAAGGAAGGGAGGTGCAGGGGGTAAAATCAAAGAGAAAACAGGGAAGAAAGACTGGGCAGGGCCTTTTCAGCTACTGAGTGATTTGGGAAAGCTTAGAAAGATTTTGGATAGGGGAGTCCAGGATCTGACCCAGGGTGGCCCTGAGAGCTGTGTGAGAACTGGGGTACACGTAAGAAGCAGGGGCAGAGCAGGGAGGTGAGGGTTGGGAGTGGCAGGAGTGATCACAGAGAGGAGCCACCGAGGAAGCTGGATCTCCAGGGATGAGGGCGAAGTCTTGCCAGCCTGTGTGGAAATTCTCCCTCACCTCCAGCCTTGCAGAATGGAGCTTGAGCTCTTTAGAGCCATGCACAAAGCAGGTGCTCCGTAAGTCTTGTCGATGAATGAGGGACCAATAGGAGAACAAGCAGGGTCCTGGTGACAGAGGCCACGGTCAGGGCCATGTCAGGCAGGTGCCGGAAAGAGCCGTTTGGTGTCCTCACCCTAGGAGAGAAACCGAGAGCGGGGCAGAGAGCAGACACAGACGCCAGGCTCCCTGTGTGCGAGGGAGGGCCGGCAGCCTGCAAAGCCTGCGTGTCGGTAAAGGGCAGAGCCTTTATCTCCTCTGGGGTCTGAGCATCTCTTCTGATCATCTACCCAATATGCAGGCTTCATTCTGTCCTCGGTACCCCGGGGGACAGTCTCTTCGATACTCGTTGTAGTTTACTTCTGTTTAATCCAGCTTCAGAGCTGTAAGCAGAGGCTTGGGATAATCTGACTAATTATCTGACTAATTATCAACTGACTATTGAGCTCTCTGCTTTTGCCTTACGTCGACGAAGATGCTTTTGCAATTTTTTTTCTATTGCTAAATATTGGCTTCCCCACTTTCCAAATAGCTGTATAGCTATGTGTACACTCTAGGGTTTGCTAAAAAGCAAGCAGAAATGAGAAAGGAGAGGGAGCAAAGATCAGCGAGGGCGTGTTGCGGTTAGAAAATGTGCAGCCGTGATTCCTTTCTAAATTGACTGCAGATCCGTTGTATAACCCAAGCCCCCTTTCTGTAAAATGGAAAAATAATATCTGCTCGTAATGTAACACAGAGAGATCTCCTAAATACCCAGAGAGCAGCCCGTCCCATCCTTACTGTTAGGCAAGTCTGTTTTCCACGCTATTGGTTATTCATTTTGAGGCCTGCCAGTGGGCCCATAGACTTGTCCCAGAAAGAAGGGTGGACCCCCAAACACGTTCTCCACTTCAGGCAAATCATGTTAGCTCCACACGACAACTGACTGCCACTCTGTGGTGATGACTATTTTTCCATGTTCTTAATCAGGCTGGTATTTGTTTGCTGGGGCCACCATCACAAAATGCCACAGGCTGAGCGGCCTCCACAACAGAACTTTATTTTCTCACGGTTCTGAAGGCTGGAAGTCCAAGATCAGGGTACTGGCAGGGCTGGTTTCTTCTGAGGCCTCTCTCCTTGGCTTGTGGACAGCTGTCTTCTCCCTGTCTTCACGTGATTTTACCTCCGTGCACGCACGCGTGTTGTGCATCCAAATCTCCTCTTCTTGTAAGGATACCAGTCATACTGGATGAGGGCCCACCCGAAAGAGCACATTTTAACCTGATTAAGTCTAAAGACCTTACTCCAAATACAATTACATGCTGAGGTACTGGAGGTTAGGACTTGAACATATAAATTTGGGGGGAGACACCATTCAGCCCATAACAAGGCCCAGTCATTCATTTGACAAGCATTTACTGAGCACTTAGCTGGTAAAGTGCTAGGCAGTTAGCTCAGCTGGTCCGGGCACCGTCAAGGTCATATTGTCCTGTAAAAGGGCAGTTGGTTTAGGTTCCGTGCATATCCCTGCCCGAGGACAGACAAGAGCGTGGAAGGAATAGGGGGAGTGCTTCCATCACTATTGTCGAAACAGGCGCAAGCCCATGCAATGGGAGCACCAGAAGATCATCTTCAGGAAGAAAGACAGATATGCTTCAGCTAGCAGAATGCTATGGGACGCAGGAGGATAGCTCCGGCCTGTGGTGTCCAGAGACAAACGCTTTCCTCTTTGGGCACGCTCCACTGGCCTCGGGCTCAGAATAGACTTAGGGAATGTGGTCTACGGACCTTAAAGTGAAGGGGCAATTAGAATCTTTGGATGATGTTAGCGATGACATGGTTCAGTCCTGGCAGTGACTCAGCCATGGCCATATGATTAGCAGCTGTTGATCAAGGGATGTGGGATGGTGAGTGAGGGGGCAATGTCTGACCATGGGTGGGCTAAATGAGGGGACACCCCAGACACTCCGCAGTGGAGGAGTAGAGTACTAACCTAGAAGCAGAAGCAACTGAACAGTGAAACAACACTGGACACAGGCATGGGCTTTATTTTTATATATCTTCAACTTTTCATATTTATTATAAGATTTTATCCTCCCAACAGACTTGTTGAGTGAATAAGGCAGGTAGTATTAATCCTGTAAGTTAAATTAGGCAGTGAGGCCCAGGGTGGTCAAATGACTGGCTAAGGCCACACACCTAATTAAGCAGAGAGCTGTTTCCTGGTTCCCTTTCCTGAGCTCACCACCACCACCGCCCCCCCCCCCCGCCCCCCAGCCTTGTAGCACGGAGACTAGCTGTGGAGTTTGTCAGCAGTGATTTTTAAAGGAGCTCATCCTGTCCTTTTAAACTTTTTGTGGGGGGAAATAATTTTTGCTGGGTTTGAACCTTGCCCAACTGGCCATCATATGTCAAGAGACATCCTACAGGGATCAACCAAAGGTGCCTCTTATCCTTGAACATGACTAATGCCTGAGTCATAGCAAATCCAAAGGAAGCCTGGCTCCCCCTCCCCTCCTTAATGCCTAAAGGGTGAAGACTCTCTCCATTCTCTTTCCCTTGGGTCACACCCTTGGCCTTCCTTGGAGAGACTTAAACTCTCTCCCAGCAAAAGATACACTAGTCTTTCCAATCTAATTCCAAAGCACAGTTCTCCTTAAAGCACTAGACCTGATGCAAGTATCCATCTCCTCTGCTCCACAGGTCCCATCACTCTCATGGAACCAACAACCTTGCCTGGTAATCCACCTTTCTAGGTTCCCTGATAGGATGTGTGCTTCTCATGGGCATGGGCCAGTCCCCCTTAATCGCTGGGTCACCCCCAGAGTGATCAGAGTATTCAGGAATACTTGCTGAAGGAATGGAAAGAGGAAACAAAAGAGTTAATGAGGGTTTACAAGACTTTACACCTGCCTATGAAAAGTCCTATTCATAGATTGTCAGAAGAAAGTGGGGGGTTGGGGGCAGAATTGATCACTCTTTGCTGGAGCTGGTCCCTGGTGGTTCCATTGTGACTACAGTGCCTGAGGGACCTGGGCCAAGAGGGTGGGTGGTGATAGGCAAACAAGGACCCCGATGGTCACTTACCTGGAAGAAAGTGATGGAGGGGGATGGAGACAAGAGGGATCATTTCTGTGACCTTGGTGGATAAGTGATGGGGACAAATGAAATGGAGTTCCCGTGGAAGTGTGGTAATGGCTATCGATCATGATGCAGGCTAAGAGGGTTGGGTCAGGCCTGCCATGGCTCATCTTGGCAGCTGCTCACGGATGTGACCTGTGCAGTTCAGAATTCGAGTTTTGAATCTGAACCATTATAAAAAGGCTGGGCAAACCAAAGTGAAACATGCAGATGCAAATTCCAAGAAATCAAAAAACGTGATAACCTTTTGCTCAGGCCCCAAGGCAAATGGCAATGCAAAGAAGATATTGATGCGTGTGGTGATCGCTGCCATGTCCTGACTCTGAAATGGAAGCTGGCCCATCCCACCTCACACACGGCTAATACGTCCAACTGGCCATAAAATATGACAGTAAAGCACTTTGCACACATAAAATGTTCCACGACCGATCCTCACCAGTACTTCCCATCATTTAGGGTCTGACAATAAATGCCTACCATTTATAATAATTTTATGTGACTTTGATGACTAGTGGTTCTTACCAAACAGGAAAGGAGAAACTGGGTTATGTGTGGCAGCCAGGCATTGCCTTGTAGGTGAAACTGCCTCCCTGTAATAAATTTGTTTGGGTTCCTCACATTGAGAAACAATGTTTGCATGCTTGGAAGTTTCTGAAGGTAGATAAAATGCTTTACTCACGCTCTTTTCCTTACACTGTCACACATTAGGTTAAGGTGTTTTCATCAAATGAATCAATGATTACCCATGGTTCAAGATGAATTAAAACTATAGGCTTCCAGGGAGAAAGAGGAGGAGCCATCAAATATCGTCCCCAACCCTGCATTGCTTTATGACTGGAGCAGCTCATTGGCATTGTTAGAGAACTCATCCAAATTATTTCGGCACTGTGAATTTCTCTAAATGTGAGGACTGTCAGGTCTGAATATTTCCTTCTCACACACCATAAGTACTCTTCGTGGTCACAATTCCATTCGCCATTTTCCTGGAAAATATCAGTACTAGTTCATTGGCGAGATGAGGGTCCTCTTCATGCCCCTCTCAACCAAAAAAAAAAAAAAAAAAAAAATCCCACACTGCCCTGCATACTCTGGACATTAAATCCCTCCCTCATCTTTAAAGAGTAGGGGCTGGTCCAAATGTCCCCTTTCAACTTAAGACTCTGGGATCTCATTAGCAAACCCTCAGTCTAGTGTCGGTCAATGGAATAGATTCACTTTGAAGAAAAAGAGAAACCTGGATGGGGAAGGAGCTGCTGAGCAGCCTCAACCATTTAATAACTATGCTTGACAATGCAATTCACCTGGTGCTCCTTCCTGAATCATAGCCTTCAATATGCTGCATTCTCCTGA
Organism: Halichoerus grypus; assembly: GCF_964656455.1. Classification (NCBI taxonomy): domain Eukaryota; kingdom Metazoa; phylum Chordata; class Mammalia; order Carnivora; family Phocidae; genus Halichoerus; species Halichoerus grypus. The sequence goes on from NC_135714.1 coordinate 181,397,750, forward strand.
CAGCTGGGGCACCAGTTGGTGAGTGGAGGCAAGAAACACATTTTGCAACCACTCTGTCTCACCCACGCAGGAAACCATTCACCTTCTGCTGACCTAGCAACCAGATCAGAAACCAGGGATGGTGAGGAAAGACAGAGGGGAAAAGAACAAGATTGCTTCATGCAGGGCCATTGTCTACATTGATTCTCGGTCCCTCAGTGAGACACCCCACCCCCGCCATGCTGTTCCCTAAGAAGAGAGAGCTAATATTTAGCAGTGCGGTGATTTGTTTTAATCCCTGAAATTATTGCATGTTTCCAAAATTCAACTTGTAGCAGCTTGACAGGATCAGAAGACGGTTCAACAAATGCTGTGCTGTCAATAACGAGGCTAGTATGGAGGAGGGGGCAGAATCCGTGGAAACGCTGTGTGCTCTTACCAGGATTATAATCCAGAGCCGGACATAGTTCTTCATTTTGAGTTTAAGATAAGAAAGAAGACAAGGTTGACATCATGAAATATTAACATCAAGCACCAGCCAACAGGTTCATAAAAATTAAGTAGTCCTTTTTACCTTCTGCCTCCTCTGAGTGGCTTCTCATTTGGACTCAAACCAGATCTTGTCATTATCCAATCGATGTCGCCCGCGGCCATCACAGATACGTGGAAATGCCTCTGATGTGCATTCTAGCAGTTCCCATTCATCACTTTTTCCTCCTAATTTCTGACAAAATCGATGTTTGCGTCCACAGAAGACTTAGATTTATATGAGAAGAGCATTGGGCTTGTGTCCATTTGGCTGGAATTGGGTGCTGTGGGAACATTTTAATGAGATTTGCTCATTGTAAATCTTAATTTATGAGGACTCACCAAAATCTGCTTCAGTCGAGGTAACATTTGCCGGGATCATGAATTTGGGGAAATACAGGTACAGAGGGGGCTTTGAAGGAACATTCAAAGACTGCAGATCTCTGAAGTCTTCAGTTTACTGGAAAACAATGTGGAAAAAAGAATCTTTTTTTTTTTTTTTTAAAAGAACTCTACAGTAGCAAGTAGACAAGACAAGATGGTGTTGAGGGAAGGTGGGAGGGTGAAAGAAACACTAGGTTTTCCCTCTTTATTACTTCTTCCCTCCTCAGCCCCGAACTAGGAGGCATCATTATGGCTTGGCTCCTTAGATGGACCCCTGGGTCCTCTCCTACATTGTAGGTTCATTCAAATGCCCTCAGTTGATTCAAGGCAGCAGTAAGTTTGAAGTGTCAGGGTGCTACCACTTTACAAGGTGTGGTGACTGGCAGATGCTACTTGTTCGAGATACCTTCCAGCAGGAGGACCCTCCTGTCAGACCTCGTCTGCCACAGCCAGCTGGACGTGCTGAAGCCCTTGGCCTCTCCTCCCTTCCCGGTCTAGCAGTCTTCACCTGGGATGTATGTGAGAAGCGCAGAGCAATAGGATCTGATGTCATTTGCTGGCCTGGGCCCCTAGAGTGAGCTTTGACAATGGTGTGCCCATTGGATCTGAGTCTTCCTCCAGCCTGTTTGATTGGGTTTCTCCTCCAACTCCAGTTTTACACTCCACTCATCCTCCCATTGAGTTTGAGCCCTGTTCTGAACCCCAGAAGATGAGGATGGGGCCCAAGGAGCCCAGGCCTCTCTTGCCTGGCTCACCCTCCAGGGGGCACGCAGTTCCCCCCTCCCCCCAGGATGATCGAGGCTCAGGCATTTGTCTCCAATTTGATGCTCTTTCTGCTGCATCCCAAGCCTCTGAGGACCACAGGCTCTTGGAAAGAAGGTCCCCTAGCCTAAACTATTCTCAGAGAAGACAAACTTCATCATGTTTTAAATGCCTCGAGGATACCTGTATCAAATATTTGAGGTCCTTGGAGGAGAGTATAAATGCAGGTATGGGATGTGTCATGGTGATTGTTTTAATTTGCTTACTTTCCCCTCCCCCTCCATTCGTCAGCAGATAACCACCGAGGCTCATGAATAAGAAAACGCTTGGAGGTCTTGGAGAGGACGTTGCTGTGTTTCAAACATGACCTGTGAGCTGGGGCAGGGGCGGGGTGGTGAGTGGGGGATAAAGGACAATGCTTGGAAAGGCCAAGATAGAGGGAGAGGGTCCTTGAAAACAAAACACAAGGTCATGCTGTCCCATTGCCCTTTTCATCCCTGCCCTGCCCTGGTGTAGCTTCACAGAGTTAGTACAGAAGTCGAAGGTTGGGGCACAGTCCCCCACAAGACGCCTCTCACGTCACACCCCAGTCACGATCTCCGGGGTTCCCTGGCCACCCAACACTTCTGACCAGCTGGCTACAAATCTGGGGGCTTTCCATTACCACCGCAGTTTCAGTCCCTTACGAGACTGTCGGGGGAGTGCTCTCTTTCTAATGACCATTTGATTCTACAAAGTGAGACCAGCCAAATGAAGAGGTGCCTACGATAAAGTCTGGAGGGGTCCCAAACATGAGGCATCGGAGGTCTATCAGGATGCATCCTCTGCTGGACACGTCCACATATGATCAGCACCAGGGAAAGCCCAACGGAGCCTTTGTGTCCAGAATTTTTATGGGGGTTTTATTATGTAGGTACGATTGATCCTATCACCTGTCTTGTGATTGAAGTCAGGCTCTGGTTCTCCTCCACTCCCTGCCCCCATCCTCAAATCACATGGGTGGTCTTTCTGGCATGGCCAGATGCGGTCCTGAAACTATCTGGGAGCTCACCAGGAGTCACCTCATTAGCATAAGCTCCAGTGGGGTCCCAGAGGCCCATCGTGGATAACAAATACTCGTCTCATGGGGACATTCTCTACCAGGAACCCAGGCAAAGACCAGACACATTCTCCATCATCCAGCCTTTCTCCTCTCGCTGAAAGCCCGAAAGCCTGGGAAGAAAAACCCCTGGCTCAGTCAACAGCTCTTATCCCTAATTATTTACAAGTGGGCTTCCTTTTATAAAGCTTGAATCAAGACTTCAGAACAGAGGCAAAAACCACATTTATTTTACAAATTTGCTTTACCAGGGGATTCCTTTGAGCTCAAATTCCTCAAGGCATTTCAAATCTAATAATAACTCACTGTATTGTGTGTTTGCTGTGAGCTGGTCCTGCACCCAGAGAGTCAGGGGCTGGAGGCAGACGGCCCCCAGTTCCCGGTCCAGACCCGCTGCTTCTTAGGAGTGGGACCTGGCAGGGCTGCCCGAGGCTGTGTGGTCCTGAGCAAACATTTCTGCAGGGCCTCATCTCTGTACACAAATTTGAGTCGTCTAGAATCATGCTGTGATGTGAAAGAGCGACCTCGTGGCCTGTAGGCAGAACCTGCGAGATGAGACACCTTGAATCTGGGCCTGGCCCCGGGTTCTGGGACGACGTGGTAGACACAAGTCTCTGAGCAGCTTGCCCATCTGGTCTCCCCCAGCAAGGGTGGTAAATTAAGAGGTGTAAAGAAATGAAGACTAAGGGCCGCTGCTGGTCCCAGTGCCCCTCAAGTATGGGAGGGGCTGTTCCCTGCTGTCCCCCCCACCCCTGCCCCCACATTGTCAGCGTCTGAGGCTGTTCCTGGATGCTGGGTAAGTTAAGTTACTTCATCTCTCTGCGGCTCGGTTTCCTCATCCGTAAGATGAGAGGAATAATAGAGCCGATATTAATAATAATTAATAGTAACCTCTTAGGGTAAGGAGAAGGACAAAATGATTCACTAGAGCGCCTGAGAGTAGAGCCTGGCACAGAATAAATTCTCTTCCGATGTTAACTCAGTTTTTATTGTTCCTTTTCACTTTTAAGTAATCTATACAACTCTGTAAAATACTTGTTATTTTTATTCACATTTTCCTGATGAGGAAATTGAGATTTTACAGAATTAAAATAATTTGTCCAGGGCCACACAAATATTTGCTAAGTCTCTGAGCCAGAACTTGAATCCAGTTTAGCCTGTCTCTGAGGCCTGCCCATTGTACTGCATGCTCTGTTGCCTTCTATTTGCTCAAAAATTGAATTTATGATAGTTTTTAAAAATCATAGGTAATTCATAAAGCTACATTTGCATGGTCTGCTATCAGTACAGGGCATTCTTTCTGGAATGTAGGCTGCAGGTATCTACAAACCCTGGCTGCTAGAGAATTTTCTAGAAGCAGATGCTGAGTAGCAGAACGCAGCCTATAATGCCAGGTCATTAGCCAGCATGTAAACTACAATTACTTCTCGAGCCAGCACCCAGTGCCACGGCCTGCCTTCCTTCAGGAACCAACTGAGCCTTAGTCAACTCTTCCTCATGGGCTCTGCCAAGCGCTGGAGGCTCCTCTCTGTTCTCCAAATCCCCAGGAATGTTTAAACATCCCTTTTCTTCCGCTTTGGCTTTGAGAGAGAGGTGTTCAAAAAGGAGCCTCTAGCCAAGCTGCAGTTTGGGGAGGAATCAGTTAGCAGTATGCTGATGGGCAGAGTTGAAAAAGAAATAGGTAATTCCAGAAGTGGCCCGAAGGCAGCTTCAGGAGGAGAAAACGCACTTTAAGTTCCATGTAGAAGAGAAAACCGGTTGGAAGTTACAGGAATCCACGGAAGTGAGATGAGTCATGGAAGGCGGAATGAACCATTTGGGTGAGGGCCTGGTGCAAAGTTAAGAATATCTGGGCCAGGTATAGATCCTGACATCACGTTTGGAGATCTGGATCGGGAAGTTTGGAGAGAAAGGCAGGGAAAGGAAGTGACACCCACTGCACCCAGAAGCAAGTTTCCCAACCAGGGAGGCTCCTTGCTGGAATGATTCCAGCAGCACCGACGTCAAGGGCATTGCCAATAAGTTCAAACATTTAGTGGTAGCGCCTCAGCTATGATTCTGACACGGGTAGCCAGGGATAAGGAAGTACTTGTTGACATTGTTTTGTGACTTTGTGGGATTTTTGCAGAGCAAAATAGTTGCAAATGGTTCCACAAGAGGGAATGATTCCCCTTTGGAAAATGGAATGTGATGACAGCCCATGAAAATCCACCTATTCAAGCCTTCAGGGGATCGGGCTCAGATTAGTCGAGATTGTCACCATGTTAGGGTAAGTGTAATTTAGCATTGTTATTTTTGATTCAGAGGTGGTCAGAGAGACCTTTCCCAAGAGGCAGGAAATGAGGCTGGTGAGAGCACCTGTGAACGGGAATGTCAGGATGCTGGGAGGCAGCGCAGGGGAAACAGCACTGAGCCAAGAGCAGGAACAGGTAATTTCAAAAGGTGAAGGTCAGCTATTTCCCTCTGTGGGGATGGGAGAGAGCTTTTCAGTGGACCAGAGGCTCTGCAGCTCACACTTCCGGAGGCTCAGCCAAGGTCACGCTGACCAACTGGAGGCAAGATGGAGACTGGTCATGAAATGTCCTCACTGCTGAGTAGCTGGATCCATGCAATCAAGCCATGAGTTACGGATGTTTTCCACCACTCCCTTTACTCGAAATTGGGGGGCTAGCTGTAAGTGACATTTATCTTCAGGGTTCTTTGCCCTTTCGTTTTTGACCCGTATCCTGGACACTGGGCTCTCCCACTCACAAAGGCCTCCATTCACGGAGTTGATTTAATTAATAGATAAGATCTATTAATTTATACTAAAGTTTTGTTGGTTTAAAATATTGCATTTCTGGGGCACCTGCGTGGCTTGTCAGTTAATCGTCTGTCTTCGGCTCAGGTCATGATCCCGGGGTCCTGGGATTGAGGCCCATGTTGGGCTCCCTGCTCAGTGGGGAGTCTGCTTCTCCATCTCTCTTTGCCCCTCTCCCCCGTTCATGCTTTCTCTCTTGTTCTCTCTCAAAAAAATAAAATTAAAAAAAAAATATTGCATTTCCATCCCCAATGTATTTTTGTTGTCGTTGTTAATAATAACCAGGTAGAGAAGACCAGGCTTCTATCAGGAGGGGATTTGAGGGAGCCTTCTCTCTCCCTTCAGACCTCTCTGAGTTAGAGCGCTAACTGTGGATTTGAAGGCAGGAAGCTCGACTTCTAGTCTCTTGCCACCACGATGGATGCTGTGTGACCTCAGGCAAGTCACTTCACCTCTCAAAGTCTTGTTTTCTTCATCTAAAAGTAGGGCAATGGGATGATCTCTAAAAATCCCTTTCCAAGTCTTCCAGATGCTACCTGAGTTACCCGTGGGTGACCCCAAGTGTGTTAGCATGGCTGTGGTCTACCTTCACAGAACAGCCCAAGGGGCGAGCAGTTACTGTGCCAGTGGGTCTAAAGGAGATCTAGGGCAGGGCTGGTGAATGGGGCAGGGGAAGCCAATAAGAAACATTACAAAGCCCCCCACTCTGGCCTGGATTGCCTGGGAATGCAATTGGAAGCAAGGGTTGTAGACTTCTCAGACATTAAGCAAGGTAAACAAACCTTTCGTCTTCTCTCATCATGTACCCTGAGAGGTAGCTCTGCTGAACATGGGCCCAGCTGCTGGTCTACGATATATTTGGAAGCTAGAGATAAAAGATTATGAAAATGAATAGTATTTCAAAAATATTCTCTAAAACGAAGCCCGCTCCTCATCCCAGCACTCTGGAAATAATACTTTGCTGTTCTAGTGACTGCAGATTTCACACCGGGAGTCATCCTGCTCAAGGAGTACTTTTCCTGGTTCCTATTGAGATTTTCACAACAGTCTGTGATGAAAAGTCTTGACAGCTGCTGTTTACATTGTAGGTGGGGAAAGGTGAACCGAAATGGAATTGTTTGTGTTTCTTCTGTCTTGCCATCAGATAGCAGTTACCTTCTGCTGAACTCCACCAGCTCAAGGACCTCCGCTTCAACGAAAACTCACTCAGGCCCTGAATGAAGGCCCATGTGGAAGGCCCAGGGGAACTTTGAGCTAAGGAGGAAGGGAGGGCACAGGTTGAGTTTCCTGGCACCTAGAACACCATCTTTGGTCCTTGCTTTGGCCTGGGAATTCATCACAATTTGAACCACGGCCGTGCCTTCTACTACTTATTATACAAGGCAAGTCTGGCAACTAGGGCTGGTCTCCCCACTTGGCAAAGGGCTCACATCCAACCCATTCACTGGATGCCTCTCCAGGGTGTTATGAGATCCAGGCAGAATCTCCTGAGAGGAGAGTGCTCTAAGCTCAGGCCAGGCGAGTGGACTTATTCCCCAGTGTTGGGCGTTGCCCACGTGACGTGCCATCACATTTCCTCTGTTCTTGCTACTAGAGTCCTCCAGTATGTGGTCCTGGAAAGACCTTCTTGTTCCGCATTCACAGCTAATGAGCTATGCAGCACTTTCAGGGCCCAAAATAGAAAGTCCGCAGGCATGCTGCACCCTGAGGGGCCATTTTGTGCTTGAGAAGAGCCTGCTTGCTTGGATGCTGCCAGGGTGGGCTTCTCAAAGACTGGACACTTGTCAGGGGTGGGCTTCCGGGAGAGTAGTGCTGACCCTCAGCGCAGAGGGCATATGATTCTAAGTTACCACTCTGATAGTTCTAGTAATCATTTCAAATCTGCCAATTGCAGCATGATTGCTAAGCCCTGGTTTCCCCTGCCTGCCCTGACCCGATATGACAAGAAATGTTCATTGCTTTCTAAGATTAAAGAAGCTAAATACACTGATTTTAGGATTTCTGAGGGTAAGAGAGGTACTTGGATATTAACATCAGACCAAGCTATGAAGAGGAAAGAAGGGGAAAAGCTTTAAACAAACAAAAGCCTTTTTCCTGCTCTGCTAATCCACCTTGAGATTTGATGACTCATGTTTTGTTGCCTTGGTAACCATGACAGAAGGAGAGAGAGAGTGTGTGTGTGTGTGCGCGCGCGCGTGTGTGTGTGTGTGTGTGCATGTGTGTTGGGGGGGATTCCTTTCGCACCTCCATCCTGTGCCTCATCCTGTGAGTGCTGAGAGCTGACCCTGCTTGTGCAGCCTGAGCCCATTTGCACCTGGAATCATTTTGCTGTCACGTGCTCTGACCGTGGGCTGCTTGTCATTGATCATTTTCTCTGGGTGAGCAGTTTTGATGGATGGGGCATCTGTCAGTTTGCCCAAGGGCATCTAGAACGTGATTAGAGGCTCCCGGAGACTTTCTCAGTCCCCTCCCCAGCTCTCCTGTTGGGAACTGCAGTTTGTCCCATCAGATGAGGCTGCCACAGTCTGGTCTGTCCTCCCAGTCAGTGTGGCCCTGGGTTATGACAGCCAGGTGGGCACATTTGATCAAGACTAGCCGAGGCCTCCTGTCTCAGCACCGCACTCCCCGCTGGGCAAGGATGGGCAGATGGATGTGTGGGCTCCTAGCCTGTCTTCTCTGTCTCTAAATCCAAAGAGAAACTCCTTTGATCTCTGGTTTTTCTCTGCTGCAGAGAAACAGCTACAACATGGCTTAAGGTAGACTCTCTCTCTGATTTCTCCGAAGCAGAATTTACAGTAATGGCTAAACATTCAGGTGAAATCACAGTACAGCAAATCCTTCCACACACATAATGCCTCAGCAAGCTTATATTATACTCCGGGAAGACCCTGGGATCCAACAAATCCTCTGCAATTAACGATCCTGTGCAATGACCATTTTATGTGGTTCTAGTCCAGTAACCGTTCCCGATACCATACAAAGCTCTGTACAATGAGATTTGTTAAAGGATGACTCACTTGTATCCAAGAATAAGTGGTGTTATTAAGAGCCAGCATGGAGTCATCAAGAAATCGAACACTTACAAGGAGTGTGAGCTTGAGCAAATCTCTAACTCAATGAACCTCAGTTTACTTATTTTTAACAATAAAGATAGTAATACCTTTCAGGGTCAGAGTGAGAGTTCGAGGTGTGGGAAAGTGCCTTGTGATCTGAGACATGACATTCCAGCAGAGGTTAATACCATTGTTTTAGACTAGATTTGAATCCCTCCCAGCACATCAGAACACTGGGCCTTGGCATTGTTTTGTCATGAGACTTGCAATGTTTTCCATTGACACTAACAAAACAAGTTTTGGAATTTTATATAAGAATCCCATGCTTTATACTTAAGGTATGCAATTTCTAGTCCCTTGGTGTCATGCAAACAGGAGAATGAAGTTGCAAGGGCAAAGGAGATGGAATAATGACACTTCCTGCAAGCTGTTACCAATCAGTCAGTGGCATGTAAAGGTTAAGTGCAGGGGCTTGCTAATCAGACAGACCTGTTGGCTTCCCTACTTCTAGTCTGACATTAGGCAAGTCACTTCTTTAGTTCTCAGTTTTCTCCTCATAAAATGACTTCTGTAAATGAGCCACAATTATGACTCATGAGTTTCTTGTGACATTGAAGTAAGCCAACTCACACAAACTCTTAACCCACTAAATGGTACACAGTAAGTGCTCAAAAGTATCAGTTATGAATAGTTTCTATAATCTGTTTATATTGCCTAATCACTTAATGTTTCTTTCAAATATGGAATTTAAAATCCACTCAGTTTTTATTTCATTTTGCTGTAGGTTGAAAGTATTAGAACACAGACACACAATATCCTTTCTGACTTTGAAGTTGTAGTACTTAATACACATGTAATAATAATACAGTTGACCCTTGAACAACGTGGGAGTGAGGGGTGCTGACCCCCAACACAGTAAAAAATCTGTGTATAACTTTTGATTCCTCAAAAACTTCTAATAGCCTGCTGTTGACTGGAAGCCTTACAGAGAACATAAATAGTTAATTAACACATATTTTGTATGTTATATGTATTATATACTCTATTATATATATATGTAATTATATATAATATACAAAATAGATATGTGTATATATAAATATACATGTGTATATATACACAATTATATATGTATACATATATATGTAGATACATAATTAAATATGTATGTGTATATAATTAAATAATTATAATAATAATTATAATAATATACAATACATAATTATAATAAAATGTATATGTTATACATTATTATATGTAACATACACTCTATTATATATTTATACATAATTGCATATAATGTATATATATAATAAAGTAAGCTAGAGAAAAAATGTTATTAGGAAAATCATAAGGAAGAGAAATACATTTATAGTACTGTACCATAGAAAATCCATGTATAAGTGCACCTGTGCAGTTCCAACCATGTTGTTTGAGGGTCAACTCTAATACGTTAGGCGTCTAGCACAGTGCCTAGAACACAGTGAGTGTTTTAGAACCTGTCACAGTTTGATGAAGACATGCTATAAAATGTCTATAATACCAGTGTGATGGTTCATTTTATATGCCAACTTGACTTGGCCACAGGGTGCCCAGATATTTGGTCAAATATCATTCTGGGTGTTTCTGTGAGGGTGTTTTTGGATGGGATTCACATTTAAATAGGAAGACTATGTAAAGCAGATTGCTCTTCCTAACGTGGGTGAGCCTCATCCAATCAGTTGAAGGTTTGAGTAGTACAAAAAAAGCTGATCTTCCCATAAGTAAGAGGGAATCTCCTCCTGCCTGACTGCTCTTGAACTGGGACATTGGCTTTTTTCTACTTTTGGACTTGAACTGAAACATTGGCACTTCTTGGGTCTTGAGGGTGATGGCCTTTATGGTAATTACATCATCAGCGCTCCTGGTTCTCAGGTCTTCAGATTCAGACTGGAACTAAACCATCTGCTCTGCTGGGTCACCGACTTGCCAACTCACCCTACAGATCTTGAGACTTGCCCACTTCCATAATCATGTGAGCCAATTTCTTATAACAAATCTCTCTCTCTCTCTTTCTCTCTCTCTCTCTATATATATATACACACAAACATATAAGTATTTTACATAAATATACATACACATAAATATACATATCCTATTTTATATATACATATATATAATATAAATATATATAAATCCTCTCTTTCTCTCTCTATCTCTAAATCCTATTGGTTCTGTTTCTCTGGAGAACACTGACTACTATAAGAAGGCTCAGGAATTTGCACTGACTTTGATAAGCACTGTGGAGCCATTGATGATTACTGAGCAGTGGAGTTCCTAATAATATCTGGGCTTTAGGAAGACAATTCTAGAACAGTCTGCAGAATAGATTGAGTGGAAAGACGTCTGGCTACAGGAAGGTCACGGCTATAATGCCAGAAAAAGAACCGTGGCAGCAAGAATAGAGAATGGGATCCATTGAGAAACACAACAAACGTGAGACCTACAGCAAGGGCTTTGAACTGACTGGAGCTGGGGCCAGAAGGGAGGAAGGAGTGAAGATGAGCATGAGGTTTCTAGGGCAGGTACTGTGGAAAGATGATGCTGGTGTGGAAATGGGGAGTCAAGGAGGGGGTGCTGGGAGTGGGAAGGCCACATGTTCATTTGGACTGCTGGGTTTGGGGGTGGGATTGGTAGAGGTGTATTCATGTGGAACTTATGGAGCTCAGAAGAGAGGGCAGAGCTTGAAGTCAGGTAAAGGGAGCCTCTGCCTCAGGATTATTGCCAAAGCCATTGGACTCTCTGTCCATATCCAGGATGGACAGGAGAAGGCGCTCTGGGGAAAGAGTAGTCAGAGAGGCCTAAGAAAGGGGAGGGTAGAGCAACACAGAGTTCAAAAAGTGGAGCATTTAGACAAGGATGAACAAGTCAAGCAGTCACTTGCTATGAGTCAGGGAGGAGTGAGCCGAGGCTGCTGGTTTTGTAATGAGGAGGCCCCCAGGAACACTGAGGTAAACTCTTTAAAAAAAAAAATGCAAGGATGGGCAAGGGGTGAGAAGAGGGCCTGGGTCCAGACATTCATCACTTGTCCAGAAGTGGACCGAGTAAACATACAATGGCTGTAGGTACCAGCAGCCCAGAGCAGGCCTGAGGCTTGCCAAAGACAATGCCCTCCCTGCTGGAAGCCACGCATAGAGGTGGCCATGTAATGAGAGAGGCAGGAGTGAGCAGATGTGGTCCTAACAAGCTGTGTGACGAGGGCGGTCTTCATCTTTATGTTCAGGTTCTTGTGTCTAAAATGAAATGGCGGATCCAGGTGATCTCCAAGGTGCTGTAATCGAACAAGACTATTTTACACTTAATTTCCTCCCTGTTGTAGGAAAAAAATTCAACTGATTAAAAAAGAAAGACATCAAAAACAAAACCCCACCACATCCCTTAACAGATTTTCCCCTCTGGTTTCCTACCGCAGCTTAAGTCAATATCTGGTCTTGGTGAAGTCACCACGCTGCTGTTTCAAAATCTTTTAAGACAGAGGAGGGAGAGGTGAGAGGAAGGACAATGTGCCTCTTGCCTTTCCTCCTAGTGATTTCATTCGGAGGAAAGGCTGTTGTGGTTTGTGGGGGCGGGGAGGATAATTTTTACTTGATCCTCATCTCACTATAATTCTGCGGGTCATCTAGAAGAGGTATTATTTTCCATATTTCATAGTTGATAAAACTGACACCTCTCTACACTCACACAATTAATTAAACATTTATGGAGAACCTCCTATGTTCAACTTCCAGGGAAACAAAGATGACTAAGACATTAGCTGTGTGATCTAGAGCAAATGACTTCACCAATCTGGCTTCAGTTTTATCCTCTTTAAAAAGAGGGCGATTCCACTCTCTGATTCACTAGGTTCTTACATTTCACACATGTTCGAATTTCGTGTCTAGGTCTCTTCATGCTCCTGCTTTATCACATGGGAACACTAGAGGCTTTGCCTGGGCTCTGAATAAGTCTAGGATGTGTGAGCCTCTAGATGCAGAGATTTTGGGCAAAAGCGAGGCACCTGTTTTCTTGGGCACATGTCATTAGAGAGTTGGCTGTGGAAATGATTTCTGAGATCTTGGAGAGGAGGGAGGCATAGGAGAGGATATTAGGATTCCCATCAGATTGTTTACTGGGGGAATTACTTTAAAGCCAGCACCAGCTTCAGCCCAGCGTGCTTACTGTTTGGAACATTCTTTAACATATTTTCAGTGTACTTCTCCCACACGGGACAGCAGGTCATTGTTCAGTCAGTTTCCCCAATCCGTCCTTGTTATTTTAATCCTTATAGTTGTGAATGATCAGTAGCGGAGGACAAATTAGATTAAAAAGATAAAATGATCAATGTCAATATCCATGTGCCCATTTGTGTGCAAGTTTATGAACTTGATTGGCTGTGAAACCATTAGAGCATCCTGCAGACTACTTTGCCAGGGTAGTGGAGGGCTCGGAGCATGGGCTGTAGAACCAGATGGTAGGGCTTCCAATCTGGCTCTAACACTCTCTAGGTATGCATCGCGGTGATGGCTTAGCCTCTTTGTGCCTTGGTTTCCTAGCTGTAGAATGGAGAGAATAATAGTACCTGCTTCACAGGGTTATTTTGAGAACAAAATGTTATAATTCATGTAAAGTGCTTAGAGCAGTGCCTGGCACACAGTAAAAACTTAAAATATGAACTGCTAATCAGTTCTTATTATTTATGGGCAATTAGCTCAGTCTCACACAATGTCTCCACACTGGCTCTTGGAGGGTCTGTAATTCTGATTGTAATTCAGCCTTCCTTAGAATAACCTGAGAGCTTGACATCAATTTCCTTAGACATTTCAGAGACCACTGGGCAAATAGTTATTATCTCTTTTTATTAATGAAACACTTGGAATGAAAAATTAAGTGTCAGTTTGTTCCAAGTTCCCTTGTACCTCCGTAACTCAGATGGTGGTAGAATCCAGAACCTGCACTGACCTAACTCACCTTATTGTCAACCATGTTGGCTGCAGGTGCAAGGGGAGTTTCTCATCATGGTCAGAGGATCCTGTTCTACCCCTTGAAACACAGCTGGTCTTTTCAGCTAAAGGGCCTTGGAAGCTTGGGAATGAGGCCTGCAAGTAAAATACACCTAATACTTGTTTGGGTCTCACCAGTGAGATCAGCTATGAGAGAAGAGCAGAAGCTCCTTCTCTGCGAAAAATGAGATGAGGGGGAGAAGGAACAAAAAGACAAACAAAAAGTGAAGAATCTAAGTTTGTTCAAAAAGACAAAGAAAAGTGAAGAATCTAAAAATTCAGTATTGTGAAGAATTGTCACTGGGCCTAGAGATGACTAAAGAACCAAAGATTTTAACCATTCATTTATATTCATCTATCTTTTATTCCCCCCTAAACTCCCAACAAAAGGAATTTGAATTGGAAAAGATGTAGGAAGACTTGCTGGCTATTTTCAATACAGAAAACACTGCACTTAAAACACAGCTCACGTTATAATATTTGAAGGGCTCTGATGTAGAAGAATTTGCTTGTCTGTAATGCATCCAAAGGAGTGCAGTAATACGAATAGAAACACGCTATAAAAATACATTTCAGCATTTGATAAAGTGGAAATTTCTAGTGGCCTGAAAGTCAAAAGAAAAGAGGTGGGTTGTCTCTTGATGAAGATTGCAGTCCCTGGAGTGGTTTACCCCAAGTAGGGTTACCACTTCATGTAGAGGGGGTTGAGTTTTAAAGGTCATCTAAAAATTAATAAGGAAATAGGCGCCTCTCAAAATAGTGAACATTCTCTCTGTGGTGTCTTCAACCAAAATATCTGTGGTACAAGGATGTGGAGAAAGGGAACCATTGTGCACTGGGGTGGGAATGCAAACTGGTGTAGCCACTATGGAAAACAGTATGGAGGTTCCTCAAAATATTAGAAGTAGAACTACCCTAGAATCCAGCGATCCCACTTTTGGGTATACATCCAAAGGAGATGAAAACAGGATATCGAAAGGGTATCTGCACTCCCATGTCCATTGCAGCATTATTCACAATAGCCAAGACATGGAAACAACCTAAGTGTCTGTCAGTGGATGAAAAGAAGTCTCATACACACACACACACACACACACTGGAATATTGTTCAGCTTTGAGAAAGAAAGAAATTCTGCCATTTGCAACAACATGGAAGGATCTTGAGGGCATAATGCGAAGTGAAACAAGCCGGTGAAAGACAAAACATAACATGGTATCCCTTATGTGGGGAATCTAAAAAAACAGTCCAACTCAGAAACAGTAGAAAAGTGGTTGAATCGGCTGGGGATTGGGGGAAATAAGGAAATATTTACTAATAGGTTGGTAAATGGTGCAGACTTTCAGCTATACGATGAATAAAGTGTGAGGATCTAATGTATAACATGGTGACTATAGTTGATAATCTTGTTTAATTGAAATTTGCTAAAAGAGTAGAATGTAAATATTCTCACCAAAATGAAAAAAAAAATGTAAATATGTGAGGTGGTAGATGTGTTAAGGAACTCAATAGGGGGACTCTTTTCACAGTGTCTACGTACATTAAATCACCACGGTGTATGCTTTCAATATCTTACAATTGTCAAATTATCTTACAGATTGTCAAATATCTTACAGTTTATCAATTATACCTCAATAAAGCTGAAAAAATATCTGTCATAAAATTTTCAAGTTGCCCAAACACCTAGTTCATGACAGTAATCATTGGGAATCCTTAAAGGGGGTTGGCGGTGGGGGGTGGGACAGGGAGATTGGTTTTAGGGTTGGAGTTAATCATCTGTGAGGGGATCAGTTCAAAGGATGTTCATCCAGCACATAGTATGTTCCAAGTACAGGGCTAGACGGTGAGGGAAATAAAGTGGCATAAGGCCCAGCCAGTAGCCTCAAAGGATCTTATGGTTAGTGGGGACATGGGGAATTGAGAGGTCAAGCCCCACTCCCCTTGTTTCTAATATGGTAATATTGAAGAATTACTTGCCAGAAGGCTGAGACTTAGAGGAAGAGATGGGAAGAGAATCTGGGATTAGAGATGAGGGGACAGGAAACAGAGAGTCACAGGGAGTAAAGAGGTGGGCCAGGGGTGAGGGCTGACATCAGCTGCCCTGGTTCATGGACAGATTAGGTCCACCAGGCCCGATTCTGACTTTGAGAGGAAGGCACATCACATCCATCCTCTCTCCTGCTGGTGCCAAGGCCCAGGCCCTTTGGGGCAGCAGCTGATAGGGGGCATCGAACCCTCCTTCTGCACTCCCCCACTTCCTTTGAGAAAGCTGAGGCTCTAGAGAGGGTGAGCTTGTGTCTGCAACTTGGCTTGTGCCAATAGTCCTTGCCTTTTCTGTGCTTGAGCTGCATGAGGCCATTTCGTGTCCCATTTAGCAAGCCTGGAACACTCTTTGATTTGGTAGATGATAGCATAAGTCATCTGGCCTGTGAGTGTGGGTGAAATCTCATCTGATTCAGAGATCCTTTCGTGACTTCCTCCAGAACCGTCTGCCTCATCGTGTCTCCAAAAATAAAAATAGAAAGGGTTAGATCCCTATTCCTCTCCTATTTGTTGGGGGCTGCCCTGATTGAGTGATGGCTTTACCAGCAAAATATTGAGGCAGGCAGTTTGTTCCTTTTTTAAAAAAAATAAATTTTTAATTAACATATAATGTATTATTTTTTTCAGGGGTACAGGTCTGTGATTCATCAGTCTTACATAACACGCAGCGCTAATCACAACACATACCCTCCCCAATGTTCCCTTTTAATCAGAATCTAGAAAAGGCAGCGTCTCACCATGGAGCATGAATAATGTTAGTGATCAATTCATTATTTGCCATTTTCTCATTTGTCCATTAGTTTTTAGAAGGCAGTGACGGTGTCTTATTCAGATTTGGATATCCAGTTAGTAGCCTCCGATAATTTTTTATATTTTATAATTTTTCTGTGCCTGCAGCGACTGTGGAGTCCCCAGCTTGCTTGTTCCCAGCTCTGTCCACATTTCAGCCGTCACAGAATGAGGGACCTAATGTCACAGAAATGTATTATTTCAGTTCCCCTTGGCCCGAAGGTGTGTGCAAGATGAGAACCCGCAGAGAAAGTAGAGTGTGAGGAGTTTTGAAAACCTGAGGAAGTGGATAAGAAAAGGAAGGATTCAGGAGACGATGAGGGAATAGGTCAGGGACGCTAGCACTAACCAAAAGAAGTAGTAGTGTTCTCAACACGCGGTGCCATGTGCTATTAAGGAACTCTGTAGTGCATGCTCGAGTGCACACACATACATACACACACACACAGAGAGAGAGAGAGAAGGTCCATGCCGTAGTGTGCCACAGCAGGCTTGAACAGACTTGGAAGAGCTGATTGTTAGATTTTCAAGGATTTTGCGAGTCTGTTGACATCACGTTGGTAGCTTGAAATTGGGGAATTTCTACCACAGAGATTGGCTAAGGCTACAAACCAGGACCCTTCCCACCCAGAGCCAATTGTCAAGCATTTACCAGCATCCCACTGAGATACGCCCTCAAACTCTGGTGCTAAGAGGAGTGAATGAAAGCATTAAGTACCAGTGTCTATATTATCCCGAATGGCTGATGTGTCCTCAGTCGTGAGTCTTGTCCGTTCTGATGGGGCGGGGGAGGGGCGGGAGCTCTAGCTTCTCCTCTTGCCCAGTGGGTTGCTGACCTTTTCAGTATTGGGGGGTTTGATTGGCTGACTCAGCAGAGGCTCGCCCTGGCACCAGAATGGAAGAATGGTGGCCAGTCAAAACATAAACTGTGGAAAAGGTCAGCCAGGCACAAAGGGGCTCTTATTGGTTACGAGATACTGTAGATTAAGTATCCAGTTGCATTCCCGTAATGACATTTTGAAGGGAAAATGACACAAGAACCCACTCTGAGGTCATTTCGTAGAATGTGGAATGCTTTTTAACTGAATTAGAATGAGCCCCAGAGGACAGGCCCAAGCCCACACAGTCAGGGTGCTGGCGGGGGGAACGCCCCAAGGTGGCTGAGATGAGAGGCCCTTCTCATCACAGCTCTCAGTGTAGCCCCGTCCCGCTCTGCCTAACCTTGGTGTTGTCAGCAGAGTCTTCTTGGGGATCCTGCCCGAAAAAAAGAGGAGTCGAGACTGTAGCAGCTGCTTTCTGCACGTCCACAGGGCAGGAACCCACCTTTCCCACTGCTGGGGGCCATGGACCATGTCGCTGGCACCCAGCCCTTCTCTTGGGGCAAGGACCGGGGTGGAGGGGGCATGCCGGTGGAGAGGCAGGAAGATCCAGGGAGAATGCCCAATTTGGAGTCCATTCTTTCATTATAAGCTGCTGGGGACTGTCTAAGATGCCTCCTTAGCTGGACCTCGATTGAAGAATGACTGCTTGAATAGGGCCTGGAGAAGGAGAAGGGCACGTTAACACTGTAATTGATTCGGGGCAGCAGGGATGTGTCAGGTAAGGACAGGAGCAGGGCAAACCAAAGAAGCAAGACAGACAGATTAGATAGGAGAAGGGAGCAGTCTATTGTTTCTCCAGGGAGGGGAGAAGAAATATTTGAATGGTATCAATCCACTTACTGGCGTTGGTGTTTTCTGAATCTCAGTGATTTCAAGCACTCACGATTTTTGCCACCTCTCCTTTCCACCTGTTTCATTATCTATTTAATATATGTCTTTAAAATAACTCACCGTTTAAAAAAAAAAGCACCTCAGCCTCATGTTAAAAATAGTATCCTTAAAATCATGGATTTGATATGTCACTTCTATTTTTTTTTCTAATACGCATTACTATAAACACATGACTATTAGAATAGACTCTTCATTCATCAGCCCCTAAAGTCACCGGTCCGGCACTGTACTTAGAGCACCTTGATGAGAATCCGGTCATCCCTTCACTCAGAATGAAGCCATACAGGATTTGGATTTCCGTCATTCATCACTGCCTCCCCCTCACTCACTTGTCAAAGCTCTCATTTGGCACCAGATGCATTTTTTCCCTCTTGAAAGCCCTCAAGCACAACATGAATGGGAATTAGAACGTCTGTTCTCTGTTAGATCAGGCGTTGGTTTGGGCGGTTTGCTTCGTTATTAGGAATGACGTCATTGTCCATCTAATGTAATACAAGATGCTCCTCTTAAAACAGTCTTTCGTGGAGATTATTCTAGAGTAAGACATTTCCCTCCATCTAAAGTATTTTGGGTCAAGAACTAAAGTTCAATACAATTAAGGAAGAAAAATACCAAGAAGTAATATGTGTTTTCATGTCATCTTTCTTTCTTTGTCTGTGTTCTGGCCTTTGCCTCTTTTTTCATGCCAGATTTCTTGTATGTTCCTAACTCTTTTTTTAAAATATTTTATCCATTTATTTGAGAGAGAGAGAGAATGAGAGCGAGAGCCTGAGTGGTGGGAGGGAAAGAAGGAGAGGGAGAAGCAGGCTCCCCGCTGAGCAGGGCGCCTGACCTGGGGCTAGATCCCAGGACCCTGGGATCATGACCTGAGCCGAAGGCAGACGATTAACTGACTGAGCCACCCAGGCGCCCTTATGTTCCTAACTCTTGACCCTTTTTATGTTCTGTCTTCTCTTTATTCCAATCCAAATTATGAATCTGGTTTTCATTTAAAAAAAAAACTCATAACAAGGCACATTTCCTTGTTAGAAGCTTAAGCCCGATATGCATTTTTGTTGGCAGCACAAACGACTTCTGGAAGAGGGCTTTACGAAACATTTCTTAAACATGAACACTGTCCAACAGCTCTTAAAGGTTGGCTTGGCTGCTTGATTGGATTATATTTCCACTAGGGGGCACTCTTCCCTTTATGTGTCAAAAACTCTATTGCAGTAGTAACAATAGAAATGTGGGTTCCTTTTTGGGAATCGGTGCTACTGAACACAAATTTGGGGAAGAGAACATGAAGGATGTGAAGCTGCTTGCAAAGAAAACACTTGGTTTTAGCAGCAAATTCACACCATCGTAGACATAATGTTAACAGTGGAGCTGAGGGGGAGCCGTGTCATTCCTAATGTAGTGACTTTCACGAGATCCTTTTCTATTCCAGCGGTCAGCTAGCAGATTTCGTTCCCTAAATTGAAACCAGAGCCAAGGGCTCCTTCTCAGTAGTATCCCAAAGTACTGCCCAGACCTATGATCTTTATAAGATGAATCCCAGGTTTGTTTTCATTTGTTTTCAGCAGGTGAGATCTCAGCCAATACTTTCTCCTGACCCCACACGGCAGGGACCCAGGCACAGGGAGGTGGAGCGCTTTGTCTTAACCATAAAGCTCTTAGCGGGAGCAACAAGAACATCTTCTGAAACAGTGTCTCAAATTTCTTCCGGCCTTATCCTCGGTCTTCCATGCAAGTGCCGTCTTCCAGCTTTCAATGGTGTTTTTGGTCAACAGGATTTTGTCTTTTTCTGACCTGGCAGGGCTCACTATACCTGAAGCCTTGTAAGATTTTACTACGGACATTGGGTTACAGTAGTTTACAGCTACCTGAGGTTATTATGAATTTTTCTTTAATAACCAAGATCCTAAGTTCTAACTGATGACTTTCTTTTTTTTTTTTTTAATTTTTTTTTAAATTTTTTTTTTTTTTTTTTTTTTTTTTTTTTGCGAGAGAGAGAATGAGAGAGAGCACGAGAGGGAGGAGGGTCAGAGGGAGAAGCAGACTCCCTGCTGAGCAGGGAGCCCGATGTGGGACTCGATCCCGGGACTCCAGGATCATGACCTGAGCCGAGGGCAGTCGCTTAACCAACTGAGCCACCCAGGCGCCCTAACTGATGACTTTCTAGGGCCCTGGAAAAATAAGTCATAGTTAATAGGAGATAATATAGACGAATGAGAGGGACCGTCCCAGCATCCAAAGAGTCAGGTTTTAGTCCTAGCTACACCTTCAAGAATGAGTTACTTTGGGACAAATTGCTTAATTTTCTGGCCTTCGTTTCCTTTTCTGTAAGATCTAGCTAGTGGCAGAGCAACGTTTAGTGAGCCAGAGACTTTATGTGAATTATCCTACTCCTCAAAATAGCCCTCTGAGGTACAATTATCATCCCTACTTTACAGAAAAGATAAATGAGACTCAGACAGGCCAAGTAATTTGCCCAAGAACCTAGAAATTGTGCCTGGATCGCCTTGTTTTGGAAGCCTTTAGTTAAGCCCAGAAGGAGGTCTTCACTCAGTAAATTTGCACTCAGAAACTTGTACGTGCTCAGCAGGTCTTGCTGGCTCTAAAACGTGACATGCTCATTTCCAGCCCCACAAAGAATGTGAAAAGGAAATGGTTCGAGGAAAACGGCATGATACCTGAGTGGCAGTGCAGTGTTCTCAGGGGACACGAGTTCACGTCCTCTCTGTCCCACGCACTGTGCGTGATAAGCAGGTCACTTCACCTCTCAGGGCTGTTTCCTGAAGTGAAACATGAGGGGTTGAGAGAAACTCCAGCCTTAGGTCCTCTGGTGCTCTGTTCCCTGGCCGGCTGGACTGAAATGCGAATCCCTTCTCCTGGCTCTGCGTGCTGCCCCAGATCTCCAGTCCTCACGCGCCCCACTCCCAGTCTTTCCAGTCCGGAGTTCCAGAGGATTTTCTTCCTTCCTCCTGCCCTTCAGTTCCCCTACTGGGGAGGCCGTGTCCTGAGGCTCCATCGTGCGGGGCTCTGGCTCCTACGGGTGCAGCTGGCAAAGCAGAGGAGACGAATCGAATCTTGCACAGCTTGCTCAGGAATTCAGGACGACTGGCTCACGGCCTGTGTTCACCGAGGCGTAGCCAGGTGCGCAGGAGCAGAATTCTGAACCCGCCCAGTTTAATCAAGTCAAGACAATGGAGCTTAGGGGCGGTGTCCCATGGAGGCTCTGAAGATCCTGCTGCTGCTGTCACCCTTTTCATCAAAATGATTGAAAATGTATTTCTAAAGAGAATTGAGGGGCCCCGTCTAAATCACACTGCTGTATTGGCCTTAATGTCCTGTTGTAAGTGCCTCAGCCTCTGGTCCATAGTTGCTTCTCAATAGACGTTTGCTATTACCGCTGATAGCCACAACTGGATGAATAAACAGAAAAGAAGTTCCTATTTCATGAGAGAGGGAAAAAAAAAAAAAAAAAAAGAAGCGCATTCAAACCAAGAGAGAATGAAAATTGCTCTTGTTCAGCAACTTTACAAATCCTGCTTTCCTTTTCTGCTGGAAATGAAGCTGAGTTTAAAAGCTTATCTTGGTTTGACTTTCTTCCCCCCTCCAACCAAAATAGAATAGCTGTTTAGCTTGAAAATTCATAGGAGCCCTTCTCAACTGGTTAACACACACACACACACACACACTCCTTAATATCCTCATTATATAAAATCTCAATCACCAGAAATTGACAAGAAAATAACTCCAAGGCTCCAACAGATAATTGAGCAAAGGATATAAACGGATGATTCATAAAGGAGGAAATGCAAATGACAAAAAAATCATATGAAAAAATATTCAACATGCAAATAATAAAAGAAGTCCAAACTGCAACGACAATGAGATACTGTGGCTGCTCATCAAATTAGTATTTAAAAAAAATTATAGTAAACCAGTCCTTGCTTTTGGGTAATGGGTTTCTGGACAATATGTATGAAATCCAAATATATTAAAAAAAAAACCCTTAACAATAGCCTCACATGCTTTAAGGGGCAACTTTGAGCTGAGAGCTAATATTGTTGAGCTCTCTGGGAACAGAACGTTCCTTTGAGCTCCCTCTCTGCCATCATACTCTGCTTCCCCCCCCACCCCCATCAATACTGCTATCTCTGAAGTGGACCCCAGGATCCAGAGGCCCAGTCCTAGCTTTGTTGTGAAGCCTGTGCAAACCCACCATTCTCTTTATTTTTTAAACTCCCCTTTGGAAAAAATTGTATCCAGATTCTTAAATTCCATAATTCTCCCATAATATTGTTTTTCTTTGCCCCAAACTCTGAGGTCTTCATTAATAAACATGCAGAACAATAATGAGAATTAGACCTAGAATGTTCTTAAAAGCATTCAATCCTGATGGTGACTTTACAATGGAAGAGTGGGGTTCACAACATCCTGAAGAGGGGGATCTGAGCTCTTTGCACTGTAGACGTTTTTCTTTGGAAAATATCCACATGGCACCTGCTAGCTGCCCTTGTTAAAAGACTTATATACTTGACCACTGGGCTTTGCAGGTTAGAACCATAGCCTCCCAAGTGTGTAACTTAGAATGATCCACTTGGGTGGGAGAAAAATGTATTCAGATTTCTGCTCTTTACTTCATCTTGTCCTTTTTAAATTTCCAGTGTTAATACTGTTCTAATGTAAAGGTTAGTATAGCAGTTTATTGGGGAAGTACGATCAAAATCGTTTTGCTGGTAAGATATTGTTATCAGAAAGTTCCGAGACAACTGGAGTAGAGAGGGGTGATAATGTGTCTGAGCTTCTGCAATTTGGGAAGTAGGGCCTTTAGAGTTAAGGGAGGAGGCAAGGCAGGCTGTGGTCCTAGAGAGTGACCAGCAGAGCTCCTGGTAGAGGACAGAGCATGCGCTGCTACTGAAGTAACTAGAATGTTCAACTGGATCACAAGGACATGTTGGCTGGGAGAGGCTCCAATAATTTTAAAGGCCATCTTGCCAGAGAAGCCCATTTGTGGTTTCTCAGGTCGTGTGTAAACACCACAGGCCCAAGATTCCAGGAATCACCTCATTGTGGCATTGCCAAGCCGGGGGTTTCATTGAGATGGGGCCAGTTGGGAGTCAATGGTAGGGAAGCCAAAACCAGCTAAGGGGTGTGGAAATGAAAGTATCCAAGCAACCTAGCTGAGATCCAAGCACGGGCAAGTGACCTAGAGTCATTAGCAGGCTCGTCGGAGTAAAAGCGGGTGTCACCAGGGGCCTGGAAGCAAATCCCTATGTCAGATCGAGATGTATATGGTGGAGAAGCGAGAGTCAGAAGCTGATACGTGGAATGCTCTTAAGGAGTCTTGGCCCCGCTAAGCTAGGTATTAGGGAAGATCCCATGGCATGATTCTGAGCCTCTTTTATGTTTGTTTCCCTTAAGGACCACAGACTCCGGACAATCTGATAACAAGTTCAAGCCTTTATTCCTAGGAGAACTATGGGGACACAAGTACAGACACCACAGCTCAAATGTATAATTTCTGCTGGCTAAGCAACCCCAGATCGCTTTCCAATTATTTCTGAGGGTCCCCCCAGCTCCCCTCCTGGGGACAGTATAAGTACTCTCACGTGATACTGCTCTGGCCTCCTGGTGGCAATTCAGCACCCCAAAACCCATCTTGGGAGAGACCACCATTCCAATTTCAGTATCTCTTAATGGAGATGAAGTGTGCAGCGGGAAGGGCTGAACTTCACCCTTAAGGATAGTGCACACACACAAAAAGTTGACAGCCAAATGGAAATCAAACTGTCAGCATGATTAATGAGTGGGGGGGGGCAGTCAACGAACCTCTGATGTCTAGGGAGGGCTGTCTGGGGAAGCTTGGGCGGAGAAGGTGGCTTGGACCTAAGGACAAATGGGACTCCTTCAGCTTCTCTAATTGCAGACGTTGAGCCTGCCTGTCCATCTGGACGGTAGCCTACCTGAGCACAGGGGCAATGCCTGGGGCAGGTACAGAGCCCAGCACTCTGCTATGGACGTAGAAACCTGCTAGATGCTAAGCCATAGCCCATTTCAGGGTAGAGCTGAAGCTCTCACATCTGCTTGAGCACACTAGAATTTGAAGGAAGAGATAAATTGAATTTAGAGCTGATTTCCTTTAAAAATATTTATAGGAACCACAGGCATACCTTGTTTCATTGCACTTTGCATTTTTTCCAAATCAAAGGTTTGTGGCAAAGCTGCATTAAGCAAGTCTATCGGCATTATTTTTCCACCAGCATTGGCTCATTTTGTGTCTCTGTGTCACATTTTGGGAATTCTTGCAATCTATTAAATTTTTTCATAATGGTTGTATTTGTCATGGTGACCTCTGATCAGTGATCTTTGAGGTTATTATTGTAATGTTGTTTTCATACCTGTTAACACAGCATCCCTTTTAGAGCCTGTGGATCAATCATTTCGACTTCCAGGTCTTACTATTTAAGAAATACATTGGGGAGCCCTCATAGCCAGCCTGAAGAGTACAGGACTGAGTGTACCTATCTTGCAGGCACATCCAGCTGGGGCGCCCCCCCACTGCCGTGGTCCTTTGCCCTGTGGGCCTGGAGTGAGGGTGCAGCCCAGAGATTGCCCACTGGTTCCTCTCTCCTCCCTTCAGACTCCCCCACGCCCCGCACCACCCCAGCCTGAAGGTGGCTGAGCCAAGGCTCAGAGAACAATAGTTTCAGCTCCCACTCCAAGTGATGAATTCATCTTAGTAGTTTTGGAACAGGCCTTCTTTATGGTTTACACTTGGAGATTAAGGACACTCCAGAGAGGGAAGTTGCATAGTTCCCCTAAAGCCAGCTTGACAGCATAATTTTTAGGAATCAAGAATCAACATTGGGTTATTTCTTAAGATTAAGCCTTGAAAGTCCACTTGGATGTGACATAGCCACGTGCACACTTGAACATGGAAATGGTCTTCTCGCATCAAGGAGATCTCCCTCCTCAGCTAAATCAACAGAAGTGGTTGGGAGAAGTAGGGACTCCCTGTCTGACCAAACTCAGCCAGGCAAATTCAGTCAGTCTTTTTGAGCAAGGAGTAGAGCTGTGCAAGGGGGGCCTGATCACCCCTTTCTGCTTGCACCACCACTGAGTAGCCACCTCCAGGACGGCTGCCCACTCGTGCCCGTACAAGGGCATGAGACAGTGAGTGAGAGCTGAAATCCTGCCAGGCTTCACTCCTCAAGCCGAGTTTATTGGTGTTTGGCTGTGTCTCTGACTCCGAAGATGTGGCTCCTTTTTTCTAAGTTGTAACAAGGCACCTGGTATGGGCTGGGGGCAATTCTGACTGCCCCACTACCATATCCCAGTCCTCCCTCAGAGGGATTGAAGAGTCTCATGAACAGATTAGATTTACTGTAAAAGATGAAATATTTGACCCAAATTGAAATTAATTTCATAGGTAAAGCTCAAAATGTTACTATGGATATGAATTATGTTTATATGTATTTATATATGTATGTACATATAGTATAGTTATGTGGATACACATTTCTATGTATCAGAAGTTAGCACAACTTAAACTTAGTAAATATTTAAAATAAAACTATTTTGGGTATCAGAAAAAGAAAGAAATACACTTTGTAAGGCTAGCGCTGCCGTCGTGATTCCTCTGATGGATCTGGACAAAGTAGATTGAAAACCTTCTGGGAAGGATTCATCATTGTACATGCTATTGAGAACATTTGTGATTCATGGGAAGAGGTCAAAATATCAACATGAACAGGAGTTTGGAAGAAGTTGATTCTAATCCTTCTGGATCACTTTGGGGGGTTCATGACTTCAGGGGAGGAAGCAACTACAGATGTGGTAGAAATAGCAAGAGAACAAGAATTAGAAGTGGAGCCTGAAGACGGGACTGAATTGCTGCAAGCTCATGATCAAACTTGAACGGATGAGGGTTGCCTCTTATGCATGAGCCAAGAAAGATTTTTTTTTTTTTTTTTGCAAGCCGGGCCTCAGGGGAGGTGTTTAATGAGCAGTGGGGACACTACACAGCCCGGTACAAAAGCACCAAACTCAGCTCTGAAAGAAAACACAAGAAAACACACCAGACTTGCCTGGAGAAGGGGCTGCCTTTCAGTTGGCTGGGGGAGGGGGAGGAATGTTCCCAGGGCCTTTGGAGGGCAGTGGGGGCCTCAGCATCGGGGGGGGGGGGCATAGGAGTTGGGGGATATACCCCAGGATTTGAGGGGTGGACCCCAGGAGCTGGAGGATGGACCCCAGGAGCCTATGGGTGGACCCCAGGAGGCTGGGGGTGGATCCCTGGGGCTGGTGGGTGGACCCCAGGGCCTGGGGGTGCACCGCAGGAGCTGGGGGATGTACCCCTGGGGCCTGGGGGTAAACCCCAGCAGATGTGGGAGGATGGACACCCAGAGCAGGTGGGCGGACCCCAGATGTTGGTGGGTAGACCACCGGTGCTGGAGGGTGAACCCCGGGAGCTGGGGGGTAGACTCCTGGTGCTGAGGGGGTGGACCCTAGATGTTGGGGGGTGGACCCCTGGTGCCGGGGGCTGGACACCGGGAGCTGGCGGGGGGGGGGGCAGCTGGGAAGGGCCCTGAGGGTGTAGGCCCACTGGGCAGCATGGGTGGCAGAGGCAGGCCTCCCGGTGGTGGCGGGGGCAAAGACTCTGGCAGAGGCGGCCGGGGCGGGGGGCAGACCATTCATGGGGGGGCGGGGGTCTCTTCACCCTAGGAGGCCCAGCAGGGAGGCTCGGCGGGGCTGGTGGCTTCTCCATCTTGAAGTGAAACTGCAGGAAAAACAGCTTGGTTTCCCGATTCCAGTGAGTCCAGAGCTTGCCTTTGGCCTCATGGATCTCCCTGCTTGGCATCTTGAAGGCGATGGTCTCATAGCTCGGCGGCCGTGAGCAGGTCCTGCCAGGGACGGTCAGGAGGCTCGATCCTCTGCTCATAGGCGGACGTGAAGCGGTGGCGGGGCATGATGCCCTCGGCGATCTCAGGGTAGTCAATCTGGAAGAGGAGGCTCTGCTGGCCCATCTCCGTGTCCCTCTGCGTGGTCACTTTGTAGTCTGGGCGGCCAATCTTCACAAACTTCTTCACCTCCACCTTGACCTTTTCTGGCGCTGGCTGGGCGGGGGCCTCCTTGGCCTCCTTGGCAGCTCGCCTGGCCAAGTTGGTCTGATGCTTCTTCCCTTGGGTATGCGCCAGGTAGCTCCCCTCATTGTTGTGCAGGGTCAGACACAGCTTGCACTCGTACGAGCCCAGATGGTTCTTCATGAAATATGGGTCCTCGTTGATGTCGATGGTCTCCAGGGCCGGGTGCCGGAGGCGCTCCCTGCGGTCTCGGTAGCTCTCGGAGGAGGAGGCCACGCCTCCACTCCCGGTCGTACCCCCAGGGGGATGCTGGAAGTCCATGGAGAGGGCGTTGGGGCTTTACCGCACCGGTAGAGAGACCCCGCGCTCCTCCTCACTCCGCGCCCGCCGCTGCCTCGAATCAAGAAAGTTTTGTTGAGACAAAATCTACTCCTGGTGAAGAGGTTGTGAAGATTGTTAAAATGACAACAAAGGATTTAGAATATGACATAAACTCAGTGGATAAAGCAGCAGCAGCGTTTGAGAGGATTGACTCCAATTTTGGAAGAAGCTCTACTCTGGGTAAAACGCTATTAAATAGCATCACATGCTACAGAGAAATCATTTATGAGAGGGAGAGTTAATCAATGAGGCAGACTTCATCATTGTCTTATTTTAGGAAATTACCACGGCACCTCACCTTCAGCACCACCCTGTTGGGTCAACAGCCATCAACCTCAAAGCAGGACCCTCCATCAGCAAAAAGATAATGAGGCGCTGGAAGCTCAGATGATGGTTGGCATTTTTTAGCCATCGAGTGTTTTTAAATAAAGATAAGTACATTATCATTTTAGATATAATGCTATTGCACACCTAATAGACTATACTACAGTGTAAGCATAACTTATATGCACTGGGAAACCAAAAAGCTTCATTGGGTAGCTTTATTGCAGTGGTCTGGGGCCAAACCCACAATATCTCTGAGGTATGCCCATGTAAAATTTCCTAATTGTCTGGAAATGTTCATTTTGTTCAGTTTTGCTTTCGTTAAATTCTAATTTGAGATCATTGTAATTGTAATGCGATTGTAAGAAATACAGAGAGGATCTTTGTACTTCTCCCCAGTTCCCCCAATGGTAACACCTTGCCGAACAATCACAGTATTTCATTCCAGAGCATTGACGTTGATACCATCAAGATACAGGATATTTCTACCACTGTGAGGGTCCCTCATGGTTCCCTTTATAGGCACATCCTCTTCCTTCCTGCCCCCACCCCTTCCTTAATCCCTGCAACCACTGTCTCAACCTCTATAATTTTTCATTTCAAAAATGTTATCTAACTTGCGGCTAGTAGATAAATAGGTCCTAGAAAGCTAATGCACAATACGGTGAATATAGACAACAATATTGAATTTTAATTGTCAAACGTACTAAGAGACTAGACCTGAATTATTCCCACTACCAAAAAGAAATGATAATTATGTGACGTGATAGAGGTACTATTACTTCAATGGCGATCATACTACAATATATAAATGTGTCATAGCAACATACTGTACAACTTAAATTTACACAGTGTTATAAATCAAATATATTTCAATTAAAAATGTAAAAAAAGAGAAGGTTACATAAATGGAATTACACAGTATATAACCTTTCAGGATCGTCTTTTTACTAACAGCATCACTCTCTCAAGATTCATCCAGGTTGTTGTGTGTATCAATAGTTGGTTCATTTTCATTGTTGAGTAGTATTCCATGGTATGGGCCCACCACAGTTTAACTCTTCACCTGTGGAAGGACACCCAGGTTGTTTCCAGTTTTGGACTTGTACAGTGATGCTATAAACATTAGTGTATAGTTTTTCATGTGAACATAAGCCTCACTTCTCTAGGATAAATGCCCAGGAGGGGAATTTTGGGGATATGTGACAATTGCATGCTTAGTTTTTAGACAAGCAGCTAACCCATTTTCAAGAGTGGCTGCCCCATTTTACATTCCCACCAGCATTGTACGAGTGATCCTTGACACAGTTCGGTTTTGTCCTTATTGTTTTAGCCATTCTGATAGGACGGTGAGCACCAGGAGGACAGGAACGATGCCGACGAGGTTAACCTGTAACTGACCTATTGTAGGTTCTCCCTGTGTCCTTCTATCTACCTCCGTTGAAAAGAAATTGAACAGAAGAGTTTGTGATCTTGTAGTGCATGCATTTACATTAAGTATTTGAAGGTGCTAGTCTTGAATAGTTATCATTCATATAAAGATTCTTAATCTTTTCTACATTTTCTCTTTAGTCTCAGAGATAAAATCTTCAACTCTTTTTTCACTTACTTTAGGCTTGTACCCAACTGTCTTTGGCTTTGCTCAGAACTTAAATCCCCTAACTTCCTTCATGGCTGCGAACTACCACCACAAACTCGAGTTCTTTTAACTTCAACAGCCCAAGTAAGAAGTGGACTCCGGAGGGAGAGCCTTAGCCCTCACTGCCCGTCTTCTTTCTCTTCTTCTTGTTTTTGTGGATCTCCTAACTATGTGGCCAAAGGAGGTAGTATATGGCCGTGGCTTTGAGGCTTCGTGATACTATTTATTTCTTTGGGTTTTCCCATTTGCAAAGATAATACATTTTTCCTTCGGATTAGGCAGTTCCGTTACTATCTGCCCCTGGAAACCTCACTGTGATAATATTCTATCATTTGAGGCTGTCCCCAGCTTCAATAAATTTCATAATGGTTTACTAGTAGTATTCTTCCAGTTAGATCCCTATCTTATAGATGAGCATAGCTTTCAAAATCATATTTAAACAGCGTGTATTACTTACGTTGAGTCTTAGCTCGTTAGTGTGCACGTAAAGCACCCAAAGCCCCATTCGGGCAGGGCTACCTCAAACCAGGACCCTCCTCGGTTTTCACTGGCTGAGGAAAAGGGCAGCCCAGGTAGCATCGATAATATGTGTTAGGCCTAAAAATTCCCGACAGATAATGAAGTAGTTCTTTAAGAGCTGGTTTCAGTTTAGGAAAACTTAACACACTGAAACCTTAACTCATGGAACAGAAATGGAGTGACCATTAAGCCTTTTTTGGGGGGACTAATGAACTATTCTAATCCACCACACTGGTTTCCATCAGATATTCCTCTTCTTGCACAATTTATGTCTTAATTGTAGCTCAGCACCAGGCATTTATGAATACTTGGTTAATATATAGCGAACAAGTAAATGGCATGAATATATGAATGAGTAAATGACTGGGACTGAATGAATGAATGCCTAAGTGAAGTGATAGCCCAAGTGAATGAATCACACGCTATATGCACCTGCCTATTGTAGCTTCCAATTTCCGTGTTGAAGGACAAATCATTTCAGGTCCAGGGGGTGCTTTCTGGATTATACCAGACAAGATCCCAAACAAGCAACTGCGAACTTGGGCATCTATTCCCTGCCAGGCACTGGGCACGACATTTTTATGACAATTGGCTTCTTTATGAACTCTCACTGAAAGTGTCCTTTGAAGAATAGGTCTATACCCTGAATAAAATGCAACAACAAACAACAGCAACACATTCTGAATAATCAATTTCCTGGCCAGACTTTATAAATCACATACTCTGAATGAGGCAGAGCCTGGTACATGCCAGGCCTTTTACCAGGCTCTGGACATGGAGTGATGAACAAGAGAAACAATGGCTCTGACCGCGTGGAACTTACATTCTAGGGAAGGAGACAAACCAAAAAGAATAAATAGTCGTAGTTTGTGATGAGTGCCAGGAAAGAGCTGAAAAGGGTGCCAGGATCCAGAATAATAAGGCATCTTCTTTAGATCGCGTGGTCTCTGAGAAGGAGAACTTTAAGCTGAAAAGCTCCATGTTCAAATGGGTCCCAGGGGTATCATATTTAACCTTTAAAAGTTCCACTTCAGTGGCACTTGTTAGACTTAACATTACACATCTTCCACTCACAGTGGTCCCACTGGACACCAGTCAACACTCTGCAGAGGGTGCTGGGCTTCCAAAATGCGTCCACCTTGCTTTATTGCATTTCTGCCCTTTTCTCTTGAGAAACAGCCCGTGAGTTTTACATACACTTCCCTGGGGGGATAATTCTGCTCCTCGTTAATGGGACACTTCCCTTGAAATATGGGTAGATATTGAGTAACTGCCACCTATTGACTTCTTGTATAAAATGTTAATTATGAATTAATTTGGGAACGATTTTTCAATCTATGTAGATACAAAGAAAAATACACAGACCATGGGTTTTGTACACTGAGTGCAGCAATAGACTGGTTCATAATGTAAGCAGTTGGACAAGTCAAAGGAACTGAGCAAGTGGACCCAAGGGATATGGGGTCTCTCACTTCAAATGCGTATTTCTTTGTTTTCCTCGATTCTGCCTCTGGCCTGGGATCGAATGAACTTAATGCCTATGCTCAGAAAGATGCTTGAACTGTCTCTGTCCATTTAATGTGTGTGAAAGAAAAGAGAGAATGGATCCTCAAAGTTGAGATCGCAAAACTATAAATATCTGCAAATTGTCTTTTTGCTAAATGTTTAGCTGATGGGCTAAATAATCAGGAAAATATATGATCATGTGTCTACACAGGTACTATTGACAAACTGTTTGTGTCAGTGTAAAGGCTTGCCCTTGGGCTAAGAGCCAAAAATAATTCTTGTCATGGGAAAAACAATTTTAAAGCTCATTAATTATGCCTAAAATTTACATTTTTATTTTTATTTCAAGCCTTGATTGCAGTCTATTAATAAATGAAAATGTGCTTGCATTTTTAAGTACTTCTGGATTTCACAAGCTTTGTTTTCAAAGAGGGCGAAGCTCAGCCAACACTTTAATTTACTAAGGGAATAGTCGGGGGAAAAGTCTTTATTAAATAAAGAAATTACCTTTGAAGAAATAGTTGGAGTTGAATAAATGTACTTAATGCTTACTGAGGCTTTTTTCTTTTTCTTTTTAATTTAATTTACGTTTTTATAAAAGCAAAATAGTTTTTTAAAAAAAATCAAAAAACATTACAAAGCTTATAAAGCAAAAAAGCAGTGCATTACTCCCAACACTTCCCACTCCTGAATCATTTACTGTCTTAATTTTTTCCTGAATTTCTATTTGTATTTTTCACTAATAGAGTATTTTCAATTTCTTTAAATTCTAGGAATTATCTATTGAATTCACGATACAGACAGATTTATTTCTTCCTTTCCAGTGTTTATAGTTTTCTCCACTTATTCCTGGCTTGTTCCACTGGTTAGGACTCCCTCTATGATGTTGAAAGGACTTTGCCTTGTTCTTGCTCTTAGGGGTAAAATTACATTCATTCCTTCATCATGAAATGTAATGTTAATTGTAGGGCTTTGTGTAGATTCCCTTCATCAAGCTGAAGAAGTTCCCCTCTGTTCCTAGTTTGCTGAACTGTGTCTGTCTGTTTGTTTGTTTTAATCATGAGTGGGTATCGAATTTTGTCAATTTTCCCCCTGTATTTATTGAGATGATCATATGGTTTTTCTATTTTAGTCTGTTGATATGGTGAATTACGCTGATTAATGTTAGAATGTTAAACTAACCATTGGGCCACGATGTATGATTCTTTTAAAATATTCTGGATTCAAGGGGCGCCTGGGTGGCTCAGTCGTTAAGGGTCTGCCTTCGGCTCAGGTCATGATCCCAGGGTCCTGGGATCGAGCCCTGCATGAGGCTCCCTGCTCCGCTGGGAGCCTGTTTCTCCCTCTCCCACTACCCCTGCTTGTGTTCCCTCTCTCACTGTGTCTCTCTCTGTCAAATAAATAAATAAAATCTTTAAAAAATAAAATATTCTGGATTTGAGCTATTAATATTCTGAAAGAATTTTCTATGTCTATATTCATATAGTGTTGGTCTTTGGTTTCTTTCCACATAATAGCTTTGCCAGGTTCTGGTGTTAGGATTATACTGGCCTCATAAACTGTTGGGGAATATTCTCCTGTCTCCTCTAATTTCTGAAATAATTTGTATCACATTGGCACTATTTCTTCTGTAAATGTTTGATAGAATTTACCAGTGAAGTCATTTGAGTCCAGAGGTTGTCTGTGAAGAGGTGTTTTATTATAAATCCAATTTCTTTAATAGGCATAGAATTCTTCATAGTTTTTATTTCTTCTAGCATTCTTTTGAGAGGCTGTGGTTTTCAAGAAATTTGTTGTTTTCATCTAATCACTGAAATTATTGATATAAAATTATTCCTAATATCTACTTACAAGCCTTTAAATATCCTGTTTTTCATTCCTGATATTGCTAATTTTTCACTTTTTTTCTTGATTAGTCTAGCTATGAGTTTATTAACTGTATTAACTTAAAACAAAACTATTTACTTTGTTGATTTTTCTCTTTTGTCTATTTTCCATCTCGTTGATTTCTGCATATTATTTCCCCTCTTCTCCTTTCTTTGGGCTTAATTTGTTCTTTTTCTTTTATTTTTTTATGGTGGGAGCTCAGGACACTGAGTTTACATTTCTCTAATATAAGCATCTAAAGCTATACATTTTTTAAAACACAGCTTTAGGTGCGCCCCACAAATTTCATTATATTGGGTTTCCATCATATTACAAAATACTTCCTAATTTCCTTTTTTATTTATTTTTGGCACACAGGTTATTTTGAAATGTGTTATTTTGTTTCCAAACAATTGGGGATTTTTCCAGGCATTTTTCATTATTGATTTCTAATTTAATTATTTTGTGGTTAGAGAACAGATTTGGATGGCTTGAATCTCTTACATTTACTGAGATATGTTTAATGGCCCTAAATAAGGTCTATGTTGGGCAAGGTTCCAGGTGCATTTGAACATAATGCATATTCTACTGTTGAGTAGAGTGTTTTGTAAATGTCAATTAGGTCAAGTTGGTTGATGTTGCTGTTCAGCTTTTCTCTATCCTTACTGATTTTCTGTCTACTTATTCTATCACTTTTTGAGAGATAGGTGTTAAAATCTCTGTAGTTATGGGTTGGTCCGCTCCCCCTTTAAGTCAAAGTTGTGTTAGTTTTTGCTTCATGTGCACTGAACCTCTGTTATGAGGCATATAAACATTTAGGAGTGGTATATTATCTTGATAGATTCACTCCTGTCTCATTATAATATGATTTTTTAAAATCCCTGGGTAATAATTCTTTGCTTTGAAATCTATTGCATCTGATATTAATATATCCACTCCAGCTTTCTTTCAATTGGGGTAAGTATTGTATCTCTTTTCAGCCTTTTACTATTAGCCTATGTGAGTCTTTTTATTTAAAGTGGATTTCTCATTCCCCATCCCCAGCCTTCAGCAGCTGCTGCCTTACCCTTAGGGGAGACTTACAACCCTCGGGGGCAGTTTCTCTCAGAGCTCCCACCTGACCTTCCCCTGGGGATCCTCAGGTTTCTAATCTATTATGACAGTCCACTCATGACCACTCATTGTTAACAGTTCAGCTGGCCTTTTCCTCCTTTTGTTTATGGTGCGTTATGTCTCCTGATGCTCTACCAGGAACGAAAGGGAGCATAAGTCTCTTCAGTCCTGTAAAGGTCTCATTACTTTCTGGATTTTTTAGTTCATTTGGAAGGGTTTCTTTATATTCTCAGCCTTCAAATGTGTTCAGCAAAACTGTGGCTTTGGAGCTTATCCAACTTATTTCATTGTTAGATGTCTTACAGCTTTCTACATCCTAACCGGAAGTCAAATCCTGAATTGTTTTTATGGAAGGAGGAAACCAAGTTCTCTTATTTCCCACTGTCCTGGCAGTTCTCCCTGCTCTACATTCATCCCTCCTTCTGTCTTTAGGACATCAATTTTTGTTGACTGAACTGATATGTATGCTCACTCACATCATTTTAACTACATAACCTTTGTTCATTACTGAACCCTAATTACTTCCTTTGACACCTTTTTTCTTCTCCTGGACCTAATGGTTAGTGATAGTAATATAGAAAGTTCAGTAACTGAAAAGCAAGAGCCCAGATTTTCATAGGATCTTATGAACTCATTATCAGAATTGCAAAAACCTACTCAATCTTAGTATTTTCTACAAGTGAAATGCATCAAGAATCCTATTGGTTCCTTTCCTTCTGGAGCCCTCTCTACTGCTCTGCTCTAGAATGGTTGCACCTTGTCCAGTGCACAGCTGACAGCCAAGGACTTCACTTCATCTCTTCCCACACTGAATCTTTTGCCTGTTTTTTGGTCTTCCTTTCTTTTGGTTCATTCTCTTGTTTTGGTGTGGCACAGCCTCAGTAGCTGCCTGAGAAACAGAGGGTGGGAAGTAAATTTTTTAAGTCCTTGCATATTCGAAAATGTTGGCTGATAGCTTGGCTGACTATAGAATTCTAATTTAGAAATCAGTATCTGAATTTTGAAGAAATGTCTTCTTTGCTCCCTAGCATTGCTAGAAATATTACTATGGAAAAGCCCCATTCTATGCCAAGACCTATTTTTCCTTTTTCCTGTTTTGAAGCTTTTAGGATCCTCTTTATCTGCAAATTTCTGAAGTTTCATCTTGAAATGCCCTGGTGAACTGTTTCCCTGGGCAGTTTTAATCTGGAAACCCGTATCTTTCAGTTCTGGATTTATTCTCTTACTATTTTCTTCATAATTTTCTCCATTAATTTTTTCTGTTCTTTCTGTAGCATTTTCTGTATTTGGTTGTTGGACCAGCTTTTCTCTTTTCATTTCCCTTCTTTTATATCTCTTGTTCTTTTGGATCTACTTGCTGGGAGTTTCTTCTTCAACTATCTTCTAAACCTTCTCTTTTTAAATTTTGCTATGTTATTTTTAATATTAAAAAATAATTTTATAGTATCTTTTCCTTTTTTTAAAAAAGATTTTATTTATTTGAGAGGGAGAGCATGAGCAGAAGGGGGAGGACCAGAGGGAGAAGTAGACTCCTCACTGAGCAGGGAGCCCAACATGGGGCTCGATCCCAGGACCCTGAGATCATGACCTGAAGTCAGCTGCTTAAACTGACTGAAGTCAGATGTTTAAAGATCTGAGCCACCCAGGCACCTCTATTTTTTCCTTTTTAATGGATGAAATATCTTATTTCTTTAAGGATATCTTAAGATCTTTTTTTAATGCCTTTGAAGTTTCATTCTGCCTTTTTTTTTTTTTTTTTTGGTCTTTTAAAATTGCCTCTTTTATTTCAAGTTCTATTTTTCTGGTTTAAATATTTTGGTCTCTTTCAGGTAAGAGATTTCGTCCAATGTCTGGTTGTTCTTAGCTGTTGATTCATAATTAGATAAGGCATAAAAACACTGTATGGGTGTGGTTTGCTGACTAGCAGCTTTACTCTCAGGCATTCCTGCCCATTTCTTAAGGGATTGTAGACTTGTCAGTATCTCTGCATATTTCCTCTCAGATGTGTTAGTCCAGAGAAGAAATATCTAATCTCCTACCTGGTGTGGATATAGACCTGGCTGCCAGCATCTGGGAACTGATCAAAAGAGGTGGGTGATGGAGGTGCTTGGGGTTGAGTGTCTCATCATTCAGTATAGGGACTTTTGGCTGACCATTTTTCTTACCCCTTTCCTTATTCTTCCTCTCAGCCATCTTGATGACTCCAAGTTCAGTCTCTCTGGATCAGTTCCTCGGGAAGTTGCACCTCCATCACCTGCTGGGTTGGGGAAGGGGATGCTACCTAAATACACAGGGTAAGTGAGTGGACCAGGAGGTCTAACCTTAAACCAGTCATTTTCATATCTATCTATGTCTCTAGTTCTTAAGTGCCTTCAGAACCCACCCGTGCCTCTAGTTCTTAAGCGCTTTTGGATGCTACTGAGAATATTACCTTGTTTTTCATAGCTGTGTTTTATGGTATGTATATCAGAACTTTGTCTTTTCTGTAGAGCCTCCCACCTTCCCTGAAGTGACAAGTGTTTTATTTCCTAAATACTTGCCCCAACTCTATATCCCAGTTATGTAAATCTCCTCACCATATGTTTCAGAACATTTGATGTTTCATCAATTTTCATTTTTTTTTTGTTTTGTTTTGTTTTTGGAAAAAAACCTCTCTGGAGCAATTTGATCTGCTTGGATCTCAACTGGCTGCCCTCCAAGCATGCTGCATAACTGTTGTGTTGGGATACTTTTGCCATCATCTCAGGGATTTCCTTCATGTGCTTTCTGTTTGCTTCTCCTTTACCCGGATTCCATTGCTTCCATGTCATTGATTTATTCCTTTATTTTGATGGAGTACTGATTCCTAGTTTGTTTTTTTTTTCACTCTTATGTTCTGAACTTTCTATTAGGTTGTATGTTTTCTTATTTTTAACCTTTACAAGTTCTTTTTGATATTCCTTTTCTTGAGAAAGACAATTTCATTCTGATTGTTTAAAAGATGCTTTTCCTGTGAAGATACTAATGATAGTTTTCTGATATTTTCTTCTGCCTGCATAATTTTTTTCTGCTATGTTGGTCTTTGAATTTCATATTAGAGGTTTTCTTTAAATGTGTGGGACTCCTTGGCTGCCCACCCAGCACTAAAAGCTGATTGGAAGCTCCGTGCTTGTGAGTGGGTGTTATCAAGCTCAGATGTCAGAATCTTTGGGCCTATTTTTGAGTTGGTCGCTTTCCCCAGAGAAGGTGGGAGGGTAAGGCATCTAAGGAAGGCTCTCAATATTTGTGTCTAAAGTTTTATTAATCTCTCTATTTCAAGAAGGTACCCATTCCTTCAACTGTAGCTGATACTCCCAGTCAACAGCCCTGTGTCTTACCTCTTGATAGACTAATCAGTTGATTTTCTTGATTCATGACCTATTATCTCTTCTACCTTTAAAAGATTTTGTGCTTGGGACACTGGGTGGCTCAGTCAGTTAAGCCTCTGCCTTCAGCTCAGGTCATGATCCCAGGGTCCTGGGATTGAGTCCCACATCGAGCTCCTTGTTTGGTGGGGAGCCTGCTTCTCCCTCTGCCTGTCCCTTCCCTTGCTTGCTCTCTCTCTCTGGCAAATAAATAAATAAAATCTTAAAAAAGAAAAAAAAATTCTGTGCTCATAGGCTTATGCTGTTTTAAACATCTTTTTACTACTGCTTTAGTGAGACTTTGGCAGGAAATGGATGATATGATATCATATATGATTTTTTCAATTACATTATATGTCATTTTATTATGTTTCTTTATTAAGTTTTTTATTTTAATTCCAGTTAGTTAACATACAGTGGTATGTTATATTAGTTTCAGGTGTACAATATAGTGATTCAACACTTCCATACAATACCCAGTGCTCATCATGACAAGTGCATTCCTTAATCCCCATTACCTATTTCACCCATCCCTCTCCCCCTCCCCTCTGGTAACCATCAGTTTGTTCTCTATAGTTAAGAGTCCATTTCTTGATTTGTCTCTCTGTCTCTTACTTTTTTCCCTTTGCTTGTGAGTTTTGTTTCTTAAATTCCACATATGGGTGAAATCATATGGTATTTGTCTTTCTCTAACTTATTTCACTTAGCATTATAATCATTATATGTTGTTTTACCTAAATTCAACAACTGGATAAATGTCTTTGTAGTGAAACACCCCAAAATAATAATAGCTTGTTAAGTGCCCATTATGTTCTGGGCAATGTGCTAAGTCTTTTAGCATTCATTGAGCTGATTTAGTCTTCATAATAGCCTTACGGAGGAGGTGCTGGAATGATCAGATTGATATTAGCATGACTTTGGTTTAGTGGCTAAAAAACTAGATGAAAGTTTAGGAGATATGTAGCATCCAACCAAAGGACTGTGCCCTGTCAAACAGGATGGCTAAGATAAAAAAATAAATAAATAAAAATGAAAGCAGAAATTCAGCAGACAGTAAAGAGATTATTGTAAAGATTATTGAAAGAAGTTAGACCTAAACCAAGTAGGTGAGTGTAGATGAAATAATTAGATGATGGTGTTCCTTGCCCTCAGAAGACCAAGAGTTGAATCCTTTATTATTGCAACCATAGAAATGATTTCATGTATTTGTTGGGGAGAGCCTTTCTGGATATACAAAACCAACAGATTTCTTTTCCTGGTCTTGGATCTCTAGTCATTGGTCTTTTACTTGGTCAAGATAGTAACCTCAATTCTCTTAGGATGGTTACCACAATTTATCTGGGACTCCTGCTCATGAAGCCAAGAATCTTTTAACTCCAGGAAGGTTGAGAATTGAGTTTGAAGTGGAGGAAATAAATAAAATCCATAGTACTATTACCTTCATGTTAGGTTTAAGAAAATTGAAATCTTTGTGTGTTTATTGTTTACAGTGTTTATGATAACTTGAGATTCACTATATTT
This sequence comes from Halichoerus grypus, assembly GCF_964656455.1. NCBI lineage: Eukaryota > Metazoa > Chordata > Mammalia > Carnivora > Phocidae > Halichoerus > Halichoerus grypus. The sequence continues at coordinate 181,437,298 of NC_135714.1, forward strand.
CACTTATTAAATTTATAAGAATTGAGTTCTTAGAAAGATTTTGGCTAAAAAGGCAGACATTTGAAGGGCTTAAAAAGAAGACTCAAAATATATTAAATTTATAAATAGAGTTTAAGGTATTTAAGTTGTAAATGGTGCTGATTGTTTGAAGAAGTTTTGTCTGTTCAACTTTAGTTGATTAAACATTAATCAAAGGCCATCTTAAAAGTGATTGTTGAAATTTTCTGTATTTAGATATAAAATTATGATAATTTAAGTTAAATTCAAGGACTAAGGAAAGCTAGGTTTTCAAATATGTATCATAAATTAACTATTAATTAAAATTTCAAATAGCAAAAAGTAGCCTTTTCTGAGCCTGAGAAGTTGCCCTTATCTTAACAAACAAAACCCCTCACATTGGCCCAGAAGAGAAAACAAAGACTCCAAGAAGTTAGGTAATTTGCTCAAGATCACAGAACTTACCAGATGGTACGTTTGCTTGCCTCCAAAGCCAGTGTGCCTAACCATTGAAATTATGCTATACCACCCCAAAGTACACTTCTTGGATGTATATACTTTCAAAATGCCTTTTGAGATGGTTGCAGTTTAGTGTATCACTGCAACTTTGTAGATCTCAATTGTGAAAAGAAAAGTCCAAGCAATCCCAGGGGTGATTTTGTGTGTTTTGCTGATATTGAATATTAGACATTCCTTAGGGGTAACATCTAACCATAGGTAGTTATTGTTGGAAATTAGCTTATTATTGAAATTCGAAGTAACATATGTAACGTGTAATGAGAGCACTTGGGGAACAGGATCCAGCTAAAATTTTAATGCAGGTTAATGTACGAGGGATCAGAAGAACAGTTAGAATATTCATTAACTGTTTTTATATACGCTTCTTCCCCCAAACCTTAATATTTAAGTAAAATCTCCCTCTTTGATTATAGCAGCAATAAATGAAAGTGTATTTGCAATTCCCAAGTAGGTTTAAATTTGTGAGTCTGGATCTTGCACTAGGGAGCCTGAGTCAATAGCCCCTTTTATGGATTAAAAACACTCTGAGAGAGCCTAGTTAGGAAAAGAGAATGGGCTTTCAGTTCTCATAGATACAGGTTCCAGGACTGGGTTGTTTTTTGTTGTTGTTGTTTTTTGAGCTGTGTGATCTTGGGTGAGATATTAACCTCTTGGGCTCAGTATTTGTGAAATGGAAATAATAGTGCCTACCCTTCAGAACCACAAGATCTGAAGATGATCTGATAAATCATTTATTCCAGGGCTTGGAACAGGTAAGGGACACCATGAATGACAGCTATTATTGCCATTATTATTGTCTTCAAGAATGAAAACCTTAACTAAAGCAATTAACTAGACAACTAGAAGAAAATATAAAATTAAAGCAATGCATTAATCTGTACACTATGGTGTATGCATGTGTGCATAAGTGTGTGTTTGTGGTATTGTTATTATTGATTAGAGAAAAAGAAACCTACCGGATCCATTACCGTTCAAGAGGAGCGGACATGCATGTGGGTGAGTGTGTAGGAGCTTGATAAATTTATGGGTGTAGACCTTCATTCGTTCCACTGTAATGGAGCACACACTGTGTTCCAGACACTGGGCTCAGCACCTTGGATCTAAAAACAATAAGGCACAAGGACTGTCGTAAATTCCTGAGCTGGAGGAATTCATAATCCAGCAGCTAACACAGGCTTATTCATAAATAAATCAGATGCAAAGTGGCACATGCAATGATGAAGGTGGAGTGGAGCACTTCCTTGGAGGGACGGACACCTGAACTGAGTGATAGAGAATGAATAGGAATGAACTAAGCAGAGAGAGGTGGAGCACGCATTCCAGGTGTAGCAAGAGCAAAGAAAGACGGGACGCCTGGGTGGCTCAGTCAGTTGGTTAAGCGTGTGCCTGCGGCCCAGGTCATGATCCCAGAGTCCTGGGATCGAGTCCCTCATCGCGCTCCTTGCTCAGCGGGGAGGCTGCTTCTCCCTCTCCCTCTGCTCCTCTGCCCCCCTTCTTGTGCGCTCTCTCTCCCTCTCACAAGTAAATAAATAAAATCCTAAAAAAAAAAAAAAGAGCAAAGAAAGGCAAAGGAACAAAAAGCATGGTATACGAGCTAGAAGCTTCAAGCAATTTGTATTGCTTGAGAATAGGGCAGGGGTGAGAAATGGAGGTAGCGGTGTCTGCCCTTTTAAGAAGCATGAATTTTATCTTGGAAATACTAGAGAGCTTGAGCAAATGAGAGTGATTAGTCCCTTTTTAGGACTCTCTTCTACAAAAAATACATATGTGTACGAGGACATTTGTTACAGCATTCTATGTAACAGCAAGAGATTGAGAACAGCCTACTTATTGGCTAGAAATAGGTACGTGACCCGTGGAACATTCAGACTATTACATATCAGGCAGCCATTGAAAGAACACAGTACCTTCATAAGAAATAAAATGGAAAGATCTCCAAGATATATTGTTAAATGAAAAAAAAAAAGGAAGAAAAACGTGTATGGTATGATTCATTTGTGTAAGGAAACAACAATGCAGAATGCTTTCTCTCCATTCTGCTTACCTTTGTGTGTGTCACTCCACTTTTACTTCTTTCTCTTCTTACTGGCTGCATTTGCTTCTCTACTCATCAAAGCAAGATGTGTGGCCACCAAATTTAACAAATTTTACATCTTATATCTCCGGCCATAGAGAGAGGTTAATAAGATACTTGGAGCCTGAGTCCAAAACTCTAGGAAAAAACTCTGAATGGGAACAAATTAACTGGCCTGAGAAAACGGCAGCTCCTGGGAGGGGGGCCAGACTTTAGGGAGTTGGAGGAAGGGCAATTCTTAGAAGAAAGGGGAGGAGATGGGTACTGCATAGAAAAGGGGAAAAATACTAGAGACTTTTCATATATATATATATGATTTTATTATTTATTTTATGATTTATATATTTATTATTTATATATAAATATATATTATTTATATATATTTATTTATTATTATTTATATATATTATATATATATAATATATTTTTTAAGTAGGCTCCATGCCCAATGTGGAGCCCAACATGGGGCTTGAATTCACAACCCTGAGATCAAGACTTGGATGCTCAACTGACTGAGCCACCCAGGTGCTCCTTATATTTTTTAATGAAAAAAATAAAGGTGAAAGGAAGATTGTTGGGGCACCTGGGTGGCTCAGTTGGTTAAGCATCTGCCTTTGGCTCAGGTCATGATCCCAGGGTCCTGGGATCGAGCCCCGTGTTGGGCTCCCTGCTCAGTGGGGAGCCTGCTTCTCCCTCTCCCTCTCCTCCTGCTCGTGCTCTCTCTCTCTCTCTGTCAAATAAATAAATAAATCTTTTTTTAAAAAAAAGAAAGGAAGATTGTTGGACCTGTAATTTCAGTGCATCATTCTCAATTTTGTGTAGAGACGGAATTTAAGCATACAAAAGTGGTGGAAGGCACACAGGTGGGGTGTTTTCATCCAGCCTGAGAGAGAGTTGAGGAAGGCACAGCAGTGATGGCAGAGACAGAGAAGGGGGAATTCTGTGAAGCCCTCAGGAGGTAAAACTGACAGGTCAGGGTGATGGATGTATGCTGGAGATGAGAGAGTCATAGAAGCCAAGGGTGACACCAAAGATAGACCAAGGTCCTGGCTGAGATAATCATGTAGATGACGGTAGAGAAAAGGGACGGCCATTTTTGTGGAGAAGATTTAACTTTTTTGGACATGTTGAGGCTGGGATGTCTGGGACATCTGGGTACAGTGTGAGTTGGGTGCCCCAGATGACAATATGGGGGAGAAGTCTGGCTTGGAGAGCTGGGGTGAAGAATAGTATACATGTAGTGGGACCTGGAATTCAGAACATGCTTATGTACCAAACCTGAATGTCCAGGACTCCCAGAAACACTCAGACAAGTGGCTGCTGGGAAGAGGGAAATCAGAAACTACTTTACTTTCTTCTCTTTTTTTTCTTCATATATAAGCAGACAGGGACAAAAGCCCAGTACTCCTTCCTTTTAGTCATTATAGTTAGTAGCCGAAACTAAATCAGTCAGGACCATCCCAGGTCCAAGAGCTGTTTCGTGTGTAAGTTGTCCCTTGCTAGAACACTGCCAGCAGGCCACCAGCTGCAGGTACTACCATCAGGTAACCCAGACACTAGTCTTGGTTGTGTGGACAGAGCCTAAACCAGTGAAGGCTGATCCCAGCTCTCCACAGAACACATCAGAGACTGAAAGAGCACTTGCATTTCTTAGAACCACTGCCGGCAGAAAGTCTTAGGTCAGGTTTTCTGGGAACAGGCTCTAAGACAAGAGATTTATGTGTGGGAGTGTTTTTAGGGAGTTGTTATAGAAATTTGTCTGGTCTTTGCCCCAGATTCCTGGCACAAGGCTTCAGAAACCCTTGGAATTTCCGGAGTGTTAGAAGTGTCTTTGTTATGCTAAAGAGGTGACTCTGGAGGGGTCCCTACTTAGCTTCAGGATGGGGGCTGATCACCAGAAAGGTGGGTCACCCAATCACGCAATTAGGAGGCTGGGATTTTGAGCTAGCCAGACCTCCAGGGAGGAGAGGGGAGCTGGAAAATGATTTATTACCCAATGATTTCACCAACTATGTCAATGTGATGAAACTCCCTAAAACACTCTGGACCCAAAGCTCAGTGGAGCTTCCTGATTGGTAATCATCCATCATAAATCACATATCGATGTGCCAGGAGGGTGACGCACCCTGATTTCATGAGGAGAGGGCATAGAAACTCTGTGTTCCCTCCCAGACCTCACCACATGCATCTCTTCACTTGGCTGGGTCCTCCTCATGTGTATCCTTTATAATGAAAATGTACTAAGAAAAAGAGTGACTTCCTGAGTTCTGGGAGTCATTCTAGTGAATGCTCAAAACTGAGGAGGTCATAGGCACCCCAAGTTTGTGGTCAGCTGGTCAGAAGTGTGGGTGGCCGAGAGACTCCTGAGACCCGTAGCCTGGGAGATGTGCAGTGAGGGAGTCATGTGGAGGATTTTGGTCTCAACCTGTTTGGGGGTCTGTGCTAACTCCAGGTGGCTGGCATTAGAATTAAACTGTGGAACACCCAGTTTGTGTTAGACCAGTTGGGGTCTTAAGAGAGTAGGAGTGCTCTCAGCAACATCTGTAAGAGAGCGAGGGAGCAGGGTTGGGCAGAGGGGGAAATTGATCTGCGATACTTTGCAAGAGCTGATGTCCCCAAGGAGCGCTGAAACTTGAATGGCCCTTCAGAGGGATCCCGGATTGAGGCAAGAAGGCTGGCCCTTTGATGCCTACACTTTGATCCCCAGGAAGAAGGGCATAACCTTTGGCAGAGGACCAATCTTGGGAAGGGGCTCAGCTGGAAGCCATCAGCATCTCACATTCATGGAATCTGGGGGAAATAAGTGCTCAGTCATATACAACTGTCCACGTACTGAGTATTCATTCTTGGATTATTAAGCATCTACACACATATAATTTCCCCCCATAGTCTGAAATAAGCCAGCACCTTCCCTTGCTCTCCTTATCAAAGAATGCCGAATGGGGTTGGGGGTTGGGTGCAGCATGTGGGTGTGCAGAGACTTTATATAAGGTGGGACTTTTCAAAGTGAAGTCTGGAGGTAAAATGCGTTGCCAATTTCACAGTTTCCTTCTTCATTATTTTATACATGGATCATTCCTTTCTCTTGCAATCTTGCTTATTTTCCACAGTGTTTAAATTCTGAGTAGTAATTTCATTTTATTTTATTTACTCTGACAATCTTCATTTTTTAACAAATGCATTTATTCTTTCACGCTTAAGGTAACTATTGATGTGTCTGGATTTCTATCTGTTTGCTATAAGAGCCTTCATTCTTGTTATGTTTTCTCTTCTTCCCTTTCTTATTCAATTCTCTTTTCATCATACTTCTTTTTTTCTAGTAGTTGGGGAGATCTTCACTCTGTTGCTGTTTTTACAAATTCCTAACTTTGCTTTCCCCTCTCTGACCATTAGCTTGTATTTTAATTTAATTTTTCTTTCTGTGGAACTTAGGTATACAGAATTAGGTTAAACCTAATCTTTGGTTCATGGCATACTCTCAATATTTGTCCTTTGGTGATGCTCTTTAACTTAATTGATTGGTTATTTTTTAATAAGGTAATTAGCACCTGTAAACCTACTCCCTAACACAAACACCAGCATCTTGATTATAGCCTCCTTTAACCACATTAGTTTTCCCATCCAGCCTCCCCTCACCCAAGGTAGCCATCACCTTGAACCCCAGGTTTACCATTCCCAAACTTTCCTTTTTAGACAGTTTTACTGCATTTATGTGCACTGCATATATATAGAGATGTATATGTATTTATATATGCATATATAAGAGTTCCTTTTAACTTTTATAACTTTTGCATATAGTCTTTTTAAAAAGATTTTATTTATTTATTTGAGAATGAGAAAGAGAGAGAGAGAACACAAACAAGGGGAGGGGCAGAGGGAGAGGGAAAGGCAGACTCCCTGCTGAGCAGGAGCCTGATGCAGGGCTCGATCCTAGGACCCCGAGATCATTACCTGAGCCGAAGGCAGACACTTAACCGACTGAGCCACCCAGGTGCCCCAACCAGCATATAGTCTTTTAAGACTTCCCAATTAACTGCATATTACTTTGTTCTTTTGCTTTGTCTGCTACATAATATCTGCTTATGTGACTAACAGTTATTCACCTGTTCTCCTATTGATGGAATTTGGGATTATTCTTACGTTTTTGCTAAATAATGCTGCTATAAGCATTGTCTATACATGTCTACTGTGATGTGCAAGAATTTCTCTTCAATTTTTTTTTAAGATTATTTATTTGAGAGAGAGAGAGTGTGTGTGTGCAAGCGGGGAGAGGGGCAGAGGGACAGGGAGAGACAGAGAAGCAGACTCGCCACTGAGCGTGGAGCCGAATACAGGGCTCAATCCCAGGACCATGACTTGAGATGAAATCAAGAATCGGAGGTTTAACTGACTGAGCCACCCAGGCGCCCCTCTCTTCAATTTAAACCTAGGATAAATTATTGGATCACAAATTGGTTAATATTCAGCTTAGGAGATAAAACTAAACAGTTTTCTCATTGACACTCCCCTCAGCGTTGTAAAATAAAGCCTGTGGATTTACATTTCCTCCCACACTTGGTATTGTCTGACACTTTCTAAAGTTTGACAATAGAATGAGTGGAAAATCTTATCTCATTGTGGTCTTGATGTTCATTTCTCTGATATTTAATGATGCTGAATATCTTCTCATACCTTTGTTGGCTGCATTTCTTCTGAAGATGTCTGTTTATGTGTCTTGTCTCCATTTAATTCCTTCTTGCATCTTAGACCTTCCAATTACGATCACTTTCGTTCAGCCTGAAGGTCCTCCTTTAGTGTTTCCTTTAGGGAGGTACTCCTGGTGGCAAACTCTTTCTGCTTTTTTCTGGAAATGTCTTTATTTTTGCCTTCATCTGTGAAAGATAGTTTCATCTTGTATAGAATTCTAGATTGGCAGTGATTGTCTTTCACCACACTGAAGATCTTAGTGCATTGTTTACAGGCTTCTGTTGTTGCTGTTGAGAAGTTAGCTGTCAGTTTAATCATTGCTCCTTCAAGACCAATCGTTTTTTCCTCTGAATGCCTTTAATATTTCTTCTTTCTTCTGCTCTTGTGCATTTTTACTAAGAGGTATTTAACTTATTTGTTCGTTTTTAAAAAATTATATCTAGCCTGCTTTGGATTTTTGGAATTCTTCACTCTATAGTTTACTTTCTCATTGGTTCTGGGAAATTTTCAGTCCCTTCTTTAAATATGACCTCAATCCTCATGCCCAGTCTCCTTCTCTCTTCCTGGAAGTCTGATTATATAGAAATTAGCTTTTTTCTTTCGATCCTTCATACCTCAAAACCACTCATATATTAATTTTTTTAATCTCTTTGTCTTTCTGGCCTGCATTCTGGATAATTTCCACTGGCCTATTTTCCAGTTTGTTAGTTCTCCCTTCGGCTGAATCTAATTTGTTCTTAAATCTATCTGTTAAATTTTGCATTGTAATTATTATGTTTTCATTTCTAAGAGTTCTATTTGGTTCATTTTCCAAACTGCTTGATTAGTTTTTGTAGCTTCTGTCCCCTGCAGGTACACAAGTGTGTCTTTTATTTTTCTAAATATACTAAGCATAATTATTCTATCTAGTATCTAATAATTTCAATATCTGAGGAGTTTGATAATCTATTCCTGTAATCCGTTATGTCTGCTAGTTTTTGCTCCTGGTACCTTGCTTCATGGTGTACACATAGTAATTTTTTTTTCTTTGAAATGCTTATTTTCCTTGTAAAATTGTAAGAATTCTCTGAAGGTTAAGATGGAAGTACATTCCTCCAGAAACAATATGTATAAAATGTATGTGCAGAAATCAATGAAAGATAGGGTCATCAGAATATAGGGCCAGTAGATTCTAATAGGAGAAAAGTTAACCATTTACAATAGTAATGACCAAGAAAAAGAAAAATATTGAGAAGTAAACTTGATCAGATCCACACAGGCTCTATAGGAAGAAAATATTAAAACACTTTTGAGAAAATATAAAAGAATTAAACAACAACAAAAAACCGTGATTTATGCTGAGTAGTAAGATGTAGTGTCATAAAGATGGCATCAAAATTCAGTGAGGAAAAGATCAGTGATTTATTAAATGGTATTAAGACAACTGGGTAGGCATTTGGAAAAAAAAATTAAGTTGATTCTATGCCTCACACTTTGCACCAAAACAAATTCAGCATAAATCAAAGGCTCAAATGTAACAAATGATATTATAAAATTATAAAATTACTACAAAATTGATTTTTTCCCCTTGAAGTGGGAAATCATTTAAAAAATGATATGAAAGTCAGACACTGATGAATTTGACTACATAAAAATAAAGATAAAATTTTTTGCCTGGCAAAACTATTTTAAGTAAAGTAAAAAGACAAATGATTATGTGGGGGAAAAAATTGTGCTTTGTGTCAGAGTCAAAGGGCTAACTTCCTGCGTATGTAAAAAAACCTCTTACAAATAAAAAGAAGACTAAGATAACAAAAGGAAAATGAACAAAAGGATTTAAATACACAGACACAAAAAGGGAAATACAGATGGCATCTGAACATAAAAATGGATAATCAATTACATTCATAATAAGAGACATTAAAAATAAAATCACACTGAGATAAGAGAAATAAGAGAAAGTGTTAGGAAGGGTGGAATAAATAGACAAATGCATTATTGGTGAGAATGTACATTAATACATCTTTGGGTGGCAACCTGGCACTATCCATCAAATTACAAATGACCTCATTTGACCCAGCAATACCAACTCTAGTACTTTATCCCACAGATAAATCCACATATATATGAAATGGTGCATATACAATTTTATGTATTGTACCTTGTTAATAGCAAAGTATTGGAAAGAACTTAAGTGCCCATCAAGAGGGAAGTATTTAAAAACATTATAGTACATGTACACCATGGAATGTTCATGCAGCTAGCAAAAAAGAAAGAATAAGGAAATTATGTATTGATATAGACAAATGTTTAAGATTATTTATTAAGAAAAGCAAGATGCAGAGTAGTATGTAGAGTGTGACTCCATTTGTGTAAACCCTGGAAAAAGAATATGAGTGAATATTTGCTTGTATGTGCACATAATGTCTCTGAGAGAGGAAACATAGACTATCTTTGGGGAAAAAAACAGAGAGAAAAGGGAAACTATGAATCTGAAGGATAGGGCTGTGGAAGGGAGAAGAGATTTCTTAGTCAAATTCCCTTTGAAACTTTTAAATTTTGACTGTGACTATGTGACTATGTTACTTATTATAAAATTATGCTAACTTTAAATTTGCAAAAAAAAAAAAAATCCCTTCTGTGGATTTAAAAGAGCTAAAAATATTTCCTATGATGACAGAAAAGATTTCTGACCACTATTGCTGTGTTGATTTTTTGAGAAGAGGGGATATGTGGCCCAACCTAAAGTCTAAAAGTAAACATTGGTTTCTCAGATGATTAGAATCCAATTTTGAAGGAGAGTTCTGATATTTGTATGGCTGTCATCTTAGTGGCATGGGCGCTCTGAAGCCTGGAATAAAACTAACTCTTGGGGAAACTCCTAGAGAGAATTCCTGTAGGGGTGAAAGCAAGGAGCTAAGCTGGTAGGGCTAGGGAGAAAATATTTGGTTGAGAACTCTGGTTTCCTAAATTGGCTAACTCAGTCTTTGACTGTTGGTGTTATTGTCAATTTGATCTCTTACTTGTCTTGAAATAGTGTTGTTAAAAAATCCTTTTAAGCATGTTAAAAAAGCATTGAGTCATTAAGAGGAATCTTTATAGGAAGAATGTTTAGGGGGTGAGATGGAGTCCGTTCTAAGCTTTCCCATTGTGGTAGCTAGCTTTCAAAGATGGTGCCCGAAGAACTGCCTCTTCCAGTGTTCACATCCTTGTGTAGATCTTCCCATATGGGATCTGGGCTGGACCTGGGACTCACTCTAAATTATGGAACTTGGCAGAAGTGGTCCCTGCATGAGGTCTGGACCTAAGCCTTCAGGATGCTTAGCAGCTTCCTTCCTGACACTTTTGGAGCCCTGGAGTCATATAGGCTGCTTGGCTTTGCTGCTGGAGAAACCATGTGTACAGACCACTGGGAGTTGCCATGCAGAAGGGAGAGACCCTGAGGCTATATGGAGAGGGAGAGCGACCCAACCATCTCAGCATCCCAGCCAAATCTTCAATCACTTCAGCTCCAGCTTCCATCTGACTGAAACTGCATGAGGGACCCCAAGGGCGACCAGAAGACCTGCTGATCTGAACGGTCCACCCATAGCACCATTCTGAAAGATGATGAAATGGTTGTATTAAGCCTTTAAGTTCTTGGGTTGTCATGCCATGATAAATAATCAAAACACCCATTTTCACAGAAAAATAATCAGAAATGAGAAAGCTCTCTGTCGTATAGGCATTTGCTGACAAGGCCATGGGAGCCTTCAAAAGCCCCTTTTTTCTGACCAAGTTGTCTGACTGACCTCAAAACTGGGGCAGGCTAACAAATGTGAGGACCTGGGGAAAAGCAGTCAAATTGGCTATGGCTTTAAAGGGAAGGGAAAATAAATACCAAGTAGTACACACACATAGACATACACACACACGCGTGTGCGCACACAACATATATATCTCATATATAAAGAGATTGATTTTATTTATTTATTTATTTAATTTTTTTTTAGAGAGAGAGAACACAAGTGGGGGGAGGGGTGGAGGGAGAGAGAGAGAGAATCCCAAGTAGGCTCCATGGCCAGTGCAGAGCCTGATGCAAGGCTTGATCTCACGACCCTAAGATCATGACCTGAGCTGTAACCAAGGGTTCGATGCTTAACCGACTGAGCCACCCAGGTGCCCCTAAAGAGATTTGTTTTAAAGAGTTAGATCACCTGATTATGGAGGCTTGCAAGTCCAAAATTTACAAGGTAGGGTGAAAGACTGGAGACCCAGGAAGGGGTGATGTTACAGTTCAAGCTGTCTGCCGCAGAATTTTTTCTTATTTGGCGGAGGTCCAATTTTTGTTCTATTCAGGCCTTCAGCTGATTGAATGAGACCCACCCACATTATGGAGGGAAAGCTGTTGTACCCAAAGTCCACCAGTGTAAAGTGTTGATCTCCAAAAACATCCAAAAACACTCTCACAAAAACATCCAGAATAATGTTTGACCAAATATCTGGGCAACATGGCTCAGCCAAGTTGACACATAAAATTAGCCATCGCCAATAGTTGAAGAAATGGAGGCTTGGAGGGGTTCAGTGGTTGCCCCAAGTTACAACTCGCACAGCTACTGTACCAGTGCAGTACTGTAGCAATTGCTCCCCAGTGAAGGTAGATAAGGGACTATTACGGAGAGGAGAGGAGTCATGAAGGCAGGAGCATGATCCTGGAGTCAGGAGGCCTGGGTTCCACTCCGTGTTTTGCCACACACCAGCTGTGGGACTGCAGGGAGGTGACTTCAACTCTCAGCTTCCACTGCCAATCTGCCATTGAAGTGTGCTCACGTTTGCCCTCTATGCCCTAGACAATTGCAGAGATTAAATGAGTAGAGTTCCTGCCACTTCTAACACAATCAGTAAATGTTAACCAATGTATGCTCTCTAAGATAAGATACTTTGCAAGCAATAAAGAGTAATTCACAATGCATTTGAGATATGTTACCACTAAGATTCTGTCTTGAGAAAGATGGCCAAATATTTAACGAGTAAGTGAATTGGCCCTAAAGTAGGCCAACCACTGTCTACACGGTTATATATATGGATTTTTTTTTTTCTCTTCAGAGCTGACCTCACTTCTCAACTCCAGATGCATTTATCCAACTGTCTATTTGATGCCTCAACTTGCAAGTCTCAAAGATATCTAACATCTATTATGAGTTCTTGATTTTCCCAAAGTTGTTGTTCCTGCACATCTTCCCCATCTCAGGAGATGGCACCAACCAGGTGCTCGTCTAGAAGCCTAGAAACCTAGAAGTCATTCTTGATTTTTCCTTTACCTCTGGCCCACACCTAACCTGAAGCAGACTTTGTCCATTCAGTTTCCAAAACATATCTCGAGTTCATCCACGTGACTCCATCTTGCATGCCACCATGTTGATCCAGGTTTTCATTTATTGCTTGCTTAGACAATTGGTACAGTGTGCAGATGGTCTTCCCACATCCAGTTGCCTGTGGCCATCAAGAGTAACCTTCTTACATTAAAACATAGCATTCATTTGCTTAAATCTCTTTAATGGCTCCCCATGACCCTAGCGTGAACCTTAAGGTCCTGCATGATTAGCCTCTGGTCTATTGGTTCAACCACATCTCAAGACACCATCTTACTCACTAGGCTCCAGGCATACTGTCTTCTGTTACCTATCTGTTCTTCACACCGACCAAGCCTTTCTTTAACCTATTCCTTGTGCCTGGAACTCTCCCCTGCATCACATGACTGCCTCCTGCCAGCAAACAACCTTGTTTCCGCTCACATGTTACCCCTTTCTGAGAGGCCTTCACAGCCACCCCAGCTAAAGTAACCGCCTCCCCAACACACAGTCTCAGCTACCTGGCTGTTTCCTGCACACCACATCACAATCGACAGCTTTTTAAATCACTTGTCTGCTTATTTGTATTGCGTCTGTCTTTATTACTAGAATAACATTTGGTAAAATTAAGGATTATTTCCACCTTGTTGACAATTATATATTCAGTGCAAAACAAGGTAATTGGTGCTCAGTAAATATTGAATTAATGAGAAAATGGGGACTTTTAAAAAACAGATGTCAAACTCTACTCTTGAATCAGAAGCTTGGAATCAATGCTTCTTTAGCTCTGTGAGCTTCAATCGTTGACTTGTTTGGTTTTGTGAGTGGCTCACCTCTCTTCCCTGGATGTGTGGGATGGGTATAATCGACTTCTCTAGATGTGCTCCTAGTCATTCGGGGGCTTATTACAGTTTTTCTAACTCTCAGCTCTTTTTAAATACATGTGGGCAGCTTGCTCTATAAAAGAATTTTCTATTGTGAATTTTTTTTTTTTTTTGTAAATGGAATGACTCATTCCCTGATTTCTTCTGGGCTAGCTTAAAGACAGATATACCTGAATTGCATACATTTCTATTAGACAGACTTTGAAATTAACTTGATTTTGACTATGTGGTGACTCTCAGTGGTCCTCAGCCGGCTGACCCGATGCCTTAGCTGTGACCTTCAGTCTTGTTTAGCAGGTTCTCCGCGGGGCTTTATGATCCAGTTCCCAATACCCTTGATGAGCCCAGCCCAGGAATGACATTAGGTTTTCCACCCAGAGATTCATCTCTCTGTGAACTGAAATGCCATGAAAAGCAAAAAGGCTTTGAAACAAGGAGAAAGAAATACTCGTGTTAGTAAGAGAGGCTGTATTGATCACTTACGGTTCCTTGTCATCGGACTCGCTCCAAATCCTTATGCAGATGCACTAACCCACCCTTGTATTTCTGCAGCCCTGCTAGCCCTCAAATGACAGGTCTATGCCAGCTACATTGTGAGGCTCGCCCGTCCTGACAACCCTCCCTCCACTCTGCGGCTGCCCGACCTCCCCTCCCCTCCCGCCGCACGCCTGGCTGCTCTTCTGACTCTCCCACCAGGTTTGACGCAGGACCTGGCTCTCCAATCAGCATTTTGGACCTTGGCCCCCTACGCAGCTTCTGGCTTCCCTCATTCCACATGCTGCCATCCCCCATGGGCAGGGATAAGTAGCACCCACCCCAGCTTCTTCCCTCTGTACCCCTCCTGCACACTTTTGCAGCCCAGCTGAGGCCCCAGCTGGACAGCCCCTCCTCCCCCCACTCTGCGGAGGCTGGGGAACTGGAGCCGACTTTATCAGAGTCTTTCTTCGTGTGGAGAAAGCAGGAAAGGAGTGTGCTGTTTTATGTTGCTTCGGAACTACTCAGAAAAGAAAAGAAAACAAGCTTCAATTTTGGGGAGAATTTCTTACTTTTAACTCACTTACTTTACTTATAGGAGTGTATGTCCCAGACCCACCAAATCTCCAGCTGGTGCAGACTCTTCCATCCAGGAGGGAAGACATCGGTGCCCACCAAAGGCTCAATGAGTGTCCAGAGAGCACCCTCCCCTCAACCCCCACAGCACTGGCTTCTTCGTTGTTCAACAAATGTTTATTGAATGCCAACAAGGTGCCAGGCACTGTGCTGGTGACTGTCCTCAAGGAGCTCACAGTCTGGTGAAGGACAAATAGAACACAGCTCACAATTCCCTAACGATGGTAGCTATTATGAGAGCGACTGCACCCAGAGTTATTGGAACACAAAGGCAGGCATTTTCACTTTGCCTGGGGTAGGTGATTGGGGATCAGGGAAGGCTTCTCGGACGAAGTGACAACTGAGCTGGATCTTGAAGAGTGAGCAGAAATCTTTCAGCCAGAAAAAAGCTGAGGAAAGAACAGCATTCCTGAGGCAGGGAGGCAGGAGGGTCCCGGTGGGTTCCCAGGAAGATGAAGGGTTCAGTGTTGCTCAAGCTCAGAGGAAAGGAGTGAGCAGAAGCAGAAGTGGAAGGACAGGCTCTAACCAGAATAGAGGACAGAAAAGGAGCTGGGACTTCATGTGCAGGCATTGAGGGAGAGAGGACTAAGGGATTTTCAGCAGGACACAAGCAGGTCTGGGTTTTAGAAAAACCCCTCAGTCAGCAGTACGGAGAACAGATTAGGTGTGGGGGTTGTGAGGGGAGGGCAGGACGGAACAGAAAGAGAAGCTGGTGCTGGAGGCAGGAAGAACAGCTTGGAGGCCATTGCCTTGGTTCTGCCGAGCAGCAGTGAGAACCTAAACCAGGTGGTGATATTGAAAGTGATGGAGGGGACAAAGTCCAGAAACAATCTGCAAGTAGAAATGGAAGGACGCCATCATGGTTTTACGTGGGGCGAACAGCAGATGGAAGCACAGAGGATGACGTCATCCCACCTGCCTTTTGTAACTCGTTTTGTGTCTCTCGAGGCACATTGATGTGCGTCATTGTTTTTGTTTGTTTGTTTGCTTGCTTGCGTTTGGAAACCATCTCCGACTTACAGATAAATGGCAAATGTATCTTTTGCCCAAAATCACTCAACTATGTTGTCAACATGATGTCCCATCAACCCTGAACTATAGTATATTTCTCACGCTTGAGGATATTTTCCTACAAAGCCACAATAAAACCACCAAAGTCAGGAAATTAACACGAATGCATCACCACCATCTAACCCTGAGACCTCAGTCAAGATTTTTCAGGTTTTTCATGTCATTCAGAGCAAAAAGGACACAGTCCAGATATTTCTTGAGAGTCTACTGTTGGCCAGGCATTGTGCTAGGTGAGAAAACATATACAAGTGAGTGAAATGAGACATCATACTGCTTACAAAAAGCAGCTTACAAAAGAGGAGGTAGGCATGAATTCATGTAAGATGACAACTCATGCTGCTAAAAAAGTACATACCACAGGGACTTGGTCTGGCTAACAGTAGACTCTCAAGAAATATCTGTTGAAAGCCAGAGTGTAGTAGGAGCCTTTTAACATAGCCCTTAATGATCCCCTCCTCCCGGTATTCATGCTCATGGGTAAATCCTCTCCCTTTGAGTGTAGGCTGGATATTGTGACTCTCTTTTAATGAATAGAGTAGGACAAAAGCAATGAGCTATGACTTTCAAGACTAGGTTGCAAAAAGACTGGATTTAAGACCAGGATACAAAGTAATCATGGCTTCATCCTGCATGCCTTCTCTTGTTCTCTTGCTTGTCATGTTATGAGCTGCCTTATAGAGAGGCCCACATGACAATGAAATAAAAAATGTCTCTGGCCATTAGCCAGTGAGAAACCAAGGCCTGCCAACAACACATGAGCAGCTTAAAAGCAGATCTTCCCTCACTTGAGCCTTCAGATAAGACTGCAGCTCTGGTCAATACCTTCATTGCAATGCTGGGGAGACCCTGAGCTGGAGTGCTCAGATTCCTGACCCATACAAACCAGGAGATAATGAATGCTTAGCTACTATGTTTTGGGTAATTTGTTATACAGAAATAGATGACTAATACAAAGTAAATTGATAAATATGTGTCAGATAGTTTACATATTACTAGCTTCAACCCTTCAGTTAAAGATAATATATTACCCTGCTTTACAGATATGGTGATCAGAGAGACTCAGTCACTTGCTGTGGTCAAGGCTAGTATGTGACACAGACAGATTTGAACTCAGATCTGTCTAGCTCCCAAGTGACCTCTTTTCAACAAGCCATTCAGTCTCAAATTTGAAGACTGAGTTTTTTTCATTTTACATGGTCTTTACCACGGCAGAAGAGGGGAAAGGAAACTCCCCAGCTGTTCACATTCATGTGGTACAAATCATACCCAACCTTTCAAAGTAGTTTTGCTTCACCTTTTTTATGTACCTTTCACAAAGACACTACAAGTTAAATTTTGATCTTTTCTTACCTCCCACTACCACTTGCTCAGGATCTGGTCTCCTGATTTCTCTGGCTCATCTCAAGCTGGGCCACAGTCATTTCTCAGACCCACTGCCCATGACTTACTACAGAGAATGCAATCCTTTGGGGAGTGGTAATAAAAATTGGAAAGTGGTCATATACCACACATTCGATTTTATTGCTTTGTTTGATGAACTTTTCTTGGTGACCAGCAGAGTCACTGGCTTGGAGAGTTGGCCAGAGAGAGGCAGGACCCCAAGCAATGATCCCTTTGTGATTCCATAGTAGAAATGGTAACTCCAGAGGGTGAGGATTGAAAAATTAGTCTCTTGACCATGTATCAATACATAAGACAGAGGGGCTTCTTGTCCATCTCTTTGCCTAGAGGCTCAATAACAAAAGGGACCCCCAGGAGTGGGAGAAAGGGGGTAATCTGTTCATCTGAGGCAGTTGCCACCAGCATAACAACTTGATGTCTCATGTAAATCTTTCAAATTCATGCAAAAAATGCTCATATATTTTATGAAAAATGCACATTTGTTTAATACAAAGAGATAATGTCTTCCCCAGATTTTCAAGTAAAATTTATGTTCAAAGCAATTCCCTATTTCCTGTGGCTTTATACAACCCCCCCTCCCAACACCCCCTACACACCCACACTCTGATTCATATGGAATAGAAGGAATTAAGAATATGCATTTTTCATAGCTTAGGTTGCTTTAGAAAGAATGACTTTGTCAATAAAAAAGTATTTCAGGGACTCCCTGAGCAAAATTTTAAACAAAACCCACTAACCCGTGTCTACCTGTTAAATTACTTAAAATAGAAAATCAATTATCAAGCTCCTGACAAAATTCCAAATTTATGAAGTACAGAGGTTGTCCTAGAAAATTTGTTTCTTTTTTCTTTTTTTCTCTATAAGCTTATTCTACTCCTGTGGATAGCTCTGTTATTCAAAACCCTCTTGGCACTTGGTTTATTTTCCTCCCTTGATTGCTTCTGAATGCACTGTAATCCTCTTTTCTGGTTACTGTCCCTTTTACTACAGGTAAATCAACTGTATCCAGTCATGGGACAGATGCCGCATGAAGAAAGAAAGTTACAATTGCTTTATCTGAGGTTGTCACTCACCTTTTGGGTAGAGAGGCAGACATTTGTAAGAGTCTAAGGGTTGAGACACATCCAGGAAACAGATGGGAAACAAATGAAGCATTGAAGGGTTTGCAAATTCCAGTTCTTTGGTTTGTGTCTGACTGGGAGTGGGTGGGACAGAGAAATGTGGAGAGATAATGGGGATATGGGTGGGGAAAGGTTTGTAAGTATTCACATTCTTCTTTGGATATGGATTGAAGGAAGGATGTGGGGAGGAGGCATTCATCTTTTGCTCTGTCCTCTGACCTTTTATTAAGCTACTACATGCCTTAAAGTATAAAATTTTAATCAGGAGCCCCTGATGGATAACTCTGCAATTATACATCAATTCATTCAATAGATACACATTAACACCTACTTAATTCGGCTTCAATGGAACTTCATGCCAAAATAACTGAGAACATGAGATCCCATTTTCTTTAGACAAGTACTCTGTGCTTTTTTCTGGTTCTAAACCCCCACATAGTGGGCATGTCTGATGGTTAAACTAGTCAAGCAAATTAACACAGGCCCAGAAGATGAAATCAAAGTCAGGGACATGTGAGGGTGCGTAAAACAGACAATCTTCCTATGCCCTCGGCCTATGGGCAATACTTCATAAGAAATTTTTAAAAACCAGCTCATTTATTTATTTATTTTTTCATTTATTCACCAAACATTTATTGAACACCTGTTGTGTGCACAGAGATGAATTGGGTTCAGCCCTTGCCTTTTAGGAGCTCCCTGTCAACGGAGAAACATGCCTATGAATAATGCCCCCGGCACCCCTGACGAGGGAACATGCCAGGCAAGCAGGAGGCAGCTCACCTCGTTCCAGAATGCCCAGATTTCTGTCAAGGAGGAGTTCCAGCCCATTCACCTGTCCCTTTTGAACACAACGAAAACTCCCCCAGTTTTATATATATATATATGGAAGGACTCACATGCCCCCAAGTTACTATAGCTTCCTTATGGAGTAGAGCTTGCTTCCCCAAGCTTTGGCAAATCCAGCCTGTTATTGGGGAAATCCATGACCAGAAGCGCCAAGAAATTAACCCATTTAGTACCTCCGAACCCTCAAGTCCAATGCGGAGAAATCTGACATGCGTGCTCCAAGATAAACATCTTCTGAGTAGTCGGGCTGCTTGGGTTGTTTTTTTTTTTTTTTTTTAACATTTATTCTGTAACCTTGCTATAATTCATAACACGGTGAAGTAAATGCTGTATCCTTGCACTTAAAAATTTTCAGTTCAGGAGGGGACACGAATAAATATATCAAAATAGCCATCAAAACCCCATCTAAATTGTACACCAGACGTGTAGAAACGGTGCCTATGAAGGCAAAGGGACCCTCGGAAAGGTCAGCAATTGGATAAACTCTACCAGCGAAGAGTTCTAAGAAGAGGCGAGCTCCGAACGGGGTTTTGAAGGGCTGCAGAGTGTGTGGGGAAGCAGACCAGCAGCCAACCTCCCCGGAGTCCCTTCCCTCATCCGGAGAGTGGGCAGAGCGCTGGCGGGGGGAGGTAGTGGAAGGCTGTGTACAGTGGCATTCACCCAGTTCCAGGTACGTGCCCGGCACACAGGACACACCAGGGAATGTCAGATTCTCTTCCCTGTGTGATTTTATGCCACCCACATGTGTTATTATCTACTGATGGTAATGCTGATGAAAATAAGGGATAGTACACCGCTCACGTTCTCTACAGTGAGCATCAGTGACTTTTAACGTAGAAAAAAATACAGTCCAAAATTAGAAGAGTGTTCTATTTCAATAGCCCTGGTCTGATGGAAGCCATCGGTCCGTGGTAGTCACATCCCAGCAGAAAGCCAAGTGAGGGCTTTCCAGTCACACAGACATGTTATTTTAATCCCATGTTAAGCGCCCTTCGGTTGCTAGTTAGACCCACTTAGACGGAAATAGATGCCAGGAATGCGATGCTCTGTTCACCAGCCGGTCACTTGCCAAAGACGCGGTAAGGACTGAGGTCTCTGTCATTCGCGCCCTGCCGAGCATGCGGTCACTGCCTCGTGCGGTCAAGGTGCTGCCAGGGAGCCACAGACCCCCCCCCAGGCAGGCGGTTTGTATCAGGGCCCGGACACCTGCTGTGGAGGATGCATTGCCCGGAGGGGTCTCCCTGGCAGGGGGGCGCAACCACAGGTTTGCCCCATCCAAAAGTGCTGTCTTGCCCAGGACTCAGAGATCAAAAATCAGCCAGCTCTTCTAGCCTCTGTGACCTCAGGCTCTTTCTTCAGGTCACACTTGCGAAGTGCATAAAATCCTTGGCTGCAAAATGCTCTTAATTTGGAGCTAACCCTACCATGGCATGTTGTTATCACCACAAGAGAAAATCTGCTTGCCGAGAACAGCCCTCACCCCAGACCTCTGAATTCCCCCGAGGGAGTATGAAAAAGTCTGAGAAAGCCAGGGTAGCAGCTCTGAGTCCCATCTCTGCTTACCGAGGTCTCCATATTGTTAGGGGCCGAATTGTACCCCCCCCCAAAAGATATGTTGAAGTCCTAATCCCAGTGCCTCAGAATGTGACCTTATCTGGAAACCAAGTCTTCACAGAGTTAATCGTGTTAAAACGAGCTCATTGGGATGGGCCCTAATCTGATAGGACTGGATCCCCATAAGAAGGAGAAGTTTAGACGCAGCGGACCTGCGCAGAGGAGAGTCGGTGTGAGATGACACCTTCCAGGAAGGATGCTAAAGTTCCTGGGAGCTGGGAGTAGGCCTGGAGCAGACCCTTCCCTCACACTTTGGGGGTGGGGGCGTGCCGACACCTCAATTTTGGACTTCTGGCCTCCAGAGCTGTGATGCACTACATTTCCGCTGTTCTAAGCCACCCAGTTCATGGTACATTATGGCACCCCAAGAAACAAATACATGTATACCAGAGCATTTTCTCACTAAAACTAACTATCCTCGGAAGGACCCAGTCCGATCAGGATATGTCAGTTCCACTAAGACAATTATGGGTGGCAGGCACCCTGGAAAGGCAAGAGGAACCCAAGAAATAGCTTGCTCGAAGTGGGTGCGTTTGGACTGAGGGGGGCCATGGGCACTTCCTGCAGAAGCGGGGACTCCTTTTGGGGCCTCCCCTTCATGCCCATGCTGTTTTCCATTTGAACAAATAAATCTCCGCTGCGTAGGACATTTAATTCCATAACGTTTTCACTTCTCGGCAACTCAGCTCATCCTCACCCCACCCCTGGGGTGAGGACAGAGAGGCAGACAGGACATTCCTGGGACACTGGGACAGGTAGGAAAGAGGGGCCCGGCCTCCCGCCTTCCCTTGGCCTCTTTGTGATTTGGCTGTTTTTTAGAGGGCCCTGTTAATCAGTGCTGTAGGACAAGGCAGAGTGATTTCCGAGATACTTTCCTAGAACTGGGAGGGGCGCAAAAAAAAACAGGAAAAGTGAATTCCAGTGAAGTTGTTACACGTTGTGGGGGCTGTGTGCGTTGACATGGCAAACTGTTATCTGAGTAGGAATGGGATTGTTCCTGAATGCAGCATGAATCACCGCAAGTAGGATCAGACGGCTGATGGTCATATGTGGGGTTCTACACACCTTTGGGACTGCAGTTCTGGGAAGTCTGAGAGTCTAATGAGAGCCGAGAAAAATCTGCATTGAGATTCTTCAAAGAATGGCATTTCTTGGTATAGGCAATCCAGATTCCTCCCAGTCTTTAAAAAACATGTCCTTGCCTTAAAATTATTTGTCATACTAAGAACAACATTGAACCACGCTAGAGAAAACAGACAAGTAAAATGAAATAGAAACAAAATCAGCCGTAATTCCATAACCCTAGTGCAACTTCTTGATTATCGAAAAATAAAGGGATTCAGTAAAATATAGTATAACCACACAGTGGAATTTTATTCATTTAAATGGGAATTATAAAGGATTTACATAAATACTTAGTAGAAATGTTTACCTAAAAGAATCAGGACATTAAATTCTATGTACAGTGTGACCTGGAAAAGGACGTTCAGAAGGAAATATAGCAAAAACATACTGGGTCAGTTTTACTATCTCCTTGATAGTTTTTGCATTTTATCAATGTTTCACAATGCTTTAAAAGTTACCTTCCTCTCAGAGTTCAGAAAATGTTGTTTTTATTTCCTTCTTGTTTTTCTATCATCCAATTAAGTATTTACTTCCTCACTTCAGCCAGAATGTTTTCAAGAATGCCATGACCCTCCCCAACCTTTTTTGAAAGCTGTAAACAGACAACCAAAGGATGTTGAAACTAGACAAGTTTTGGGGAAGCTCACGATTTAACTTGCTCCAGAGATGGAAACAGAAACCGAAACCGTGTACCTCTGTTTGCATTGCCAGTGGCAGGGCTGCCAGAACATCTGTCCCCGCCCTCCGTCCTCCGTGTCATGCTGGTCAACATGCCCAGCGAACACCACACTGGCTTTGCACCCAAGTTAACTCAGACACATAAACTGCACAGAAACATAAACATAAACATTGACAAGAAAGACATATAGGTGACATTAGCCACTGTCACTTGCATTGGGTCAAATCAGTTTTGTTACTTTGTTTTTTCTCCCATGTTACCAGTCTTCTGAGATCTACACTCCAGGCTCCAGGTTATTGCTTATTCCTGCCCAGTGCACTGTTTAATCACCACTCAGCACTGGCTCTCTTGACCATAGAGGCTGGTCTCTGCCAATAGTTCTCTATGTGTGGCTCAAATACCCATGGAGGTCCCGGCGACCCTTTTAGGGAACCCACTTAGGTCTAAACAATTTTCATAATATGAAGACACTGTTTGCCTTTTTTATTCTCATGCTCTCATCAATTTCCAGTAGCATTTCCCAGAGTTGCTGCACAATGTGTGAATTGAAACAGGCTGAATACAGGAGAAGCTACGAGAACCCAGCTGTCTTGTATTAAGCCAGAAAGATTTGCAGAACGTGGAACAATGCTGCTCTTCTCCCTACATTTTTTTTGTTTTGGAAAAAAATAGCTATTTTTCGGAAAATATATCATCTATGCTAACTTGGAATGGGTTGGCTATTGTCATTTTGAAGTAAATTATTATATACATGTTTTTTTAATTTCTCAGTTTTAATTTCTAATAGTGTCAATATTAAGAGATATAACCCACATGACCAAAAGCTCTTCAGGGTCCTCAATGATTTTGAGGACTGTAAAGGAATCTTAAGACCAAAAAGCCTGGGAACTGCTGCTCTACCCCCAACCTGAGGGACCTGGGTCCCACACAGCAGTGTCCCCCACCCCTGCCGCTGCTCTGGGACTGAAGACCCTTGAGCAACTGGCACCCTGAAGAGTGGAGGGTTTGGAAGGAACTATCTGGATCATGTGATTGGAGTCCCTGGGGGAATATCCCACCAAGACTTCCTTCTTCTGGGTTATAGGAAGAACAAGCAGCTGTGAAGGGAAGGGATGATGGTTCCCTGGTGTTTGGGACTTAGGGAAGAAGAATGGGAGGGGAAAATTGATAATTAAGAGAAGAAAGCTAGAAGAGAACTATGCTGCCCTGTGCCCTTCACTCTGCTTGCAGACCTAAAATATCCTGAATCAACCATAACTCGCTTATCTTTAGCACTGATATCTGATGCAGTCGACTTCAGAATACTTCACAGCTCATGGAACTATCTCCCCAAAGCCAGACATTTTAAAACTCAAGACAGAGCATGTCATTAGACTATTACAGATAAAACACTAACATGCAAATTTCCACGGAGAGTGTATACATTGGATGAGGGACATGATGCAGAAGCTCGGCTGCACATTAGAAACGCCTGGGGAGCTTGTAAAAGCCTAGATGCTCAGGCCCTCGGAGCCAAAGTACGGCCAAGTTTGAGAACCACAAAACAAGGGAGGGGGAAGTCAAGAACGCAAGGCACACCGGGAAATGGACAGGGGCCATTATTGGTTGAAGAGCAAAAAAATGGGGTGGGGGGATATGTGAAGGGGATCCCAGAAAAACAGCAGACAGACTTCACACCTTAGTTCCAGGCCTCACAGGGTCATTTCTCCCTCATACTGGCTGTTCTGAGCAGTTCTCCGGATTGGCCTTCCTCCTGGCTGGCCGTGGCTCAGCAGCTCTTTGACGATGGAAGGAGAGAGAACTCTGCAGTTTCATTCCGGTTCTTCAAATCAACAATTTTGGTCACAGATCAGACTGCTAAATCTTTACACATCTGAAAGTTAGACTTTGACGTGCTTGTTTTTCCTCCCCTGTCTGACTCACAGAATGAGTCATACCAAACCTTGTTAATCTGCACTGGACTAAAGAGAAGGAAGGGCAGAGGGAGCAGGCTTCCTTTCTTCCATTCTGGGTGAGGGTTGGGCTGAGGCTGACTTCCGAGCTGCCTTCTGGGCCCTCAGCCCAGCTCTGTGTGCCGTCCCTTCCACTTTCCCCTGTACCTCTGCCCCGTCTCCGGCAGAGATGATGGTGGGGCGTGCACATGCTTGCAGCATCAGGGATCTGTGGCTGGGGCACCCCCTGATTTCTCTTTGGCATCTCTGTCTCCTGACGTACCTGAGAAAGCTTTTGGGTGAAGAGTGCTGTCTGACAAGCTAAGTGTCTTGGCCACACACAATTCTGGAGCAGGGAGACCTCGTGAAGTCTTAGGGAGAAATGTAGCCGTCTGAGCTTTTTTGTTTTGTTTTTTCCCTCCAGGCAGGGTGACGCTGCAAACATCTAGGAGTTATATTTTTTCCCGTCCCCTGACATTTGAAAGAGGGAATGTGAAATTCCCTCCTTTTGACCTTACCTGCCTCTCTTTGTGACCGTCGGAAGTTGTGACCCACACTGTGTTGCACCCAGCCTGACGTGCTCAGGTCTGACGTAGGGGAGGAAGAATTCACAAACCATCCACCCATTCTTCCGACAACCATCTAGGGGGTATGCGTGACAGGCACCACGAGTCAGGATGAGCCATGTTTCCTGTCTCAGGGGGCTCACAGCCTAACAGAGGAACAATACCCACCCGGGGCAGTGTGGGGAGAACACAGCTAGGGGTGCCCCAGGGTGCTGCAGGTGCACAGAGGAGCAGGGGTGGGGGGAGGGGGGAGGGGGGAGCTCCTGCAGACTGAGCTCACAGACGGGTGAGCCAAGTGAAAAAGCCTGGGGGTTGGCGGGGGTGGTCAATAGTTATCAATGTCCGTTAACACTGACCCTCTCAACCCAGTAAGATGGAGAGAGGGCAAAGTCTAAAGGAGCGACCCTGTCA
This sequence comes from Halichoerus grypus, assembly GCF_964656455.1. NCBI lineage: Eukaryota > Metazoa > Chordata > Mammalia > Carnivora > Phocidae > Halichoerus > Halichoerus grypus. Next base: position 181,462,642 of record NC_135714.1, read on the forward strand.
CTGCGCAAGGGTAAGGCTACAGGCAGGTGTCCTTGAGTGTTGTGACATGGACTCTGGAGCCTTCCATTGCTCTTGCCCTTGCTGACTGGGGCGCTGTGGGAGCGCTGTAGTGAGAATGTCACTCGTCTGCCCCCCCTCCCCGTGGGGCCAGCTGCAGCTGCCCCTGTCTGGACTGCTCTGCCTCCTCAGGCCACTCAGGACCCCCCCATCCTTGCTAGCCCTATCAACTGGCTCTGGGATCACTTTGCCATCAGACGACCACACAGAAAGGATTTCGTCTTTTTTGTATTCTGCTCAGCATCCAAGAGAGAACCAGAGAAGGCTTCCTGAAGGAGATGGTCGGGGGCCTCAGCCTGAGAGAGCAACTGTGACAAAATTTCCCTGACTCCTACTCACTACTCGCCCCCTGCCGCAGTCCTAGGCTGCATCAGTGACAGCTCAACACCCTTGAATGGAGCTTGTAAAGGCTGGGGCGGAGCCAGTTCAGAAGTAACCTTCATCCCTTTGTTCTCAGAAAGCCGATCATAAGTACATTTCAGACCTCTTGGTTTCTCTCAGTTCTTTTTTTTTTTTTTTAAGATTTATTTATTTATTTATTTGAGAGAGAGAGCACATGAGAGGGGAGAGGGTCAGAGGGAGAAGCAGACTCCCTGCCGAGCAGGGAGCCCGACGCGGGACTCGATCCAGGGACTCCAGGATCATGACCTGAGCCGAAGGCAGTCGCTTAACCAACTGAGCCACCCAGGCGCCCTCTCTCAGTTCTTCTGAAGTTTCAAGTTCAAGTTTGAGATGGCTGCTACCAAAGGTTCTCTGTTCAGGGTCAGGCCCCCAGGTTTGCCAAAATAGAAATACTGTCAATATCGGCTCCATTAGCTTCATCACATATTATAGAGTGAAGCATAAACGCCAATGATCTCAGTGTCTTCGTATTGAAGAGTCAGAGCTCTGGGGTTGGCGGGAGAAAGCGAACAGCCTGCTCGCAAGGAGAGGACAGGGGTACCTGGGGGCTTGGGGTGCTGGCGAGGCAAGAGGTGAGATAGAAACTCAGTGCGTGGAATATTCAGACACATGCAGAAGCTTGAGGGTGCAAAAATGGAAAACATAGCTACAGAAGAGACACGAATACCTACTGCCTTGTGCTGTGTGTGTCCGTGAGCGTCTGTGTTCTGCTCCACGTAGCTCTGAGCGTCAAAGCAAAAGCATAAGGTGGGGCACAGAGATACCGAGTTGATGTTTTGCCTCTCACATCAGGAGCAGCTGCTGTGGTCACAATACCGTCTGCTTAGCCAACCTCTTGAGGGTCAAAAACAGCCCGGTTCAAACAGGAAGTTGTAACTTAGCTAAATATGCACTTATGGCAAGGGAAAATGGGTCTTTTCCCAGTTTAATCCCAGATCATCCTCACCCAACTGTTCGCCTGGCTCTTCCTCATCCTTCTAAATAATCAAGTACTTAATGAAATCTTTTTGGCCCCAAACTAGGTCAGGTTCCCCATTCTATGTTCCTTAGCACCCTGTCCAGTTCCTTTGTGCACTTAGCGCAATTATAATTAGATAATTAATTATAATTACTTATTAATTTTGCCTCCCTCTTCTCACTGCTTTATGCGCACTGGCTTATTAATAGTATATAATTATTTGTCACATGAATGAAGTGCCATTTCACATCTAAAAGTCTTTATGATATGTAATAGCAAAAATCCAATTTAGAGAGATGTAGAGAGTAAATTTTCCCCTTATTCTAAGGTCAGATTGCTTCCTTCGTATGTCTGTTTTCAAATCCAAAAGCCCACACGACAAGAGCTAACCAGAGGCTGTGCACATAACAGGGTGGCTGGGACGTTTCTGGACACATAGGTGCACTTAATGTATGTGACGACATTTGGTGGCCGTGATGACTAAGCCGCTCTTTAGTGCTCATTGAGATCATTATAGATTTCTATTTAGAGTAAGTTTAGCCATAATGACAGTAACAGTCATCACAATAATAGCTAACTCAAAGAAGCAGCTTTCATCCAGAGAACTGAGGGCTCCCGTTGAGCCTGTTACTCCTGCCCCTACTCCAGACTGCCTAGGTAGGTCCTAACATACTTTCCAACACCTCCCTGCCCTGCCTTTTACTGGAACCTTCCCTGACTTCTCCAGCCTACATCATCACACCTTGTCTGAGTTTCCAGAGCCCCTCCATGCTTAACCACATGATCAAGCATTCATCTGTTTTGTCCACCAAATATGTGTCGTGCAGCATCTAAACTGTGCCAGGCATTTGCATATGTTTGGAACTATATCGTTCCCTGTTACTTCACAGGTACAAGGTTCAGGGAGGCGGTAACAGCGGAAGCGAGGGCCATATTTTATGCAGTTTCACCGCCAGTGCACTCAGAATGGTTTTTGATAATAGAGTTCACAGATGATGTTACCTTCATTTCATGAATAATTAATTTAGTATGGGGGAGACAGGTCTGACTAATCCAAACGGAACAGGAACTGCCATTAAATGAACCAAAGTGGGGAACAATGGCAAAGAAGAGAATAGGAAGAAAATAGCACACAAATATTCTTAGGAAGGGGGTTAAAGCTAGAAAATCTTAGCCTTTGGGTTCACATGGCATTGTTCTCCAGGTGCTACCAAAGGGGAAGTTTCAGCGGCCGCATCTGCGACACCAAGGAGCGATGTGGTGAGGTGTGAAAGAGGATGCATTCCAGAGAAAGCAGCAAGAGATGAGAAAACAAAAGGAGGAGGGTAACTGTAGGGAATTACATTCGTACACAGTGCTGGTGCCACCTACGAAGGCAGAGACAGTGCTCTGCCAGCTAATGAGTATAGACGCACAGCGAAGTCTGAGTGGGCACGAAAGTCCCAAGTTGCTAGAAATGCACTGAATATTCAGCAAGCATTCGGTTTTCCATGAGGCTTGCTGAAATATATTCCTGTTCTCGCTTACTTCCTCCTGTGAGCCTGCGTCTATTCCTTGACGCCCAAAACAAGCCCAATTAAGGGACAAGTCAAAACTGGGGATCGTCCCCCCAGGCAGAGCAGCCTGTCACCTCTACTCAAGCTTCCATCCCACTTTTTACATAAAAGTGAGACCAAGAGAACTGTGAGGGCTTCAATTTTCCCTACAGTTGAACGTGTCACTGTGTGCCGGAGAGAGTAGAGCATTTGATATTGACCCCCAGAAAATATCATTGAACCTATAAATTTTATCATTCTTGTTTGGCTCCTATTCAACCTAAAATATGTTCTCTCTCACCCAGTGAATTCCCTCCTAGAGCCACACCATGAGCCAGTCACTCAGTGATCAGAGCAGAAAGAGACAGAAAGCAAAGCCCCTTGATGTACAAGGTGGAAGGAATTCCAAGATTTGGGGGAGTTGGCAGGGGGTGATGTATGAAAAGGAGATATTTTTCTGTATCAGAGGCAAAAGAAACCTCTTTAAATTCCAAACAAGTATCAATTAAATATCTAGGGCTATAGGAGTATAATTGATGACTCTTTTTTTAAAGTCCAAAGCAAGAGCAGATGGAGAAACAGAGTTTTCAGCATTTGGGATGCTCCGGGCCCTTATGGAAGGAAGAACCCATTCTAGCATGAAGAGACATGGGGGAAAGTCCTGGGAGGCAAAGAGGGAGAGGGTTGGTAAACCAGGATAACGAATCTAAATAAGACACACGCAGAATTAGCCAGGGAGATTCACTATAGTCCTGTCTGCCTAAGAGCATGCCATTCTCTTAGTAAGGAGTAAATGGAGGTTAGTATTAGGATCCTACAAGAGACTCTCTGTTGCTTGCCAGATATACAGTTATTTGCATCATAATTGTGGAGCACATTTTTTGAGATCTCAGTTTCCTTCTCTACGAGCTTTCTTCTTATCATTAGGAAGTCCCCCTCTCTAAAATGACTTTGGTTTCAACTGGATTCACCAGATATGTGGATGCAGAAGCCAGGCTCCAGAATGAAGGTTATAATAACTTCTTCCCTAATTTGACGTTTATCACTGAAATGATCATACTTTGTGTGACATTCCTCCATCATGGACAACACTTCCATTCTTGGAGCATCATGCCTTGCCTCCTGGTTTCAAACAGAAGGACGAGGTGAGCAGCGGGAAGGTCATCCAAGGATGGGCACATAAATGGCACATATATTGCCCAGCTCCCTCCTTCCTCAGAGCCAACATTGCTTATCCATGAGACACTTCTTCTTGCCAAGTTACTGTCTCATGATCCTTTCCAACATAGCCACAAGGGATCCACCCTAAATTGGTTGGTGTCAGTAGGTGGGAGAAACCCTATTTGCTACCCAGTCTTTTCTTGCTTTCCAAAAGTCTTCAGAAAAAATCATGTTCAGAGAAAAGTGTCAGACTTTATTCTTAATATATCCTTCAGAGTCAAAGTTTAGAGTCTTAATGATATGTAGATACTCAGATATGAGTGAACCAATTACGCTGACAGAATCGAAACAACACTGCAAGTATTAGTCATGTTGGACTATTATGAAATGTATATACATACATGTAAAATATATACCTATTTTTAAAAACCCTCTGAATTAAAAAGCGCTTCCCAGGTATAATTAGATGTCCTCCAGACTGTGAAGAATTCAGCTCCGGTTGTCATCTTGATTCTGGTATCCAGAAGGTGCAGCCCAGAGAAGCAGCCCCCAATGCAGTTTGCAAGATGTATTCTTGTCTGAGGGTGCCGCACGCTACACTGCAGCTCTGAGTCAGAAACCTCAGTGGGAAGGAGATGGCGCTGGTGGGCTGGTTAAGAGGCCTCCTTTAGGGAGGCATGAGTTGGCAGCTCGGCGTGGGGAGAAGCTGGTGTGAACGTCCTGAAGACACCCTGAGGGGGAAAAGGAAAGGCTTAAAGTCCAGGTCCCAAGATGAAAGCATAGCCGACCTGATTTCCACATTCGTCAACCACCTCGGCAAACCAGAGTGGAAACGTGGGCATGAACCTAGACCCTCACTGCTGTGGTCAAAGTCTTTCAGAGAACAGAAACAGGAAAGAGTTCCAGGAACCCTTAAGAATAGCTTCAAACCCCTAGAGATTCACACCCAAGTAGCACCAGAGCAGTTGCGTGCTGAAGTTGTCTTTGTTGATCTAGCTCTCAGCCAGTCTTGTCTTTGCACAGATGAGGAAATGAAAGCCCGGAGAAACCAAGAAGTTTAGCAAACTTAGACAACAGGACTGGGATTAGGACCCAAGAGACCTGACCCTCGGTTCAGGGACTTTTCCTTTCTTCCTGCCTTTCCATAGACAATGGCCTTGAAAATCCAAGAGCAGGGGACCTCATGGCTCAAGAGGCTCCTGATTGTGTCTCCGGGCCATTCATTGAGCTGTCACCTCATTGAGGAATCATTCTTTGTGTGGAGGTCCTTCCTGGTGATGCCCTTTAGAGGCTTAGTCGATGTCCATCATGAATCACTACTGTAGGCCAGCATGGCAGATTGGAGCGAGGTTATGAGGAAACAAATGGGTCAACGCACAGAAAACTAATAGTGTACTGACACTTCTGCTTCCTTGAATGTAGGATTAGGGCCTGAATTATTATAGCAGGAAATGCTAAACTACTATGGAAAGAAAAGGTGTGATTACTCACGTCAGTGTTAAAATTGCCATTTTCCACAAAGAGATTAATCACCAGCCATGAACCGTGCTACACTTGATATAAAGTTCTTTCCTCTTCCCCATGAATTCCCCCCCCGGGCAGAAGAATTTCTTATTTATAATTAAATAATATTTCTTTCCAGAAATTAAAACCAGAAATTGAAGAAACTCGAGTCTAGAGAGTGCCTTAAGTCTATTCTAGGCTTAGGAGACCTCATCAGGATTGGGATCAGGGTGTGGCTAGAGAGGTGTTTAGGGTACAAAATTGAAGGAGGAACTCCCTCTCTGGGCCATGCAAGTTCAAGGTTCACTGAGAATGAGTGCCCCCCTCAATTTCATGTCCTACGCCCCTCACTCTAGTCTTGTTCAGTCCTGTCCCCACCCTTTATTTACTGTTTGACTTGCAAGGGTTTTAGATGGGCACGGCAGGAGACAGGGTGGGTCAGGGATGACATGGCAGAGGGGGGACATTTCAGACAGAGAAGCGTGAATAGGGTACATGTTGGGGAACCTGACACTCAAATAGCCAGGGCCATGCTGCATTAGGGATTGGCATCTAGGGTATAGGGACTTCTGCTGATCTGCAACCAGGAGATCAAGCCCCGATGGGATGATTAGGTCAGGCTTTGGGTGCCTTTAGCTGAAGTCTGAGATCTGGGTGAACCGTGGTGAACCAAGGGGAAGAATAGGTCTGGGTGGGAAGACAAAGAGCCCTGGGAAGTTTGATGAAGTCGGGAATAGCAAAACCTGAATCCCTGAGGCAGGATCCCAGACACTTAGGCTGAGCTATGACAGTCAGAGAAGGATCAGCAGCCAAATCATCTCCCTGTTAAACCAAATGAGCTCCAGACATAGGACTTCTTGTTCCCCTTGTCAAGGCAAGCCTGGGGTGGGTGGGAAAAGTGATGAGCTGGGCAGGCCATGGTACCTGGTATTCCTCCTCCTCCATTGTCCTCCTCCTCAGTTGGTTCCCTTGCATTGTTTTCAAACAAAGTGCTTGCCTCAGTCAGAGACTGAAACCTTTGTTTAACGTTAGCAAGTACCATGTTTAAAAGGAGTCTCTGTTGGGGCAGCTATATTCTAGAATCAAGAAGTGAATTTTGGGTAGGAAGACACTGGGAAAATATTGTAGTCCCAAAAGGTTTTTAACCTGGTATTCATGAATGGGCTTCAGTGTGTCTATGAGTCTCTTGAAATAACATGCAAAATTGTGTGGGTTTGCTTATTTTTAGGGAGAGGAGACTTCATTGAAATATGAATTGGGGTCATGGGGAACTATGACCTTAAAAGTATCCAAATGTCTTATTGTTAGAGGAGAACTTGAAACACAGAGATGGGGAGAAGCTTTGAACTTCTCATCAGCAAAGCCTTTGTCTTTTGTCAGTGTATCTCCAACACACATTAGTCACTAAAGGAACATTTGTAGAGTGGATGGATGGATGGATGGATGGATGAAAGCTCTCTGCTTTCAGTGTACTTATAGCGTCACCTCATCCCTACCATTCCCCATTGGTCTTTCCAGCTTAGGGAAAGGATGTTGGATGCCAGGCAGGTGACCTCAGGAAGGTAGGTGGTACAGGGAATCAGGGATCCCAGTTCACAGGGGCCTGACCTCCAAGATCTCCTTCGGAGACCATCACACATCCTTCCCTGATGCCCCTGCCTCTTTTCAACAGAAGAGTGAGCCACGGTGCCCCAGGCTAGTGAAGCTGGCACTTGGTCCTGATCTCCAAGCTCATCAGTCCTGCCTCCAGCTCTAGGAGTGTTCTGTCTTGTTTATTTTTCAAGAGAATAAGAGAGGACAAAGAGTTTCATTTAGAGGAGAGCATGTACCTTCTAACATCTGAAAAATGACCATTTACTATCAAACCATGACAACCATTCTGAGTCCGGTCTTTGCCCTTCATACATCAGTTTTCACCTGGCAGGGACAGTGAGAGCTAGCAACAGTGATCAGCTGTGAGAGAAGTTGCCTTAATATTACCACTGGTTAATTACTTGATGATGTCTCACTACCTACCTCCCTTTCTTCCTTCCTTCCTCCCTTCCTTCCTCCCTTCTTCTTTCCTTTTTCCTTCCCTTCTTCCTTTTCTATTTTCCTCCTTCCTTATCCCGCTCTTCTTTCCTTCCTTCTTTCAGCTTTCCTTCCTTCCTTACTATGGGACACTGGGCTAGATGCTAGAGGTACAGAGTTGAGTAAGACACAGTCTCTGCCCTTACAAACTCTACAGTCTGGCCACAGACAGGGTACAGAGGCAGGAAGGAGCTGCCTATACTTCTCAGAAAGTCAGGGAAGGTCAAGAGGAAGTAATGACTGGAATGAGATTTAAAAGACTGTTGCTGGCAGACATAGGAGGAATGGCAGTGTAGGCAAAGAAGAAAAGTGTGGCCTGTGGCATGAAATAGTGGGGCCTCTGGGGACTATAAGTAACCTCACATGACTGACTTAAGCCAAGTGCATGCCTGCTATAAAGAAAATGGGTCAAGAAGGTACAGCAAGAGATGATGCTAGAGAGTAATTGGCCAGTGGATGTGTATAGTGAAATTATCAATATTATTAATAACCACAATATGGGGAGCAACCACTATCTAAGAGTCTGGGAAAACATGCAGGCTCCTGCTTGAAAGCCTAGGTGGATGATTTTCAGGCAAGATAGGCTATTCCTATTTCCAAAGGCCTATGGTACAGCCCAACACCATGTGGAACCCCCCCCCCCCCCACTGTCAGTAGTGCATTCTTCCTCACTGGGAAGAGAGAAGGGGATGGAATTAACATTTGTAAAGCCCTTAGAGTAGTGCCTAATTTGCGCTTATCAAATAAAGAAAGGGAATGTGGTGTATTTACTGAGCACCATTGCCAGGTACCATCCTAGGAATCTCTTTAACTGCCTCACAACAATCCTGAAAGTTAGGTCCAATGTCTTTGTATTATACTTACAGAACCTGAGTATCTCAGAGATAAGTAGCTTGCCCAAAGTTACAAAACTAATAAGTGGCAGAGCTGGATTCAAACCTAGATCCATCCAAGTCCATTTTGTTTCCAGTAGGGGTGCCTACCTCACTCCTGGCTGGCTGGAATCTTACACATTTCTGCTTCACATCTGAGTGACAATGAAAGCAGCTGATCCTTGACCTTCATGATGAGAACCCCTTCAGACTTGAGGCTGGGGAGCACCCATGGGAGTTAGCACAGCGTCCCACTGTGGTGTGGTACATAGGGTGGTTCAGCTGGTGGTAATCCTTAGACCTGCACAAGCAGACTCAAGCTCTGGGCCTCAGAGCAGTTACTCTTGGAATTTGATGAGAACATGATTCCAACATAACACAAGTGCCAAAGAGAGGAGCACTCAAAAAGGAAGTGAGTATTGATGAGGGAATTAGGAGCTTACCCAAGTTTAAATAGCTTACGATTAGCAGGATTCTCAAAGGAAACAACCAACAAAACTAAAAGACAGCCTACTGAATGGGAGAAGATATTTGCAAATGACATATCCATTAAGAGTTACTAACCAAAATATATAAAGAACTTAACACAAGTCAACACAAAAAACCCAAATAATCCAATTAAAAAATGTGCAGAAGACATTAGCAGACATTCCTCCAAAGAAGACATACAGATGTCCAACAGACATGTGAAAAGATGCTCAACATCACTCTTCATTAGGGAAATGCAAATCAAAACCACAATGAGATATCACCTCACACTGGTCAAAATGGCTAAAATCAAAAACCCCAGAAATAACAAGTGTTGGTGAGGATGTGGAGAAAAAGGAACCTTCATGAACTGTTGGTGGGAATGCAAACTGGTACAGCCACTGTGGACAAGAGTATGGAGTTCCCTCAAAAACTTAAAAATAGAAGAATGCTATGATCCAACAATTGCACTACTGGGTATTTACCCAAAGAATATGAAAACACCAATTTAAAGGGATACATGCACCCTTATGCCTTTAGCAGCATTATTTACAATAGCCAAACTAGGGAAGCAACCAAAGTGTTTATCAATAGATGAATGGATGAAGAAGAAGTAGGGTATATGTACAGTGGAATATTATTCAGCCATAAAAAAGAATGAAATCTCGCCATTTGCAACAATATGGATGAATCTAGAGAGAATAATACTAAGTGAAATAAGCCAGTGAGAGAAAAGCAAATACCATATGATTTCACTTATATGTGGAATTTAAGAAACAAAACAAATAAACAAAAGAAAAAAAGGGGGACAAACCAAAAAACAGATTCTTAACTACAGAGAACAAACAGATGGTTACCATAGGGGAGGTGGGTGAAGGGAATGGATGAACCAGGGGAAGAAGTTTAAAAGTACACTTATCTTAATGAGCACTGAGTAATACATGGAAGTGTTGAATCACTATATTGTATACCTGAAACTAATATAACAGTGTATGTGAACTACACTGGAATTAAAAAAAAACATTAACATAAAAAATATATTTGCAGGATTCTCAGAGGATCTCATGCCCCATCCCTCTTCCCCCCAGAAATTTCAAGAAAAAGGGAATTTATTAGTGATAGAAGAAGAAGATGCATACTTTTAATAACTTTTTACAAAATCCTGGATGTTCTGATATATTTAAGAAGAAGTAAGAGTTAATGATAAAAAAGATCCCAGGAAAAGCCTGTTCTTTCATTAACTAGCTATGGGACTAGAGGCAATTTACTTCTCATACCTCAGTTTAGCCATCTGTATAAGATTTGGGCTGGATAAATTTTTTTTAAGATTTATTTATTTATTTGAGCGAGTTAGAGAGAATCTTTTTTTTTTTTTTTAAAGATTTTATTTATTAGAGAGCAAGCGAGAGAGAAACAGCATGAGAGAGGAGAGGGTCAGAGGGAGAAGCAGGCTCCCCGCTGAGCCAGGAGCCCAATGTGGGACTCAATCCCAGGACCCTGGGATCATGACCTGAGCCGAAAGCAGTCGCTTAACCAACTGAGCCACCCAGGCACCCTAGAGAGAATCTTGAGCAGACTCTGCACTGAGCGTGGAGTCTGATGTAGGGCTCGATCTCATGATCCTGAGATCATGACCTGAGCCAAAATCAAGAGTCAAACGCTTAACCCACTGAGCCACCCAGGTGCCCCAGGGCTGGATAATTTTTGATAAATGCTCAAACTTTAAAATGTTGTGAGTCAATAATGGAATAAAAATCAAGTTTCTTCTAATAAGTATATTTCCTTCTTCTGGGCTCCTCTCTCCTGTGAAGACTGCCCAATTACCCACCCCTCAAGAGCACAGTAGTTCTGAGGCTGTGAACCCCCTTCCTTCTCTTGCATGTCCACCTGGCTCTACCCACGTCATCTTCCCAAGCTCTTGAAGGCACCAGTTCATTTCCTTCATAACACCTACCACAACATGTCATTGTATATTTATAGGTGTGTTTACTTTATACAGACTGTAGTTCCCACCAGACTGCAAATCCCACGAAAACAGCCACTCTACCTGCTTTGTTTACCAACACATACCCAGAGTCGTACCACAGTGCCTGGAACATAAAAGACACATGGTTAATGCCTGTTGAATGGATGAATCTGCCATTTTCCTTTTTTGAATGTTATCATAGATATCATTGATTAAAGACTTATTAGGGGCTAGATTTTGTGCCTGGTGTTTTGCATGCATTACCCCCACTGACTCCCATTAAAACCCCATGCAGCAGGTGCCATCTATTTTATTGATAAGGATCCTGAAACTCAAAGAGGTCATGGAGTTAGTACACTCTAGGACCTGGACCTAAACCACATCTGGCTCATCCAGCCTGAGCCCTGAGCCTCTGCACTATACTGCCTTTGGCTCCCCAGTGACTTGGGCTGGATACAAAGTAGGTCTTCAGGAGGTGTTTACAGATTTGAATCCCTTCATGAAGGACCCAACAGATGATAGATGGAGGTCAGTACTTAGAACCCATGGGGCTAATACTCCAAAACCCCAGTGTGTGGGGTGGATTCTGACGTGGTAGATAGAAAATCTCTGTCTAACAGTGAAATGCATTCTCATGTGTGAGGAAAGCTTAACAGAGATCCTTTCTTCCACTGTATGAGGGTGTGACTTCAACTTTTTCTCAAAATGCACATTTTTAATTAGAGTTCCTTACGTGGGTTGCCAAACTCCTGAGAATTAAAAGGACACTTGTGCCTGGGGGACGGCTACAGAAACTGATCCCTGGGTAAGTGCATAATAAAATTACACAGAGAGCAACTGAAATTAAACCCACAGGGACACCTTTTCACTCAGTTTCAAATACCTAGAAAATGACTTGGCAGCTACAGAATAAAGAGAAAGAACAGAAACAGAAGCCAATGCCAATTTACCTAATTTTAGATTCTTTTTTTCCTGAGGGAATCCTTCTGAAAATCTAGACTTTGCAAAGATTTTTGAGATTCTCATGTCTAAGACCCCCGCTGCAGATGGGATAATGAGGTCCAAAGTAGTCATGTCAAGGTCAAAGCAAGGACAAACCAAGTGAGCCATGAGTGGGAATGGAGAGAAGAGAAGATATAACTGTGTCTTACAGCAGCCACCCTTGTGGGCCTTTAAGCCACTGGGAGAAATTTGCTGCTGGTGATGAAGATGGAGGGGTAGCTCTCTGGCAATGTGGCTCTTGCTTTGTTTGAAGGAAAATTAATATACCAAGAAGAAGATCAGATGTTGAGGAACACAGAGTCATTTCTTATTGTTGTTTGTCTCCAATACTCCATCTCCTATTGGGGCCCCTTCCATCATACTTGGGACCCCCAGCCCTCGGACACAGTGCTGTGACTTATAGTCCCCTTAAGACTGACAGTGGCACCAATAAGACCACCAAATATCTGGGACAGGAATCAGAATAATGCTCATGTGCTTAAAGAAAGAATGGGCCATGGGATGCAGGAGGGTGGTAGGGTCTGTATTAAAATATGTCATTTGGGGGCACCTGGGTGGCTCAGTTGGTGAAGTGGCTGCCTTCCTCTCTGGTCATGATCCCAGGGTCCTGGGATCAAGTCCCACATTGGGCTCCCTGCTCATCGGGAAGCTTGCTTTTCCCTCTGCCCTTCCCCCCACTTGTGCTCTTTCTCCCTCTCTCTCTCGAATAAATAAAATCTCTAAAAAAATAAAATATGTAATTCAAAGGGCAGAATTGTCTGGTACATTCAGCATTATGGGGGGAGGGGTATGGCATCTGAGGGATCACCAGAGATATAGGGCTGGGATGTAGATACATTTCATAGGGTTTTCTGTGAAATATTTCCCCAAGCTTGATGCCATTCTGTGGTCACCAAACACGCTTGTTATAAATACTTCAGTGACCAGACACCTTGATTCTAGGAATGGAATATGGGTACGTATACAGGAGTGCTGAGAACTGGTTTGAGCCTCAGGGAAGAAAACAGTTTTGAGGGCCTCAGCAAGGGCAGACAGCTGACAACCTTCCCAGGAGTTTTATACTGACTTGCAACATGGTCAGGCCCAGGTCCCCTTCCCAGCCTGACGGCCCCAGTAATATGTCCCCAGCATCTACCCTTTCACACACGATCATCTGCCCTGTGTGGACAGGAGCATTCCAGTCACTGGGGTGAGGGATCACTCTTATTATAAGTAAGTGAACTGCTGGAGTGACTTTTTGTCCCCCTAAGCCTTCCGGGGTCTGTGGGCCTGCTGCCAGGTGAGGACCAGTCCCAAAGACCGTTGATTCTCTGAGGTAACAATGGATCCCCATTCTTCACCAGATGATGCCCCTCCTCCACCTCTCCCGGTGCCTCCCTGAAGTTCCACATTCTTCCCAGAGCTACCTGGCCCTCTAGACTCCCTCACCCCCTTGCTGGCTGCTCTCTCACAATCTACAATCTTGGGCCACAAGGATATCCCTGAACAGGGAACGGGGCTGGTCCTGACTTCGTCACTCCCTTCTGTGAGGCTCTGGTTAAGGCTCTTCACCTCTTTCTTGCAGGTATTTCTGAAAGCCCCATGTTTCAGTTTATCTCCCTGTACAGTGGAGACACTGCCTCTGAACCTGTCCCACAGCCCAGATGAAATCATATAGAGGAACAGGATTTTTAAAAGCCTCAAACCTTTTATAGATGTGATATCCTAATAATAGTTCCGCCAGCTCACATTTCTGTACATGCTCCATATACAGATATAAAGATCATAAAGATCCCTTTTTCCAGCCATTTGCCTTTCAATAGGCAAATGTCCAAAACAGATGGACAGATGGCAAGAGATCTGAGGGTGACCTTATTTTGGCTGCCTTAGTGTTTTATTCCCCCCAAAAATCTCAGTTCACTTCTGTTAACAAATCAGGATCTTTTCTCTTACATCTAAGTCCCTTTCCTCCTTGTTCTTTTAGTAATATAGGAAATGTATCAGGAAGGATTTAATTCACAAAACATCTTCATTCACTTGAAGACAGTTCTAATGGTACCTGCCAATTTGCTTATCTGTAAACAAGCAAAATTCCAAATATCTTGGTTCCCATATATCATTCTTTAAATTTTACTTTGTGTCCCACGTATCACTGTTTTTACTTCATTAGCTAAAAGTCTGAGCACCTGCAACAATTTTTCTTTAGTATCAAGCAACACAATTTGAGAGTCTCTGTTTTCTTATGGTTCTTCTATTAACAGACCATTTAACAGCTGTTCTGGACTAAAGGTGGGTATATTCACTTGCCTGGAAATTCTCTTTAAATGTTAATTTGTAGTGTAACTGTCTCCGTAATCATAGTGATAGGGTATTTATAACATGGCTAAATAAATTCCTCATATAGCTGAGATTCTAGAGGAGGAAACAAAGAACATGGGACTCTCTCATCTTTCCCACCGACCCTTTTTGAGAAGGTTCCAGGCTAGACATGGTGTGGCCCCAGCCTATATGGATCTTCCAGTTTATGTCCTCAGGGCAGATGTGCATACAGTGAGAGAGTGTTCACACTGGGGTTGGTGCTGCTAAGAACGAAATGAGCTTATGTAATAAATCTTGGCAGAAAAGCAAAATAATTCCCTACTCATAAAGCATTTTTCTCAGTCTACTCTCTTCTGTGCCATTCTGAAAAAAATCTGGAAATCCAACCAGCATTCTTTATTTTTAGTCCATCCAAAATTTTACTCACTTGAGGCAAGTGGGCACAGAGCTATCTTTAGAACCATCAACCAAACGCCTTGCAAAGACAGATTATTGTGCCTGGGCAATTCTCTAGATGATTTTTTTTTAGCTTAGGAACCCCAATATATAAAACTGAGGTGGAATGGGGGAACTGAAGTCTTGCCCATTGGGTCTCCCCCCTTATCTGCTCCTCGGGTACTACCATGTACTCTTAGGGTTCCAAGAAGCAACTGGTAAACCACTGATGTAGGCCAAGCCTTGCATTTTGCAGCTGAGACAACAGAGGTCCACAGGGATGAAGTGACTTCTCAAAACGCCCCCAAATTTGCTGATGGAACCAAGAGAAGGACTTGGGTGTCCTGACTTGCACTTCTGTATCCTTTCCATCACACAGCACATAAGATACCACTGTGACAGAAACGACTTCTTTCCTTAGTATTAGGCAGAAAAGTTCAGCTGAGAAACAGATGACTGGTTGGGGAAGTTTGCCTATTGAAGGCACGAGGAAATCAAATGACTTAATCAAAAATAGACAGCAGCTCTTTTGACTGCAAGGAGAATGAAAAGTGCAAGGGGAAAACCAGCGTAAGAATTGTTTCCTACAAGTGACTCTGTTATAGTTTGCCGTTGTGTGTTATCCTGAAGGATGCCCTGCTCCTCGCTACCTATGGACTTAGAACAAGGCACTTAACTTCTCTGGGCCTTGGTAGCTCTTGTGCCCTCTGAGAACTCAGCAGGGGCACTGTGTAGGCCATTGGACACCATGATGAGCTGTTGTCTTTTCCAGATAGATGCATCCAAGGTCAGTCCCTCCCTCTTTCCCTCCCTCCTTCTCCCCCTCCTCCCTGCCTTCCTCCCTCCTTTCTTCCCTTGTCTCAGTACTTCTTATAGAGCCAGAACATCCTTAATCCTATATTATGTGGGGGTTTGGGTAGGTATTTTGTGCATTGAGTAATTGTCTTCCCAACTGGACATTAATGGGTGTGTGTGTGGGGGGGATGACTGTGTCTTTTTATATCTTTAGCATATGTTTTCCTTTTCCTCATCTTGTAAGTGTCGTCTTCCATAAAACGCAAGATGCAGGAACCCAGACCCCTACAAAGACTCTCCCTCTGGTATTTCCAGAAGCCTTGGGTGGTCTCATATGTGCTTCTGTATAATCTGTTCAGTCCTCCTTCTCTCCTGTCTTTGCCCCAGGCCTCCCTAGATGGTACCATGTCCATTTGGCACCATCCTACCTGCCCAGCATCACTGGTGCTTCTAGTGGGCACTGCCACGCCCTCTGTCACTGCTCCTGACTAGCTGCAGAAATTGACTAGAGTAGCTGCCTATATGTTCTTCCTTTCTTTGATGTGTGTGTGTGTGTGTGTGTATGTGTGCATGACTGTGTATGAGTGTGCATTTACAATCCCCCCCAACTACTTATTTAGTCCCCAGGCTACTGGATATCTAGATGGGATTGTGCCTGCACTAGACAAGAAATAAACAGCATGCAGAGGTGGAGGCACTAACCAGTGATACTTCAAGTCTTCCCTTTTGGGGAGAGAGCAAGTGCATTTTCATGGGTATGAGAATGTTAGGTAGGCACATGCTGTGGTTGTTCTTGTTATCTAAATGTTCAATTATTGCAAAGAAGGGTGGCTTCTCATGGCAGTCTCAGCTTTCCAGAGCAAGAGAGGGCAAGTTCCATTGTGCAATCCCATGTCTGTTCTGGTTTGCATCTTGTTGCCTATTGTACACTCACCAAAGCACGTCACAGACCCAACTCAGAGTCAAGAGGTGGAGAAATAGTCTCTGCCTCTTGAGAAAGAGTTGCAAAGTCAATTCCAAGGCACAGCAATGGAAAGAATTGTGAATGTTCTTGCAAACAACCATGGAGAGGTACGAAATCAAGAGACTCAACCTTTCCCCAAATCCCTAGCTGACTTCTATCAACTTCTCATTGGTCAGAATTTTGATTTGTCATATGGTCATCCCTAACAGCAAGGGAAGCTGTGAATGTAGTTTATCTGGGCTGTCCTTTCCCCTGGAACAAAACTGTAGTTCTCTGAACAGCAAAGGGTAAGAGAATGGGAATTGGGTTTGTGTGAAATAATATGCCTCTGGTTCCTGCTTATATTTGGTCTTTGACCCTGATTCCTGACACAAAGTTCCTAAAGCCATGTAATTTCCCAAGTGATGGGAGTGTCTGACACAGAGCTCTTAAATCCCTTGGAATTTCCTGGGTGAGAGGAATATCTTTTGTTCAAATGAGGCAACTCTTGGTGAGCTCCTACATGGGATCTGGTCCCTAGAAAGACCAAGGCATGATTAGAAGGTTGGCACTTTCAGCTCTGTCTCCCATCTTCCAGAGAGGGGGAGAGGGGTTGGAAAATGAATTAATAATCAGTCATGCCTACATGATGGAGCCCCCATAAAAATTCATGAGTACAGAGTTTGGAGAGCTTCCAAGATGTGTTTGATGTGGAGATGGGTTTGATGAACGCATCTGGGTGTTGGGAGGGTGCTGCGCCCAACTTCACGAGGACAGAAGCTCCTACATTCGGGACCCTTCCAGGTGCCACCTTATATACCACTTCTCCTGGCTGTTCATTTGTATCCTTTATCATATTCTTTATTATACAACAAAGCAGTAAACATTCAGGGTTTCCTTGAGTACTGTGACCCATTCTAGCAAGTGATCAAACCCAGGAGGGGGGTCATGGGAACCTTCCATTTGTGGAAGTCAGGCAGAAGTTGTAGGTACCCTGGGGATGTGCTATGCAATGGGTGTCTGAGGTTGAGGACAGTCTTAACCTGCGGGGTCTGCGCTAACGCCAGGCAGTTGCAGAATTGCTTGGCGTGGAAAACCCATACATCTGGTCACAGAAGAGTTCTTCTGTGTGAGTGAGGAAAGGAGCACAGTGTGTTTTTTCTAGACAGTTGGATATTGGCGATGCCTGACACACACCACATGGGGAGCTGTAATGGTGACACTCCATTCTCTTTTCCATGGAAGACTGGGTGGTAGACAGACCCCATCGTTTCTCCCACCACTCAATGGCAGAGCCTTTGTAACTGGGCCACTCTCCCTGGGGCCTCTAAGATTTGGTTCGGCAGACAGGCTCAGGTATTGCAGTTGATTGAGTTTGGTCCCTCTGTCCCCCAGTGCTAGCAACACACATCCCAGGTCTACCTCCCCCTCCCCCAGCTAGTCCCCGCCACGGACAAGCGCAGGGCACGTCCTTGGCCGAAGACTACAGCTGCAGTGCAGTGTTGTCCCATTCACGGCCCAGGCCCTGAGGCTGAGCGTGGTGAGGCCAGCGTGTTATTGTTCATCCCGCTGTGTCATAGTCATGAGATACAAAGCCCAGACAACTAGCAACATACTGTCTCACAAGGTCCTTATGATCTAGAGAATCTGTGTTCTTTTGTACCAATCTGTGTTCGGCCTCTTTATTGGTGTGCCCTTTTGAAAAATTGAAATGTTCTCAAAGTCTGGAGACAAGCTTCCGAGTGAACTGCATCTGAACTTTTTAAATTCTTTTTTTTTCCCTCTTGGTGAAATCTCAGCAGAGCCGGAGATGATCATAATTTTCATGAACACAAACTAAAGGTTTTGTTGCCTGTTGAGCAAAGTAGCTGCTTCCTATTGCAAAAGGACTGATTCCTATTCTCATTGCGTCGGCGTCTTCATTAAAATTTCCATTATCCTCTTCCTTCCAGTGCAGTTATAGACGAAATTGTCCTGACCATGTTTCTCAAGCAAAATAGCTCCTGACTCAAAATATATGAAATGGATATAGGAAGAGAGGAGCCACACTTCCCTAAATATAGATCATCTTGGGTAGGAAAAAAATTTTTTTTGTCCAGGCTTTTATAGTTATTTTAGGTCAGTATTATTAGCTTCATCAGCTGTACCAGGCCCAGAAAAACAAAGCTAGACTGAGTCATGGTGGCAGGGGTGGGAGACAGGTAGATGTTACATAAAGATGCTTTGATAATAATGGTGACCTGTTTGCTGGGGGCCTACTCTGAGCCAGCCTGTGACCCCAGAACCCTTATCTTACCTGTGCAGCCCACAGCAGCCCACACACTACAAGCTGGCCTCCAACTGGCCTTCTTGGGAACCTGGATAGATAGGCCTGTTTGGCACCGAGTGCCCGTTCTGGCTCTGCGCTATGCTAGCTGACCTTGGCCAAGTACTTTGTGCTCTCTGGGTCTCAGTTTTGTTATGTGGAAACCAATGCTCATCTAAGGCTGTGATAACTTCCCTTTCCTCCTGCTTCATAGGGTAGTGAATGCAATTGAAAATGCTCTGTCGGGGCACCTGGGTGGCTCAGTCGTTAAGCGTCTGCCTTCAGTTCAGGTCATGATCTAAGGGTCCTGGGACTGAGCCGCAGGTCAGGCTCCCTGCTCAGTGGGGAGTCTGCTTCTCCCTCTCCCTCTGCCCTACCCCCTCCCCCTGCTCATGTGCGCTCTCTCTCAAATAAATTAAAATAAAAAAAAAATTTTTAAGGTGCTTTGTCACCTGGAAAACTCTATCCCAACATAAGAAATGTAGATTGCCAAAGATCATAGACAAAATTGGGGTATGAACCAGCCATCCCCAGCAAGGCCAAAGTCAAGTCTCTGTCCCTCTCCTCTCCTCAGAATGGTGCCAGTCCAGTGCTCCACACCTCTGCTGGAGATGTAAGAAAAAGAAGCATCAAGCCCTGTGCTTCATGCTACCATAGCTATCACTTCTGAGTGCTGACTCTGAGCCAGGGAAAATCATTCACATGTATTACTCACATAATCCCTGAAATGAAACTATTGTTCCTCTTCTGTAGGCAAGGACACTGAGGCTCAGAGAAGTTAGGGAATGTGCCATTATCCTAACACTAGTAAGTAGAGAATGTGCTATTATCCTAACACCAGTAAGGCCTGGTTTCCAATCCTTGCTTGCCTCACCTTATAGCCTGTGTTCTCATGGTAGTTATATTTACTGGGGAAGTGGAAGAAACTATTGCTTTTGGAGAAAGAAACTCAGGGGAACTGAGTCCAACTCATACCGGCCCAACAAACTAACTTATTCTTCTACTCTATGACCCTCTGGAAACAAAGCCCCTAAGGAATTTTTTCTCTTAATCACAGCCCCATTTTCGCAAACACTTAACTGCTTCTTAAGTGTCAGGCATACATTTTGTGTGTGTATAAACCTACTTAATCCTCATGCCAGTCTATGGGGTGGTTACCATTATTACCCCTACTTTAAGGATGACAAAACTGAGGTGCAGAAAGGTTGTGGAATTTGTCTAAGACAACGTGGCTACAGAGTGACAGAGACAGATCTGAACCCACACAGTCTGATTTCAGAGCCTTTGCCACTATGTGTTGTGCAGAGTGAAAGGTTCGAAAGGATATACAACGAATGATTAGCGGCTATCTCTCGGGAATTGGATTTAGGTGGGAAATAGGGAGAGAACGACTTTGACTTTATTTTGTCTACACTTGAATCCTTTTGAAGATGTTGCAGTGCACATACATATGGATAGTTTTTATAATTAAAACTATATCTTCAGAGATTTAAATATTATCGCTCTCCATACAGTTGGGGGGCATTAAGTACACATTAATTATTTGTCATGAGGGGACGGACATTTTCTGGGAGATTCCAGAAATCTAGAAAAGATGCCAAGAGTGGCGGGGTCATTCTGAAGCTGGAGCCTGCATCTGTGGGGTCATGCGTTCTCCTCCCCCACCCTTTGTCCCAGCGTGAGGCCAGCAGACGGGGGGCTCCGTGGTTGTAACATGTAGATTTATATCCACCCTGAATCAGAGCGCAAAAGGAAAAATGTAAATTTTGGCAGCTGCCTTTGTGGGCACTGACCTCACAGGACTCATTCAGTCCCAGACCTCACTCCGGGAATGATTTCCCCACATCCGCTATAATTTATTGACAAGAGTCGTTTCTCTTCCTGACGCTGAAGGAATTGCCCAGCACAATTTTAAACAAAGCAAGCACCACGCAGGTCAACGCAATGAATTGAATCACCATTTCCTCATGGTACCAGCCCTGCCCTGGGTAATATTTTTCCCCCCATCTTCTCTTATTTTTGAAGATGCTGGCAGCAGAAATCATCTCCAGACATTTCCCATCGTCTCTCTGTCAGCCCCAAACAAAGGCAAAGCCCCCCTGGTCTCCCCAGCCTGACCCAGGCAGCTGGTTGAGACCTCACAGCATTTTGTCGCGACACCTTGTTGCAAGCGATCTTTTCGAGATATTCATTTCCAGTATGACATGATGTAAATTCAGAAATATGTGCGTTTCAAATTTCCCTGCTGTCCCAAATGTCATAAAATTACACAGATTGTATGTTTCTATGTTTTGAACAGAGTAATGATATCATCACAAGGCATTACCATCATTATTATTCCCAGGGAACTTCAAGGTATGGCTGAAGAGTGGCTACTGTCCAGGTTACAATTCTAAGTTCATTTTGTTCTAATGGGGACAAATGCTACTATTTGAATGTGTCTCTGAATGTCACTAGGCGTTCTGTAAATCATGGTGTCTGGTAAATTGAAACCCCATTATATCTCACTCAACCCTTTGGGAAGTCGGGATCATGACCATGATGATTATGTTAATGATCAATACCATTCATTGGAGGCTTTCTAGGTGCCAGACAATCTCCAATCCTTCTGCCAGTAATCTCCCAATCTCCACAACAAACTTTCCAGCATGGAGTTATTCTTTCCATGTCACAGATAAAGAAGAAGGGATTCTGAGAGGTTAAGACCTCCCAAATAGTAAGTCATAGAACTTACAGACCAAATGGGAGTTACCCTCACACTGCAAAGAGTTTGGGATCAAGCAGTTAAAGGAACAGACTCTTTTCCATGTTCTGTTAGAATTCAAGGTATCCCACCATCTGGCCCCCTCTGTCTGCCACCGTGCCTGGCCTGGGGCACTTCAGCATGTCCTGCAGAGGTTCCACAGCTCTACTCACCCTGATCCATCTGTTTGCAAGGCCCTTCTCTCCCCTTCTGCCTGGACAGCGTATTTGTCTCAAGACTTAGCTCCAGCACCACACCTGCTAGGAAGCCGTGTCATTGTCGCCCACCTACACACGCTGTCAACTTGACCATGGGGTGCTTTTGTTCCACTATGCTCTGCACAAAGGTTTCTTACAAAACCCATGACACTTCATGTCAGTATTTGTTTTTATGTGTCTTTTTAGTACTAAACGGCCATCACTGTCAGGCCAGACCATGTCATCTTCGTCTTCATCCTCCCACCTC
Organism: Halichoerus grypus; assembly: GCF_964656455.1. Taxonomy (NCBI): domain Eukaryota; kingdom Metazoa; phylum Chordata; class Mammalia; order Carnivora; family Phocidae; genus Halichoerus; species Halichoerus grypus. The sequence continues at coordinate 181,484,620 of NC_135714.1, forward strand.
CTAGACCTGTGCCTGGCAATTACTAGGTGCTCAACAAGTGTCTGTTGTATCAGTGTGTGGATGGAAGAAAGGATGAATGAAAAAATACCTCTAAAACTTAAAGGAATAAACATATCAGCACTGTAATGTGTATTTGCTGTGTTATTTGAGAATATTCACTTCTGTTATAAAAGACAAGAAAACCGTAAGATGAATGAAACTCCTAAGATGCACGAGATATGGGTTATGAAGAGCAGGTAGCTCATGAGATACAGATAGAATTCATGAAACGTGTTAGATACAGATAAGTTAGTAACCCGTGAGACGGGTGAGACACAGGTCAAGTTAGTAAAGCATGTATTGCTGAACATAGAAAAGGCCAGAAGGACCAAGAGACAACAGATACCCATGAACCTCTAAGTATACATCAGAAATATGAGACACCTAATATTTATGTGGTCTTAACCTGACCACCCAGTCGTGAAACCCCTCCTGGCATCATGTACCCTTTGCTTAAGAAATGTAGATAAAATCCATCGCTCCTCATCAAGCTTATTGGCAAACTACAGCTCTTGGTCAGGGGACTTGCCCTGTGTCTCCCTGATAGAGCAAACTTGTGTTGGCTTTAGGCACCTTCAGGCTGAGCTCTGTTGCTGCAACCTCATCTCTGTCTGCATAACTCATTCTCAGTGTGGCAGGCTGATGAGGCAGAGGGAGAGAGAGAGAGGGTGTATGAATATGGTGTAACCGAGGATCAGATAGTGTGTTTCCTCCACCGCACCCACACCCTCTCTCAGTTGTGTTTTCCCGCCTCATCTGCCCTCTCTTGCTTCCAGCTGTGCATTCAAAAGAATTCAAAAACTGTTTCGAGAATATTAGTTTGGTGCGAGTCCTTCTGCTCTGTGGCCTCTGGGATAGCTTGCGTGGTATTACACTTGTAGGCTACCATCGCCTCAAGGAAATTTTCCAGTGAGAATGTACGATTCCCATAAACACCACTAGAGCGTCCCTCCTTTGGAAGCCAAACAAACATGGCTACTCCCTGTCAGACTGACCAATCTTTTCTCCAGTTGCTACAAGGAAAGAGAAAATTTAAGGTACTAGAGGTCTCTACATCCAGGGTGCACAGGAGAAATACTGGGATTATAGACACACTGAACATTCTTCTGAACTCAGGCTGGAGTTGTGGTCTTCTTTTTTGTGCAAAATATTTATGACAAGTCTTTAGGGAAAATTCTCTGGCTAAGACGCTTTATGATTAACTGATGCAAATCTGAGTATCTGAGTCTTTTCTCCAAGAACGAGTAAGTAATTTTATTTTATTTTTTTTTTCTTAATGTCAGGGCAGTACAAGCCCACACAAACACGCCCTTGAAGAATTTCTCAATTGCACCCTGTATAGCAAGTTTGAATTCCTATGCGTGTGGACCAATAAAGAATTATGATCTGACTGAATGGGATACTGGCTGTCTGAGTTGGTTCCTGGCATGTGATGTTATTTCAGACTTTCATTCTTGTTTATTGGCCATCGGTAGTATTACAAGTCCTGTTTATTGCTGCTGGTTTCACACAGCTCAAATTCATGTATTAAAAAAAAAGAAATGCCTTCTCTCCTGAGTCATATTTAAATGTATTCATATTGAGTTCCAAGACTTTTCCTTTCCTTGGACAAGATCTATGCTAAATGAATCTTTAGAGCCACTGATCCTCTCCTAATTCTATCAAATGGTCCTTTTAAAAAGAATTTGTTGAGCATCACATTGTAACTATGCTTGTGAACATTTAGAATCTCCTCACAATCAAGATCTGGTTCAGTTACTGGAAAGAAAGGAAGGAAGGAAAGGAAAGGAAAGGAAAGGAAAGGAAAGGAAAGGAAAGGAAAGGAAAGGAAAGGAAAGGAAAGGAAAGGAAAAGAAAGGAAAGGAAAAGAAAGGAAAGGAAAGGAAAGGAAGGGAAGGCAAGGGAAGGGAGGGGGAGGGAAGGAAGGGGGAGGGAAAGGGAGAGAAGGGAATGGTAAGAGAAAAAGAAACGCCTACATCTGATCTTGTGTATTGAATTTACTTTCTGTCTTCTTATAATGGGATGATATTCCATCATTCAGTCTCCACCAGAGCAGCACTGTGATATCTATGACTTGGAGAATGCGTAATGCTAGGAAAATAGCCTTCTGGGGCCTGAGGGGCCGCTGATGTGTCTGTGATCCCGTAGAGCTGCTTATTGGCAGCGCATAACAGAATTGGAGCCCAGTTTTTTATACATTGGTGAAAATAAATAGCACTTGGTGTTTCTTGGGACTTTTCATCCCAAGATCTCCATGGATCTGTAATGGTATGACCATGCAGAATTTCCAATGGGAAGATTTCTCCTTTGGTCTTGTGGTGGTGGTCTATCTACAACCCTATTAAAATTCCCACAGCTGAGATGGAGACCTGTACACTTGGTTCCCCGAGGCTGGCTGCTGATGTTAATGTGGAACCCCGGTGAACTGTCTCCTCTATAGGCCCCAGAACGGAAGACTGAGATAGAGGGACATGTGGCCTCAGCCTGGACCAGAGTCTGGGCTCCCACTCTGCAGGTGCTCCCCAGGAGGGCAACGTCCAGACCAAAGCTTGAACTTTCTCGGATCCCACGACAGAACCAATGGCGGACCCCCAGGGTCTCCCTGGTACCCGGAAGCGGAAGTGGTGGCTCCCTGCTCAGCTTCCTGTGGCCACAGCCGCTTCCCCAGCATCTGCCCCATCTCTCTTCCCCAGCTTGCATTCCCTTGGAAGACAGGCTTTCGCTAGCCCCTTGGAAATTAGCCTTAAAACTGAAATATGCTGAGGGAGGCAACCCATTGTCTTTGCATTACATTAAGATGCAAATGGCTGGCATCAAATGCTTTCCTGACAGCTTGTTTTACCGGGTGCACTCTGGGCTGTGCTGTGGGAGGGAAGGAAAATGCACAAGTGCAAGTCAAGGTCCTCAACAGAGGTAGAAACATGAAATGTTGCCCTCTTGGTTCAGAAATTCTTTGAAGTGCGTGGGCAGTGCCGGGTGAAGGAAGGTGTAGGAGTCCATTGGTACTTATTCTTCCCTATATCAAATGCTCTGTTTCTGCCATAAATTTTATAGACTCCCTGTGAATGTCTGCTATCCCTTGCCATCAGAAAGAGGTCAGTTTTAAATGATCAGATGGAATATGCCCAACCTGAGGCACTTCCCCCTTGGATTCTGTCTGTCTCCGACTCTGTTTTTGTCTGCCTCTGGGGATTTTCTTGCTGTGGAGATTCAGGGTTGGGATTTTTACTTTGTTTATAGAGGCTGGCATGACTTCTCAGGACGTGGGCTAGGCCTCAGGTCGTGCCTGTTCTAGCAGAGTGTGGGCACAGGAATAAAGGAGGAGGGGTGAGCCGCCTCCACTGCTCCAAGTAGGAAAGAGGGGTCTGTGGCAAGCTCATTTTTGCATTTCTCAAGTGCAGGAAACACAGTGACTAGGGCACCTACTGTCTACCAGTTTCTCATCCATTTAAATGAGGCTAAAGACATCAGCCTCCAGCAGGGCTGCCCCCAAAGCCCTCAGCTCTCCCAGATCTTTATGCATCTCCCTGCCCCCATCCCCCATCCTTTCTCTCCTTTTGGTGCATTTCCCCTCCATCCTTCTCAGATACTCATTGCCCTGTCTTTTCTTGTCACACTAGGCCCAGAGAATAGGACTTGAAACACATTCCTGTTGAATTATAAATTACCCAAAAGAGCTTTGGCTCTCACCTCCTGGGGTATTGCATTTTAATAAGGAACAAAGTCTTACATTTAAAAAATTAATTTCTCGGGGCGCCTGAATGGCTCAGTCGTTAAGCGTCTGCCTTCGGCTCAGGTCATGATCCCAGGGTCCTGGGATCGAGCCCCACGTGGGGCTCCCCGCTCAGCGGGAAGCCTGCTTCTCCCTCTCCCACTCCCCCTGCTTGTGTTCCCTCTCTCGCTGTGTCTCTCTCTGTCAAATAAATAAATAAAATCTTCAAAAAAAAATAAATAAAAAAATAAACAAAATTAAAAATTAATTTTTCATTGGGAGATTTCAGCTGTGATATAGGAGAGGAGCACGGGAGGGGAGGTACCATCAGGCCTTCCCAATATCCCCAAAGTCCTAGACTCATGAGGTGACTTGGAAAAAAAGAAAGTCTTGCACTATTATTCATCACTCCCCATATCCGTTGTGATGTTCCTGACCTGCAGTCACTTATAACCCTTACTTCCCTAAAGAAATAATCTAATCCACCTTCTCAGACAATGCCTGGAGTTCTAGAACATTCCAGAATTATGCTTAATCAATAGTGCAAAAATCAGAGAATTCACTGTCTCACTAGCCAGGCCAGCCATTGACAGTCATCCATAAATATGGATAAACTCTCCTCTGACATTTACTCACTGATTCTTAGTTCTGTGCTTGAAGTCTTGTGGATTAAATCTGTTCTATCTTGCATGTGACAGTCTTTCAAAAGCTGAATTCAACCTTTACATCCATGTTCCCCAGTTGCTTCTTCTACAAATTGGAAGTTATTGTGGAAGAGTGAATTGAGCTAAAAACCCACAGGGAGGATATGCTTTGGTGGGGATGTGATGGTTTTCAAATAGGGTCACAAATTCATTGACCTATCTCTTATCATAAGATAGGGTCTATGTTTCCTCCCCTTGAATCCAGGCAGGATTGTGGCTGCTTTGACCAATAAAATATGGTGAAGTGATACCATGTACCTTTCACCTTGATTTCTAGAACTTGATCTTGGGGCTTCAAGCTGCCATATAAGAAACCCAACTATCCTCAGCTGCCATTCTGTGAGGAAGCCCAAACCCCTTGGAAAAGCTCCAGTAGACAGTTCCAGCCTTCAAGTCATCCCAGTCTGGACACTAGACATGTGAGTGAAGAAGCCTCCAGGTTCTTCTGGCCCCCAGAAATCTGAGTCATTCCCAGCCATTCCTGTCCTACCAAATGAGGCCCCACACATTATGGAGTAGAGATAAATTGTCCCTGACAGGCCTTCCTCAAATTCCCGACTCTCAGAATCTGTGAGTATAATAAAACTATTGTTTTTTCACATCATTGGGTTTGGGGTTGGTTTACTACATAGCAAGAGATAGCTCAAACAGATTTCAACCCCTAAATCACTTCGGCCATGGCAGCTTCTGCCCAAGAGGAACATATCACTAAATTCCCTTATTCCTTAAACTTGGCTATTAAATTTATTAATCTTGCCTTTAAATGACAATTTCCTCCAGAGTACCAGGTAAAAGAAGAAATCTCATAAACTGCAGGAAGTAATCACAGAAATAGATAATGCATCAAAAATAGTGCCAAGAGAATTCAAATCTCTAAATGTTGTGTCTTACTTCTTTATAGTACATCCCCAATGCAAACTGTTAGTTTAAGCTCATTTATTCAGATAATAAAGACTTCTGGAATCCTTATTCTATCATCCAGTATTAATTATGCCATCATCAGCCTGGCGTCTTCAGAGGGAGAGAAGCCAACTTGGATGGGCCATCTGAGTGAGCCCTGCAGGCTTCTGTGCTCTAAGGTGAAGGTGATGGTCATACCTGCCTCGAAAGTTTGTCGTGAGGATGAGAAATCAGGTCAGAAAACTGGTTGGCACCCAGTACATGCTTGCTATTGATCTCTGAAGAATTGATCACATGCCTTTTATACCTTCAACCGAGTTGTTGAAAAAAACATTGAACAGGACAGGGCCGATGGCAGGCCCACTACTGGCGGCCATCTCTGAGCCAGGGATCAACTTTTTGGATTCTATAACTGAACCAGCTTCAAATAGAAGCTCCACAGAAGCAGGGATCTGACTCATTTTTGCTTGCTGACATCCCGTGTGATTAGAACAGTGCCCAGCAGGTAGGAGGGACTCAGGAAAGATGTGTTAAATAAATGGATGTCACTCTGTGAGTAGCTCTGTCCTTAGCCTCCCTCCTATGCCCGGGAAGTCTGAGCTATGCAGTCCTCTGGCCCAAGGCTGGTCCTGCCTCCTTCAGAAGAGAGTTTCAGAGATACAGAGCACAAAAGGTCCCGTATAGAGCTCAGGAAAGTGACAGCTCCCTCTGCGACACCTATTTTCCACTTCCTAATTACCATGATGTTTAAACTATAACACAAATAGCCGCATTAAAGTCATTTGTTATATGTAAAGCAGGGGCATAACACATTGGTAATTAAGGTCTCCCTCTGTGCCAACCTACATGCTAGAGGTATAATTAAGTGTAAGAACCTCTTAGTTTGCTAGCCATTATTACTGGGCTTAAACATATATTCAGCCAGTTATTAGGGAAATTCTATAGTGTCCTGAGGAACTATTGTTTTAATAAATGGAGTAAGAGTTTTCCAGCCAGTTCTAGGCTTGCTCTGGTGATCTTTGGCAGAGAACTGGCGGTATAATTTTCTGATGTCTGCCTGCTCTCCACTTTCAATATGGAAAACTCAGATCTTGGGCACTATAAGGACTGTGAGAACCATCTCCCGACACTGTTTTTGGGTTCACAATGGCCATAGAAGAGAATGTTCCTTCTTCTGAGATTTGCTGCTCAGAGCCTCTCTGTTTCACGTAAAACAAGAAACACATGAGGATGATCTTCACATTTGCTCCAGGGATCAAGGGCTTACAACCAAGCAAACAACATGTATTTATTTATTAAGGCCCTGCTTTGTCCATATCCCTAAGCTAGGGCTCTATTAAAATAGTATGTTTTTGACTTGAGCTAGCATTATTAATTGCCATATTGAAATATTTACATCTCCATTTTATTAAAAGGAGGCAGGAAAGCAAAGATGATGAAGGAGGTGGGGTGGCTAATCCCTCATACTGGCTTTTTTTTTTTTTTAATTTTATTTATTTTATTTGAGAGAGAGAGAGAGCGGGAGCAGGGGGGAGAGGGAGAAGCAGGCTCTCCCCTGAACAGGGAACCCGATGTGGGGCTCGATTCCAAGACCCTGAGATCATGACCTGAGCCGAAGGCAGACACCTAACCGACAGAGCCATCCAGGTGCCCCTCTCATACTGGCTTCTATTGGCCCATGGGGAGGGTGAGACTTTGACATAGAGGAAGATCCCGGAAAGGAATGGAGACCTCTCCCATCCTCTCCTGAGACTGGCATTGCATGCTTTCTTTTCCCAGGTCCTCAAGCTGCAGCTCCGAAAGTTTCCTGTAGGAGGGGCTCTACAGCGGTTATCAATAGAAAGATGCATTTTGAAGATTCAGCGGTATAGTGAGCCACTGAATCATTTGTTCCGGGTCACCTGATGGGGCCGAGAATATGAAGGCATTAAAGGGGCTGAGGCCACCTCTTAGAACAGCTTCTACAAGGGTGCCTGGATGGCTCAGTTGGTTAAGGGTCCGACTCTTGATTTCTGCTCCGGTCATGATCTCAGGGTCTTGAGATCAAGCCCTGGCGCTGGCCATGCACTGAGCATGGAGCCTGCTTGGGATTCTCTCTCTCCTCCCTCTGCCCCTCCCCACTCTGTCTTTCTCTCAAAAAAAAAAAAAAAAAAAAAGTTCCTACAGATCCCCTGCTGGCTAGGAGCTGATGGACCACACTACCCATCCTTGGGTACCTCTATCTTAAGTGCCTGGCACTCAGTAAGGGCTCAGTGCACATTTGTGGAAGGAACCATGCCTCCCTGAGTAAAAGAGTAGCATTTTTTCCCATCCACCATGCAGTGTTTTCAGAGACGTGTGTGCGGATGGTCTCTGGGCTCCCTGGATACTCTGTTGCTTTGATAGCCATAGGGGGGAAAAGGTGTTTGGGGACAAAATAGATACTATATACGGTGTTATTGGCTGACAGAAAGGCCAAGGGAGAAGTGGTTTAGTGTTTAATAGGCATTGGAACAGGGAAATATGTTAGATTCTGGAACCACAAAGGTGAAAAATATGCACAGAAGCGTTGACACCCCTCAGGAAATGCTCACCAGAGGTCCCTTCATGCAGAGCCCCCGCCTGCTGCATTTGTCAAGGCTGCATCATGAAAATCGGAGTAGTCACCTGGAAAGATGGAGCTGGGGCCGCCTGCTTGCCCTTGGCTCCTACTCCCAGCACACTCTCCCACCCCTGTCGAGACGGGCTATTGTCTGAAGTCTGAACTCCTTCAAATGCTTCCACAATGCTCTACCTCGACAGGAAACCCTCCCTAGTCACTTTCTCTGTGTCTGTTTCTTTTCTTCCCAGAGCAAACTTCACTGCTCCCAGGAAGAACATGGTTCATCATGGATTCTGCACTAAGAAATTAATCACTTACAGAGTGTGGGATTGCAGGTGAGAGGAAGGAGACCTCCATATTTGGCAGGTTCTGTACTGAGAATATTACCTAAATCATTCTCTGTAATGCTCACAACAACTCTGTGGGACAACTAGTATCTTCCTGACACATGAGAAAGCTGAGGGTCCTAAAAGTAACAACTCTCATCCACATAACGAACGTTTGCTGCATGTACCAGACAAAATACCAGGTCCGGGGGAGGCAACTTTGAAGAAGACAGATACACTCTCGACCCCCACAAAGTGTGCTGTCTTTCTGGGGACACAGACAAGGAAGTGGCCATTCCACAGAGAGTAAGAGTGCAGCACGCTGCGGAAACACGCCAGAAGGATCCTCTCACCCACAAAGGAAGTGGTATGGAAACAGACATAAATGAGAGCAGAGTTTCAGGGGTGTCAAGGGGAAAGCATGGAAAAGTGAAAAGAGAAAAAGGGAAAGGAAAGAAAGAGCTTTCTAGGCAAAGGAAACATTATGTGTGGAAGATCTTAGGCTTGAAGGAAGGCAGGGACAGTGTGGCTCAACCACACCTCCTTCCAGAAAAGATTGATCACACTCACAGGATATAAAAGCTGGAATGAGAAGGCATAAATCAAAAAGAGGAACTAAGAAGGAATCAAAACAAGGGTGGGGATTTTGAAGGGAGCCAAGAATAAGACTTTAAAGACTGCATTCCTTAATAATACGTGTTCTTGTCACAAGGGAGCCACTAATTTGACTCTAAGCTATCTAGGATAGCTTTTTTTTTTTTTTTTTCCCCTGAAAGGAAAAGCTGGTGGCCTTTCCAGATGACTTCCTCAGGGGAAGGGCAACTCTGGACCACAGAGGCCCCCAGGCCCTAACTAAGCAGATCACAATACTCCACTGACGGGCAGCCTGGAGACATCCCCATGACGATGTCTGCCCATCACCCCCAACGTACCCCTCAGGAAAACAATTCAGCCAATGGCCATGCCAACATCATCCAGGAGGCCCACTCTGTTCATGTGACTTAATCCCAAGAAAAATCTTAAAAGAGTCAAGAGAACTGAAGAACTGTTTGTCCTTCAAACAATTGTCCCTAGACTCATCCTGCCAAGTTTTTGGAGTGTATTAGTGATTAGCTGCAAACTGTACTTCCTCACAGATAGTTGCAGTTCAGCTTCTCTATACTGTCAATTAAATATAGCCCACGTGCTTTAACATACAACCAAGCTGGGGGGGATGTACTTAGATGAAAAGCCATCTCCCTCCTCTCTCCCTTCAAATCCTACCTGAATGTCATCCTCTCTCCAGGAGCTTTGTGTGTTTCCAAACCAACGCTTTCTTCTCCCTCCCCTAAATTCTCCATGTGTTTTACCCTTTTAAAGGCACTTATCATATTGGGTCTGGTGCTGTGCATCTTCAGAGTTTACCTCCCGTGACGTGCTCAGCATGATGCCACCCTCACACTCGTGATCAAGAAAAAGTCATTGAATGAAAGCAATACCTTCCAAATCACAACTTCAAAAATAACCTGTTTTTCACATGACAACCTTTTTATTGTGCATGTGGGTTCAGCCATTTGTTCAGAAGACGTATATGGTGGCCTTTAATTTCTTTGTGCGATGGTTTGTGTTGAATGTTGAGCCTCCTCAGTTTGCGTGAGACCTTTTGTGACCTCCCCATCTACAATGTGAGGTCATGGGTAAAGGTCATATCCTTTGAGGGAACGTAAGAGCAGATGGGACAAGGAACTGGAAAAAAAATGTAATGCAGGAAACAGCCTTGACCTCTGGCCCTGACACACAGACTGGCTGGATTAGAGATGCTTACAGGGCAACGAGGCCTAATGTGGTCTTAAAATACAAATGCCAACATTCACTGAGCCCTTGATATGTAAGAGGGATTGTGCTAGGCTTCTTAAAACATTTTGGTAGGTGTGTTTTATCTTTTCACCATCACAATGACCTGTGCATTATTATGACCATTTTTTTAGCCGTGGACACTAAAGCTCAGAGTAGTTAAGTCAACCACTCAAGACAGCATCATTAGTAATTTGCAGAACAAGAATTTGACCTCAAATCCATCTGACTTCAAAGCCTAGGCCTTTCCCAGCTGAGAGGGGTGACATCCAGTCCTGCCAATTGGGAGACTCAGGGCATGTCACTTAACTCCGTAGTCACATAAGGATCCGTTTCCTCATTTAAAACCACAGGCATCTTTGGGGTAAATACCTGGTAGTGCAATTGCTGGGTTGTAGGATAGCTCTATTTTAACTTTCCATACTGTTTTCTGGAGTGTCTGCACCAGCTTGCATTCCCACCAACAGTGTAAGAGGGTTCCCCTTTTGCCACATCCTTGCCAACATTTGTCATTTCCTCGCTTATTAATTTTAGCTATTCTGGCCGGTGTGAGGTGGTATCTTATTGTGGTTTTGATTTGTATTTCCCTGATGCCAAGTGATGTTGAGGATTTTTTCGTGTGTCTGTTGGCTATTTGTATGTCTTCTTTGGAGAAATGTCGTTTATGTCTTCTCCCCATTTCTTGATTGGATTATTTGTTCTTTGGGTGATGAGTTTGGTAAGTTCTTTACAGATTTTAGATACTAGCCCTTTATCTGATATGTCATTTGCAAATATCTTCTCCTATGCTGTCCGTTGTCTTTTGGTTTTGTTGACTGTTGCCTTCACCATACAAAAACTTTTTATCTTGAAGTCCCCCAAATTCATTTTTGCTTTTATTTCCCTTGCCTTTGGAGATGTATCTAGCAAGAAGTTGCTGTGGCCAAGGTCACAGAAGTTGCTGTCTGTGTTCTCCTCTAGGATTTTGATGGACTTCTGTCTCATATTTAGGTCTTTCATCCATTTTGAGTCTATTTTTGTGTACGGTGTAAGAAAATGGTCCAGTTTCATTCTTCTACATGTGGCTGCCCAATTTTCCCAACACCATTTGTTGAAGAGACTGTCCTTTTTCCATTGGATATTCTTTCCTGCTTTGTTGAAGATTAGTTGACCATAAAGTTAAGGGTCCATTTCTGGATTCTCTATTCTGTACCATTAATCTTCGTGTCTGTTTTTGTGCCAGGACCATACTGTCTAGATGATTACAGCTTTGTAATAGAGCTTGAGGTCCGGAATTGTGATGCCACCAGCTCTGGTTTTCTTTTTCAACATTCTTCTGGCTATTTGGGGTCTTTTCTAGTTCCATACAAATTTTAGGATTATTTGTTCCAGCTCTGTGAAAAATGTCGATGGTATTTTGATAGGGACTGCATTGAATGTGTAGATTGCTCCGGCCAGCATAGACATTTTAACAATATTTGTTCTTTCAATCCATGAGCATGGAATGTTTTTCTATTTCTTTGTGTCTTCCTCAATTTCTTTCATAAGTGTTTTGTAGTTTTTAGAATACATATTCTTTACCTCTTTGGTTAGGTTTATTCCTAGGTATCTTACGGTTTGGGGTGCAATTGTAAATGGGATCGATTCCTTAATTTCTCTTTCTTCTGTCTCATTGTTAGTGTATAGAAATGCAAATGATTTCTGTGCATTGATTTTATATCCTGCCACATTGCTGAATTGCTGTATGAGTTCTAACAATTTTGGGATGGAGTCTTTTGGTTTTTCCACATAAAGTATCATGTCATCTGTGAAGAGTGAGAGTCTGACTTCTTTGCCAGTTTGAATGCCTTTTATTTCTTTTTGTTGTCTGATTGCTGAGGCTAGGACTCCTAGTACTATGTTGAACAATAGTGGTGAGAGTGGTCATCCCTGTCATGTTCCTCACCTTAGGAAAAAGCTCTCAGTTTTCCCCATTGAGAATTATATTCACTGTGGGCTTTTCATATATGGCCTTTACGATATTGAGGTATGTTCCCTCTATCCCTACACTGTGGAGAGTTTTAATCAAGAAAGGATGCTATAATGATCCAAAGGGGCACATACACCTCAATGTTTATAGCAGCAATGTCCATAATAGCCAAACTGTGGAAAGTGCTGAGATGTCCATCGACAGATGAATGGATAAAGAAGATGTGGTTCATATATACAAAGGAATATTACTCAGCCATCAGAAAGAATGAATACTTACCATTTACATCAATGTGGATGGAACTGGAAGGTATTATGCTGAGCAAAATAAGTCAATCAGAGAAAGACAATTAGTATATGTATTCACTCATATGTGGAATATAGGAAACAGCACAGAGGATCATAGGGGAAGGAGGGAAAACTGAATGGGATGTTATCAGAGAGGGAGACAAACCATGAGAGACTCTTAACTATAGGAAACAAACTGAGGGTTGCTGGAGAGGAGGTGGGTGGGTGGATGGGGTAATTGGGTGATGGGCATTTAAGGAGGGCACATGATGTGATGAACACTAGGAGTTATATGCAACTGATGAATTATTGAACTCTACATCTGAAACTAATGATGTATTATATGTTGGCTAATTGAATTTAAATAAAAATAAATAAAATAAAACCATGGGCATAGTATAGTACTTATAGCTCTGCCTTGAGGACAAAAGGAGAAAATACACATAAACACAGTACTCGGCAAATAGTAAGTACTCAACAAAATTTTATTATTAATATTAGCAAGCTCTGCTATCTACTTGGACAAGGAAACTTGTGTACACTCAAAGTGAGTTAATGTAGACAAAAAAGAACCCAAATTCATCAACATCTTAGAGATTCTAGTAGTTTACTGGGGCTACCATAACAAAGTGCCACAGACTGGGGGGCTTAAACAAAAGAAATTTATTTCCTCACAATTTGGGAGGCTGGAAGTCTGAGACCAAGGTGTTGACAAAATCGGTTTCTTCTGCCTTCTCTCTCCTGAGCTTGTAGATGGCCATTTTCTCTCTATATCTTCAAATGGTCTTCCCTCTGTGTGTGTCTGGGTCCTAATCTTCTCTTCTTATAAAGACACCAGTCATATTAGATTAAAGATGACTGTAATGTCCTCATCTTAACTTAATTACCTCCTTAAAGACCCTTTCTCCAAGGAAAGTCGCATCCTCAGCTACTGGGGATTAAGATTTCAGTGCATGAATCTGGGGAATGCGGGGGGTGGGGTGGGGAGGACACAATTCTGCCCAGAGCGGAGGGCATCAGTAACATTTTTCTAAAAATACTTAGTGTTTTAAATTTTCTCCATTGAAGGCATATTAGAGCACCCTCACTTGGCTTTGAGTGGAAAGCCTATTTGAGAGTCTTCTGAAGACAAATTATTGCTTTTTAAAGATGGTATCGTCGATAGGGACCAGAATGGGTTTTTTTGTATTTTTATTTTGGAATCTCTGACATGCTACACTTCCCCAATCACTTTATGTACATCATAATGAAAATCATGTTTGGGGGCACCTGGGTGGCTCAGTTAGTTGTTAAGCGTCTGCCTTCGGCTCCGGTCATGATCCCGGAGTCCTGGGATCGAGCCCCGCATCCAGCTCCCTGCTCTGCGGGAAGCCTTCTTCTCCCTCTTCCACTCCCCCCTGCTTGTGTTCCCTTTCTTGCTGTGTCTCTCCCTGTCAAACAAATAAATAAAATCTTTTAAAAAATCATGTTTGCCAGGATCCTTTTCTGCACCAAAAGCCAGGACCAGATTGGAGAAAAGCACAAGCTTGACAGAGGTGGGTATATATTCGCCAGTGGGCAATGCTTCCTCCTGTTAAGTTTGGAAATAGGAGCAAGGTCCCAAGCATGCTGCCGGGCATTTAGTAAGTTTATTAGATACAAACTATGTTGTTGTAACAAAGCACAGAGATTTAAATATAATAGATTCTCTTCCTGGAGTTGACTATGTTAATGGCCTCAATTAGTGGTCCCCTGTATCTGTGCTCTTTGCCTTATAACTTCATAGTTTCGCGCTCAACAGTTCAGGCTTGTGACTTGTTCTGTCCAATAGAATGCAGCAGAAGTGACAGAATGCGTTTCAAGCCTACACCTTGAGAGGCCTTGAATATTTTTATTTATTCTCTTGAATAATTGGGCTGATTGCCCTTAAACTTTGGCATTACCATAAAAATAATCCCAGTAAGCATGCTGGAGGGATGTGGGAAAAAACCTAGAGAATGAGACATGAGAGGAAGGATCACAGTACCCAGCCAACAGTCAGATTAATCTCTAGGAGTAGAGCCACCTAGGTAAATCCACAAGTGACCACAGACAAATGAAAGAGACCAGCCAAGTAGAGAAGAACCACTTAGCTGAGCCCAGTTCAAACTGCTGATCTGCAGAATCATGAGCTTCAAAAATGTGTTTTAAGCAAGTAAGTTTGGAGGTGATTTGTTACACAGCAATATCTAACTGAAATTACAGTTGCTATGTATAACTGAGAAGCTGCTGCAACAAAATCCTAAAACATGTGGCATTGGCTTAGGGGCCAGACAATAAGCAGAAAACCGTAGGAGTCTGGAAAAATGGTAGCCCATGTTCAATAGTGCAAAACAGTTGGTGAAACCATTGCCTACGGCAGGTTGAAAGAGATAAATGTATCCTGTGAATTTTCGATTCAAGCAATGAGAATTCCAGACAGAACTTGAAATTGTCTACTGCTAAAGAAAGAACTGGCCAGCTTGCAAGCTGAATTTAGAGGGAATACAGAGGGTACAGAACAAGCTAGGATGGAAAATAGAACTTGCTCATCTTTAGTGACTCAAACCAGTAAAGAAACCAAACCCAAGGCAATGCCAGAAAGATGGAAGCTTAGAGTAAACCACAAATCAAGACCGTAGTTATAAGACCCTCTGTTAAGACCTTGGAAGGAATGAAGGCAGTGCCTGGTATTTTCTCTCAGCTGGACAGTAGGGCTCTTGGAGTCTTAATGATGCCGCCCTATTGCAGTCTGAATGCCAGAAGTAGCTGAGAATAAGTCTAGAGAGCCAAGCATGTCTCAGAAAGAATTTGTCAACTGGAGGGGATTCCAATCAGATCCAATGTAATCCCATGAAATTTCCAAAGGAATTTTAAAGGCAAAAGTGCCACCTGTTTGGACTAAATGTTCTGAATTAAAATTGTTCAAAAATGTCAAAGGTTTCTGGGTCCCCAGTGCTTTACAGGCAGGTCCCCAATGTTTCACGTGGCACATTTTCCTATGTCCTCTTCAGAGGTGGCTAAGGAGGGTGGTGGGAAAGGAAGGGTGTCCCAGAGGACAGAGCCATGGAGAACAATGGAGTGACGAGCTACCGCCATGACCATTGCCCAACTCCATAGTGGGGGAAATGGGAATATGTGCACCAGGGGATTTCAGAAGCGTCAAAGCCTGGTGCTTTCCAATCGTCCTATCTTTAAAGGGCAGTGTTTATCTTTTGCCTGTTTCATCATTGCATGTTGGGTGTGTGGGAGGAAGATAAGTTGTGTTTTTAGTTCATAGGTCTTTGGATCAAGAGGAACCACATTTGGACCCGATGTTAGTCACAAGATCCTGGACTTAGAACAATATCCAATGCCATAATGAGACGTAGATTTTGGAGATCTTTGGCGGGGTATGAGTATATCTTGCATGTGAACACTTATAGCCAGAGGCGGGGTATGAGTATATCTTGCATGTGAACACTTATAGCCAGATGCTGGCCTGGGGTATACTGATTGCAAAACTGGCCCCAATTCTCCTCCCATCCTTGTATCCAATGTAGATTTTACAGCTCCATCCATTGAGAGGTGGAGTTTATTTCTCTGACCTATGAGCCCAGGTTGGCCTTCCAATTTGTTTTACCCAGTGTACCATGGTGGAAGCAATGGTTTATTGGGTCCAAATATAGGCCTCAAGAGACCTTTTATGCTTCCACCCTCTCTCTCTTGACTTGCACCTTAGCTATGAGAACAAGGCTGAACTAGCCTGTTGGAGGATAAGAGACTCTTTTGAGTAGAGCCATGTCATCCCTACTCCCAGCTGATTTTCTAGCTGGTCACAGATGTGTCAACATGCTCAGCCAAGATCGTATTAACCCACTTCAGATGAGCAGACCTCCCCATGAGAAATAGAAGATGGTTGTTACTTTACACCACTAAGTTTTGCAATGGTCTGTTATGTAGCAATAACCAACTGATATGCTCTCACATAGCAGTCCAGAGGTTGGTGGTCCATGGGCGGCAGTATGCTCCATTGTTATCAACACATGGTTTCCATCACAAAGTTCAAGGAAGTTCCTCCATTTGCCAATATTTTCCATCCAGAGGGAAGGAAGAAACACTGAGGGAGGGGCACGTGTGTGTGCATGCCTAATAAGTTTTTTAAAAGGGCAAGATCCAAAAATTACACAAATCACTTTCACTCACAGTTCACTGCAAGGCGGGTTAGGAAATATAGCCATTAGCCAGGCAGCCTGACATAATTGATGGTCGTAGGTAGAAATGGCATTCTATTACCCAAAAGAGAAAAAAAGAGAATGAGATCTTATGTAAGGAATCAAATACCCATCAAGAGCTTGTGGCATTTCATGAATAAGACTACTTTATTGAAGGCCATGAATGACATGATCACTTGAGTGACTCGATTTCTATGAGAACCCATGAAAGAAATACCTATTAGACTTAAAATCTAGAAACGTGAGTTCAAATCCTGCCTCTGCTATCTGTGTAAACTTGAGTGAATTATTTAACCTTTCTAAGTCTTTTTGCCCTAACTTATTGGAAGGAAAACTTTTCCCCAGGGCCCAGATATAGTAACTGGAACAGAGTGGGAGCTTGATTAAGTTAGTTGAAAGTGAACAGCAATGAGGAATCTGTACTTTACAGACAGAGTAAGATCTATCCCCCCTGAAAGATGATTTGTAAGATCTACAGACCTTGACTGGAATGATCATTATACATTTTTATGCACAGTCTTTATATTTCACTTGGTAAGGAACCAAGTGTGGTTTTGGTGATGGTATATCCATCCTAAAGCCTTCTTCTCAAAAAGCTAAGAAATATTCAGAGTTCCCCTACACATAAAGTCAGACTACCTGGGGGAGTAGTGATGCCACCCGCCACAACTGTGAGCCAAAACAAGTCTTCACAATATGTGGCCCCACTCCCTGACCTCTTTGTAGGAAATCTGAGGCTGAGCTTCTAAAAAAGTGTTCCCACGGGAGCCAACTGATTTATTCCCACCAGAGGGCTGTCACAACACCCAAGACTTCTAGGTCTCTCTCCTCTGGGTCTCTCTCGCCCCTCCTCCTGGGGTGAACTAGTTTGACAGACATTTTCTAAGCACTCCAAGTCACCCTCAAAAGTCCTTAATGTTCCTGTGCCACCTTGTTGACTCTACTTAGCCAAGGTGGAGGTGCGGTGCCCCAACAAGGAAAGAATGTGCTAAGGAAGTGGAGACTGTGGGGATACGTGGGGGACATTTGAATAACCCCATGCTGTTACCACAGCTACTCCCATTGTGTTCCTGGACCAGTTGTTTCTCTTCCCCATCTGTGTTTGGCTGAGAGGGTAGAGCTCTTCCTTCCATGGCTCCATTACCCTCCTGTGTTCCCATTCTCAAGACTTTGCCCTGGCTCCCCGAGTGTACCCACGTCCGTGCAAAGCCTCAACCAGTGCCACTCTCTTCCCACTTCCCTTTCCTCTTGGTGCCTCTGTACCTGTTTCCAAAGCTGCTCTCACTGCCTGAATTCCTTCTTCTCCTACACCTGCGGGCAAACTCCCACTCGGACTTAAGGTCAAAGTCAACTGTCATTACTGGTTCCTTCCTCTATACCACATCATCTCTGTTCTAATATATACCAGAAGATAGGTCATTTTTTCTGCTTCCATTTTGATCTCTATCCTGAGACTGGCAGCTCCACAAAGGCAGAAACTATTTCCTCATTTTTTTTAACCTCCAGAGCTTAGCAGCATGTCTGAGATTGAGGAGGAGCATGTCCAAGTTCATAAAACAACTGAAACAGAGTCCAGTTCAGGATTTCCTGCTAAATTGTAGCCATGCTAATCTCATCCTACCACCCGGCTCTCAACACCGATGGTGTATTGCCTCCCAAAAATATATGAAATGAAAATAGACTATTAAACAGGAAGAAAATTTTGTAAGATGCCCAATTTTCTTCCTTGCCACCCCTCCAGCGAGCTACCTGTGTCGCAGGGAAATCTGCAGGTGGTATAGTAAAGGGAAAGGGGCATACTCATTTAGTCCACTGAAAACCTGGCTGAAACACGAGAAGCACTTGCCCATGCCACGGCTTCATATCCAACCCTACTACGGCATCCTGCTTCTACCAGCCAGATGGCATTTTGCAGCTTACTATGTGCTTTAACCCAAGCTCTTTTCAGTTGACGAGAAGGCAGATGAGAGCAGAATTCTGAAGCCAGACAGGGTCTAAAGTCAAGTGACTGGCAGAATGTTAAGGGGACGCTAGACTGAAGGGTGCCATTGGTGTTAAAAAAATCTGAGTCTTCAGAAAAGTATGTGTCAAAACTCATGGCCAGTCACATTCCAAACCAGCCTGCATAGATGAGTTCCTGTTTTCCTTGCAATCAGCATCTTGTGTGGGAGCTAACTTGCCACCCTCTAC
Organism: Halichoerus grypus; assembly: GCF_964656455.1. NCBI lineage: Eukaryota > Metazoa > Chordata > Mammalia > Carnivora > Phocidae > Halichoerus > Halichoerus grypus. Next base: position 181,503,351 of record NC_135714.1, read on the forward strand.
TAAATGATGTGATAAGGGTGCTTATGGGAGCTTGGAGACTCCTGACCCAGGCTTCAAGGATCACAGAGGCCAGAGGCAGCTGAGTCTGAAGGCCTAGCAGGATTGGTCTAGCAGTGTAGAAAGACGTGTGTGTGTGTGTGTGTGTGTGTGTGTGTGTGTGTGTGTGTGTGTATTTGGGGTCAGTTTGCAGGAGATAAGAATGGGCCAGATCCTGAAGGGCCTTGGGAACCATGTTCATTCATTCATTCACTCAACCAATATTTATTGTTGTCCTATAATGCCAAGCACTGTGACCAATACATGTTATGATAACTGGGTCTCTGTTCTGTGGTAGGCAGAATCTAAGACAACCCCCCAAGACTTTCAGCCCCTGGTCCCTTCAGTGGGGGCAGAGCCTGGGAATATGAGGGGATAGCATCCTTGTGTGCTTGATTATATTATGTTACATGGCAAAAGAGACTCTGCAGATGTAATTAAGGCTACTAATCAGTTGGCTTTGAGTTTATCCAAAGGGAAATTATATGGGAGGGCCTGCATAATCACAGGAGCCCATGAAATCTGAGTCTAGAGACCCAGAGATTTGGTACATGAAAAAGGTTCAGTGCAACCTTTTCTATTTGAAGATGGCGGGGAACCAAAAAGGAGTCTGTAGTTGCTGAGAGTGACTATCTGCTGACAGCCAACGAGGAAACAGGGACCTCAGACCTGTCATCCCAAGGAAATAAATCTGTCAATAACTTGTATGATCTTGGAATAGGACCCCAAGCTTCAGATGAGAATGCCCTTGATCTTGATTTTGGTCTTGTGATACTCTGACCAGAGAAACCGAGCATAGCAGGCCCAGACTCCTGACCTAAAGAACCGTGAACTAACACATGGGTGTTGTTTTAAGCTGCTGAGTTTGTGATAAATTGTTATATAGTAACAGAAAACTAATATAGGATATTTCACCACAAATTCGGATTTGATTAATGTGAGAGCATCTCCTATGTGCTGGGCTGCTGTTGGGAATGTTCATATATGCTAAATTATTTAATTCTCCCTTTAATCCTTCATGGAGGGACGCCCAGGTGGCCCAGTCGGTTAAGCGTCTGACTCTTGATTTCGGCTCAGGTCATGATCTCAGGGTCGTAAGATGGAGCCCCACGTTGGGCTTTGCACTCAGCATGGAGACTGCTTGAGATTCTCCCTCTCCCTCTGCCTCCCCTCAACCCACACCCTGCCCGCTCACATGTGCTCTCTCTCAAATAAATAAATACATAAATACATAAATAAATACATAAATAAATAAAATCTTTAAAAAAAAAGTCCTTCGGGGATGATGCCACTTTTAGTTGACATCAGCTGCCTACTCCTTCTCTACCATGAAGCAGTTGTGCTGTTTGGATGGTATCTTTAGAACAACCAGTCTAAATCAAACAGCAATTCCATTCCTCTTGCTATAGTGGTTGGTGTAGAGAAGGATATATGGCCTAGGCCTAGGACAATTAGTGCATGGCATTCACAAGGCCAAATAATTGGTTCAGGAGTGAGCATGTGATGTAAGTCAGTCCAGTCGAAGTGAGGTCCAATAATTTTGCACAGTGATTGGAAAAGAGAAATTTTCTACCTTAATTTTGGCGTGGGGATGTGCACACTGGAAGGCATAGAACTATTGCTGCTATTTTTCTCTCAAGAAGAAAGCAAGCAAAGAAGGGCAGAAACAAACTCAGAGAGAAACGCATCTGGAAGCCTGATCAAACCATGCCTGAAGGTTTTGCCATTCATAGACATTTTAGTAGCTATGAGCTAACTCATTTCTTCTAGTATTTAACTCATTTTGAGTTGGGTTGTCTGTTATTTGCAAGTACAACCATCCTGATACATTACTATTCCTACCGGAGAGATGCCAAACAGATTCAAGGAAGTTATTCCCAGAGGTCACAAAGCTAGTTCGCAGCAGATTTGGGATTTACAATCCAATCCTTTTGCCCCAAATTCAGCACTCATTCCATTATACAAACTGTCTCACCCAATTTATCTTTGTCCCATCCTAACTGGTGAATAGCTTTACTTTCCCAGGAAAAAAATCACTCTCATTCTCCCTTCTCCTCATTGCTAGAAAGGACCCCCCAGCTTCACACTCTGTTTCCACTTCTCAATTTCCAGTACCAAGCTAAGTCTCAGTTTTTCCAACCACAATTTAAATCCAATAAGGCCAGAATAGATCCAAAGAGAACTCCCTTTTTTTTCACCCCCCGTTTTTTCCTTCAACCGGTCACATCACAACACTGAAGCATTTGGAAATAGCAGAGACCCCTCTGGTTCAGTGGAGAATGGGGGCTGAGACCAGCACAGCCAATGAACAAAAGCACCCTGCTCTGTTGTCTTAAAACACTGAGGTAGCCCTTCTCTGTCTCTGAGGAAAGTCTCAGGAGGTGGGCAGTGAGTAAACAAAAGAGAAACCCCAGAGAGAAATGAGCAAACGTTCCATTAATCACTGTCCAGACACCCCCACCTCCTCCCATGGGCCCTCCATCTAAAACAAAATCAAGTCACCAAATACCAGTTCCTTCCTGTCCCTTGAAGGCAATATTACTAGCAAATTAGCAAATATATCCATAAGTGGTAGACAAACAAACAAACAAACCCGAAGGGTTTAGATTTTGCAAAAACAGGAAAAAGAATAGAACTAGCAGCAGAAAGGCGAGCTTGAGATTTCTCCCATAGAGGTTATAGAACCCCAGCTTCACAACCCCCAACCCCCACCCCTACTTCCTCACCTTAAGGAGGGGGCTTCGCCCCATTTCCAGACCCCACAATGGCTTCTCCCTATTCTCTGCTCCCAGAAGTGAGTTGAGAGTTTTGTCTTGGCCTGAATAATGGCTGGCCAAAGTGCGTAAGCCCGCTTGCAGGGCTGGGGAAAGGGAGGAGGGGGGTGTGCGCATCTGTTGGGACATCCCTTTGCAATCGTTCTGGGATGTGCTTGGTGCAAGGTGGGCATGTATTTCTCTGAAGGTCCCTGCTGCTTTATTCTTCCAGAATTCTCCAGCCTGGCAATGGATGGCTGCGCAGCCCAAGAGAGAGCCTTCAAATGACTCGGGGGTGGGGGGGTGGGGTGGGGCAGGAGTTGTGGTCCGGTTTCCCACTTGAGGAGAAGTAGGTGGAACATCTGGGCCGTAGGGAGAACAGTGACAGAGCAGAGACAGGACAGGAATGGCCCCACCCGGCTCCTGCGCTGTGAGTCCCTCGTGGACCTGGGCGGAGCGGGTTTGGCATTGCGCTTCTCTTCTCCTTCTTTCTTTCTTTTTAAGAATATGATAAAAGTTACAGGCCCTGTAGGAAAAAAAAAAACCCAGCACATTTTCCAGGGATTCACACATACTTTGGGGGCCCAATTACTCCAGAAAACGCTTTGTCTTAAGAAAAATCACAATGCTCTGGAGACAGGCCCACCTGGCATCCTTCTGAATGGAGTGCAGCTAAGGGCATGAACCTGGCACTTCACATTAGGGCAGCGGAAGTCGCTTTGAACTAACAAAGGGGGCCTTAAATCATGGAATGGAGCGTAGCCTCCTTCCGACATCTGGAATTTTAATGAGGTAGGGTCAGGCAGGCAGAGTCAGAAAGAATGCTTTAGGACTCATAGTAAAGCTTTTTTTTAGAAGCATCTCCGTTGATTTTCCAAGTAGGCACTCGATAAGGATTTTTGAGAATTAATTTTTTGGTTGAGTAACAGAGACCTTTAGCAATAGCCATTGCTAAAATGCCTCCTCCTCTGCGGATTTGGGGAATACACTAAAAATGCCCCCCTTTTTCTGCTTCATCATCTCATTTTTGCCTCTTTTAAAGCCCCATATAAGCTTCAGGGAAGCACATGACTCTGAGAGGCTGACTGGTCCCCTTAGCTTCCTGGGTGCCGACACAGGGAGAGGAGTGGGCACAGCCCAGAACTGCTAGCCACTCGCACACCCCTCCTCTGAGCCCACTTGCTCGTCTTGAATCTCATTCTGTCACGGGAGACAAACTGGGAGCCGGCCACTTGCCCTGACCCAGCCTCGAGGCACCGTAAAGGAAGGGAAGAAGGAAAGACTCAGAAGAACCCATATTTTCCCCCTCTTGAGTTCAAGCTCTCACTGAGATGCCCCATACCCCCAAAGTCAGCCCTCTCTTCCACCTCTCATCTGCATCTCAGACACCAAATGCAGTAAACGGCTTCCACAACGGGGAGTACCCAGAAGGGGGTTCTCCTTGGTGTTCCCTTATTGAACCTCCTCTCTGCTCAGAGCACACTCTTCTCTGCCCTGCAGCCCGCTGGCTCACTCCCCCAGTCGATTGCTCATCCTTAAAGAGATCCGGGGAGAGAGAAGGGGGCTGGAGGGGCAGGGGGCAGCCCAACCCCTAGTGGTGGTCCCTTGGGCCTCCAGGAGTGGGGAGGGTCTCGGAGGGGCAGGTGCAGGAAGAGCCGGAGCATCTTTCTAGCTTCCTTCTGCACGGCCCCATCCCTGGTTCGACAGGGCGAGTCATGTAAGCGGCAGTGTGCGCAGCCCTGTTTCCTGGGTCTGAGTCAGGACCTGCCTGGTCCTAGATGGGTTTTGGGCTCTGGGGACTTTTCAGTCCCTTCCCTAGTATGGGTTCCCCACAACAAGAACCTCATCCATTCCAACAGTGTTGATACAAAGCTTAGGTAGATTCAAAACCATAAAAGCCTGGAAATAACTCTGGAAATTGCCTCCTTCGAGGCTTTCATTTGCTAGATGAGGACTTTGAGGCCCAGGGTGGTTAGGAAAGAAAATGCACTTGCAACATTTCATGCAACCATTCACCTGACATTCACATGCTTTCCAGCCCTGGGCTCAACTGCCGCATCTAGGTCTTTCCATTAAAAAAAAAAAAAAAATCATAATGAACAGGTTTGTTGAGATGACTGGGGGTCTAGGTGGAACAGTACAAAAAATTCTCTAGCACAGAGGGGAACCTGGCCCAGAAGGAGGGGAGATGTCTGTCTCTCTACCACAGATAAAATGTGGTGGACAAAAGCAGTTTATAATTGAGAGCATGTTAACAAGGGCAGCTAATTAAGCTAATTCTTGCTTTAGACACTCTCCGTCTGCCAGTGGAGTTTATCATATCATTTGTATGATTAAACCGAAATCAATGTCCTGGGCGGTTGCTGTGAATGTAGATATTTTTCAAATGGAAATGATAACTCTTTAGATGTGAGTAGGAAATGAATGAGCAGGGAAAAAGGGTTCCTTCCGACAAGGACAATGCAGGTCACTATGGCCCTTTGGGGCTGGTAAAATTTCTAGCTGAATAAAACTAGTTCTAACATACCAGTTCAATGTTAAAAACCAGCTTTAAAAAAAAATGCTTGTGGGCGCCTGGGTGGCTCAGTTGGTTAAGCGACTGCCTTCGGCTCAGGTCATGTCCTGGAGTCCCGGGATCGAGTCCCGCATCGGGCTCCCTGCTCAGCAGGGAGTCTGCTTCTCCCTCTGACCCTCCCCCCTCTCATGTGCTCTCTCTCTCTCAAATAAATAAATAAAATCTTTAAAAAAAAAAAATGCTTGTAACTTAGTTAATAGAACAGTCTGATCGAGAACACAGAGGCTCCTCCTGGGAAGGAGCCTTCCGTCGTTCCAAAGATGGCGCCGCCACCACACCACCGCCCAACGTCAGCACAGTACGTTCTCCTTGCTCCCACACAGACGGCTGGTTCATCTTTTTCTTCTCACTCTATCTCCAAATATTTGTCTGGCTCCAGACTTTCCTAACTTCTCATCCAGCCCGAGCTAAGTCACCAGAAGTGCAGGGGAAGTTGGTTCTCACCGTCCATCCCCTCGGCACACCTCTTGGGGTCGTTGGGCTTTTCCACAGCGGGGATGTGAGCTTCGGGATCCTGCAGCTTCCGTCTTTCACCAGCTTCGGGGGGAAGAGGGGCGCAGCTGCACCTGGGCCCCGGGCCTCCGCTTCCAGCCACACGCCCTCAAGGGTGGTGACTGTCTCTTCTCCTGGCGAGGTTAACCTTCTCACTCTCTCCAGAGGCCACCCTAAGGTCTTCACTAATACTGATTTTAGAAATGCAAAGTCTTCAAATATAATCCGAAGAAGCAAATGTGGCAGGAATGCTTTTGAGACAGCACTTTCTGAGATCTGTAGGCTAAACCCTGAGGCCAGTCCCTTCCTTAAGTATCAGTATTAATTGGATACCTGCCCTGTTCCGGGCGGGCACTGTGCATAGGAGCACGTGAGTAGGCTT